>NC_091283.1:457774512-458409512 GCF_032444005.1 Ranitomeya imitator
ACTTATCCATTCGGTGCTTTCTATGTTTGTCCAGCTTATCAGTGTGAATTAATTCTGTCTTGCTGGAAGCTCTGGGAGGCAGATTTGCCCTCCACACCTTTAGTCAGGTGTGGAGATTTTTTGTAAACTCTGCGTGGATTTTTGTAGTGATTTATACTGACCGCACAGTATTCCATCCTGTCCTATCTATTTAGTTAGACTGGCCTCCTGTGCTCATCCTGGTTTCATTCTGTGTATGTCTTTTCCTTCTCCACTCACAGTCATTATTTGTGGGGGGCTAATCTATCCTTTGGGGATTTTCTCTGAGGCAAGATAGCTTTCCTGCTTCTATCTTTAGGGGTAGTTAGCTCTTAGGCTGTGACGAGATGCCTAGGGAAAGTTAGGAGCATTCCACGGCTACTTCTAGTGTTGTGTTGAGCTTAGGGACTGCGGTCAGTACAGTTACCACTTCCTTCAGAGCTCGTTCCATGTTGCTCCTAGACCACCGTATCATAACAGTGTTTCAATAAAAAGTGTTTAATATCTTTTCAAATATGTATACAAAGGACATGAATGTGCCAATATCAAGTTTGATACATTAAACTGGAATGAACCAGCCATGTACCAAGATTCTCGGTATATAAGCGCCCCTGAGGGCATGTGGAGAATCTGAAAAAGTAAAATGCATGATGCTTTACATACCATTAAAAGGCTTGCTGTTCACCTTGAAAACATGAAGAAAGTGTTATGGTTATTTCAGACTCAAAAGCCTATACTCTGCAGGCTTATTTTGAGCTAAACAGAGTTGACGCTTCCGCCCGTCAGTATTTTGTGCAGTGAAATCCCTGAACACTATGTCTGGGATAGAAAAGCTGTACTAGAAGGATGGAAAAAACGACGGGCTCAATTTGGGAAAACAATTGCCCGCATGTCTACAGTCTCTTTAACAGATGGTGAGCTGCATTTCTTAAGACTCCTTTTACTTCACGTAAGAGGAGCAAAGTCTTATGCTGACTTAAGGACTGTTAATGGAGCCATACATGACACGTATAAAAATGCATGCATTGATCTTCATCTTTTGGAAGACGATTCCCAATGGGAAGATGGTATAATGGATGCAATCGCTTTCCAAATGCCCTATCAACTTCGCAAATTATTTGCTATAATTTCTGTATATGGGGAACCAGCTACACCATTGGCATTATGGAAAAAATATAAAACCGAATTTATGGAGGATTACACCAAGCGGTATACTTCAGAAACTGCTGAGCAACTGGCTCTTCGTGTTATTACCGTATATACTCGAGTATAAGCCGACCCGAGTATAAGCCGACCCCCCTAATTTTGCCACAAAAAACTGGGAAAACTTATTGACTCGAGTATAAGCCTAGGGTAGGAAATGCAGCAGCTACCGGTGAATTTCAAAAATAAAAATACATGCTCCATACCGTTCATTATTGCCCCATAAGATGCTCCATATAAAGCTGTGCCACATATAATGCTCCATACTGTTCATTATTGCCCCATAGATGTGCCAAATAAAGCTGTGCCATATAGTGCTCTGCACCGTTCATCATTGCCCCATAGATGTGACATATAAAGCTGTGCCATATAGTGCCCTGCACCGTTCATTATTGCCCCATAGATGCTCCATAGAAAGCTGTGCCATATAGTGCTCTGCACCGTTTATTATTGCCCCATAGATGCTCCATAGAAAGCTGTGCCATATAGTGCTCTGCACCGTTCATTATTGCCCCATAGCTGTGCCATATAGTGCTCTGCACCGTTCATTATTGCCCCATAGCTGCCATATAGTGCCCTGCACCGTTCATTATTGCCCCATAGCTGTGCAATATAGTGCTCTGCGCCGTTCAGTATTGCCCCATAGCTGTGCCATATAGTGCTCTGCACCGTTCATTATTGCCCCATAGCTGCCATATAGTGCTCTGCGCCGTTCAGTATTGCCCCATAGCTGCCATATAGTGCTCTGCGCCGTTCAGTATTGCCCCATAGCTGCCATATAGTGCTCTGCACCATTCATTATTGCCCCATAGCTGCCATATAGTGCTCTGCACCGTTCATTATTGCCCCATAGCTGCCATATAGTGCTCTGCGCCGTTCAGTATTGCCCCATAGCTGTGCCATATAGTGCTTTGCACCATTCATTATTGCCCCATAGCTGTGCCATATAGTGCTCTGCGCCATTCATTCCTGCCCCATAGCTGTGCCATATAGTGCTCTGCGCCGTTCATTATTGCCCCATAGCTGTGCCATATAGTGCTCTGCACCGTTCATTTCTGCCCCATAGCTGTGCCATATAGTGCTCTGCACCATTCATTATTGCCCCATAGCTGCCATATAGTGCTCTGCGCCGTTCAGTATTGCCCCATAGCTGCCATATAGTGCTCTGCACCGTTCATTATTGTCCCATAGATGCTCCATAGAAAGCTGTGCCATATAGTGCTCTGCACCGTTTATTATTGCCCCATAGATGCTCCATAGAAAGCTGTGCCATATAGTGCTCTGCACCGTTCATTATTGCCCCATAGCTGTGCCATATAGTGCTCTGCACCGTTCATTATTGCCCCATAGCTGCCATATAGTGCCCTGCACCGTTCATTATTGCCCCATAGCTGTGCAATATAGTGCTCTGCGCCGTTCAGTATTGCCCCATAGCTGTGCCATATAGTGCTCTGCACCGTTCATTATTGCCCCATAGCTGCCATATAGTGCTCTGCGCCATTCAGTATTGCCCCATAGCTGCCATATAGTGCTCTGCGCCGTTCAGTATTGCCCCATAGCTGCCATATAGTGCTCTGCACCATTCATTATTGCCCCATAGCTGCCATATAGTGCTCTGCACCGTTCATTATTGCCCCATAGCTGCCATATAGTGCTCTGCGCCGTTCAGTATTGCCCCATAGCTGTGCCATATAGTGCTTTGCACCATTCATTATTGCCCCATAGCTGTGCCATATAGTGCTCTGCGCCATTCATTCCTGCCCCATAGCTGTGCCATATAGTGCTCTGCGCCGTTCATTATTGCCCCATAGCTGTGTCATATAGTGCTCTGCACCGTTCATTTCTGCCCCATAGCTGTGCCATATAGTGCTCTGCACCGTTCATTATTGCCCCATAGCTGCCATATAGTGCTCTGCGCCGTTCAGTATTGCCCCATAGCTGCCATATAGTGCTCTGCACCGTTCAGTATTGCCCCATAGCTGTGCCATAGAAAGCTGTGCCATTGCTGCTGCTGCTGCAATAAAAAAAAAGCCATACTCACCTCTCTTGCTTGCAGCTCCCGGCGTCCGGTCCCGGCGTCTCTCCGCACTGACTGATCAGGCAGAGGGCGCCGCGCACACTATATGCGTCATCGCGCCCTCTGACCTGCACAGTCAGAGCGGAGAGACGCCGGGAAGATGGAGCGGAGCCCGGCGTGTGGAACGGGGACAGGTGAATATGACATACTTACCTGCTCCCGGCGTCCCGCTCCCTCTGCCTGTCACACGGCCTTCGGTGCCGCAGCCTCTTCCTCTATCAGCGGTCACCGGCACCGCTGATTAGAGAAATGAATATGCGGCCCCACCCCTATGGGAGGTGGAGCCGCGTATTAATTTCTCTAATCAGCGGTCCCACGTGACCGCTGAAGAGGAGAACTGCAGCACCGAAGACAGTGTGACGGGCAGGGGGAGCGCCAGGATCGCCGGGACTAGGTGAGTATGCCTCAGCGCCCTCTCCCCCTCACCCGCCGACCCTGCCGCCCACCGTGACTCCAGTATAAGCCGAGAGGGGCACTTTCAGCCCAAAATTTTGGGCTGAAAATCTCGGCTTATACTCGAGTATATACGGTAATTAAGTGCTATTAAGCACTAAAAGGTCCTGTGCTGACTACGGATTGCCAACTCAAGTAAATGTTCCAGATGAAATACTGGACCAACTGAATTATGCTGTAATAAAGCAGTAGGCTGAGCAATTGAAAGCTATGCTCAATGAAGCTCAGAAATCAGCTTTCAATGCAATTATGAAAGCAGTCAATGCGGCAGAGGCGTAGCTAGAGCTTTTGCCGCCCGGGGCTGTTCCCGAGTTTGGCGCCCCCCCCTCCCCGGCTCAATACACACAAAGGTTACCAAAAATGGTTTTCCTGTTTTGTAGAACTTAAACTGGGCCTAATGGTGTCACCCCCACATGCCAAACCTGTGACTTAATACCACCACACCATGACCAGACCACATAGTGACCGAATAATACTACATACAAGGGACAAATACCACCGCACCATTTCCAGACCACATATTACCACCACATAGTGACTGAATACTACAATACTGATCAGTAATAAAAAAACAAAAACACAATACTATCACCATAAGTGCCAGTATTCACAGGAGATCTGTACTTAGTATGCAGTGTCTGTGTAGAGGTAATACAGAGATCACTGGTGGTATTATACACAGGAACTCTGTATATAATGTATAGATAATACAGTGATCACCGGTGACATTGTACACAGGACCGCTGTATATAGTATACAGTGTATAGTGTCAGTGTATCGGTAACACTGACTCACCAGTGACGTCTCTAGGTGAAGTCCTTCATCTTTCATCCAGCACAGACCGCCATCATTCCTTCCAGCCAGGACTCGTTTCTGCAGGAAATAACACAGTTATCTTGAGCTCCGCTTGCAGAACACATTACTTAATTTTTCACAACTTCTACATTACACCACATGAAGAAAAAAAGGTGACATAGTGTCACTCTGCACAGTAACAGGACCGCCCCCTCATTTAAAACAGTGTCCTCAAAAAATAAAATAAATACATCACTGCAGTAATAATATCCCTTAATTAGCCCCTATGGTAATAATATTCCCCACCCTGGCCTCGTTTATCTCATTCCTGGCTCCAGCCATATGTTCTCGCATCCTGCCCTCATGAGTATCCATTCTACCCCATATGATCTCCCCATCCTGCCCCACCAGCCTCCATCGTATCCGTCCTGCCCCATGATCCAATCCTGCCCCGTGTCTCCAATCATGCCCCGTATCTACATTCTGTCCATGCCTCAAGTCCTGCCCCCAGTGTGTCCAGCATATTACCCCCATGTTGTCCAGCATTGCCCCAGTGTGTCCAGCATATTACCCCCAGTGTGTCCAGCAATCTGCCCCAGTGTCCAGCATTGCCCCAGTGTGTCCAGAAATCTGCCCCAGGGTCTCCAGCATTGCCCCAGTGTGCACAGCAATCTGCCACAGTGTGCACAGCAATCTACCACAGTGTGCACAGCAATCTGCCACAGTGTCCAGCATTGCCCCAGCGTGTCCAGCAATCTGCCCCAGTGTCCAGTATTGCCCCAGTGTCCAGAAATCTGCCCCAGGGTCTCCAGCATTGCCCCAGTATATCCAGAAATCTGCCCCAGTGTGTCCAGAAATCTGCCCCAGGGTCTCCAGCATTGCCTCAATGTGTCCAGAAATCTGCCCCAGGGTCTCCAGTATTGCCCCAGTGTGTCCAGCATTGCCCCAGTGTGTCCAGCATTGCCCCCAGTGTGTCCAGCATTGCCCCCAGTGTCCAGCAATCTGCCCCAGTGTCCAGCATTGCCCCAGTGTGTCCAGAAATCTGCCCCAGGGTCTCCAGCATTGCCCCCAGTGTGTCCAGCATTGCCCCCAGTGTGCACAGCAATCTGCCCCAGTGTGCACAGCAATCTGCCCCAGAGTGCACAGCAATCTGCCCCAGAGTGCACAGCAATCTGCCCCAGAGTGCACAGCAATCTGCCCCAGCGTGCACAGCAATCTGCCCCAGCGTGCACAGCAATCTGCCCCAGTGTGCACAGCAATCTGCCCCAGCGTGCACAGCAATCTGCCCCAGCGTGCACAGCATTGTCCCAGCGTGTCCAGCAATCTGCCCCAGTGTCCAGAAATCTGCCCCAGGGTCTCCAGCATTGCCCCAGTATGTCCAGAAATCTGCCCCAGTGTGTCCAGAAGTCTGCCCCAGGGTCTCCAGCATTGCCTCAATGTGTCCAGAAATCTGCCCCAGGGTCTCTAGTATTGCCCCAGTGTGTCCAGCAATCTGCCCCATGGTCTCCTGTATTGCCCCAGTGTGTCCAGAAGTCTGCCCCAGGGTCTCCAGCATTGCCTCAATGTGTCCAGAAATCTGCCCCAGGGTCTCCAGTATTGCCCCAGTGTGTCCAGCAATCTGCCCCATGGTCTCCTGTATTGCCCCAGTGTGTCCAGCATTCTGCCCCATGGTCTTCAGTATTGCCCCAGTGTGTCCAGCATTCTGCCCCATGGTCTTCAGTATTGCCCCAGTGTGTCCAGCAATCTGCCCCATGGTCTCCAGTATTGCCCCAGCGTGTCCAGCATTCTGCCCCATGGTCTTCAGTATTGCCCCAGTGTGTCCAGTATTCTACCCCATGGTCTCCAGTATTGCCCCAGTGTGTCCAGCAATCTGCCCCATGGTCTCCAGTATTGCCCCAGTGTCTCCAGCATTGCCCCCAGAGTCAGACATAAAGAAAAAAAGAAATCCTCACCTCTCCCGTTCCTAGCGCAGGTCCGGTGCAGCCAGTCAGCGTCTCTCCGGCTCTGCAGCGCTCAGGACAGAGAGGCTGAGCGGCGCGCACAGTGATGACGTCATCGCGCCCTCTGCCCTGAGACGTCGCAGAGTCAGAGGGCGCTGAAGACGCTGCAGCAGGAACCAGGAGAGGTGAGTATTAGAGCGGGGGCCGGGGGTGGGGGGAGCCTGGTCTTGGCGGCGGACGGCGCCGCCCGAAGATTTAAAGTGCCCGCGTCTTTTTTTTTTTTTTTTTCTTCCTCCTCCTGCAGCGCCGGCCGCCCCCCGCATTGTGCCGCCCGGGGCGGCCTGCCCCCCCCCCCCCCGCACCCCCCTTCCTACGCCACTGCAATGCGGCATCACAGCCAGACGACACTGGCTTACACTGTTTTTTTCTGGACAGCCTAGGAGGCAGTTGGAAGACATTTTTGTACAGCTGCTTACATAAGACACTACAAGCAGAAAATAAGTCTATTTGCTCAGTAGCCTCCACTGGATTGGCGGCTACATTACTACAAAATGGTAGCACCTACCATTCCAAGTTTGGCCTTGGAATTACAACAAATGAGACCACAGTGTCAAAAATTAAGCCAACCTCACTTCAAGCAAAGCAGCTTAGGGAGTCATCTGTCGTTATTTGGGACGAAGTAACAATGACTCCCTGTTTTAATATGTGGATAATTTGTTCGAAGACATATGTGGAATAAAAAGACCATTTGGTGGAAAAGTTTTCATAAATGGTGGTGACTTTTGTCAAACCCTACCAATAGTGGAAGGTGGAAAAAGAGCCCAAATTTTACAGTGCACCATTAAATGCTCAAAATCGGTAGAAGCAATTGCCAATAAAGCAATTCTTTTGCCATTGAATGATGCGTTCACGCCTTGAACGACAAGGTGAACGCCTTGAATCATGTTCAAGGTGAACACTCAACATATCTCAACGAACGAACTGTTCCTGGCACATTAACCCCCGAAACACTGCGATCAAACATGATCGCAGTGTTCTGAGGGCATAGGGAAGCATCGCGCAGGGAAGGGGCTCTCTGCGGGCTTCCCTGAGACCCTCGGTACAACGCGATGTGCTTGCATTGTACCGAGCGTCTCCTCCCTGCAGGCCCCGGATCCAAAATTGCCGCGGGGCTGCATCCGGGTCCTGTAGGGAGGTGGCTTACCAGCGCCTGCTCTGGAAGCCTCTCTGCAGTGCACGTCATATCGCACGTCAGATGTTCCCGCCGAGGCAATGTTATAGTGTAAAAAAAAAATATTCAGATGAGTAAAAAAATTTTTTTAAAAATTCCTAAATTAAAAAAAAAAATAAAATATATATATATATATATATATATATATATATATATATATATATATATATATATATATATATATATATATATATATATTGTTCCCATAAATACATTTCCTTATCTAAAAAAAAAATAATAAAAGTACACATATTTAGTATGGCTGCGTCCGTAACGACCCGACCTATAAAACTGTCCCACTTAACCCCTTCAGTGAACACTGTAAAAAAAAATTAAAAAACGAGGCAAAAAACAACGCTTTATTATCATACCGCCGAACAAAAAGTGGAATAACACGATCAAAAAGACAGATATAAATTACCATGGTACCGCTGAAAACGTCATCTTGTCCCGCAAGAAACGAGCCACCATACATCATCAGCGAAAAAATAAAAAAGTTATAGCCCTCAGAATAAAGCGATGCAAAAATAATTATTTTTTCTATAAAATAGTTTTTATCGTATGAAAGCGCCAAAACATAAAAAAAATATAAATGAGGTATCGCTGTAATCATACTGACCCGAAGAATAAAACTGCTTTATCCATTTTACCAAACGTGGAATGGTATAAACGCCCCCCCTAAAAGAAATTAATGAATAGCTTGTTTTTGGTCATTCTGCCTCACACAAATCGGAATAAAAAGCGATCAAAAATTGTCACATGCCCGAAAATGTTACCAATAAAAACATCAACTCGTCCCGCAAAAAACAAGACCTCACATGACTCTGCGGACCAAAATATGGAAAAATTATAGCTCTCAAAATGTGGTAATGCAAAAAATATTTTTTGCAATGAAAAGGTCTTTTAGTGTGCGACTGCTGCCAATCTTAAAAATCCGCTAGAAAACCCGCTATAAATAGTAAATCAAACCCCCTTTCATCACCCCCTTAGCTAGGGAAAAAAAAAAAAAATGTATTTATTTCCATTTTCCCATTAGGGTTAGGGCTAGGGTTAGGTTTAGGGATAGGGTTAGGGCTAGGATTAGGGCTAGGGTTAGGGCTAGGGTTAGGGTTAGGGCTAGGGTTAGGGCTAGGGTTAGGGATAGGGCTAGGGTTAGGGTTAGGGTTTGGATCACATTTAGGGTTGGGGTTAGGGTTGGGGTGTGTCAGGGTTAGGGGTGTGGTTAGGGTTATTGTTGGGATTAGGGTTAGGGGTGTGGTTAGGACTAGGGTTAGGGCTAGGTCTAGGGTTAGGGTTGGAGCTAGGGTTAGGGTTAGGGTTTGGATTACATTTACAGTTGGGATTAGGGTTAGGGGTGTGTCAGGGTTAGGGGTGTGGTTAGGGTTATGGTTGGCATTAGGGTTTGGGGTGTTAGGGTTGGGATTAGGGTTAGGGTTGTGTTGGGTTTGGGGTGTAGACGGGGTTAGGGGAGTGGTTGGGATTAGGGTTAGGGGTGTGTTTGGGTTAGGGTTTTAGTTAAAATTAGGCATATCAGGGGCTCTCCAAGCGCAACATGGTTTCCCATCTCAATTCCAGTCAATCTTGCATTGAAAAGTCAAACGGCGCTCCTTCCCTTCCGAGCTCTGCCATGCGCCCAAACAGTGGTTTACCCCCACATATGGGGTATCAGCGTACCCAGGACAAATTGCACAACAACTTTTGGGGTCCATTTTCTTCTCTTACCCTTGGAAAAATAAAAAACTGGGGGCGAAAAAAAATTTTGAGAAAAAATATGATTTTTTATTTTTGCGGCTCTGCATTATAAACTTCTGTGAAGCACTTGGTGAGTCAAAGTGCTCACCACACATCTAGATAAGTTCCTTAGGGGGTCTAGTTTCCAAAATGGTGTCACTTGTGGGGGTTTGCAATGTTTAGGCACATCAGGGGCTCTCCAAACGCAACATAGCGTCCCATCTCAATTCCAGTCAATTTTGCATTGAAAAAGTCAAATGGCGCTCTTTCCCTTCCGAGCTCTGCCATGCCCCCAAACAGTGGTTTACCCCCACATATGGGGTATCGGCGTACTCAGGACAAATTGTACAACAACTTTTGCGATCCAATTTCTCCTGGTACCCTTGGTAAAATAAAATAAATAGGAGCTGAAATAAATTTTTTGTGAAAAAAAGTTAAATGTTTATTTTTTTTTAAACATTCCAAAAATTCCTGTGAAACACCTGAAGGGTTAATAAACTTCTTGAATGTGGTTTTGAGCACCTTGATGGGTGCAGTTTTTAGAATGGTGTCACACTTGGTCATTTTCTATCATATAGACCCCTCAAAATGATTTAAAATGTGATGTGGTCCCTAAAAAAAAATGGTGTTGTAAAAATGAGAAATTGTTGGTCAAATTTTAACCCTTATAACTCCCTAACAAAAAAAATTTTGGTTCCAAAATTGTGCTGATGTAAAGTAAACATGTGGGAAATGTTACTTATTAAATATTTTGTGTGACATATCTCTGTGATTTAAGGGCATAAAAATTCAAATTTGGAAAATTGTGAAATTTTCAAAATGTTCGCCAAATTTCTGTTTTTTTTCACAAATAAACACAGGTAATATTAAAAACATTTTACCACTATCATGAAGTATAATATGTCATGAGAAAACAATGTCAGAATCACCGGGATCTATTGAAGCGTTCCAGAGTTATAACCTCATAAAAGGACAGTGGTCAGAAATGTAAAAATTGGCCCAGTCATTAACGTGCAAACCACCCTTGGGGTAAAGGGGTTAATACTATATGGAGGAATACATGGGGTCCCATTATACTGTATGGAGGAATATGAGTGGCCCATTATACTATTTGGATGGCTATGTAGGGCCAATATACTATTTGAAGGGCTATTTGGGGGCCATTATACTATTTGGAAGACTTTTAGAGGCCATTATACAGCTGGTCGCTGCAGGTTACAGTGTGCCCACTATTAAACAGAATGAATATTCACTGCTCCCCACACCCATAGTCCCAGGCATGGGAAGCAGTAAATATTCCAGCAACTGACCCCGGCATGTAAGGGCTCATGGCAGTGATGTCATGGTCTGCTTACACACTGAAATCAGCTGCTGGCGTCAGCACAGGATGCTGCACTACAAGGGAAAGGAAGAAAGGTGAGTAGAATAATTTTTTTTGTATGTGTGCACCATGATGGAGGCCATGTTTACCAGGTTGGGGATGGGGCCATGTATACCAGGATGAGGATGGGGGCCATGGATACTACGATGGGGATGCGGGCCATAGATATCAGGATGGGGATTGTGGCCATCTATACCAGGATAGGGATGGGAGGCCATGTATACTAGGATGGGATGGTGGCCATGTGTACCAGCATGGGGATAGTGGCTAAGGATACCAGGATGGGGCCATGGATGCAAGGATGTAGATGGGGCCATGGCTACCATGATGCTGATGGTGGCCATGGATACTAGGATGGGGTTGGCGGCCATGGATACCAGGATGGGGATTGGGTCATGGATACCAGGGTAGGGACATCTATACACTGCTCAAAAAAATAAAGGGAACATTTAAATAACAGAATATAACTCCAAATAAATCAAACTTCTGTGAAATCAACCTGTCCACTTAGGAAGCAACACTGTTTGACAATCAATTTCAGGTGGGGTCACTTTTGAATGTTGGTTGTGCTTTCACACTCATGGTAGCATGAGACAGACTCTACAACCCACACAAGTACCGTATATACTCGAGTATAAGCCGAGATTTTCAGCCCAAAAAAATGGTCTGAAAGTGCCCCTCTCTGCTTATACTCGAGTCCTGGAAGGCAGGGGGGTGGCGGGTGAGGGGGAGCGATGCCTGTCAAATACTCACCTGCTCCCAGCGCTCCTGACGTGGTCCCTGCATATTCCACGGTCTTCGGGCGCCTGCAGCTTCTTCCCCTGTTCAGCGGTCACTGGTACCGCTCATTAAAGTTATGAATATGGACTCCACTCCCACAGGGGTGAAGCCACATATTCATTACTGTAATGTGCGGTACCATGTGACCGCTCACTACAGGAAGAAGCTGCCACTCTCGAAGACCGTGGGACATGCAGCACGTCAGGAGCGTCGGGAGCAGGTAAGTATGTCATATTCACCTTTCCGCGTTCCACCACCGCCTCATCTTCCCGTCCTCTTGCTGTGACTGTTCAGGTCAGAGGGCGCGATGACGTATTAGTGTGCGCGCCGACCTCTGCCTGAACAGTCAGTGCGTGAGAGACGGGACGCTGAGGAGCAGCGATGAGAGGTGAGTATGTCATTTTTTTTTTTTTTAGTGCAGCAGCAGCATTACATGTGGCACAATGCATGGCAAGACCTGCATGGAGCGTCTATGGGGCCATAATTGCATGGATCATTATATGGGGCCACAACTGCATGGAGCATTATATGGGGCCATAACTGCATGGAGAATTATATGGGGCCATAACTGCATGGAGCATTATATGGGGCATCTATGGTGCCATAACTGCATGGAGCATTATATGGGGCCATAACTGCATGGAGCATTATATGGGGCATCTATGGAGCCATAATTGCATGGAGCATTATATGGGGCATCTATGGGGCCATAAAGAACTGCATGGAGCATTATATGGGGCCATAACTGCATGGAGCATTATATGGGCCCATAACTGCATGGAGCATTATATGGGGCATCTATGCGACCATAACTGCATGGAGCATTATAAGGGGCCATAACTGCATGGAGCAGTATATGCGGCATCTATGGGGCCATAACTGCATGGAGCATTATATGGGACATCTATGGGGCCATAACTGCATGGAGCATTATATGGGGCGTCTATGGGGCCATAATGAACTGCATGGAGCATTATATGGGGCATCTATGCGGCCATAACTGCATGGAGCATTATAAGGGGCCATAACTGCATGGAGCAGTATATGCGGCATCTATGGGGCCATAACTGCATGGAGCATTATATGGGACATCTATGGGGCCATAACTGCATGGAGCATTATATGGGGCGTCTATGGGGCCATAATGAACTGCATGGAGCATTATATGGGGCATCTATGGGGCCATAACTGCATGAAGCATTATATGGGGCCATAACTGCATGGAGCAGTATATGCGGCATCTATGGGGCCATAACTGCATGGGGCATTATATGGGGCATCTATGGGGCCATAACTGCATGGAGCATTATATGGGGCATCTATGGGGCCATAATGAACTGCATGGAGCATTATATAGGGCATCTATGGGGCCATAACTGCATGGAGCATTATATGGGGCCATAACTGCATGGAGCATTATATGGGGCATCTATGGGGCCATAACTGCATGGAGCATTATATGGGGCATCTATGGGGCCATAACTGCATGGAGCATTATATGGAGCATCTATGGGGCCATAACTGCATGGAGCATTATATGGGGCATCTACGGGGCCATAAAGAGCTGATTGTAGCATTATATGGGGCATCTTATGGGACCATAAAGAACTGCATGGAGCATTATATGGGGCATATTTTGTATGGAGCACCTTATGGGGCCATAAACTGCATGGAGCATTATATGGGGCTGTTGATTCAATATGCATATTCAAAAACACTAAACCTACTGATGCCTCAATTAATATTACTTTTATCTTTTTTTTTTATTTTTAACATTTACCCGTAGCTGCTGCATTTTCCATCCTAGGCTTATACTCGAGTCAATTAGTTTTCCCAGTTTTTGGATGGCACACCAATGCGAGCTGTGGCAAGAAGGCTTGCTGTGTCTGTTAGCGTAGTGGCTGGAGGCACTACCAGGAGACAGGCCAGTGCACCAGGAGACGTGGAAGGGGCCGTAGGAGGGCAACAACCCAGCAGCAGGACCACTACCTCAGCCTTTGTGCAAGGAAGAACAGGACCAGAGCCCTGCAAAATGACCTCCAGCAGGCCATAAATGTGCATGTGTCTGCACAAACGGTTAGAAACTGACTCCATGAGGATGGTCTGAGTACCTGACGTCCACAGATGGGGTTGTGCTCACAGCCCAACACAGTGCAGGACGCTTGGCATTTGCCACAGAACACCAGGATTGGCAAATTCACTACTGGCACCCTGTGCTCCTCACAGATGAAAGCAGGTTCACACTGAGCACATGTGACAGACGTGACAGAGTCTGGAGACACCATGGAGAGCAATCTGCTGCCTGCAACATCCTTCAGCATGACTGGTCTGGCAGTGGGTCAGTAATGGTGTGGGGTGACATTTCCTTGAGGACTGCAGAGCCCTGCATGTGCTCGCCAGAGGTAGCCTGACTGCCATTAGATACCGAAACGAGATCCTCAGACCCCTTGTGAGACCATATCCTAGTGCGGTTGGCCCTGGGTTTCTCCTAATGCAAGTGTAATAGTATGCAGGTACTGAGTATGTCACCACGGAACAGACAGACCAACAGTTGAGGGGTTTAATAACAGGAATCAGGTTCTCCTCGCAGGGAGGAAGCAGTGGAATATAACAAGCAATAAAACAGTGCAAAAATATGGGAGTCAAACAGTGTAACAGAATTAAGCAGGATTTCTTGAGAAAAATAACACTTATCAGTCTGATGAGGACTTGCGTGAAGGGTTGTCTTCTCCAATGTAGGCACCGAGAAACAGCGGCACTTGTCGTCCCTCTATTGTCCGTGGGCTGAGTAGTCTCTAGGAGCCCGCTGTCTGGGGTTTAGGGAGTTAATGTGGTATGCACAGGCTCTGAGTCTTTAGTTTTTACAGCACAGCCTATCCCGGGAAAACGATGGTCAGTCTATTATTAAGTCTCTCACCAGGAATCAAGGGCTCTGCACTGATACCGTGGGTACCAGGGGTCATAGTCTTTGTACTGATACCGTGGGTATCAGGGGATCACAGTCTCTGCACGGGCCAATGTCTCTGAACGGGTCTCAAAGCGCCCCTCTCCCAGTCACAGCAGAGTTCGCTTTCATGTACTCACAGGATGCAGTCTTTCTGCGCAATCTCCCTGTATTTGTCCTCTGACCGGGAGCTCTCTCTCAGTGCGCAGCTGTGCCCTGCTCTGACCGCTGCTCACGCTGCTCTGTCTCCTGCGTGTGCACCCCTTTCCCGCTCTCTGCCCGGCTTCCTCCCTGTCCCAGTCTCTAAGTCTGCCCCCTGGGGAACCTAGACACGAAGAAACAAACCAAAAAAAAAGTCCAATAATAGGGTATATATAACAAAATGTATTAAAATATATGATAATGTGGTAGAGTGAGAACAGATACCAAAGATGAGCACTACACCAGGGACAAACAAAATTCATAATTAATAACAGGCATAGATAATTAATTAGTATAGCTAAGACAAGAATTCAACATACTGTATGTGTGCATATCTATGTATACATGTAATATAATCAGTAAAATGAATCATAGTCATGCTACACATAATATACCTAAGCAGGGATATCAGAAGGTGTATGGCAGGATAAAGTGCGTGTGCATATATGCTGGGGTGGCAGAACAGTAAATGACACAAGACGGTGTTCAAAACATAATATAAACAATAATCAAAATGGTGTCATTGTGGTACAACCCATATGCAATGAGATGGGCATAGACGAGATCGTGAAGAAAAAAAGCCACCTGGTATTTACCTGTTAAGGCTGGTAGGAGTCCCTGGATGTGCCTTGCCCCAACGCGCGTTTCGTTGTCTGCCTTCGGCAGGGGGGTCACTGTCAGTGGACACTTCACTCTCAAACAGCACCCTGCCACACAGATCTACTCTGTCCAGATGACTGATGAAGGTCAGATTTTGACCGAAACATCTCATTTTTTCTGGAAATTCTTCACTAAATAAATAAGTTTTTCAACACACCTAAATGAGTGCCAAGTATTTCTACATCACAGCTGTATAAAATGAAAAGACCAGATGTACTAATGGGTGAGGAGTTTTCTGATAACATTTTGGAAATAATAGTCTCTGTTTAATGGTGGACATAGGTTTTCACAAAAATGTTCCATACAAAAACAATTACTGCTAATATTCTGTCCTCTTCTCATCTGTCCTTTATAGTATTACCCTCGTGAATCCAGAAGAAAAATTTTTGTACAGTGGGGGAGGTGGGCAGAAACTCAGTAGCATACATTGGTGTAATCTTGTTGCTTAGTTTGGTCGCAGAAGAAATTTGTGAGAGTAGATTATATGGGGTAAATAAACTTTTATCTACACAGAACATGAGGTACATGCATCAGTTTCTTAATACAGCATAATAGGAAGTCTGAAGGACCTTTTACCAGAGAGAAAGTGAAACCAAAGTACAAGTATATGCATTACTTTCAACTAAGCATATAATAGAAACAACATCGCCATCTACTGTCAGAAAAGTGTAAACTCCTCCTGCCCACAAATAAGTCTGTATCTGTTGTATATCTGCCAACACCCTCTCTCAACAGTAAAGACTTAGGCCATGTTCACACAGTGCGTTTTTTACCGCGGAACCGCGGCGTTTTTGCCGCTGCGGTTCCGCAGCTGTTTTCCATGCAGGGTACAGTACACTGTACCCTATGGAAAACAGGACACACTGTGCACATGGTCCGGAAATTGTAAAAAAAAAGCCGCGCTGAATAGCTCCCGGAAAAAAGAAGGAGCATGTCAATTCTTCTTCCTGAACCGCAGCGGTTCTGCACCCATAGACCTCCATTGTGAGGTCAAAATCGCAGTAAAACCCGCAGATCAAAAATATATCTGCGGGTTTTACTGCGATTTGATGTGCAGAACCGCTGCAGCAGGAAGTGCGGGGGAGCGGGCGGAAGTGCGTGGGCGGAGTGTGGCTGCCCCCCCGTGCTCCGATCCCGCCCCCCCGTTCTCCGATGCCCCCCCCCAGTGCTCCGATGCCCCCCCGTGCCCTAATCTCCCCCCCTTATACTTACCCGGCGTCCCGGTGTCCGTCCGGCCGTCTTCTCCCTGGGCGCCGCCATCTTGCAAAATGGCGGGCGCATGCGCAGTGCGCCCGCCGAATCTGCCGGCCGGCAGATTCGCTCCAAAGTGCATTTTGATCACTGAGATATAACCTATCTCAGTGATCAAAATAAAAAAATAGTAAATGACACCCCCCCACTTTGTCACCCCCATTGGTAGGGACAATAAAAAAATTAAGAATTTTTTTTTTTTTTCACTAAGGTTAGAATAGGGGTAGGGTTAGGGGTAGGGTTAGGGGTAGGGTTAGGGGTAGGGTTAGGGGTAGGGTTAGGGGTAGGGTTAGGGGTAGGGGTAGGGTTAGGGTTAGGGGTAGGGTTAGGGGTAGGGTTAGGGGTAGGGGTAGGGTTAGGGGTAGGGGTAGGGTTAGGGGTAGGGTTAGGGTATTTTCAGCCATTTTAGCCCTAAAAAGCTTCCTAGGAAACACACAGTAAAAAAAGGATAAAAAAACGCATCAAAAAACGCATCAAAAAACGCATCAAAAAACGCATCAAAAAACGCATCAAAAAAGGACAAAAAAAGGACCTGCGTTTTCTGCCAAGAGCTGCAGTTTTTTAAAAAAACTGTCCTGAAAAAAAAAGGATGGAAATCCTGAACGTGTGAACATACCCTTATTCAGTTAGGCCTAATTTCTTTATCAGTCCATGATGTCTTTCAGCATCCAATGCCTTTGTGAAAATATCTGATGTCATTTCTTCAGTTGGGCAGTACTCTAAATTTAGGATCCCTAGTTCCTGGTGATCTCTCAAGGAATGAAACTTCACATCAATGTGTTTAGTTCTTGGATTAACTCTTCCCATCTGAGCAAGAACTAGACATCCTTGATTGTCCTAATACATCTTTATTGGTCCCAATTGTTGTCCTAAGTCTGTTGGCAGTTGTCATAACTAGGGTTGAGCGACTTTTCTTTTTATAGGATCGGGTCGGGTTTCACGAAACCCGACTTTTTCAAAAGTCGGGTCGAGTGAAATCGGCCGATCCTATAGAAAAGTCGGGGTCGGGGTCGGCCGAAACACGAAACCCAATGCAGTGCATTGGGTTTCTAATGGTTCCCAGGGTCTGAAGGAGAGGAAACTCTCCTTCAGGCCCTGGGATCCATATTTAAGTGTAAAATAAAGAATCAAAATAAAAAATATTGATATACTTACCCTCCGACGTGCCCTTGTTCTCACCGGCAGACTTCCTTCCTAAGAATGAGCGCCTGAAGGACCTTCAATGACGTCGCGGCTTGTGATTGGTCACGTGAGCGGTCACATGGGCGTCACGCGACCAATCACAAGCCGCGATGTCATCTAAGGTCCTTCAGGCGCTGATTCTTAGGAACGAAGGCTGCGGGTTAGAACCAGGGCGCGTCCGAGGGTGAGTATATACCTATTAGGAATATACTCACCCTCGGACGCGCCCTTGGACGCTTCCTTCCTAAGAATTAGCGCCTGAAGGACCTTAGATGACGTCGCGGCTTGTGATTGGTCGCGTGACCGCCCATGCAACCAATCACAAGCCGCGACATCATCGATGGCCCTTCAGGCACTCATTCTTACGAAGGAAGGCTGCCAGTGAGAACCAGGGCCAAGGGTGAGTATATCAATATTTTTTTATTTTAGTTCTTTATTTTACACTTAAATATGAATTCCGATACCGATTCCCGATATCTTAAACATATCGGAACTCGGTATCGGAATTCCGATTCCAGATTCAGAAGATCGCCGACCTTATGGCCGACCCCACACAGGGGTCGGGTCGGGTTTCATGAAGCCTGACTTTGCCAAAAGTCGGCGACTTCTGAATCTGGCCGACCCGTTTCGCTCAACCCTAGTCATAACCATAGAACGTATTGACTGGCATGTGCTGCGGCAACATATTCTGCTTCTGTTGACGACTGTTACTATAGATTGTTTCTTACTAGTCCAACTAATTGGTCTTCCTGAGAGCAAGAAAAGATAGCCAGCAGAGCACAGCGGTGACATCACCGCTGTGCTTTACGGCCGGCGCTCACAGCCAGTGCGGGAAGCTGACGGCGAGGGACGTGACAGACACCGGAATGTGAGTATGTAGTGGGTTTTTTTTTACATTTACAATGGTAACCAGGGTAAATATCGGGTTACTAAGCGCGGCCCTGTGCTTAGTAACCTGATGTTTACCCTGGTTACAAGTGAACACATCGCTGGATCGGCGTCACACACGCCGATCCTGCGATGACTGCGGGTGATCCAGTGACTAAATAACGTTCTGGCCTTCTAGCTCCGACCAGCGATGTCACAGCAGGATCGCTATCCAGGACGCTGCAACGTCACGGATCGCTATCGTTCTCATTCAAAAGTTGCTCAGTGTGAAGGTACCTTATAGTGTCAGTGTATAGGTAACACTGACTCACCAGTGACGTCTCTAGGTGAAGTCCTTCATCTTTCATCCAGCACAGACCACCATCACTTCATCCAGCCAGGACTTGTCTCTGCAGGAAATAGCACAGTTATTGCGAGCTCCGCTTGCAGAACACATTACTTAATTTTTCCCAACTTCTACATTACACCACATGAAGAAAAAGAGGCAACATAGTGTCATTCTATGCACAGTAACAGGACCGCCCCCCCATTTAAAACAGTATCCTCAAAAAATAAAATACATACATCACATATTATTATCCCTTACTTGTATGGTAATTATAATATCCCCCATCCTGGCTTCAGCCATATGTTCTCCCATCCTGCCCTCATGAGAATTCATTCTGCCCCATATGATCTCCCCGTCAGTCTCCATCCTGTCCCATGATCCTGCACGATCTGTCTCCAATCCTGCCCTATGTCTTTCATTCTTCCCCGTGTCTCCAATCATGCCCCGTATCTACATTCTGCCCATGTCTCAAATCCTGCCCCATCTGTCTCCAGTCCTGCCCCCAGTGTATCCAGCATCTCTGCCCCAATGTGTCCAGCATCCTGCCCCTAATGTGTCCAGCATCCTGCCCCCAGTGTGTCTAGCATATTGCCCCAGTATGTCTAGCATATTGCCCCCAGTGTGTCCAGCTTTCTGCCCCCAGTGTGTCCAGCATATTGCCCCCAGTGTGTCCAGCAATCTGCCCCAGTGTGTCCAGCATATTGCTCCCAGTGTGTCCAGCATATTGTCCCCAGTGTGTCCAGCATTCTGCCCCAGTATCTCCAGCATATTGCCCCCAGTGTGTCCAGCATCTCTGCCCCCAGTTTCCAGCATTCTGGCCCGGGCCCCCCCGATTGCCATTCGCAATAAAAAAAAGAAAGAGTTCTCCTCACCTGTCCGGGCTCCTTTGGCGAAGCTCTCTCCTTGCAGCTGAAGCGCGCACTCGCTGGCGACTGACAATGACATCAGACGCCGGCGACGTGCGCACTGCGGCTGATGTCAGCTGCCAGCTGGCGGCTGTAAACTATTGACGTGCGGGTGCGCGCCCGCACATCAATAGTGTTTAACTGCCGCAGTGCTGGTAGGGGCCCGGTGAGCAGATGAGACGGGGTCCGATGCGGTCCTCCTCTGCCCACCGGGCCCATATGCCAGTCAGGGCAGTAATGCCCTGATGGCGGCGGGCAATCTGAGCGGTAGCCCAGGGCCCCCACACCACTGGGCCTTGGGCTACCGCCCAGATTGACCTCATTATAATCTGCCCCTGGCCATTATGCTCGCAGGATGTCTGTGTCCTAGATGTCTATGCCTCATATAAGCACAATTCTTGTGATCATGTGTACAGAACCTCATCTGTTCCTTTAATGTGTCAGACGCTTCATGGATAACAACCCTCCTTCTAGTCCTGGAACATATAACACATCCTTTATTAGTAATTTTGAATTATGCCCAAATCTATCAGGACAGATTAGCATTCCTTGTCCAATACCTTCTGCAGTTATTTTACTCCCATCTGCAAGATAAATTGCTTCCTTCTTATTTTCATCAAGTTCCATAAAGAAGCTTTTATCACTGGTCATGTGACTTGTTGCTCCTGAGTCAATAAACCAGCCTGACGATTACTTTTTATCAGTTACTTTAACCCCTTCCCGACCCATGACGCCACGTAGGCGTCATGAAAGTCGGTGCCAATCCGACCCATGACGCCTATGTGGCGTCATGGAAAGATCGCGTCCCTGCAGATCGGGTGAAAGGGTTAACTCCCATTTCACCCGATCTGCAGGGACAGGGGGAGTGGTAGTTTAGCCCAGGGGGGGTGGCTTCACCCCCTCGTGGCTACGATCGCTCTGATTGGCTGTTGAAAGTGAAACTGCCAATCAGAGCGATTTGTAATATTTCACCTATTATAACTGGTGAAATATTACAATCCAGCCATGGCCAATGCTAAAATACCATTGGCCATGGCTGGAAATACTAATGTGCCCCACCCCACCGATCGCCCCCCCAGCCCCCCGATCTGGCCGGTACACTGCTCCGGCTTCCTTCAGTACAGGGCTCCGCTCCCCCCCGTGCTCTTGTCCGCTCCCCCCGTGCTCCAATCACCCCCCCTGCACTCCGATCCACCCCCCCGGTGCTCCGTTCCACCCCCCCGTGCTCCATTCCAGCCCCCCGTGCTCCGTTCCACCCCCCCCGTGCTCCGTTCCACCCCTCCCGCGCTCCGATTCCCCCCCCCCCCCGTGGTCCCCCCCCACCCCATCATACTTACCGATCCAGCCGGGGTCCCGTCCGTCTTCTCCCTGGGCGCCGCCATCTTCCAAAATGGCGGGCGCATGCGCAGTGCGCCCGCCGAATCTGCCGGCCGGCAGATTCGTTCCAAAGTGCATTTTGATCACTGAGATAGATTATATCTCAGTGATCAAAATAAAAAAAAATAATAAATGACCCCCCCCCTTTGTCACCCCCATAGGTAGGGACAATAAAAAAATAAAGAAATTTTTTTTTTCCACTAATGTTAGAATAGGGTTAGGGCTAGGGCTAGGGGTAGGGTTAGGGTTAGGGCTAGGGTTAGGGTTTCGGTATGTGCACACGTATTCTGGTCCTCTGCGGATTTTTCCGCTGCGGATTTGATAAATCCGCAGTGCTATACCGCTGCGGATTTATGGCGGATTTACCGTGTTTTTTTCTGCGCATTTCACTGCGGTTTTACAACTGCGATTTTCTATTGGAGCAGTTGTAAAACCGCTGCGGAATCCGCACAAAGAAGTGACATGCTGCGGAATGTAAACCGCTGCGTTTCCGTGCAGTTTTTCCGCAGCATGTGTACAGCGATTTTTGTTTCCCGTAGGTTTACATTGAACTGTAAACTCATGGGAAACTGCTGCGGATCCGCAGCGTTTTCCGCAGCGTGTGCACATACCTTTAGAATTAGGCTATGTGCACACGGTGCGGATTTGGCTGCGGATTGGCCGCTGCGGATTCGCAGCAGTGTTCCATCAGGTTTACAGTACCATGTAAACATATGAAAAACCAAATCCGCTGTGCCCATGGTGTGGAAAATACCGCGCGGAAACGCTGCGTTGTATTTTCCGCAGCATGTCAATTCTTTGTGCGGATTCCGCAGCGTTTTACACCTGTTCCTCAATAGGAATCCGCAGGTGAAATCTGCACAAAAAACACTGGAAATCCGCGGAAAATCCGCAGGTAAAACGCAGTGCCTTTTACCCGCGGATTTTTCAAAAATGGTGCAGAAATATCCCACACGAATCCGCAACGTGGGCACATAGCCTTAGGGTTAGGGTTGGAATTAGGGTTGTGGCTACAGTTGGGATTAGGGTTAGGGGTGTGGGGGGGTTAGTGTTGGAGTTAGAATTGAGGGGTTACCACTGTTTAGGCACATCAGGGGTCTCCAAACGCAACATGACGCCACCATTGATTCCAGCCAATCTCGTATTCAAAAAGTCAAATGGTGCTCCCTCACTTCCGAGCCCCGACGTGTGCCTAAACAGTGGTTTACCCCCACATATGGGGTACCAGCATACTCAGGACAAACTGCGCAACAATTACTGGGGTCCAATTTCTCCTGTTACCCTTGTGAATCTAAAAAAATGCTTGCTAAAACATAATTTTTGAGGAAAGAAAAATGATTTTTTATTTTCACGGCTCTGCGTTGTAAACGTCTGTGAAGCACTTGGGGGTTCAAAGTGCTCACCACATATCTAGATAAGTTCCTTGGGGGGTCTAGTTTCTAAAATGGGGTCACTTGTGGGGGTTTCTACTGTTTAGGCACACCAGGGGCTCTGCAAACGCAACGTGACACCCGCAGACCATTCCATCAAAGTCTGCATTTCAAAAGTCACTACTTCCCTTCTGAGCCCCGACGTGTGCCCAAACAGTGGTTTACCCCCACTCATGGGGTATCAGCGTACTCAGGAGAAACTGGACAACAACTTTTGGGGTACAATTTCTCCTGTAACCCTTGGGAAAATAACAAATTCTGGGCTAAATAATTATTTTTGAGGAAAGAAAACGTATTTATTATTTTCACGGCTCTGCATTATAAACTTCTATGAAGCGCTTGGGGGTTCAAAGTGCTCACCACACATCTAGATAAGTTCCTTTCGGGGTCTAGTTTCCAAAATGGGGTCACTTGTGGGGTTTTCTACTGTTAAGCCACATCAGGGGCTCTGCAAACGCAACGTGACGCCCACAGAGCATTCCATCAAAGTCTGCATTTCAAAACGTCACTACTTCACTTCCGAGCCTCGGCATGTGCCCAAACAGTGGTTTACCCCCACATATGGGGTATCAGCGTACTCAGGAGAAACTGGACAACAACTTTTGGGGTCCAATTTCTTCTGTAACCCTTGGGAAAATAAAAAATTCTGGGCTAAATAATTATTTTTGAGGAAAGAAAACGTATTTATTATTTTCACAGCTCTGCATTATAAACTTCTATGAAGCACTTGGGGGTTCAAAGTGCTCACCACACATCTAGATAAGTTCCTTTGGGGGTCTAGTTTCCAAAATAGGGTCAATTGTGGGGGGTTTCTACTGTTAAGCCACATCAGGGGCTCTGCAAACGCAACGTGACGCCCACAGAGCATTCCATCAAAGTCTGCATTTCAAAACGTCACTACTTCACTTCCGAGCCCTGCCGTGCGCCCAAACAGTGGTTTACCCCCACATATGGGGTATCAGCGTACTCAGGACAAACTGGACAACAATATTTGGGGTCCAATTTCTCCTATTATCCTTGGCAAAATAGGAAATTCCAGGCTAAAAAATCATTTTTGAGGAAAGAAAAATTATTTTTTATTTTCATGGCTCTGCGTTATAAACTTCTGTGAAGCACCTGGGGGTTTAAAGTGCTCAATATGCATCTAGATAAGTTCCTTGGGGGGTCTAGTTTCCAAAATGGGGTCACTTGTGGGGGAGCTCCAATGTTTAGGCACACAGGGGCTCTCCAAACGCGACATGGTGTCCGCTAACAATTGGAGCCAATTTTCCATTCAAAAAGTCAAATGGCGCGCCTTCCCTTCCGAGCCCTGCCGAGTGCCCAAACAGTGGTTTACCCCCACATATGAGGTATCGACGTACTCGGGAGAAATTGCCCAACAAATTTTTATGATCCATTTTATCCTACTGCCCATGTGAAAATGAAAAAATTGAGGCGAAAAGAATTTTTTTGTGAAAAATAAGTACTTTTTCATTTTTACGGATCAATTTGTGAAGCACCTGAGGGTTTAAAGTACTCACTAGGCATCTAAATAAGTTCCTTGGGGGGTCTAGTTTCCAAAATGGGGTCACTTGTGGGGGAGCTCCAATGTTTAGGCACACAGGGGCTCTCCAAACGCGACATGGTGTCCGCTAACAATTGGAGCTAATTTTCCATTCAAAAAGTCAAATGGCGCCCCTTCCCTTCCGAGCCTTACCATGTGCCCAAACAGTGGTTTACCCCCACATGTGAGGTATTGGTGTACTCAGGAGAAATTGCCCAACACATTTTAGGATCCATTTTATCCTGTTGCCCATGTGAAAATGAAAAAATTGAGGCGAAAAGAATTTTTTTGTGAAAAAAAAGTACTTTTTCATTTTTACGGATCAATTTGTGAAGCACCTGGGGGTTCAAAGTGCTCACTATGCATCTAGATAAGTTCCTTGGGGCGTCTAGTTTCCAAAATGGGGTCACTTGTGGGGGAGCTCCAATTTTTAGGCACACGGGGGCTCTCCAAACGTGACATGGTGTCCGCTAAAGAGTGGAGCCAATTTTTGATTCAAAAAGTCAAATGGCGCTCCTTCCCTTCCAAGCCCTCCCGTGCGCCCAAACAGTGGTTTACCCCCACATATGAGGTATCAGCGTACTCAGGACAAATTGGACAACAACTTTCGTGGTTCAGTTTCTCCTTTTACCATTGGGAAAATAAAAAAATTGTTGCTAAAAGATAATTTTTGTGACTAAAAAGTTAAATGTTCATTTTTTCCTTCCATGTTGCTTCTGCTGCTGTGAAGCACCTGAAGGGTTAATAAACTTCTTGAATGTGGTTTTGAGTACCTTGAGGGGTGCAGTTTTTAGAATGGTGTCACTTTTGGGTATTTTCAGCCATATAGACCCCTCAAACTGACTTCAAATGTGAGGTGGTCCCTAAAAAAAATGGTTTTGTAAATTTCGTTGTAAAAATGACAAATCGCTGGTCAAATTTTAACGCTTATAACTTCCTAACAAAAAAAAATTTTGTTTCCAAAATTGTGCTGATGTAAAGTAAACATGTGGGAAATGTTATTTATTAACTATTTTTTGTCACATATCTCTCTGGTTTAACAGAATAAAAATTCAAAATGTGAAAATTGCGAAAATTTCAAAATTTTCGCCAAATTTCCGTTTTTATCACAAATAAACGCAGAATTTATTGACCTAAATTTACCACTAACATGAAGCCCAATATGTCACGAAAAAACAATCTCAGAACCGCTAGGATCCGTTGAAGCGTTCCTGAGTTATTACCTCATAAAGGGACACTGGTCAGAATTGCAAAAAACGGCAAGGTCTTTAAGGTCAAAATAGGCTGGGTCATGAAGGGGTTAAATGTACCATTCCAGAGATCTGCATGTGGGTTAGAAATTGTGCTTTTTACTTTCTGTTTATTCTCCTTTTGGTGTAATTTGTTGTTCTGCTCTCCATATAGTACAGTCTTTCTTTAAATGTCCCTTTTTTATATCTGAAACATTCTCTTGTCTCTGTATTATGGGGCTTCTTGTCTTTCGCTTAAAGGGACACTGTCACCTGAATTTGGAGGGAACAATCTTCAGCCATGGAGGCTCCGTAGTACATGCCTGCACAAGGCAATCTTGCCTTGCGCAGGCGTGTACTATGGAGGACAGAGAATGAACTTCAATCCAATATTGCAGCCAGCATGCAGCTAGCGGGTAAGGAATGGGTGAATCAAAAACCCAAAAACCCCACCTCCATGGCTGAAGATTGTTCCCTCCAAATTCAGGTGACAGTGTCCCTTTAACCCCTTCATGACCAGGGGATTTTTCGTTTTTCCGTGTTCGTTTTTCGCTCCCCTCCTTCCCAGAGCCATAACTTTTTTATTTTTCCCTCAATTTGGCCATGTGAGGGCTTATTTTTTGCGGGACGAGTTGTACTTTTGAACGACATCATTGGTTTTAGCATGTCGTGTACTAGAAAACGGGAAAAAAATTCCAAGTGCGGTGAAATTGCGAAAAAAGTGCAATCCCACACTTGTTTTTTGTTTGGCTTTTTTGCTAGGTTCACTAAATGCTAAAACTGACCTGCCATTATGATTCTCCAGGTCATTACGAGTTCATAGACACCTAACATGACTAGGTTATTTTTTATCTAAGTGGTGAAAAAAAATTCCAAACTTTGCTAAAAAAAAAAAAAAAAAAAAAAAAAAAATTGCGCCATTTTCCGATACTCGTAGCGTCTCCATTTTTCGTGATCTGGGGTCGGTTGAGGGCTTATTTTTTGCGTGCCGAGATGACGTTTTTAATGATAGCATTTCGGTGCAGATACGTTCTTTTGATCGCCCGTTATTGCATTTTAATGCAATGTCGCGGCGACCAAAAAAACGTAATTCTGGCGTTTCGAATTTTTTTCCCGCTACGCTGTTTAGCGATCAGGTTAATACTTTTTTTTAATTGATAGATCGGGCGATTCTGAGCGCGGCGATACCAAATATGTGTAGATTTGATATTTTTTTTATTGATTTATTTTGATTGGGGCGAAAGGGGGGTGATTTAAACTTTTATGTTTTTTTTATTTTTTTCACATTTTTTTAAACTTTTTTTTTTTACTTTTGCCATGCTTCAATAGCCTCCATGAGAGGCTAGAAGCAGGCATAGCACGATCGGCTCTGCTACATAGCAGCGATCTGCTGATCGCTGCTATGTAGCAGAATTGCACGTGTGCTGTGAGCGCCGACCACAGGGTGGCGCTCACAGCGACGGGCAATCAGTAACCATAGAGGTCTCAAGGACCTCTATGGTTACCATTCACAAGCATCGCCGACCCCCGATCATGTGACGGGGTCGGCGATGACGTCATTTCCGGCCGCCCGGCCGGAAGCGGTAGTTAAATGCCGCTGTCTGCGTTTGACAGCGGCATTTAACTAGTTAATAGGTGCGGGCAGATCGCGATTCTGCCCGCGCCTATTACGGGCACGTCAGCTGTTCAAAACAGCTGACATGTCCCGGCTTTGGTGCGGGCTCACCGCGGAGCCCTGCATCAAAGCAGGGGAGCCGGCATCGGACGGTATAGTACGTCCGATGCCGGTAAGGGGTTAAAGAGCATTTTCACTATCCCTTTCCGTGGAATCATTTGTTTGCTCTTTCCCTCTATGGCTACGTTCACATTAGCGTCGCGTCGCCGTTGCGTCGGCGACGCAGCGGCGACGCAGCGGCGACGCGCCCCTATGTTTAACATAGGGGACGCGTGCGTTGTTTTGGTGGCGTTTTTCGCCACGTGCGTCGTTTCCGACGCTAGCGTCGGACGCAAGAAAACGCTACATGTAGCATTTTCTGTGCGTCCGATTTTCGTCAAAAACGACGCACGCGTCGCAAAACGCTTGCGTTTTTGCGCGCGTTTGCGCGCGTTTTTCCGTGCGTCGCCGCTGCGTCGCCGACGCAACGGCGACGCGACGCTAATGTGAACGTAGCCTATGATATTCATCTATAAGTCTGGTCTTTACAAACTCTAATGTCTGCTTTAGGTCTTGTCTGTAGTGCATTTATCAGAGCAGTTTATGAATCTGGTAAACTGTACAATAATATTGCTGCTATATGGTTTTCCATAATGTCTTCACCGACTGATCTCAGCTGTGTTACCACCTCCATCATGGTGTTTAAATGCTCCTGCATGCCTTTCTGTGCACTTAATCTCGCCTTGTAAAGTTTTCTTAGCAAGAATAGTTTGTGATTTTAGCTGGATCTTTCATGTAGCTTTCTCAATGCTTCCCACATTCCCTTTGCTGTATTTCTTATGTGAAATAACTGATCCTCCTCCTCTAATAAGCTGATAGTAGCTCTTGTTTGTTTGTTTTTCTTATCCTAAGTCTGATTATAATCATTGGTCTGTCTGTAGTGATTATTTTCCATACATCATCATTAGAGAATAACATCTCCACTTTGAACTTCCATAACTGATAGTTCTCATTATTCAGCTTAGGTACTGTGAGTCTCAGGCCGGCTTCACACTTGCGAGTTTTACGGACGTAAGAGCGCAGAAACTACGTCCGTAAAACTCGCAAAAAATACGGCACAATTATTCTCTATGCCCCTGCTCCTATCTGCCGTATTTTACTGATCAGTATTATACGGCTTTCTACGGCCGTACAAAATCGCAGCATGCTGCGTTTGTCACCGTACTGCGCAAGAAATACGCCAATAAAAGTCTATGGAAGCGTGAAAAATACGGATTTCACACGGACAAGCAGTGTGACTTGCGAGAAATACGCAGCGCTGTTAGAGAGAAAAGCCGGTAATTCAGTGCGGTGTACAGTAAAATCACACTGACAGCTTACAGTCCAATAGGTAGAATAAATGTGTACACATAGAATAGGTATATATATATATATATATATATATATATATATGTCAGTGAGACACATATATGTATATATATTACTATTTATTCCAGCGCTAAACAGCTTGAAAGCCGGTAATTCAATTACCGGCTTTTTCTTTCTCCTTCCTAAAACCCGACATGATTTGAGACATGGTTTACATACAGTAAACCATGTCTTCTCTCCATTTTTTTTGCAGATTCCACACTACTAATGTCAGTAGTGTGTATCTGCAAAATTTGGCCGTTCTAGCTCTTAAAATAAAGGGTTAAATGGCGGAAAAAATTGGCGTGGGCTCCCGCGCAATTTTCTCCGCCAGAGTAGTAAAGCCAGTGACTGAGGGCAGATATTAATAGCCTGGAGAGGGTCCATGGTTATTGGTCCCCCCCTGGCTAAAAATATCTGCCCCCAGCCACCCCAGAAAAGGCACATCTGGAAGATGCGCCTATTCTGGCACTTGGCCACTCTCTTCCCATTCCCGTGTAGCGGTGGGATATGGGGTAATGAAGGGTTAATGCCACCTTGCTATTGTAAGGTGACATTAAGCCTAATTAATAATGGAGAGGCGTCAATTATGACACCTATCCATTATTAATCCAATTGAATGAAAGGGTTAAATAAAACACAAACACATTATTTAAAATTATTTTAATGAAATAAAAACAATGGTTGTTGGAGTATTTTATTCAACGCCCAATCCAATCACTGAAGACCCTCATTCTGTGAAAGAAAAAACATAATAAACCAACAATATACTTACCCTCCGCAGATCTGTAACGTCCAACGATGTAAATCCTTCTGAAGGGGTTAAAACATTTTGCAGCAAGGAGCTTTGCTAATGCAGGCTGCTCCTCGCTGCAAAACCCCGGGGAATGAGTCTAAATATAGATCAATGAGCTATATTTAGCTTCATTTGCGGTGAGGCGCCCTCTGCTGGATGTTCATAGATCGTGGGAAATTTCCTAGAAAGCTCCCAGGCTTTCTAGGCAAGTTCCCACGATCTATAAACAGCCAGCAGAGGGCGCCTCACCGCAAATGAAGCTAAATATAGCTCATTGATCTATATTTAGAATCATTCCCCGGGGTTTTGCAGCGAGGAGCAGCCTGCATTAGCAAAGCTCCTTGCTGCAAAATGTTTTAACCCCTTCAGAAGGATTTACATCGTTGGACGTTACAGATCTGCGGAGGGTAAGTATATTGTTGGTTTATTATGTTTTTTCTTTCACAGAATGAGGGTCTTCAGTGATTGGATTGGGCGTTGAATAAAATACTCCAACAACCATTGTTTTTATTTCATTAAAATAATTTTAAATAATGTGATTGTGTTTTATTTAACCCTTTCATTCAATTGGATTAATAATGGATAGGTGTCATAATTGACGCCTCTCCATTATTAATTAGGCTTAATGTCACCTTACAATAGCAAGGTGGCATTAACCCTTCATTACCCCATATCCCACCGCTACACGGGAATGGGAAGAGAGTGGCCAAGTGCCAGAATAGGCGCATCTTCCAGATGTGCCTTTTCTGGGGTGGCTGGGGGCAGATATTTTTAGCCAGGGGGGGGCCAATAACCATGGACCCTCTCCAGGCTATTAATATCTGCCCTCAGTCACTGGCTTTACTACTCTGGCGGAGAAAATTGCGCGGGAGCCCACGCCAATTTTTTCCGCCATTTAACCCTTTATTTTAAGAGCTAGAACGGCCAAATTTTGCAGATACACACTACTGACATTAGTAGTGTGGAATCTGCAAAAAAAATGGAGAGAAGACATGGTTTACTGTATGTAAACCATGTCTCAAATCATGTCGGGTTTTAAGAAGGAGAAAGAAAAAGCCGGTAATTGAATTACCGGCTTTCAAGCTGTATAGCGCTGGAATAAATATTAATATATATATACATATATGTGTCTAATGACATATATATATATATATATATATATATATATATATATATATATATAGACAGTATATATATATATTTTTTTCTTTTTGGGACACATGGATCATTTCTATAGCGGTATGTTGGTTTTGCAAGCCTGCGAGAAAACCACGCAGTACGGATGCCATACGGATTACATACGGAGGATGCCATGCGCAAAAAACGCTGACACACCCTGTCTACGGAGGAGCTACGGACCACTATTTTCGGGACATTTCAGCGTATTACGGCCGTAATATACGGACCGTATTTTCATACGCTGAGTGTGAAGCCAGCCTCAGCTCTGAACTGCTGCTCATTTTTAATTTATTTATTTTACTTCTTTGGAGAGAATGGATCTGAAGTATTCTTTTGCATTTACCAAGTCCTTTTTGTCGTCCATGCTGGGACCATAACCTGTTGGATAGTTTGGTCACAGAAGAAACTTGTGAGAATAAATTATATGGGGTAATTCAACTTTTATCTTCACAGAACACGAGGTACATGCATCAGCTTCCTAATACAGCATAACAGGAAGTCTGAAGGACCTTTTATCAGAGAGAAAGTGAAGCCAAAGTACAACAAGTATATGCATTACATTCAACTAAGCATATAACAGTAACAATATTGCCATCTGCTGTTAGAAAAGTGTAAACTCCTCCTGCACACAAATAAGTCTGTATCTGTTGCATATCTGCCAACAAGTCTTTGGTCACATCTCATCACTTACAAAATAAGTCCTCCTTGACACGTCCTGCTGATTCCTGCACAGAAAAAAACAATACAGGAGAGGTCCGTGTATGTGTGTATGTACAGTATGTGACATCCGTGTTCTGTCCGTGTGTCGTCCATGTGGTCATGTTTGCTATCAGTGTGTTCGTGTGTCCATGTGTTACATCCATGTACTGTCTGTATGTATGTGTGATACATACCAGCACATGGGAAGAGCAGTACAATTTGTGGTGATCCCAGGCGCCGGCTGCTAAAGGCAACTCTCATCATTGTCGCCTGGTCGCACTGAGATTGTGCAGGGTGTGGATTTTTATGTGAAACTAAGGACTTTATTCAAGGAGTTTTTTATTTACAATATGACTACAGGGCAAGTTATGGGGACGTCTTATAGATGTCTCTCCATTACTAACCCCTGAGCTTGATGTCAGCTGCCAATACAAGGCTGACATCAACCCCAATCATATTACCCCACTTGCCACTGCCACCGAAAAAGTGGGAAGAGCGAAGCTAGGCTCTAGATTTGGCACATCTTATGGATGCACCATTTTTGGCTCAGCTGAGGGCTGATGTTGGTAGTCAGGGGGAGGGGAACAATATAATTGACCCCTTCCCAGGCTATTAATATAAACCCACAGCTATCTGTTTAGCCTTTGCTGGTTTGAATTTATAGGTGGCCCTATGTTTTTTTTCCTGGGATGCCCTCGTAAATTACTAACAAAAGCTAGGAAAACAGTTGTGAGCTGTTATTACTAGCCTGGGAACCTTATGGGGTATTCTCCTTTGTCCCAGGTTATTAAAATCAGAAGAATTTTGAAAAGTGTTAATTTAATTATGATACAGATTATTCAATACAGACACTGCACTGGCTAAAAGCAAAAGAATCAGACACCAGACTGGACAAAGAAAAAATATTTGGAACACATTCTGGACTCCTCAATATATCTACTCTTCACATCTTGGGTTTCTATTCAGCCATGGCAAATCATGATTTATACCCTATATGAATCTACATTTGACACATAACCTGGAAATTTTCCAAATATAAACATCTATCATGTCCGTAGACAATGATTTAGGAGACAATCCAAAAGAGCGCATACTATTAGTTGGCATATGATAGTATACCTTTTCCTCCTTCTTTGTGTTGGGCATTTCCATACAACTGAGTAAAAAGGCAAGTCATATTCCATGCAATTTGTGTTATTTATTTTTTAAAAGGTTGTCAATACCTGTGACTTTTTAGCATGCAACTGAATATGTGTGGGGAACTTGCAAGATTCTTTCTCAAGAACTAGTGAGTGCGGCACAATGGGCAAAATGGTCTTTTTAAAAAAAAAAAAAAAAAAAAGAAATGTCTAATATAATAACAGTGACTCCAAAACTGGAACTTCACTTTACATTCTCTTTGCAAACACTGAAGGTTCAGTATCTTGCACATCTCTGTGGCCCAGTTACAGTGACTGAAGGGAAAATGGAGGTGTTTTAGTGGTTACCATTACTGAGAAGAAGAAAAGTTAACTCTCCGCTGCTACATTAGTGGATTGTACCTATTCACTGTTTTCTGTTGGAGTATAGTGTAGTAAGACGAGGGAAGTGATATTTTCTTGCAATGATTCCCGGGCAACTATTCTAGCTGATCTCCTGAGTCTCATCTGTCTTCTGACAAATCAAATGGAATAACCCAGATGTGATTGTCTGGTCCCAGAGAAGCACTCCGTTTCTTTTGGTACCTAGGAGCATCCCTAAAGGAGATGAGTTAGGTAAAATGAAGAATTTATTTTGTGCTTGATATTTAGAACTGTTCACTCTAGTACTTTCACTGCTTTTACGGGGGGCACTACAGATGTCAGAGTGCTCACAACTCTTCTGAAAGGCTTTGGGACAAGAGATCCATCCAAGAAAAGCTGAACTGCAAAAGTGGATACATTAGAAAGTTACAGTGAGCAGAATTGTGTGCAGTGCACGAGAAAAAAAAAATTCCTCCTCCAAGATGGCACCGCCGGTGCCTGCTCAGTAGCAGCTATTGGCAATCGCCAGTAGCTGCTTTTGTACAGGCACCGCCGGCGCCATCTCGCTAGAGAAAAAAAAAATCCTCCAAGATGGCGCTTGTGGCACCTGCACAATAGCATGTCAATATGAAATATATTAACCCCTTTCTGACCTCGGACGGGATAGTACGTCCGAGGTCAGATCCCCTGCTTTGATGCAGGGCTCCGCGGTGAGCCCGCATCAAAGCCGGGACATGTCAGCTGTTTTGAACAGCTGACATGTGCCCGTAATAGGCGTGGGCAGAATCGCGATCTGCCCGCACCTATTAACTAGTTAAATGCCGCTGTCAATTGCAGACAGCGGCATTTCACTACCATTTCCGGCCGGGCGGCCGGAAATGACGTCATCGCCAACCCCCGTCACATGATCGGGGGTCGGCGATGCTTCAGAATAGTAACCATAGAGGTCCTTGAGAACTCTATGGTTACTGATCCTCGGCAGCTGTGAGCGCCACCTTGTGGTCGGCGCTCACAGCACACCTGCAATTCTGCTACATAGCAGCGATCTGACGATCGCTGCTATGTAGCAGAGCCGATCGTGCTATGCCTGCTTCTAGCCTCCCATGGAGGCTATTGAAGCATGGCAAAAGTAAAAAAAAAAAAGTTAAAAAAAATGTGAAAAAATTAAAAAATATATAAAAGTTTAAATCACCCCCCTTTCGCCCCAATCAAAATAAATGAATAACAAAAAAATCAAATCTACACATATTTGGTATCGCCGCGCTCAGAATCGCCCGATCTATCAATTAAAAAAAAGCATTAACCTGATCACTAAACGGTGTAGCGAGAAAAAAATTCGAAACGCCAGAATTACGTTTTTTTGGTTGCCACGACATTGCATTAAAATGCAATAACGGGCGATCAAAAGAACGTATCAGCACCAAAATGCTATCATTAAAAACGTCATCTCGGCATGCAAAAAATAAGCCCTCAACTGACCCCAGATCATGAAAAATGGAGACGCTACGGGTATCGGAAAATGGCGCAAATTTTTTTTTTTTTTTTTTTTTTTTTAGCAAAGTTTGGAATTTTTTTTCACCACTTAGGTAAAAAATAACCTAGTCATGTTAGGTGTCTATAAACTCGTACTGACCTGGAGAATCATAATGGCAGGTCAGTTTTAGCATTTAGTGAACCTAGCAAAAAAGCCAAACAAAAAACAAGTGTGGGATTGCACTTTTTTTGCAATTTCACCGCACTTGGAATTTTTTTCCCGTTTTCTAGTACATGACATGCTAAAACCAATGATGTCGTTCAAAAGTACAACTCGTCCCGCAAAAAATAAGCCCTCACATGGCCAAATTGACGGAAAAATAAAAAAAATTATGGCTCTGGGAAGGAGAGGAGTGAAAAACGAACATGGAAAAATGAAAAATCCCAAGGTCATGAAGGGGTTAAATACGAATAGCAATACTGCTTCTGGATATTAGGAAAAAACTTAGACGTTTAGCACGTAATTTGGCCAATTCATGTATGCCCAGCAGCCAAAGACAAGGCGGTCTCAGAAGTGCTGGGTCCTACGTGTCTAGTGTGAATACCTCCCTAAGACTGAAGTCTGAATTTCTGGGTAGATGTGAATACCTCTCTTTAAAGCCTGAATTTATGGGTAGGTAGAACCCTGTTTAGTGATGAGTGAGTATACTCGTTCCTCAGGTTTTCCCTAGCACGCTCAGGTGGTCTCCGAGTATTTGTAACTGCTCAGAGATTTTGTTTTTGTGGATACAGCTTCATGATTTACGGCTGCTAGCCAGCCTGAGTACATGTGGGGGTTGCCTGGTTGCTAGGGAATCCCCACATGTATTCAAGCTGTCTATCAGCTGTAAATCATGCAGCTGAGGCAACGAAAACTAAATCCCTGAGCAGTTACAAATACTCGGAGATCACCCGAGCGCGCTTGGGAAAACCTGAGCAACGAGTACACTCGCTCATCACTACCCTGTTGCAATTACAATCCACCACATGCTGAAGGGCGGAGTGCTCGGTCAGAAAGCTAATATGCAAATGACAAAACTGACTTTCACTTCCAAGCTAATGTGAACCGGTGCATACTAGGAGCAGCAAACCCCATATACAATAAACAAAAAAGTTGCAGTCTGTAGTGCTAAAGCATGTCAATATGAAATATAAGAAATAAGAATAGCAATACTGCTTCTGGATACTAGGGGAAAAATGAGACGCTTAGCACAAAATTTAGCCAATTCATGCATGCCCAGCAGCCAGTGTAAAGGCGGATCACCGATAGCTGCTACTGCGCAGGCTGGCGACATTTTCAAACATATTTTTTTAAATGAATTTCAGGAAAACCTCAAACAAATGAATTATATGCACATTACACATGCGATCATGCTGCAGCATATGCGCCACAGCCGATGCATGCCTGCAGAAAGGGACTTTTTTCCCCACAAGATTATATATATATATATATATATATATATATATATATATATATATATATATATATATATATATATATATACTAGATGGTGGCCCGATTCTAACGCATTGGGTATTCTAGAATATGTATTTATGTATGTATATAGCAGCCACATAGTATATAGCACAGGCCACGTAGTATATAGGAGCCATGTAGTATATAGCAGACAAATATTACGTGGCCTGTGCTATATACTATGTAGCTGCTATATACATACATACCGATGCATTAATACAGGCCACGCAATATATAACAGTGGCCATGCAGTATATAACACAGCCACGTACTATATAACACAGACCACGCAGTATATAGCAGCCACGCAGTATACAACACAGGCGGCGTAGTATATAACACAGGCCATGCAGTATATAACACTGGCCACGTAATATATAGCACAGCCCACACAGTATATAGCAGCCACGTAGTATATAACACTGCCTATGCAGTATATAGCAGCCACATAGTATATAACACAGCCTAAGCAGTATATAGCAGCCACGTAGTATATAACACTGCCAATGCAGTAAATAATGGTGGCCACGTAATATATAGCACAGCCCACGCAGTATAGAGCACAGCCCACATAGTATATAACACTGCCTATGTAGTATATAGCAGCCACGCGGTATCTAACACAGTCCACGTAGTATACAGCAGTGTGGGCACCATATCCCTGTTAAAAAAAATAATTAAGGTGAGAATAGCAGGTTTTTTTTTTAATTATTATTCTTTTTAACATTACATTTTTTTACTATTGATGCCGCATAGGCAGCATCAATAGTAAAAAGTTGGGGACACACAGGGTTAATAGCAGTGGTTACGGAGTGCGTTACCCATGGCATTAACCCTTTGTGAGTGGTGACTGGAGGGGATTATGCGCCGGGCACTGAGTGCGTGGAATAAGGAGCGGCCATTTTCTTCCGGACTGTGCCCATCGCTGATTGGTCGTGGCTGTTTTGCCGCGACCAATCAGCGACTTGGATTTCCATGACAGACAGAGGCCGCGACCAATGAATATCTGTGACAGAAAGACAGACAGAAGGACAGAAAGACGGAAGTGACCCTTTGACAATTATATATATATATATATATATATTATTCATTATGTAAACCATGGGGCAGGTCAGTGAGGGATCAGTGACCTGTCAAAAGTCAAACACATGGATACCTAATCAGAGCACCACCTGAAGACCCCCGCCAACAGCACCGCCCTGAAGCATGAGCATATCATTAACTCAAAACTGAAAATAAAGATTAAACAACAACCACAAGACAGTTTTCATCACCACAGGTGTCATTTTAATCAGTATAATGGCACCGACCTGACACTGTGTGTAGGTTACTGTTCACAATCCTGCTGACAGGTTCCCTTTAATTGCAAGTTTTTTCTCTGACCTTTGGAACCACAGAACTAAAAATGTTTATATTTTACTGTATTATTTTTCTATATTGATTATGTATCAATATTTATCTGTAATTATATATTTTTTTAGATAACATTGTTGTTACTTACTACTTAACTTCATACATAACATTCCTTGTTAGACAGTGAAAGTCCTTTAAATGTCCTGGCTTCACTGCTCAATGCGGTATTATAGCATCCCAATGATAAACTCTGCTGATTATATCATTGCCAGAAACCAGAAGACTTTTTTTATTGGCAAGAGAGGGAATCATCAGTTTGAGGCCAAGCTTGGAGTGTGTTCGGGCTACAAGACATTGCTATTGGTTGCTGTTTCTTTGTTCCATTATACATTCTTACAATACAATAATAATCATTCTTTACTGTCATCCCATGGAGAAGCTAAGGGAGTACAGTAGCTGTCCTTAAGATGACGAGTAATAGATCTAGAGATTTGTCAGAATTCCTTTATTATTCTTTAGACTGTTATTCTCTAAAGCTTTAAGCTGCAGATGTCACCTAAACACAGTGCAAGTGGCTAGATTGTGGCTAGAATGAATATTCATGAGAATGCAGCCTTTTAGTTCACAGAAGACTAGTGATTTCAAACAATGAGATAAAATGTAAAATGAATGATTGCATGTGAAGGTTCGTTAAACATTTGTAGAATGGTGGAATCTGCCATTCTGAGCTTTGTTTGACAAATATTGGGATGGAGAATCATATGAAAATTCCCTATCTATCTTAGTATGGATGCATATTTCTTCATAGTATATATCTGTATCATAACTCATTATCTTTTCTTCTATCTATGTATCTCACATGCAAGATCACACAAACCAAGATAGATAATAGTTGCAGTGGCTGAAAAAAAATGTGATTTAGCGCTCCTCCCATGTTAGATTTCTAAATCTTTGAGAATGTGATCATCCTTAAATAAGCTATTTATTTAATCAACCCATTTTAATTAAGAATAGACACCTAATTTCAGAAGATTAGGAGGACTTCTCCCAGGACCCAATATTATTAGATGATATCTTATAAGAAGGCTTTTAGCATCTTTTTACCATTGCTGGGTAACTGTCCAATAAAATCACTAAATACCTGTTTAATGCATAGAATGTGCTTTTCAAAAGCATGGGGTGTAATTATAATGGATGCAGGAGATGCATTAGAAACCCTGGCTGGGGTGCCTAATGGGGCAAAATATCCTTTAGGCCCATATGACAAGACCTTAAAAAACAGTGATAGTTGGGATCTCTGTTGCATTGGAGCCCCCAAGCTTTAAGTTATGCCACTATCAATAATCTTTAACCCCTTAAGCCCTGAGGGTGGTTTGCACGTTAATGACCGGGCCAATTTTTACAATTCTGACCACTGTCCTTTTATGAGGTTATAACTCTAGAATGCTTCAACGTATCCCGGTGATTCTGACATTGTTTTCTCGAGACATATCGTACGTCATGATAGTGGTAAAATTTCTTTGATAGTACCTGCGTTTGTGAAAAAAAAACGGAAATTTGGCAAAAATTTTGAACATTTCGCAGTTTTCCAACTTTGAATTTTTATGCCCTTAAATTACAGAGATATGTCACACAAAATACTTAATAAGTAACATTTCCCACATGTCTACTTTACATCAGCACAATTTTGGAAACAAAATTTTTTTTGTTAGGGAGTTATAAGGGTTAAAATTTGACCAGCAATTTCTCATTTTTACAACACAAATTTACTTCAGCTCCAATTTGTTTTATTTTACAAAGGGTACCAGGAGAAAATGGACCCGAAAAGTTGTCAATTTGTACTGAGTACCCCGATATCCCATATGTGGGGGTAAACCACTGTTTGTGCGCATTTCAGAGCTCGGAAGGGAAGGAGCGCCATTTGACTTTTCAATGCAAAATTGGCTGGAATTGAGATGGGACGCCATGTTGCTTTTGGAGAGCCACTAATGTACTTAAACATTGAAACCCCCCACAAGTGACACCATTTTGGGAACGAGACCCCCTAAGGAACTTATCTAAATGTGGGGTGAGCACTTTGACCCACCAAGTGCTTCACAGAAGTTTATAATGTAGAGCCGTAAAAATAAAAAATAATATTTTTTCACAAAAATGAACTTTTCGCCCCCAATTTTTTTATTTTCCCAAGGTTACCAGAAGAAATTGTACCCCAAACGTTGTGCAATTTGTCCTGAGTACGCTGATACCCCAAATGTGGGGTGTAAACCATTGTTTGCATGCATGGCAGAGCTCGGAAGGGAAGGAGCGCCGTTTGACTTTTCAATGCAAAATTGGCTGGAATTAAGATGGGATGCCATGCTGCATTTGAAGAGCCTCTGATGTGCCTAAACATTGAAACCCCCCACAAGTGACACCATTTTGGAAAGTAGACCCCCTACTGATTTTATCTAGATGTGAGAGCTTTGAACTCCCAAGTGTTTCACTACAGTTTATGATGCGGAGCTGTGAAAATAAAAATTATTTTTTTTTCCACAAAATGTTCCCCCCCCAGTTTTGTATTTTCCCAAGGGTAACAGGAGAAATTGGACCACAAACGTTGTTGTACAATTTGTCCTGAGTACGCTGATACCCCATATGTGGGGGGTAACTACCGTTTGGGTGCATGGCAGAGCTCGGAAGGGAAGAAGCGCCATTTGGAATGCAGACTTAGATGGAATGGTCTGCAGGCGTCACATTGCGTTTGCAGAGCCCCTAATGTACCTAAACAGTAGAAACCCCCCACAAGTGACCCCATATTTGAAACTAGACCCCCCAAGGAACTTATCTAGATGCATTGTGAGAACTTTGAACCCCCAAGTGTTTCACTACAGTTAATAACGCAGAGCCGTGAAAATAAAAAATCTTTTTTTCCGCAAAAATTAACTTTCACACCCAGTTTTGTATTTTCCCAAGGGTAACAGGAGAAATTGGTCCCCAAAACGTGTTGTCCAATTTGTTCGGAGTATGCTGATACCCCATATGTGGGGGGGAACCACCGTTTGGGCGCATGGCAGAGCTCAGAAGGGAAGGAGCGATGTACCTAAACAATAGAAACGCCTCACAAGTGACCCCATATTGGAACCTAGACCCCCCAAGGAACTTATTTAGATGTGTTGTGAGAACTTTGACCCCCCCAAGTATTTCACTACAGTTTATAACCCAGAGCCGTGAAAATAAAAAATAATTTTTTTTCTATAAAAATGTTTTTTTAGCCCCCCAAATTTTTATTTTCTCAAGGGTAACAAGAGAAATGGGACCCGAAAAGTTGTCCAATTTGTCCTGAGTACGTTGATACCCCATATGTGGGGGGAACCACTGTTTGGGCGCATGGCAGAGCTCAGAAGGGATGGAGCGCCATTTGGAATGCAGACTTAGATGGATTGGTCTGCAGGCGTCACGTTGCATTTGCAGTGCCCCTGATGTACCTAAACAGTAGAAACCCCCACAAGTGACCCCATATTGGAACCTAGACCCTCCAAGGAATTTATCTAGATGTGTTGTGAGAACTTTGAACTTCCAAGTATTTCACTACAGTTTATAACGCAGATCCGTGAAAATAAAAAATAATTTTTGTCCCACAAAAATGTTTTTTTTAGCCCCCCAAATTTTTATTTTCCCAAGGGTAACAAGATAAATTGGACCCCAGAAGTTGTTGTCCAATTTGTCCTGAGTACGCTGATACCCCATATGTTGGGGTAAACCCCTGTTTGGGCGCACGGGAGAGCTCAGAAGGGAAGGAGCAGTGTTTTACTTTTTCAACGCAGAATTGGCTGGAATTGAGATCGGACGCCATGTCCGCATTTGGAGAGCCCCTGATGTGCCTAAACAATGGAAACCCCCAATTCTAACTGAAACCCTAACCCAAACACACCCCTAATCCCAACCACATCCCTAACTCCAACCCTAACCACACCCCTAACTCCAACACACCCCTAACCCTAATCCCAACCATAACCCTAACCACACCCCTAACCCTGACACACCCCTAACACTCATCCCAACCGTAAATGTAATCCAAACCCTACCCTAGCCCTAACCCTAGCCCTAACCCTAATGGGAAAATGGAAATAAATACATTTTTTTATTTTTCCCTAACTAAGGGGGTGGTGAAGGGGGGTTTGATTTACTTTTATAGTGGGTTTTTTAGCGGATTTTTATGATTGGCAGCTGTCACACACTGTTACGACCGCTGCACATACTTACCCGGCTTCTCTCATCCCTCGGCGCACTAGCGATCCTGTCCCGCGCCGCTCTGCTTCCTCCTTCGCCGGCTCACGGCGTCCGGTCTCTGCGCATGCGCGGTCGCGTCTCCTCCATCGCAGAGCCTTCTGGGAGGTCGTGACCCGGTGGCTCCGCCCCAACATGGCGGCGCCCATTGGGTATTTCTTCCCGGCGTCTTCCTAGGTAAGACGCCTTTGCTTTGTAGGTGCACTGTCTGACGTCAGTGTCCCTATGTCCTAGGCTCCCCTATTCCGATATCTTTTCCCTGCTTAGTGTTCGCTTTGTTTCAGTGCTGTGTCCTACCAAGTTCCGTGTTCCTGCTGTGTCCTGCCAAGTTCCGTGTACCTGCTGTGTCCTACCAAGTTCCGTGTTCCTGCTGTGTCCTACCAAGTTCCGTGTTCCTGCTGTGTCCTACCAAGTTCCGTGTACCTGCTGTGTCCTGCCAAGTTCCGTCTTCCTGCTGTGTGTCCTACCTGGTTCCGTGTTCCTGCTGTCTCCTGCCAAGTCCTGTGATCAATCCGTGTTCTACATCGTCTGTGTTCCTGTCGTCTTCAGTTAAGTCCTGTTTTCCTTTTATGCCCCGCCACTCTAAATAGCTCTGTAGTCTCCATCTATCTTGGGTCGTCCCTTTGGCTCTAGCTGTTGTGTCTCCATTCCCTCGAGATCCTGCTCCTAACGCTCCCTGTATAGGGGGTGATTCCATCTGGTCCGCTCGACCCCGGGGGCTCTAGAGTCACGACCCAGAGGGTCCACTCTCGGATTTCTGTCCGAATCCCTACAGTAAGCAAAGGCCATGGACCCCGCTGGGGCCTCTGCTGCGCAAAAAGAGCTACTCTTTTTGCGGGAGAATCAGTCCTGTATAATGTCCTTTTTGAAAGCTATGGATTCTCGCTTGTCTTCGCTCCTGCCCTCTGATCCTGGCAACGCTGCTCTACTTGTTGGCGTACAGCAAGAGTTAGCTCAGCAGCGTGACACCCAGGCCCATATTCTTAGTTATATGTCTTCAATAGACGATCGGCTGCTTTCTATCCAGACAGCTACTTCTACATCTGCTCCTGCTTCCCACCCTCCACCCCGCTTGGCTAAACCGCCTCGGTACAATGGGGATCCTAAATCCTGCCGTGGATTTTTAAACCAATGCCGTCGGGACGGGAAGAAAAACATTAGACTTGAACAAAGAAGATCCAGGAAAACATACTCAGAAGGGCGGTAAGAACATTTCTAAAACAATCCACAGCGAGGAGATTGGAACAAAACAAAATCCTCTAAACTGCATGCTTGCAAACGCCAGAAGCCTGACAAACAAGATGGAAGAACTAGAAGCAGAAATATCTACAGGTAACTTTGACATAGTGGGAATAAGTGAGACATGGTTAGATGAAAGCTATGACTGGGCAGTTAACTTACAGGGTTACAGTCTGTTTAGAAAGGATCGTAAAAATCGGAGAGGAGGAGGGGTTTGTCTCTATGTAAAGTCTTGTCTAAAGTCCACTTTAAGGGAGGATATTAGCGAAGGAAATGAGGATGTCGAGTCCATATGGGTCGAAATTCATGGAGGGAAAAATGGTAACAAAATTCTCATTGGGGTCTGTTACAAACCCCCAAATATAACAGAAACCATGGAAAGTCTACTTCTAAAGCAGATAGATGAAGCTGCAACCCATAATGAGGTCCTGGTTATGGGGGACTTTAACTACCCGGATATTAACTGGGAAACAGAAACCTGTGAAACCCATAAAGGCAACAGGTTTCTGCTAATAACCAAGAAAAATTATCTTTCACAATTGGTGCAGAATCCAACCAGAGGAGCAGCACTTTTAGACCTAATACTACCTAATAGACCTGACAGAATAACAAATCTGCAGGTGGTCGGGCATCTAGGAAATAGCGACCACAATATTGTACAGTTTCACCTGTCTTTCACTAGGGGGACTTGTCAGGGAGTCACAAAAACACTGAACTTTAGGAAGGCAAAGTTTGACCAGCTTAGAGATGCCCTTAATCTGGTAGACTGGGACAATATCCTCAGAAATAAGAATACAGATAATAAATGGGAAATGTTTAAGAACATCCTAAATAGGCAGTGTAAGCGGTTTATACCTTGTGGGAATAACAGGACTAGAAATAGGAAAAACCCAATGTGGCTAAACAAAGAAGTAAGACAGGCAATTAACAGTAAAAAGAAAGCATTTGCACTACTAAAGCAGGATGGCACCATTGAAGCTCTAAAAAGCTATAGGGAGAAAAATACTTTATCTAAAAAACTAATTAAAGCTGCCAAAAAGGAAACAGAGAAGCACATTGCTAAGGAGAGTAAAACTAATCCCAAACTGTTCTTCAACTATATCAATAGTAAAAGAATAAAAACTGAAAATGTAGGCCCCTTAAAAAATAGTGAGGAAAGAATGGTTGTAGATGACGAGGAAAAAGCTAACATATTAAACACCTTCTTCTCCACGGTATTCACGGTGGAAAATGAAATGCTGGGTGAAATCCCAAGAAACAATGAAAACCCTATATTAAGGGTCACCAATCTAACCCAAGAAGAGGTGCGAAACCGGCTAAATAAGATTAAAATAGATAAATCTCCGGGTCCGGATGGCATACACCCACGAGTACTAAGAGAACTAAGTAATGTAATAGATAAACCATTATTTCTTATTTTTAGGGACTCTATAGCGACAGGGTCTGTTCCGCAGGATTGGCGCATAGCAAATGTGGTGCCAATATTCAAAAAGGGCTCTAAAAGTGAACCTGGAAATTATAGGCCAGTAAGTCTAACCTCTATTGTTGGTAAAATATTTGAAGGGTTTCTGAGGGATGTTATTCTGGATTATCTCAATGAGAATAACTGTTTAACTCCATATCAGCATGGGTTTATGAGAAATCGCTCCTGTCAAACCAATCTAATCAGTTTTTATGAAGAGGTAAGCTATAGGCTGGACCACGGTGAGTCATTGGACGTGGTATATCTCGATTTTTCCAAAGCGTTTGATACCGTGCCGCACAAGAGGTTGGTACACAAAATGAGAATGCTTGGTCTGGGGGAAATTGTGTGTAAATGGGTTAGTAACTGGCTTAGTGATAGAAAGCAGAGGGTGGTTATAAATGGTATAGTCTCTAACTGGGTCGCTGTGACCAGTGGGGTACCGCAGGGGTCAGTATTGGGACCTGTTCTCTTCAACATATTCATTAATGATCTGGTAGAAGGTTTACACAGTAAAATATCGATATTTGCAGATGATACAAAACTATGTAAAGCAGTTAATACAAGAGAAGATAGTATTCTGCTACAGATGGATCTGGATAAGTTGGAAACTTGGGCTGAAAGGTGGCAGATGAGGTTTAACAATGATAAATGTAAGGTTATACACATGGGAAGAAGGAATCAATGTCACCATTACACACTGAATGGGAAACCACTGGGTAAATCTGACAGGGAGAAGGACTTGGGGATCCTAGTTAATGATAAACTTACCTGGAGCAGCCAGTGCCAGGCAGCAGCTGCCAAGGCAAACAGGATCATGGGGTGCATTAAAAGAGGTCTGGATACACATGATGAGAGCATTATACTGCCTCTGTACAAATCCCTAGTTAGACCGCACATGGAGTACTGTGTCCAGTTTTGGGCACCGGTGCTCAGGAAGGATATAATGGAACTAGAGAGAGTACAAAGGAGGGCAACAAAATTAATAAAGGGGATGGGAGAACTACAATACCCAGATAGATTAGCGAAATTAGGATTATTTAGTCTAGAAAAAAGATGACTGAGGGGCGATCTAATAACCATGTATAAGTATATAAGGGGACAATACAAATATCTCGCTGAGGATCTGTTTATACCAAGGAAGGTGACGGGCACAAGGGGGCATTCTTTGCGTCTGGAGGAGAGAAGGTTTTTCCACCAACATAGAAGAGGATTCTTTACTGTTAGGGCAGTGAGAATCTGGAATTGCTTGCCTGAGGAGGTGGTGATGGCGAACTCAGTCGAGGGGTTCAAGAGAGGCCTGGATGTCTTCCTGGAGCAGAACAATATTGTATCATACAATTAGGTTCTGTAGAAGGACGTAGATCTGGGAATTTATTATGATGGAAAATATAGGCTGAACTGGATGGACAAATGTCTTTTTTCGGCCTTACTAACTATGTTACTATGTTACTATGTCTTCACTTTGAGCTTCTGCCCCAGCATTACCCAACGGATCGGTCCAAGGTTGCTTTTTTGATTTCCCATCTGGAGGGTGACACTTTGGCATGGGTTAATCCACTCTGGGAGCGAGACGATCCCCTAGTCTCCCGGTTGTCTGAATTTTTGGAGACTTTCCGTCTTGTCTTTGACGAACCTGGACGTCTGGCCTCGACTACTGAAGCTCTATTTTCTCTCCATCAGGGTTCGCTATCCGTAGGCCAGTACGCTATTCAGTTCCGCACCCTCTCCTCTGATTTGGGCTGGAACAATGAGGCGTTGGTGGGTGCTTTCTGGCGGGGCCTCTCTGGGCGCATAAAAGATGAGTTAGCTGGTCGGGACACCCCTACAGTTTTGGAGGAATTAATTTCCTTAGCTACCCGTATTGACCTTCGGTTCCAAGAACGCACTCGCGAGCGGAGATCTCTTCGTTCCTCTCCTGCCACCCGAAAGCCACTCAGCCCACAGCCTAGAATTTCCTCTCAGGCGTCCGCACCGGAACCTATGCAGGTGGACCGTCTTAAGATGTCCGAACAACGTCGTAAAGAGAGGCGCACTCAGGGGTTATGTTTTTACTGCGGGAGTGCTGCTCACTTATTGCGCTCATGCCCTGAACGTCCGGAAAACTCCTCCGCCTAGGTCAGGTAAGAGAGGCCTCCCTAGGTGCGTGTGATCCCTCTCAACCCCTTACTTTGTCCGTTCTTTTGCATGTTGCGGGCAAGGGCATTTCTTTGGATGCGTATGTGGATTCGGGCGCAGCAGGGAATTTTATCAGGTTGGAAGAGGTTTTGAAATTCTCCGTTCCAGTCAAAACTTTAGAGGCTCCTGTGATTCTTGCATCTGTGGATGGTAGACCTTTACAGGAGACCATTACTCAAGTAACACTTGAGGTGGAACTTCAAGTTGGGGCTCTACACAAGGAGAGAATTGCATTTTATGTTTTAGCAGGCCTGTCTCATCCTTTGCTCTTAGGTCTTCCTTGGTTACGGAACCACGAGCCCATTTTAGATGGGCGCAATGGCAATATCTTGCGCTGGGGTGAGTTTTGTCGGGAACGTTGTCTGCTGCCGGTGCGTCCTGTGGGGTCTTCCTCTAATTGTTCTCCTTCCTCTTCTCTTCCCGCCTTACCCTGTGTCTACAGCGCTTTTTCTGATGTCTTCAACAAGAAGGAGGCTGAGGGTCTTCCGCCTCACCGTCTCTATGATTGTCCCATAGATCTCGTGCCTGGAACTAACCCGCCCAGGGGCAGAATCTATCCTCTCTCACCTGCTGAGACTCAAGCTATGTCTGAGTACATTCAAGAAAATCTTGCTAAAGGATTCATTCGCAAGTCTTCTTCTCCGGCCGGAGCAGGGTTCTTTTTCGTGAAGAAAGACGGTTCTCTCCGTCCCTGCATTGATTATCGAGGCCTAAACAACATCACGGTGAAGAACAAATATCCTCTGCCACTCATTCCGGAACTCTTCGACCGTCTTCGGGGTGCGCAAATTTTTACCAAATTAGATCTACGTGGCGCATACAATCTGGTTCGTATTCGTGCAGGCGATGAGTGGAAGACTGCCTTCAATACTCGTGACGGTCACTACGAATACTTGGTTATGCCGTTTGGTCTCTGCAACGCCCCCGCGGTTTTCCAGGAATTTGTGAACGATGTATTTCGGGATATTCTCTACTCAGTCGTAGTTTACCTTGACGACATTCTCATCTTTTCTCCGGATCTCTCCACTCACAGGCGAGATGTCCGTCATGTTCTGCAAAGGCTAAGAGAGAATCATCTGTTCGCTAAGATTGAGAAGTGCGTCTTTGAACAATCTTCCCTTCCCTTCCTTGGATATATTGTCTCAAGATCTGGCTTAGAGATGGATCCAGAGAAGGTTTCTGCTGTCCTGAATTGGCCTCGTCCTCTTGGAACAAAAGCAATCCAACGTTTTCTTGGCTTTGCCAATTACTATAGACAATTTATTCCTCATTTTTCTTCCTTGACCAAGCCTATCTCTGCCCTAGTTCGCAAGGGAGTCAACTCCAGTCTTTGGACCCCTGAGGCTGAAGAGTCCTTTCTGTCCTTCAAACAAAGTTTCGCCACGGCCCCTGTGCTTCAAACAAAGTTTCGCCACGGCCCCTGTGCTTCATCGTCCTGATGCTAATAGACCGTTTGTCCTTGAGGTCGACGCATCCTCTATTGGAGCTGGAGCTGTACTTCTGCAAAAATCTTCGTCCGGACGTTTGGTGACCTGTGGTTTTTTTTCTAAAACCTTTTCCGCCCCTGAGCGTAACTACTCTATAGGGGACAAAGAACTATTGGCTATCAAGCTAGCTTTGGAAGAATGGCGTTATCTTCTTGAGGAGTCTCTTCATCCTTTCACCATTTGCACAGACCACAAGAATCTGGCATATATTCAGTCTGCCCAAAGACTAAATCCACGACAAGCCAGATGGTATTTATTTTTCGGACGATTTGAATTTGAACTTCATTTCCGACCCGGAAATAAGAATGTCAAAGCAGATGCTCTTTCGAGATCCTTTCAGCCTCAGGACATTGAGGATTCTCCGGCTCACATCATTGATCCTGCGAAGATCGTCACTCTTGCTCCGCTTAGAGTGATTTCAACTCCTCCTGGCAAGACTCTTGTGGCTAATCAAGACAAGGAGAGAGTTTTACGTTGGGGTCACTCCTCCAAAATTGCAGGACATGTAGGAGTCAAGAAGACACTTTCTCTTATCTCTCGGCACTACTGGTGGCCATCTCTCCGACAAGACGTCACCAAATTCATCGCCTCTTGCCCTTCTTGTGCCAAGAATAAAGTCCCTAGGCAGCTTCCTTCCGGTCTCCTGCATCCTCTGCCTGTGCCTTCCGTCCCTTGGAGTCATATAGCTATGGACTTCATCACTGATCTACCGTGTTCCTCGAATTGCTCTGTCATCTTGGTTGTTGTAGATCGGTTCTCTAAGATGTCTCACTTCATCGCATTGCCTGATCTGTCTTCCGCTCCAGAGTTGGCAAAGATCTTTTTACACCAAGTCTTCCGTCTTCATGGTTTTCCACATCATATCGTCTCAGACCGTGGAGTACAATTTACCTCACGTTTTTGGAGAGCTCTCTGCAGTCTATTAAAGTTAACTTGGATTTCTCTTCCGCCTATCACCCTCAGTCCAACGGACAAGTGGAGCGAGTTAATCAAGTTCTAACTACATATCTGCGACATTTCTCCAACGCACACCAAGATGACTGGGTCTCTCTTCTCCCCTGGGCCGAATTCTCATATAACAATCTTCCCAGCGAGTCTTCCTCCAAAACTCCTTTTTTTGTAGTCTATGGTCAACATCCGAACATTCCTCTTCCCGTTTCTCTTTCCTCGGGGGTACCGGCAGCGGAATTCTTGTCCCGGGAATTCTCTACGATTTGGAATGAGACCAAAGTGGCTCTTGAGAGAGCTAGCCTTAATATGAAAAAGTTTGCTGACAAGAAGCGTTTGGATGCTCCGCCATATTCTCCGGGTGATAAAGTTTGGCTCTCCTCTCGCTATATCAAGCTTAAAATTCCCTCTTGCAAACTGGGTCCTCGCTATATTGGTCCTTTTCCTATCTTGAGTCGCATTATTGATGTCTCTTATAAGTTGAAGCTACCTGCCTCTTTGCACATTCCCAATGCCTTCCATGTGTCTCTTCTCAAACCCGCAGTCTTTAATCATTTTCACTCCGCTACCTCTCCCTCTCCTCAGCTCTGTACTTCTGATGGAATCTTTAATGTTAAAGATATTCTTGCTAAAAAGGTAGTTAGGGGTAAGACTTATTATTTGATTGATTGGGAGGGATTTGGTCCTGAGGAGAGGTCCTGGGAGCCTCGAGAGAACATCAATGCTCCCCTTATGAAAAGATTCCTTTCTAGCCTTAAAAAGAGGGGGACTAAGGAGGGGGGTACTGTTACGACCGCTGCACATACTTACCCGGCTTCTCTCATCCCTCGGCGCACTAGCGATCCTGTCCCGCGCCGCTCTGCTTCCTCCTTCGCCGGCTCACGGCGTCCGGTCTCACTGCACATGCGCGGTCGCGTCTCCTCCATCGCAGAGCCTTCTGGGAGGTCGCGACCCGGTGGCTCCGCCCCAACATGGCAGCGCCCATCGGGTATTTCTTCCCGGCGTCTTCCTAGGTAAGACGCCTTTGCTTTGTAGGTGCACTGTCTGACGTCAGTGTCCCTATGTCCTAGGCTCCCCTATTCCGATATCTTTTCCCTGCTTAGTGTTCGCTTTGTTTCAGTGCTGTGTCCTACCAAGTTCCGTGTTCCTGCTGTGTCCTGCCAAGTTCCGTGTACCTGCTGTGTCCTACCAAGTTCCGTGTTCCTGCTGTGTCCTACCAAGTTCCGTGTTCCTGCTGTGTCCTACCAAGTTCCGTCTTCCTGCTGTGTGTCCTACCTGGTTCCGTGTTCCTGCCGTCTCCTGCCAAGTCCTGTGATCCATCCGTGTTCTACATCGTCTGTGTTCCTGTCGTCTTCAGTTAAGTCCTGTTTTCCTTTTATGCCCCGCCACTCTAAATAGCTCTGTAGTCTCCATCTATCTTGGGTCGTCCCTTTGGCTCTAGCTGTTGTGTCTCCATTCCCCCGAGGTCCTGCTCCTAACGCTCCCTGTATAGGGGGTGATTCCATCTGGTCCGCTCGACCCCGGGGACTCTAGAGTCACGACCCAGAGGGTCCACTCTCGGATTTCTGTCCGAATCCCTACACACACTAAAAGACACTTTTTATTGCAAAAAATTTTTTTTTGCGTTACTACATTTTGAGAGCTATAATTTTTCCATATTTTGGTCCACAGAGTCATATGAGGTCGTGTTTTTTGTGGGACGAGTTGACGTTTTTATTGGTAACATTTTCGGGCACATGACAGTTTTTGATCACTTTTTATTCCGATTTTTGTGAGGCAGTATGACCAAAAAACAGCTATTCATGAATTTCTTTGGGGGGGGGGGGCGTTTATACCGTTCCGCATTTGGTAAAATGGATAAAGCAGTTTTATTCTTCGGGTCAGTACGATTACAGCAATACCTCATTTAGATTTTTTATGTTTTGGTGCTTTTATACAATAAAAAATATTTTATAGAAAAAATAATTATTTTTGCATCGCTTTATTCTGAGGACTATAACTTTTTTATTTTTTCACTGATGACACTGTATTGCGGCTTGTTTTTTGTGGGACAAGATGACGTTTTCAGCGGTACCATGGTTATTTATATCTAACTTTTTGATCGCATGCTATTCCAATTTTTGTTCGGCGGTATGATAATAAAGGGCTGTTTTCTGCCTCATTTTTTATTTTTTTTACGGTGTTCACTGAAGGGGTTAACTAGTGGGACAGTTTTATAGGTCGGGTCGTTACGGACACGGCGATACTAAATATGAAGACAAAAAAGTGCACAGTGAGGTAAAAAATACTCTTGTAAAAAAAAAATCACAGTAATAAGCAAGTGCTTGTCAAAAGATGGAAAAAACAGGGTATTTAGTTGATACGTTTTTTTGCAAAAAAATTTATACTAAGCTGCTCCACCAATCGATAAGGTATACCCTTATAGAGCAGTCCTATCTAATGTATATAATCCCTATCTGATGTATTTAAAACCTGATCATCTGTATAGTACCTGTATAAGCAGGGTTCAGAGAAGGTATATCCATGTGGACATGCAGGATGGAACAGCTTAAATGCAAATGACCCACAGACGAGTGATGGACTCCCCAGTCTTGTAGAAACAAGAGAACAATTATAGTACCCGAAACACATGGGCTACTTGCACACTGAACAAGTCTGTAGGAACCTGTTCACACCATCAAAAAACTTGAACACAAAAAAGAGCACAGTGAGGTCAAAAATACTCTGTGTTAGGGCTAGCGGAATGCACCGAGAAAATAGAGATGTTTATTAAGAAAGGTGCGTTCGCAGCCCGGGGTCCACCGTGCAGGAGGAACCTGCTGCTAGCGAATGGCGGCACTGTTAGGCGTTATAGGCTAGCTCTATTACTCCACAGAGTAGCCGTGAAAGGGAAGCACTGCACCCTGTTAGCTTCACAGGAGCACAAGCTTACTGCCAAGCTGATGGCAGTCAGTGGTTATGTAACATGCAATCTCCTCACCGGAGAAGCCGGTATTCTAGGGGCTTATTTCAGCCGGGTCCCTGAACACACTCATACATAACCACACTGGCGCAAAGCACATATATGACTTGATACTAGCGCATGGCCGTGCGGCCATGCGAGCCTTAAATAGCTGCAGCACGTTTAGGACCTTTCAAAGAAGGACCAATGGAGAGCTGCAGCACCTGAGCATGTGACACCAGATCTCCACTGAGAGATCTTGCCCTGGGCATGCTCAGAGTGCAAAGCAGGATTTAGTCCTAGCACCTACAAGGACCTTAGCTGTAGCATCTGATCATTTGACCCTCGATCTCCACTGAGAGATCTTACTCTGGGCATGCTCAGAATGTGAAAAGCAGGACTTAGCCCCAGAAGCGTCCGCTCGCCGCTGCCCAGCACTGACTTCAATGGCAGAAGTAGGAAATGCAGCAGTAACTCTTAGCACAGAGTCAGACTGAGCGAGATGCTGGGATTGACGTCTCCGCTGAGCAGGCTCCACTGCGGCAGGAGAAGAATGGGAGACTGCAGCGGAGATGGTTCAAGATTCCCCCTGTGCAGAGGCAGGAACTCAACCCCTAACACTCTGTTGTAAAAAAAAAAAATCACAGTAATAAGCAAGTGCTTGTCAAAAGATGGAAAAAACAGGGTATTTAGTTGATACGTTTTTTTGCAAAAAAAAAAGTATACTAAGCTGCTCCACCAATCGTCAAGGTATACCCTTATAGAGCAGTCCTATCTAATGTATATAATCCCTATCTGATGTATTTAAAAACCTGACCATCTCTATAGTACCTGTATAAGCAGGGTTCAGAGACGGAATATCCATGTGGACATACTGGATGGAACAGCTTTGATGCAAATGACCCATAAGGAGTGGTGGACTCCCTAGTCTTGTAGAAACAAGAGAACAATTATAGAACCAGAAACACATGGGCTACTTGCACATTGAACAAGTCTGTAGGAACCTGTTCACACACCACCAAGAAACTTGAAGACACAAAAGAGCACAGTGAGGTCAAAAACACTCCCGTCTCCTTGTCATTACCGCCTACGTCCCTGACTCCGCACTTGTTTCTCCCTGTGCCTCTGTGCCCCTGCCTAGCCATTTCCTTCTTCTTGTCTCTCCTTCCGTTTTCTGCTTGTCCCATTCTCTTTTAGTACCAGCTGCCGTAGCAGTAGTCTCCCCAGGGCCTGCTCCTAATGCTCCCTGTATAGGGGGTGGTCTACTTGGTCCCCTCGCCCAGGGGAGGTTCGCTGTTGCGGTCCTGTGGGTTCACCCTTAGTATTCTTCCAGCTATCTGCGTAACAGTATAATCAGGCCATGGACCCCGCTGGTACCCCTGTCTCCACTCAGAAGGAACTAGCATTCCTATGGGAGAACCAAACCAGGATCATGGCTTTTTAAAAAAAAAAAAAAAAAAAAACGATGGAATCCCGGTTGTCTGCACTGCAGCCCTCTGACCCTGCAAACGTCTCCTAACTAGCCAGTCTTCAGCAGGAACTCAGGGTCATATTTTAAACTATATGGCTTCTGTAGATAACCATCTGCTCTCCTTACAGACGGCCGCTTCTGCTCCTGTTCAAGTTCCAGTCTTGCACCCACCTCCTCATCTGGCTAAACCCCCGCGGTATGGTGGAGATCCCAAATTGTGTCGGGGTTTCCTTAATCAGTGTCAGTTGCACTTTGAATTATTGCCACAACAATATCCCACTGATCGGGCTAAGGTGGCTTTTGTGGTGTCCCACTTGGAGGGTGAGGCCTTGGCCTGGGTTAATCCCTTCTGGGAGCGTAATGATCCCCTGGTCTCTCAACTTTCCACCTTTTTGGAGACTTTTCAATGAGCCAGGGCGGTTAGCCTCTACCACTGAGTCTCTTTTCGGTCTCCATCAGGGTACTTTTTCTGTCTGCCAGTACGCCATTCGTTTTCGTACTGTGTCCTCTGAGCTGGTGTGGAACAATGAGGCCCTGGTGGGAGCTTTTTGGCGAGGTCTATCTGGTCGCATAAAGAATGAGCTGGCGGGTAGAGATACTCCGACTTCCTTGGAGGATCTCATTTCCCTGGCAACCCGCATTGACTTGCATTTTCAGGAACGTCTCCGTGAATCTGCCAGGGAGAGGAAGCTACCCTGTCAAGCCTCAACTGCTCGCAGTCCTCCGCGTCCTCTTCAAGCTTCTCCTTCTGCAGCTTCAGCACCAGAACCCATGCAAGTAGACCTTTATTAAGTCAGCGGAACAACACCGTAAAGAAAGACTTGCACAGGGTCTTTGCTTTTATTGTGGCAGCACCTCTCATCTTCTATGTTCTTGTCCGGTGAGGCCGGGAAACGCTTCCTCCTATGTCAGGTAAGAGAGGTCTCCCTAGGTGTTAATGATAACTCTCTACCTTTCACTTTCTCCGTTTTGCTAAATTTTGGTTCTTCTCGCTCTTCTGAGATTGCTTATGTTGATTCTGGAGCAGCAGGCAATTTTATTCAACTTGACGCGGTTAGAAGGTTTCAAATTCCTGTCAGATCCTTGGAGTAAATAGCTTCGGTCGATAGCAGACCCCTACGGGAGACCGTTTCCTTGGTCACCCAAGAGGTGGAGCTACAGATTGGAGCCTTACATCGGGAGAAGATAGCCTTTTACGTGCTGCCATCATTGTCTTATACCTTTCTCCTAGGTCTTCCTTGGTTAAGAATTCATGAGCCTGTCCTGGATTGGCGATCTGGAGATGTCCTTCACTGGGGCTATTCTTGTCAGACTAGATGTTTGCGTCCTGTCCAGCCTCTAAAGACTTCCTGGTCAACCACAGCGCCTGCAGCTTTGCCTTCGGCCTATCACTCCTTTGCGGACATCTTTGACAAAAAGGAGGCGGAGAGCTTGCCTCCGCATCGACCATATGATTGCCCAATCGACCTCCTTCCAGGTTCGTCTCCGCCCAGAGGCCGAACTTATCCGCTGAATCCTCTTGAATCTCAAGCCATGACCGACTATGTCCAAGAGAATTTGGCCAAAGGTTTTATCCGGAAGTCCTCTTCGCCTGCAGGTGCGGGTTTCTTGTTTGTCAAGAAAAAGGATGGAACCCTCCGTCCCTGTATCGACTACCGGGGTCTCAACAGTATAACAATTACAAACAAATATCCGCTTCCCCTTATCCCAGAACTTTTTGATCAGCTGCAGGGAGCGTGAATCTTCACCAAGCTGGATCTTCGTGGGGCCTACAATCTCATCTGACTCCATCCCAAAGATGAGTGGAAGACCGCTTTCAACACCAGAGATGGTCATTACGAGTACTTGGTCATGCCTTTCGGCTTATGCAATGCTCCCGCAGTATTTCAAGAATTTGTGAATGACATCTTCCGAGATCTTCTGTATTCCTGCGTGGTGGTATACCTGGATGATTTTACTCTCCAGATTTATCTACCCATAGAAGAGATGTCCGTCTTGTGCTTCTGCGTTTGAGGGAGAATCGTCTTTTTGCTAAACTAGAAAAATGTGCCTTTGAACTGTCATCTCTTCCGTTTCTGGGTTGCATCATTTCCGACTCTGGGTTGTGTATGGATCCAGAAAAGGTGTCCGCCGTGCTCAACTGGCCTCGTCCTCATGGTATCAAGGCTATCCAGCGTTTGCTCGGCTTCGCGAATTACTATCGACAGTTCATTCCTCACTTTTCTTCTCTGACCACACCCATCTCCTCTCTGATTCGCAAGGGATCCAATCCACACGTGTGGTCCTCGGAGGCTAATGACGGTTTTCTGTCCTTGAAACAAGCCTTTGCTACAGCTCCCGTACTGCATCAGCCTGAAGTCAATAAACCTTTTATTCTCGAAGTAGACGCCTCTGCTATTGGTGCCGGAGCAGTACTTTCTCAAAGGTCTTCGCCTGGGCGGCTCGTCACCTGCAGTTTCTTCTCTAAGACTTTCTCCTCGTCTGAACAAAATTATTCCATTGGTGACCGGGAGCTTTTGGCCATCAAACTAGCGTTGCACGAATGGAGGTATCTTTTGGAAGGAGCCGTTCATCCGTTCAAGATCTATACGGACAACAAGAATCTGGCTTACATCCGTTCTGCACAGAGGCTTAATCCCCGGCAAGCTAGATGGTCCCTCTTCTTTGCTCATTTTAATTTTGAATTACACTTCTGTCCTGGCAGTAAGAATCTCAAGGCCGACTTACTGTCCAGATCTTTTTTGGCTGTTGATACGGAGGAGGAGCCCGCCCACATATCCAAACAAATCAGGGAAAAAGTTGTTGAGAAGTACAAGTCAGGGTTAGGTTACAAAAAAAATATCCCAATCTCTGATGATCCCCATTATCATCAAATGGAAAGAATACAGTACCAGAAAAAACCTGCCAAGAGAGAGACAACCACTAAAATTCTTAGCCTAGGCAAGGAGGGCATTAATCAGAGAGGCAGCAGAGAGACCAAATGTAATCCTGAAGGAGCTGCAGAGTTCCCAAGCAGAAATTAGAGTATTTGTCCATACGACCACAATAAGCCATACATTCCATGTAGGTGGCATTTATGGAAGAGAGGGCAGAAAAAAGCCATACGACATGTGTACCCAAATATATGGAGTAAGGTACTGTATTCCAATGAGACCAAAATTTAACATTTTGGCCACCAAGTAAATGTTATTTCTGGTGCCAAACCAAAACAGCTCATCACCCCAACAAACCATACTTACAGTGAAATGGGGTGGCAGAATCATGCTGTGGGAATTTGTCTTGACAGCAGGGACAGGGAAAATGGTCCGAGTCAAGTGGAAGATGGATGGTACAGGGACTGTTTAAGTCTGTCAGTGATTTGAGACTGCGATGGAGGTTCACCTTTCAACAAGACAATCACCCAAAGCGCACTGCTAATGTGGTGCCCCTGAGGTCCAGTCACCACAGATGTACTGCACCTCATTCGGAGGTGTGGTACCCTGCTCTCGCGTAAGGAGGGGGGCACTACCCAGGACCCACACACTTACATCCAACACTAGACCTCTCAAGGCCAGAGAGGAACTAAGTAGAGGGTGCGGATGGAGAAAGCGAAGAAGGGGAGGAGTCAGGGAGTGGTGTGCAGTGGTCTGTGAAACCAGAGGGACAGTCTGTGGTGGGTACTGAAAGAGCCAGGAGCTCATCCCCAGACTGCAGAGAGGGAAGAGAGTAAGGAAGAAAAGAGACGGTGACTCCAGAGAGAGGAGAAGGGGTCCTAGGGGCATGGGGTAGTGAGGAATTCACCCATGGGGCCTGTATCCACACCGACCATAGTCGGGAGCAGGGACCGGCCCCCAAACTAGTGGAGAAACTAAGGACTCAGCTAGCTAACTGGAGGTCGCAGCATCTGCATGTGCTGCAGCCACATCCAACACATTCGCTGAAAAGGCAGCCAGATAGGATCCAGGGGACTCAGAGAATGTCGCTCGACAAGATCCGAGGCTGTTGGCTTGAGACACTGTGTGAAGGTGCAGGGCAGGAAAGGTGGTAGCCAGCGCAGAGAGATGGCCAGGAAAGGAACATCTGAAGGGGGGTTCTGGCATGGTGTACCGCACTTTACCTGAGAGCTGTCTGGACCACGGACCCTGAGGACACAGAACCCCAGCTGGAGATTGTAACCTCAGAACTGTGAGTAAATCCTGTGAAGACTGCACACTGCTTTGTCCTCCAATTTATTTGCTGCGTCATTTGTCCGGCACTGCAACCACCATCTTCACCATTGTATCACACTACATCTGCCCTGGGGTTTAGCTCTACCTCTGGAGAGCTGTAAGGCTACGTTCACACTAGCGTTGCGCCACCCTGCGTCGGCGACGCAACGCGCGACGCACGAAAAAACGCGCGCGTTTTGCGACGCGTGCGTCGCTTTTTGAGCAAAATCGGATGCACAGAAAATGCAACTTGTTGCATTTTCTTGCGTCCGACGCTAGCGTCGGAAACGACGCAAGTGTCGAAAAACGCCACCCTAAAAACGCACGCGTCCCCTATGTTAAACATAGGGGCGCGTCACCGCTGCATCGCCACTGCGTCACCGGCGCAACAGCGACGCACATGTGAACGTAGCCTAACAACACTGCTGCATCATCATCATCCCCAGCGGTCTCCTCAAGCAGTGTTGGCTAACATCTCCTATTTGCCAAGTACCACAGGTGGCGTCACGAAAAATCCCAATCTCCCCATAAACTTTATTCCCCTTTAATTGCATTGACTCTTTTATTGGATGCCCAGGGCAACAAACTGGGTCACTGCTGCCGTGTCCACTTCCCCTTTAAGAACCGGCCTGGTACCAACTATTCTCCACGGCCCTGGCGGGGCACTCCACTAAAGCAACACTCGAGTAGTTTAAGAGGAAACGTATAAATGTTTTGGCATGACCTAGTCAAAGCCCAGAACTTAATCCAACTGAGAATCTGTGGTCACACTTGAAGATTGCTGTTCACCAGATGAAACATAAAACCATCTATCTTGAAGGAGCTAGAGCAGTTTTGCCTGGAGGAATCTGCAAAATTCCCAATGGCAAAATGTGGAAATCTCATAAATACTTATACAAAGTGACTTGCAGTTGTGATTGCCGCAAAAGGAGGCTCTGCAAAGTACCGTATATACTCGAGTATAAGCCGAGATTTTCAGCCCAAATTTTGGGGCTGAAAGTGCCCCTCTCGGCTTATACTCGAGTCACGGTGGTTGGCAGGGTCGGCGGGTGAGGGGGAGAGGGCGCTGAGGCATACTCACCTAGTCCCGGCGAAGTCCCTGCAATCCCACGGTCTTCGGGTGCTGCAGCTCTTCCCCTCTTCAGCGGTCACGTGGGACCGCTCATTAGAAAAATGAATATGGACTCCACTCCCATAGGGGTGGAGCCGCATATTCATTTCTCTAATCAGCGGTAACGGTGACCGCTGATAGAGGAAGAGGCTGCGGCACCGAAGACCAGCTGTCCGGGGGAAGGAGCGGGACGCCGGGAGCAGGTAAGTATGTCATATTTACCTATCCCCGTTCCACCCGCCCGGCGCCGCTCCATCTTCCCGGCGTCTCTCCGCTCTGACTTTGCAGGTCAGAGGGCGCGATGACGCATATAGTGTGCACGCCGCCCTCTGCCTGATCAGTCAGTGCAGAGAGACGCCGGGACGAGACGCCAGGAGCTGCAAGCAAGAGAGGTGAGTATGGCATTTTTTTTTTATTGCAGCAGCAGCAGCAGCGATGGCACAGCTTTCTATGGTACATCAATGGGGCAAAAATGAACGGTGCAGAGCACTATATGGCACAGCTATGGGGCAATAATGAACGGTGCAGAGCACTATATGGCAGCTATGGGACAAAAATGAACGGTGCAGAGCACTATATGGCACAGCTATGGGGCAATAATGAACGGTGCAGAGCACTATATGGCACAGCTATGGGGCAATAATGAACGGTGCAGAGCACTATATGGCACAGCTATGGGGCAATAATGAACGGTGCAGAGCACTATATGTTACAGCTATGGGACAATAATGAACGGTGCAGAGCACTATATGACACAGCGATGGGGCAATAATGAATGGTGCAGAGCACTATATGGCACAGCTATGGGGCAATAATGAACGGTGCAGAGCATTGTATATGGGGCACAGCTTTATATGGAGCATCTATGGGGCAATAATGAACTGTATGGAGCATTATATGGGACTCCTGATTCAATATGGATATTCAAAAACACTTAACCTACTGATGTCTCAATTTTACTTTTATTGGTATCTATTTTTATTTTTGAAATTCACCGGTAGCTGCTGCATTTTCCACCCTAGGCTTATACTCGAGTCACTAAGTTTTCCCAGTTTTTTGTGCCAAAATTAGGGGGGTCGGCTTATACTCGAGTATATACGGTACTAACTTTAGGGGAGGGTGAATAGTTATGCACACTGAAATTTTCAGTAATTTTGTAATATTTGTTGCTTGCTTCACAAGAAAAAGAAAACCAAATGTTTAGAGTTGTAGGCATGTTCTTTATATGAACTGTTACAAACCCTAACAAAAACTGTGGGTCCATCATACTGTATATAGGGAGCCGTGGTGACATTCTGTGTAGGTGGTTATTGGCTATTTTGTCTATTTGGTACAGGAAGCTGCTCTGATATCTTACAGTGAGGTGAGTGCTCTGGGTATATCATACTGTAATTAGGGATCTGTGGGGGTCATTTTGCTGTGTATAGGGATACATTATATTGTGTTTGAGGGGCTATAGTGCCATTATACTGAGGTGTGTGTGTGTGTGTGTGTGTGTGTGTGTGTGTGTGTGTGTGTGTGTGTGTGTGTGTGTGTGTGTGTGTGTGTGTGTGTGTGTGATAAAAGGGAGGCTATGGAGTTCATCATATTCTATCAGGGCTGTGTGTTTTTAAGTGCCTGGCTTAATTTCAGCCCTGGGACTAAATCAAACAGCTTGATGCAGGTTTGATAAAATCACTATTTTATCATCAGGTAATTGTTACTTGACACTGACATTGCCAAGACCCTGGGTATACCTTCCTCCGTTACACCCTCCTAACTCCCATTCACACAGAAAACACATGACAAGAATTACTTTTGGAATAACATGGCCACAGCAGCCTTTTATCTAATATATAATTGCCTAGAATACTACTTCCTGCAATTTGTGCCAACTTCCTGTCCGGAGCTAATGTCCGGAGCTAATGTCCGGAGATAATGTCCGGAGATAAGTGACGTCAACAGTGTCCAGTGTCTGATTGGTTGCCGCCTGCTGCGAGCGACCAATCAGAAACGTGCCGTACTGTGACACACTCCGCCCGCCATTTTGGTGTGATTTTTGAATTTTTACCTCACAGCAAGTTTCTACTGCGTGGAGGCGGGCCCAGTGACGTTGCTCTTCAAGCTCCTGCCGAATTTCGTCAAAAAAATGATAATACCATTTACCAAAACTATATATATTTAGTTGGAAGTGGTTCAGTGACATTTTCACACCAATTTTGAACTTTTGTTTGGTGTTTTCTCCATATACTGCCTATTATTCACTGACTGTTATACTGAGAGACTGCCGTTTATTAACCTCTTCTTTGCCACATTGGGTATATTGCTCTATTATTTGCCACATAAGGACATTGTCCATTATTGCCCAGCAATTTCTCTGCAATATAAACTGCCTATTTATTAATATCTGCATTCCTGCAAAGAACTATTGCCTATTATTAACTGGCTATTTTCCTACTACCTGACATTGTTCTTAAGCAAAGAACCGTTGTTGTGGCATTTGCCACAACACGCAAAGTTGTCGTCTGATGTCTTTCATCCCTCCCCTCATAAGCATGTTCATGGATCCTGTGTAACTGTACCTTAAATAACAATTGTCAAGAGCTGGTGAGTGCAGCCATTTTTTGTTCTTTCTTAATATTATTTATTAATTGTATTATTTTTACATTTGAATAAATAAAGTATATATGGTTTCTAGACTCCCGATTCTTTAGAATCGGGCTGCCATCTAGTTTAACACATAAAATAACAATTACACACAATGTAAATATTACTCTTATATTAGGAGGAGTCCTTGAAGCTACAAAGAATCTGGTGAATACCCAAAACATAACTGTGAACATAACAGTAAACATAAACACAGAATTACTCCCAGCCGTTACCACCCTGGCTCGGGAGCACCGATAAACCCAAAGGTTTAACTGTTCACGATAACTTCACGGGGATTCGGCCACCCCAGCCGAAAGTCCCCACCACAATTCACCAGATCCGAAACCTGTTAAACTCCGAAAAAACAGGGGACCCATATGCCAATGGATCCCCCGAACCAATTTCCACCAACTCCAAGGACTCCCCCCAGCCGCCTCAGCTGCAATGACCCGTCAAAGCAAGTAAACATCATGACAAGTAAAAACTGTACCCATATAATATAAAGAAAGGGTGGGAGGGCGGGATGCTCTGGGGCTTCAGAGAGCGGGAATTGACAGGCCCCACCCCCAACTAACCCAGTAATACCCACCATCCCTAATCCCTCCCCCCAATTACCCTAAATACCCACCTCCAACCCACTGTCATGTTGGCCTCCGCTCAGGCCTTGGGTGAGGGGGTTGGGCGGCCTTGCTCCAGCCATTTCTGGAGGACTGGTAAACCTGCTGTCATGTAGCCTCCATATTCATGACCTCTGTTCATCATCATCATCATCATCATCACTGACAGATTTATGCCTAAGCATAGTGTACGTAGAAAGCTTCCAAACAGGGTTTTGGGATTATTTAGTGCTCAGCATTAAAAGAACTGGTAGATCTGCAGCAGATAAAGAAGGGATTTTATTTAAAAAAAAACTGCAGAAAGCATCCCAGTGATACATCTCTAGAATCAGGAACTACCACTTTTAGATGGGGTAGGGAAAACTTGGTTAGGCTACGTTCACATTTGCGCCTTTGGGTGCAGCGTTGTCGACGCATACCGACGCATGCGTCATGCGCCCCTATCTTTAACATGGGGGGCGCATGAACATGCGCCGGTATGCGTTGTACTGCGTTTTACGACGCATGCGTCATATAGACGCACAGACAGGGTGCAGAGGACGCTACTTGTAGCGTTTTTCCTGCGCCGAAATTCCTTGCTCTGTGCTTTCTTATGACACCGCATGCGTTGCAAAATGCAGTGTTGTGCACATGCGTTGTTGGTTGCGTCGCCGACGCTGCGCCCACAACGCAAATGTGAACGTAGCCTTACAGTTTCTCTTTAATTACATGCTTTGTTAATTTACTTTTAAAGCCTTATATAGGTGGTACAGAGGTAGCAACTTCATCTTGTGTATGAGTGGATAACAGTATTACAAAGGATACATTGTAGACTGGGAGCCCTATTACAGCTTTTGCATTGGGGCTCAGGACCTAAAAGTTACACTTCTGCTTCCTGCCATTAGAAAGTTCTCTAAACCCGTAATAGAACCATCTGTGGGTCTGCATAATAGGATACCTTCATTCTCTTTTGACCACTTTTTTTGTCCAAATAGTGACAACTTTCTATTTTTTCTGAAGATGGATGTTTTTGAGTTTTTGCTTCATGTGGTTCATGGACAGCTTTATGTGCCACGATGTACTATAGCATTTTAGGTTGGAAAATGTGGAAAAAAATTGACATAAAATATGTTTTCTAGAATCCAGTCTAGAAATACTTTATAACATGCCAGTGATTGCCTTTGCTGCTGGGCACATCGGCTGCAGTCTAGCAGAGGAAGGGTTAGGCTGGTGACAGTGCCATCTTAATTCACATTAATTTCAGCATTGCAGAAAGCCATCCATTAGTAGAGAGTTACAGCTAGCGTTAACAGTAATACTGTACTGCCATTAATTGGAATGAATGGTTGGGTAACTTTTATGAGAGGTCACAATGGCAGTAATACTGTCTTCCAAAAATGATTGAATTAGAATTTTGCATGCCAGCTGTAAAGACTTTGCCATGCTGTGCCATTCTCCAGCACACATCTCACCTAGGATTGATGGGATTTTAATTATAAAGGGTGGGGGACTAAGTCTACGTTCACACTAGCGTTGCGCCACCCTGCGTCGGCGACGCAACGCGCGACGCACGGAAAAACGCGCAAAAACGCGCGCGTTTTGCGACGCGTGCGTAATTTTTTTCACGAAATCGGACGCAAGAAAAATGCAACTTGTAGACGCACGCGTCCCCTATGTTAAACATAGGGGCGCGTCGCCGCTGCGTCGCCGACGCAACAGCGACGCGACGCTAATGTGAACGTAGCCTAAGATCACAATGCTGTAACTCCTCTAGGAGTAAAACTACAGAGAACAAGCCCTGACACAGATCTCAGTAGGGGGATTGTGTAAGATAATACACCATAAAGCACTCCTGAGCTTAAATTTGGATGCAAGTTGGTTGACAAATTGTCGGTTAGGTGAAGTGGTGTAGCATTGCTGGCAAATCCTAGGCATATAGCTTATACTCCAGTTTTTCTACACCAAAATTCCTCAGTCCACAATCAGTACAGCTAAAAGAAATATGAAACGAACAAGAACCCTTAAAGGGACCCTTTGAGCAGGATTGTGCACAGTAACCTACAGACAGTGTCAGGTCGGTGCCGTTATACTGATTAAAATGATACCTTGGTTGATGAAATCCATCTTGTGATAGTTGTTTAATCTTTATTTTCAGTTTTTAGTTAATGATATGCTCGTGCTTCGGGGCAGCCCGGATGGGGGTTCTTTATGTGGTGCTCTCATTAGATGTTTATAATGCAGACTGATGACAGGTCACTGATCTCTCAGTGACCTGCCCCCTAGTTTGCATAATGAATATCTGTACATACCGCAGAAAAAAGAAACCCTTCTGCAGGCTGGTTCCAGCCGTGGCACTTGCACTGCAGCATAATCGCATGTTTAATGTCCCAATAATAAATGTGGTTGATGTTATTGAGATAGAAAAAAAAAATCCATTTTAAAATGCTGCCTGCCGAGCCTGCACAGTAGCAGCTATCGGTATATATAGGTGATCCGATAGCTGCTACTGCAAATGCGCCAGCAGTGCCATCTTGCTGGAGAAGAAAAAAATTCCTCCTCCAAGATAGCGCTGCTCGCATCTGCGTAGTAACCGCTCTCATCTATCTCTGATGAATGTGGCAATATCTCATACTGTATGTACAGTACTACTTAGCCATATGGAGAGATTTGGGAGGAACGGAGCGCTATTTGCCTCCTGGAGCGCAGATTTTCTTAGAAGAGTTTGTGGACTCCATATACAGAGCCCCTAATTACTAGAAGAGCAGAATCCCCCCTCAAGTGACCCCATTTTGGAAGAGATACCCCTTTAGGAATTTATCTGTAGGTGTGGTGCTGATTTTGACTCCAAACTGCTATTGTAGTGACCAGTACGCTGCAGTGACCAGCAAGTTGCAGTCACCAGTACGTTACGCCCAACCTGTGCTTCTGGAGGCATGCACCCGTAAATTAGGTGGGCTCTCATCGCTTCAGAAATAAAAATCGTGAATGCTATATGTGGTTTAGGTATAGGGTGTAGGGATTACGCTACCTGAGTGTGTTGGGGGACACTCGCTTGGCACAAGATTCAAGCACGCAGGCACGGTACCTCACATGAGTCTGGTTTATTAAACTGCATAAACCATATGATGTACAGTCCATTGCAATACATTCCATGATACAACAAGCACCTACTGTTTATGAAGGTACCTGACGGGAGCTCCTGCTCCACCTGCTGACTCCTTGTCAGTCCTCTGGGAAAGCTGCCTTACGGGGTTCACCAACTTGCCTGGCCGGCACACATCAGTTAGTCCAGAGCCACCGAAGGACTGTAGCTTCCCCAAACAGTAGCTGTTACTGGCTCTGCAGATCCCAGTCCTCACCTCGTGCTATTCAGGGATCCGGTCCTACTCCCAGGACCTCCCAACACCCAGGTTACACAGGATCACACAGGTGGCCAGTCCGGGTACTATTCAGGACGTCCATCCCCAGCTGGGACCGTCCAATACCCAGGCCACCAGTAGCAAAGTCCCACCATGTGCTATTCAGGAAATTCCAGGATTATCCAACACAGGTTCCCAGGGCCTTGCACTTGCACCATTCAGATCCCAACACAGGAACCATGTGACCCACACCCTGGTCACATTACATACCTGTAACCACTCCCCTGGGTGGGAGTGTGGGTGTGTGTGGCTAGTCTGACCCTCCCATCTCTCATGACTAGCCCTGCCAATCTCCCATTTGAACTTACACATTTACATGTGGGACTACAGGTCCCAGACCATAACATAACTTTAGACTGGCAGAGTGTCCTCCTCTGCGACACACATACCGGCCATCTACAATTCTGCCGGACTTTGTCTCATCACAACTATGCCTCCAAGTGCATCTTGAAGTGCAGATACAGCGCCCCCTGGCTGTAACATTGGTCACTGCACCACATACCTCCCCCCTTTGTTCAACCCTATTGGGGTGGACACATGACATAAACATGGGGTTCCGATACCGAGAACCTACATCACCTTTGATAGACCTCCTCCGCCCCCAACGGTCAGTTTGTCGGCCCTGGGCTTCAACCCTTGAGTCCCCATCCGTTTGTGTCAGTAGACCCTTTTTGGTCAACCCACTTACAGTCGAGCTGACTGTCTGGTTTGAATCTGAGCCTCCGCTACTACCAGGTCTCCCACCTCGGTCACTCAGCGCTGAGTTAACAGAGGAGTAATTTCTTTGGACTCTTCTACTCTTTAGGGTGCCTTTTCGTATCTCCATACTCTGGGTTGGAAGTGGTCGCCATCTTATATTCTGCAGCTGTTTATTAATCTTCAGACGTTCCAGTCTTAGCTGCTCTATCTACTTTAGATACGTCACCCGGTATTCAAGAAGTACTCGAATGTTCCTAAGGCTATCTACTGAGCCAATTACAACAAATGGAACCATCTCATCTTCACCAGTTACCTGGACTTCACCATCATCCGGAATCCTCAGTCTTACCACACCGGATCTATTCACCAGGTCCTGCATCACTTTTCCAAATCTTCCAATGACCTTCCCCACCAGATTTCTGGGTACTTGAACAATGTCTTCCACAAAGCCCAGCCGACTTTGAGCTTTCCTGGCATGCTCCAAACGTCGGGCTGCTTCATTGTTCCTCAACAGGATCATTTGTTTCGTGCGAAGACATTGTAGGTACATATCCTTCAGGATAGCCACCCGCTTCACTGTGACTTCCTCAGTGGACAGTATCACCAACTGTTTTGTCTCTGGGGCCCAGTTCACACTACATGCTTCCACTGTTTTCCTAAAGGCCTCATGCGCACCCTCATTGGTACACGCATCTTGCACATCTTCAGGTACATCTATCACACACTTGAAGAGCGGGGTCTCACTCTCTTCATGGACAGATGGCTCCCCTTTTGCTATGGACCTTTCCATTAAGACATCTGCCACGTCCGGGTGACTGTCTTGTTCTGTTTTTAGTGCCAATTCTTCATCCGCTTTACACTCTTCCATATCCCTGGTCAGGATGGGCACTGGCAGCTTCACCTCATTACCACTCTGGTACTGCCGCTGTGAGTCTGTGACCAGCATCTCCTTCTCTTGCAGAAGACCATTTAATGCTTCCCTGAGCACATCCACATCTTCCCTTAAGGCTTTATTCACACTTTGCCACGTTGACAGGTGATGTTTGAGCTCAGAGACTTCCTTCTCCAGTTCATCTACTCTGTGCTCAGCGGCTTGTCTCAGATGCCTTAACTCGGCCTGTAAATCTGTTACCTTTTGCTTCTCATGAGACAATCCTTTAGCGAGTTCCTGGAACCCCTGTACTTCCTTCGCTACAAACCAGGCCTTGACTGCTGCAAGCTCGGACTCCAGGTAACGCACCTGATCCAGCTGTGCAGAGTTGGCGACTCCTATCTCAGGGACATTATCTTTGTTGGCACCTGTCCCTGTCTCCTCTTTAACACTCTTCTCCGAGGGTGCAATTTGTTCAGCCGCTTTCCCTCTTTTACGTCCCTGGCGACGGGAGGAAGGTTTGCTATTTATACCAGAGTCAGCTATACTGCACTCTTTTCCGCTGGTGTCATCATCTGAATGGGAGTCACCACCACCCGATCGGTCATCCGGGAACCAGCCGTTCCCATCTAAACAGGTCACATTTTCTGGAATGGCTGCCACCGCTATCATGACTTCAGCCTGTGGAGCCCTGTCGTTTCTCTCTGTCAGTACCTCTGATAGCACAGCGTCATACTCCGCTCTAGCGTTTGTTACTGGCCATGACATGTCACAGTCACCCCCAGAGCCAGTCTCATCCCCCACAACATGGTGAACCTTCCCGCTGCTCCCTAACCGGGTGTCAGCTTCAGGGGCTTTATTAACCACGTCACTTACAGTCTTCTTGGGGTACACATCAGGTGACATGTCTGTAAGTTGGGCAGACGCTCCCTCCCCACTGGTCAACCCGACATTTGACCCTTCAACTTTGGGAGGAACACATGTTTTAAGGTACACAACCCTACCAACTGAGAGCCCTCCATTCACCTGTTGTAAAGACACTCCCTTCTCCCACAAGTCTGTGAAGAACTTAGAGTCCCGGCCAATTATCACTGGGCAGGGTAAGGTTGAGACTACGGCCACATCATGGATTGCACGGTCTTCGGCCATCTCTAGGACCACCCTGACTACTGGAAAACGCTTAGTGTGCCCATGGATGCAGGTGACCTTGATTTTCCTATCGGGTATTTCGAGTCCCTCAGGTGCAACCCGAGTCACCGGGCCCCCAGAATCGACCAGTCCATACATTTCCATCTCTTGCATCCGTATGACACCCCCCCGTAAACTTTCACCAGGTGGATAGTTCACACAACATACCGGACACACATAACTCACAGGCCCCGGGCACCAATTTCTCTGCGGTACCTCTTTGGGACGCTCCTGCCCCTTTTGGGAAACCACCATTTCTCGAGATTCCACCTTTTTTTAGTTACTACCCTTCTTCGGGTTACCGCCCCCACATGGGACTCCACCCCCTTTTGGGCAATCATCCCCATTTGGGTCACCGCCCACTTTTATGGACACTACCCCTTTTAGGGACACCCCGTGGACTTCCCCACAGCACTCAGGCCCCAGTTCGCACAGTACACCCCTATGTCTCTGGGCTTGTACTGGCCCTTTAAGAGTCTGGAAAGAGAAAAAAAAAAAGTAAAATTTTTTTTTTCCCCTTCTCAATTCTCCAGCTCCTGCTGGTAATCACAAGCCGCTGCTGCTGAACCTCTTGCTGCAACTGCCCTCCACAATGCTCTGTACAGCTCCACCGCAGACTTCGTGGACCCGCCAATCCACCGCAAGCCACTTGTCACCTTCGTAACCCCGCCGAGTTACAGCAAGACGCTTGTCACCTTTGTAACCCCGCCGAGTTACAGCACAAACTTCGTGACCTCACCGAGCCACAGCAAGCTGACTTGAGAAAAAAACTTCACAGTCTCTCACTGCCCCCAGTCAGCACAGACTCCTGTCTGTTACACCCGGTTCTCAGACCGTTTACTCCTCTGGGTCAGATCAGACAGCGCTGCTTCTTGGACCGTTGCCTCTCGCATTCTCCACCATATGTGAGATTAAGCTACCTGAGTGTGTTGGGGGACACTCGCTTGGCACAAGATTCAAGCACGCAGGCACGGTACCTCACATGAGTCTGGTTTATTAAACTGCATAAACCATATGATGTACAGTCCATTGCAATACATTCCATGATACAACAAGCACCTACTGTTTATGAAGGTACCTGACGGGAGCTCCTGCTCCACCTGCTGACTCCTTGTCAGTCCTCTGGGAAAGCTGCCTTACGGGGTTCACCAACTTGCCTGGCCGGCACACATCAGTTAGTCCAGAGCCACTGAAGGACTGTAGCTTCCCCAAACAGTAGCTGTTACTGGCTCTGCAGATCCCAGTCCTCACCTCGTGCTATTCAGGGATCCGGTCCTACTCCCAGGACCTCCCAACACCCAGGTTACACAGGATCACACAGGTGGCCAGTCCGGGTACTATTCAGGACGTCCATCCCCAGCTGGGACCGTCCAATACCCAGGCCACCAGTAGCAAAGTCCCACCATGTGCTATTCAGGAAATTCCAGGATTATCCAACACAGGCTTCCAGGGCCTTGCACTTGCACCATTCAGATCCAAACACAGGAACCATGTGACCCACACCATGGTAACATTACATACCTGTAACCACTCCCCTGGGTGGGAGTGTGGGTGTGTGTGGCTAGTCTGACCCTCCCATCTCTCATGACTAGCCCTGCCAATCTCCCATTTGAACTTACACATTTACATGTGGGACTACAGGTCCCAGACCATAACATAACTTTAGACTGGCAGAGTGTCCTCCTCTGCGACACACATACCGGCCATCTACAATTCTGCCGGACTTTGTCTCATCACAACTATGCCTCCAAGTGCATCTTGAAGTGCAGATACAGCGCCCCCTGGCTGTAACATTGGTCACTGCACCACAAGGGTTACAGAGCCATTTAGCTTTTCCAGATCCTTTGTGCTACCAGTAATGTGGAAGCCCAATATATTTCCTTTAACAGATAACAGACCTGAGTGGGAACATTTTATATAACGTTTGGAATCACACATATCCGGCACTCTACGCTGAGCCCTTACTTTGGGTTTTCCATCTAAATCTCTGAGTGACATATGTTAGATTGCACTTACTTACGGGTTGGGGAATACTCGCTTGGCAGTGATATAACACTCAGCAAGACGTTTTTCTTCTAAAAGATCAACTGGGTTTATTGCTCCATAAACCCCAGTGGCAGAAAACACAAAACAACAGTCTTCATAGCATGGCAACACAAAGCAAGAATGTTCACAGCGTGACTCTGTTCCATCAGGACTGTGACCATACACTCTTGGTCGAGTCCAATATTCAGGTTCGCTCTGGAGCCAAACACACAGTCTGGGATTACCTGCTTGTCAGTGCTGCAGGCTTTTTACTGGCAGTACCACACAGGGCCTGCTTCTGGCTCTGCAGATCCCTGTCCTTACCTCGTGCTGTTCAGGGATCCAGTCCTCCTCCCAGGACCTCCCAACACCCAGGTTACTCGGGATCACACAGGTGGCCTGTCCGGGTACAATTCTGGACGTCCAACCCCAGCTGGGACCATCCAATACCCAGGTCACCAGTAGCAAAGTCCCACCACGTGCTCTTCAGGGCTTAGCACACCCAACACCGAGGTATCTGCCAGGACCTTGCAAGTGGACCATTCAGGTCCCCTCACTTAGAACATGTGACCCACACCCTGGTCACATTACATACCTTAAACCACTTACCTGGGTGGGAGTGTGGGTGTGTGGCTAGTTTGTCCCGCCCATCTCACATAACTAGCCCTGCCAGCCTCCCATAATAGACATACCAAACACTTGTGGGACTATAGGTCCCAGAACCCACATCGCTTCAGGCTGGCAGCGCAGAGTCTTCTGCTCTGCGACACACGTATCGGCCATTCACAATACTGCCTGACTTTATCACATTACCACAGTCATGCCTGCGATTGCCATGCATTCCTATGGCCTCAATACGCCTCCGTGCGTATACTTGGGAGACCATGCAGCGCCACCTACCTATTACAGGGGTCACTGTATCACACATGATTCAGATGAAACCCCTGAGGGATCCATTCCCTATAACAGTGCTGGGCAACCTTTTGAGCTTGGTGTGTCAAAATCTGCCAAAAAACTTTGAGAAAAAAAACATAATTTTGCGATATTTATAGATTAAATAACAAAAATATATAATTGTAATATATCACTGTATTTAATAAACCAAAAACTAATTATTTAACTTACCTGCATAGTGATTTCTTTGTTCATCTGTCAGTCGGTTTCTTTTGTTGGTCTTGATATTATTTAACTTGTGTGGGGTGCCATGAACTAAGATAACTGAGGGGTAGGGGGAATTCTTTAACTAACCTGCATATTAGTGACTTTTTTGTTGCTGAATTTCATTGGCTAAATTTTCAATTGAAGGTTGATATTTTGTACACTTCAAGCCCAAGCAAGCCCTGCTAACTTCATCTGTCAATCTATTTCTTTTGTTGGTTTTGATATTATTTAATACTGAGAATAAGGTCTCACAAAAGTACATAGAGGGAAAAATTGTGAGTAAAGCCATTGCTATATTTTTCAGGGTGTTAAAAGTGTCTGGTAAGCGGTTCAAGGCACTCCAAATTTCTTGTTCGTATTGGCACTCCTCTTGATTCTCCAAGCGCCACCTTTCCACATTCTCAAGCTTTGACCTCAAGTTGACAAACACCTGAGCCCAGATGCTGCCTTAACCCCTTAGTAACAGAGCCAATTTGGTACTTAAAGGGACACTGTCACCTGAATTTGGAGGGAACAATCTTCAGCCATGGAGGCGGGGTTTTGGGGTTTTTGATTCACCCTTTCCTTACCCGCTGGCTGCATGCTGGCTGCAATATTGGATTGAAGTTCATTCTCTGTCCTCCATAGTACACGTCTGCGCAAGGCAAGATTGCACCTTCAACGGATCCCGCAGATTCTGAGAATGTTTTTTCGTGACATATTGTACTTCATGTTAGTGGTAACATTTCTTCGACATTACTTGCGATTATTTATGAAAAAAATGGAAATATGGCGAAAATTTTTAAAATTTTGCAATTTTCAAATTTTGTATTTTTATGCCCTTAAATCAGAGAGATATGTCACAAAAAATAGTTAATAAATAACATTTTCCACATGTCTACTTTACATCAGCACAATTTTGGAAACAAATTTTTTTTTTGTTAGGGAGTTATAAGGGTTAAAAGTTGACCAGCAATTTCTCATTTTTATAACACCTTTTTTTTTAGGGACCACATCACATTTGAAGTCATTTTGAGGGGTCTATATGATAGAAAATAACCAAGTGTGACACCATTCTAAAAACTACACCCCTCAAGGTTCTCAAAACCACATTCAAGAAGTTTATTAACCCTTTACGTGCTTCACAGGAACTGAAACAATGTGGAAGGAAAAAATGAACATTTAACTTTTTTTTGCAAACATTTTAATTCAGAACCATTTTTTTTATTTTCACAAGTGTAAAAATAGAAATGTAACCATAAATTTTGTTATGCAATTTCTCCTGAATACGCCAATACCCCATATGTGGGGGTAAACCACTGTTTGGGCACACCGCAGAACTTGGAAGTGAAGGAGCGCCGTTTGACTTTTTCAATGCAGAATTGGCTGGAATTGAGATCGGACGCCATGTCACATTTAGAGAGCCCCTGATGTGCCTAAACAGTGGAAACCCCCCACAAGTGACACCATTTTGTAAACTAGACCCCTTAAGGAACTTATCTAGATGTGTGGTGAGCACTTTGAACCCCCAAGAGCTTCACAGAAGTTTATAACGTAGAGCCATGAAAATAAAAAATCGCATTTGTTTACACAAAAATGATCTTTTCGCCCACAAATTCTTATTTTCACAAGGGTAACAGGAGAAATTAGACCACAAAAGTTGTTGTGCGATTTCTCCTGAATACGTTGATACCCCATATGTTGGGGTAAACCACTGTTCGGGCGCACCGCAGAGCTTGGAAGTGAAGGAGCGCCGTTTTACTTTTTCAATGTAGAATTGGCAGGAATTGAGATCGGACGCCATGTCGCGTTTGGAGAGCCCCTGATGTGCCTAAACAGTCGAAACCCCCCACAAGTGACACCATTTTGGAAACTAGACCCCTTAAGGAACTTATCTAGATGTGTGGTGAGCACTTTGAACCCCCATGTGCTTCACAGAAGTTTATAACGTTGAGCCGTGAAAATAAAAAATCACATTTTTTTCTACAAAAATGATCATTTTGCCCCCAAATTTTTTTTTTCACAAGGGTAACAGGAGAAATTAGACCACAAAAGTTGTAGTGCAATTTCTCCTGAGTACGTCGATACCCAATATGTGGGGGTAAACCACTGTTTGGGCGCACAGCAGAGCTTGGAAGAGAAGGAGTGCCGTTTTACTTTTTCAATGTAGAATTGTCTGGAATTGAGATTCGACGCCATGTCGCGTTTGGAGAGCCCCTGATGTGCCTAAACAGTGGAAACCATTTTGGAAACTAAACCCCCCATGGAACTTATCTAGATGTGTGGTGAGAACTTTGAATGCCCAAGTGCTTCACAAAAGTTTAGAATGCAGAGTCGTGAAAATAAAAAATATTTTTTTTTTCCACAAAAAAGATTTTTTAGCCCCCAAGATTTTATTTTCGCAAGGGTAACAAGAGAAATCGGACCCCAAAAGTTGTTGGCCAATTTGTTCTGAGTAGGCTGGTACCCCATATATGGGGGTAAACCACTGTTTGGGCGCACGGCAGAGCTCAGAAGGAAGGAGCGCCGTTTTGGAATGCAGACTTTGATAGAATGGTCTGCGGGCGTTATGTTGCGTTTGCAGAGCCCCTGATGTACCTAAACAGTAGAAACCCTCCACAAGTGACCCCATTTTGGAAACTAATCCCCCCATGGAACTTATCTAGATGTGTGGTGAGAACTTTGAATGCCCAAGTGCTTCACAGAAGTTTAGAATGCAGAGTCGTGAAAATAAAAAATATTTTTTTTTTCCACAAAAAAGATTTTTTAGCCCCCAAGTTTTTATTTTCGCAAGGGTAACAAGAGAAATCGGACACCAAAAGTTGTTGTCCAATTTGTCCTGAGTAGGCTGGTACCCCATATGTGGGGGTAAACCACTGTTTGGACGCACGGCAGAGCTCGGAAGGAAGGAGCGCCATTTTGGAATGCAGACTTTGATAGAATGGTCTGCGGGCGTTATGTTACGTTTTCAAAGCCCCTGATGTACCTAAACAGTAGAAACCCTCCACAAATGACCCTATTTTGGAAACTAGACCCCCCAAAGAACTTATCTAGATGTGTGGTGAGAACTTTGAATGCCCAAGTGCTTCACAGAAGTTTAGAATGCAGAGTCGTGAAAATAAAAAAATATTTTTTTTTCCACAAAAAATATTTTTTAGCCCCCAAGTTTTTATTTTCACAAGGGTAACAGGAGAAATTGGACCCCAAAAGTTGTTGTCCAATTTATCCCGAGTACGCTGATGCCCCATATGTGGGGGTAACCCACTGTTTGGGCGCACGGCAGAGCTCAGAAGGGAGGGAGCACCCTTTGACTTTTTGAGCGCAAAATTGGCTGTCGTGTTTGGAGACCCCCTGATGTAACTAAACAGTGGAAACCCCCTAATTCTAGCTCACCCTAACCCCAACACACCTATTACCCTAATCCCAACCCGATGCATAATCCTAATCACTAACCCTAACGATAATCACAACCCTTACCCCAAAACAACCCTAATGTCAACCCTAACCATAACCCTAATCAAAACCCTAAATCCAACACAACCCTAATCCTAATCTCAACCCTAACCTCAGACCTAACCCTAATCCCAATACACCCCTAATCACAACCCTAACCTTAACCCTAATCTCAAACTTAACCCTAATCCCAAGCGTAACCCTAATGCCAACCCTAACCCTAATACCAACTCAAACCCTAACCCTAATCCCAAATCTAACCCTAACTTTAGCCCCAACCCTAACCCTAAAGCTACTTTCACACTTGCGTTGTTTGGCATCCGTCGCAATCCATCGTTTTGGACAAAAAACGGATCCTTCAAATGTGCCCGCAGGATGCGTTTTTTGCCCATAGACTTGTATTGCCGATGGATCGTGACGGATGGCCACACGTCGCGTCCGTCGTGCACTGGATCAGTTGTGTTTTGGCGGACCGTCGGCACAAAAAACGTTCAATGTAACGTTTTTTTGTATGTCGCGTCCGCCATTTCTGACCGCACATGCGTGGCCATAACTCCGCCCCCTCCTCCCCAGGACATAGATTGGGCAGCGGATGCGTTGAAAAACTACATCCGCTGCCCACGTTGTGCACAATTTTCACAACGTGCGTCGGTATGTCGGGCCGACGCATTGCGACGGCCCCGTACCGACGTAAGTGTGAAAGAACCCTAACCCTGAATTTAGGCCCAACCCTAACCCTAACCCTAGCCCTAACCCTAACCCTAGCCCTAACCCTAGCCCTAACCCTAGCCCTAACCCTAGCCCTAACCCTAACCCTAGCCCTAACCCTAACCCTAGCCCTAACCCTAACCCTAGCCCTAACCCTAGCCCTAACCCTAGCCCTAGCCCTAACCCTAGCCCTAACCCTAATTTTAGCCCCAACTGCTGTTCTCCTGCCGGCCGGCAGATGGAGACAGATGGCAGGCGCACTGCGCCCGCCATTTTCTTTTGCCGGCGGCCAGGAGGAACAGCAGGAGGACCCAGGGACACAGGTAAGTATGGCAGGGTCCCCGAATCCCCCTATTTCTCTGTCCTCTGATGTGCGATCACATCAGAGGACAGAGAATTACACTTTGATTTTTTTTTTTTTGCGGTCGCCGGTAAACAGTTAGTTACCGGCGATCGCAAAACAGGGGTCGGTAAAACCAACCCCGATCATGCTCTTTGGGGTCTCGGCTACCCCCGGCAGCCGAGACCCCAAAGATTCTCCCGGGGCCTGCCGGCGGGCACACTGCGCATGCGCCCGCCATTTTGAAGATGGCGGCGCCCACCGGGAGCCACGAGGAGCACCGGGGGAGATAGGTGAGTATCGGGGGGCTATCTGGGACCCCCTTTCTTTGTCCTCTGATGTGCGATCACATCGGAGGACAGAGAAATTAAAAAGAGATTGCGTTTTTGTTTTTTTTTGCGATCGCCGGTAAATGGTTAATTACCGGCGATCGCAAATGCGGGGTCGGTAAAAAAAAACCCGAATCATGTTCTCTGGGGTCTCGGCTACCCCCGGCAGCCGAGACCCCGGAGAAAATCTGACTCTGGGGGGCGCTATTCACTTTTTCCACAGCGCCGTTAATTAACGGCGCTGTGGTTTAAGTACCCTTAGCGGCCGCCGTTAAAAGGCGTATCGGCGGTCGCTAAGGGGTTAAAATTATGCAAGTTGCATCCATTGGAAACCATTCAATTCCAAACTACTGTAGACTACATCAGGATACGTAATTATTTTCATGGTCCATTCTAGGCTTCTAAATTGATTAAATCTATCACTGAACTGGTCAAGTAACGAGTCTAAAACATGCTCGTACTTTAGATGCAAGGGTTCTATTTCATTTTGTACAGCTGCATTGGCCTTCTCAAAATACTTTGTTACTCGAGGAAAAAACTTATACGTTTTAGTTTCTATATCTTGCTTGAAAATTTTAAGTTTACTTTCAAAAGCTTTTATATATCCAAACATAACGTCAATACTTTTGCCAAAACCTTGAACTGAATTTTAAGTTCAGTTCATTAATATGAACAGAGAGATCGGTAAAAAAAACATCAGGGTGGTGACCCACTTATCATCATTGAACTGACGAAAGTTTCCCAGATTCTTATCCTCAAGAAATACTTTAATTTCTTCAAAGCACTCCACAAAGCACTCAAGAACTTTGCCTCGGCTCAGCCATCTTACATTATTGTACATCAGCTGTCCACTGTAGGTGGAATCAACCTCCAGTAAAAGTGCAGAACATTCTCGCTTGTGAAGGGGGCAAGCAGCTATTAAATTAACAATTTTTGACATTAAGTCATTTAAGTCGGTGAATCCTGCCTTGGCCTCCTGATGTATAATACAATGAAAAGGCACAATTGGATGTCCAATAGCTTCTGTAAACAATTTGACAAATCCAACTTTTTTCCTCACCATGTTTGATGCCCCATCTGTCATCACTGACACAACTTTAGAGATATAAATGCTTAGGTCATGGAATGTTTGTATCACAACCTTACATATTTCACTTCCTGATGTACTTGATGGCACTGATACTAACTTTATCAACACTTCTCTCATTGTGAGACCATCAGAATATTGACCTATAATTGCCAACTGAGCATGTGATGTGACATCAGTAGTTTCATCAAGAGAGATCGAAAAATGTTTACAATTACTTATGTCTCTCTTTAATTGATGTTGTACGTTTGTGTTCAGTCTCATTATTCAGTCTTTTATGATATTTCTACTGAGTGGTAATTCAGATATTAACTTAATAATTGCATCTTTATTCTGCATATCGTGAAATAGAACTGGCGCACATCTTAGGAGAGTTTCTTCAATAAATTCTCCCTCACTGAGTGCTTTTCCATGCTGAGCTATAGAGTGAGCAATGCTCAAACTTGCAGATGTTAAATTTGTAGAGCCTTTTACAAATTTAAGGATGGAATTAGATTGGCTCTTATAAAGGTGTAGCTGCCTGGAAATGTATTCCTTCCTTTCATCCTCACTTTTTTTCAAGAGCTGGGAATGATTAGTTTCAAAATGTCTATTTATATTCCACATTTTGATCGATTTCTATTTAGATTTTTGGGAAGCAGAATGAACAAAAACCAGCAATTCAGGAATTTTTTTTGTGGCATAACCATGATTTTTAATCACAGCTTTCGTCTTGGCATGCTTTCCACCAGTCTTTCATACTGCTTTTGGGTGACCTTATGCCACTCCTGGTTCAAAAATTTAAGCAGTTCTTTGTTAGATGGCTTATGATGACTATCCATCTTCCTCTTGATTACATTCCAGAGGTTTTCAGTGGGGTTCAGGTCTGGAGATTGGGTTGGCCACGACAGGGATTTGATGTGGTGGTCCTTCATCCACACCTTGATTGACCTAGCTTTGTGGCACTGCGCATTGTCCTTTTTATTGCTGCCATTCTTTTCCTGAGATCATTGTAGGGAGATTGAAATTGTACTACAGTTCTTGTATTTTTTCATATATCTTCCAGCCACTTTCTGCCACTACCATTGTCTTGCTTTATACACTGGGCCTGAGTTTTGGTTCAGTCTCCCCCCAAAAAAGTGAGATTCAAATTCTCACAAAGTGGATATACTGCAGTCCTGTTAGTTTGTCGTATATAAGCCAGCCACTTTGTGCCACTTACATTGTGGTGTTTTATGCACAGGGCCTGAGTTTTGGTTCAGTCTCCCAAAAAAAAGGGAGATTTAAATTCTCAACAAGTTTATATACACCTTCTACCTTGTTTTACAGTACCATATAACGGTTGTTATTTTGGTTAGATTTTCCAAAAAATGAGGAAGTCTGGTGGAAGAGCCCGTGGGTGGTGGTTGCCAGCTGGTACTGATGGTGGTGGTGGTGCATCTGCTGGTAGTGGCAAAAGCACAATAGCACCTAAGGCTGGAGGTGTTGAGCTAGAGTCATTGCCTGGCTACACAAGGCCTCGAGGGCTCCTTTATGTGGGAGTAGGAAAACAGCTTTTAAAGCTGGATGATCTAAAGGTACCGTCACATTAAGCGACGCTGCAGCGATATAGACAATGATGCCGATCGCTGCAGCGTCGCTGTTTAGGTCGCTAGGAGACGTCAAACACTGTAACAGCAGAACGATGCAGGAGCGATCCAGTGACGTACTTATCGTTCTCGCTGGTTGTTCGCTCCATGGAAAAACATTGCACGCATCGTTGCTTTTGCTGTCAAACAGGACGAATCTGACGACCAAATAAAGTTCCGGACTTTCAGCGACGACCAGCGATGTCACAGCGGGATCCTGATCGATGCTGCGTGTCAAACACAACGAGATCGCTATCCAGGACGCTGCAACGTCACGGATCGTTCTCGTTGGTAAGTTGCTTAATGTGACGGTACCTTAACCTTCATTAAAATGAACCAATCATGGATTTCAAATTATTTTGCCCCACCTTCCCCTGCTGACACGTAGCTTGCCTGAAAAATGTCTTGCTTTTGGCCTCCTCTTACTGACTTCTCCAATTCCTACTTTTGCAGCTGCTGATTGTCCACCATAGGCCATTTTTATACCTCCCTAAATGGGCTGACTCCCCCCACAGGGCAGTGGTCACCACCTGGCGCAAGCACCCATGCGAGTGCCGTTTGCCTGGACAGGTGAGGGTGCCCACTCTTGGGAGACGGCACTGGCACAGGGTCCCTCATAGTACAACGAAGTGTCTCTGACGGTGGTGGTGCACAACCAAGGTCAGACAAACCATTATAATATGAGGGGCCCTGTGCCAGTACCGCCGCCCACGAGAGAGTGTTCCCCCCAGCTCAAACAGTGCTCTACCACTTGCAATACTTACCTCTCCCTGCTCCACCACTGGGTAGTCTGCGCTGTTTAATCCTTCAATGGCACTGCCAATACAAATTTGTTGCAATGATAGATGATAGTTAAAATATTCAGGGGCCCTGGCCTCCATTTAGACCAGTTAATACTTTGCACCTACTACCACTGTCTGCTACTCAGTAGTGTTTGACATTCCGATACCGCAAGTATCGGGTATCGGCCGATATTTGCGGTATCGGAATTCCGATCCCGAGTTCCGATATTTTTGCGATATCGGTAATCGGGATCAGGATGAATATTCATGTGTAAAATAAAGAATAAAAATAAAAAATATGGGTATACTCACTCCTCCGGCGGACCCTGGACTTTAGCGGTGTAACCGGCAGCCCCCGTTCCTAAGAATGAGCGGGTAAAGGACCTGCGATGACGTCGCGGCTTGTGATTGGTCGCGTGGGCGGTCACATGAGCGGTCACGCGACCAATCACAAGCCGCGATGTCATCGAAGGTCCTTCACCCGCTCATTCTTAGGAACGGGGGCTGCCGGTTGCAGCGGTTAGAACCAGGGTGCGTCCGAGGGTGAGTATATCCCTATTTTTTATTTTTATTCTTTATTTTACACATAAATATGGATCCCAGGGCCTGAAGGAGAGTTTCCTCTCCTTCAGACCCTGGGATCCATCGAGGATACATTCCGATATTTGTGTCCCATTGACTTGTATTGGTATCGGGTATCGGTATCTGCGATATCCGATATTTTTCGGATATCGGCCGATACAATCCAATACCGATACTTTCAAATATCGGACGGTATCGCTCAACACTACTACTCAGCAGAGGAGCCCACCCCTGTACCTAGCTATGCCACCTGTTTAGTCCTGTTGCCAATTTTTAACTGCATTTAGCCTACTTTATTATTTGGGCCTACTAACTGTGTCTGCCACTCATTACAGTTGTCCTCCACTGAACAAAGCAATGCCGCCTGTTTAGTCCTGTTACCAATTTTAAACTGCATTTAGCCTACTTTATTATTTGGGCCTACTAACTGTGTCTGCCACTCATTACAGTTGTTCTCCACTGAACAAAGCAATGCCGCCTGTTTAGTCCTGTTACCAATTTTGAACTGCATTTAGTCTACTTTATTATTTGGGTCTATATCCGTGTTTCCTCCTCATCCTGCCCATTGCCCAGCCACTGCTAGATGAGTCTGCTGGAACATTGACCCAGACCAGTACATTCCCCTTGTACTCTACACAGCCAGAATCTGACCCTGCTGAAAGTCAGGTTCCCCTTCCCGCATACTATACCACCTTACATGGGGGCAAAGAGGAAGGTGCAGATGAAAGTGCAGGTTCCTTCATCAGGTGGGGGGGCATACTCATTGGCGACATCACTGGCACAGGGCCCCTCATAGTACGCAAAAGTGTCTCTGGCAGTGGGAGGCGCCACCCGCCGTCAAACACACCGCCATACTATGAGGGCCCCTGTGCCAGTGCCAATGAGTGGGCCCCCCTGCTTGCTCTGGATCACAGCACTTGCAAAAGTTGAAATACTTACCTCTCCCTGCTCCACCGCCGTGACGTATTCCGCGTTTCCTGGGCCCATGAAAATCTTGAGCCAGCCCTACCCCCCCACAACTTTAGTCAAATGACCCCCAGTTTTCAATGTCTAAGTATATTATAAAGTAAATTAAGATTGACAAGCTTAAGTAATAAGAATTGATGTTTTTGGCATTAAAATGGGCACTGTAGGTGTTTTCCTGTCCTCCACTCACTGCCGACTTTGATTCCCCATTGACTTGCATTGGGTTTCGTGTTTCAGTCGGCCCCCAACTTTTCGCAATAATCGGCCGAATTCACCTGACCCGGCTTTTGACCAAGTCGGGTTTCGCGAAACCTGACTCGATCAAAAAAAGTAAAAGTTGCTCAACTCTAATGGAGACAACATGATGCTCACTGTATCCCTCTGCTAGTAAAACCAGAATTGAGCATTTATTTTCCACACTCAAGACTTTTCTTTTTAACTCCTTTGACATGGTTAAAAATTATTTTTTCATTCCTATTACTTTTGGGATATTACTAGCACTTGTTTTGCCATCCAGCTTGTCCTATTGCAAGAGGATTGTGAACACCACAGCAGGTTTTTTTTATACTTTCCTTTGTTAAATAAGATTTGGTTCAGGTGATCACCTAATCAGAAGCACAATAAGTAGAATGAGGTGTACTCTGGTTGGAATTCAACTGACACTGGAATGGAATGGCTGTCAGACTTGTAGAGAAGCTGATTTTTATAAAACTGTGCAGTGGTCTATTAATTTTTGCCAGAGCTGTATATTTTTTATTTTCCCATAGGAATACTGAAAATAATAAACCAGTATTAACCCTCCCAAAGACCAATGTCGCCTCTCCGACAACATGACGCGTGGGGTACACTTGACTCATGATCGCCTTTGATGCCTACCCATTCCCCAAAATCCCTTCTTTAGAAATAACCCTCCCAACTTAAGAGAGATTTAATTGTAAACACCAAAGAATGACATTGGACCAGATTTTTGATTAAATGGCCACAGCAGCTTTTTTATTAACATACAATTATAACAAATCAACAATATCCCAACCTAGGAAGGGGTGGTCCTCGAAGCCACAAATTAAGCATTGCCAATGGGGTTAGGGTTAGGGGTAGGGTTAGGGTTAGGATCCCTTAGGGTTAGGGTTAGGGGTAGGGTTAGGGGTAGGGTTTTGGTTAGGATCCCTTAGGGTTAGGGTTAGGGGTAGGGTTAGGGTTAGGATCCCTTAGGGTTTAGGGTTAGGGGTAAGGTTAGGGTTAGGGGTAGGGTTAGGGGTAGGGTTAGGGTTAGGATCCCTTTATCACCTTTATGTTGGGGGGTGGCATATCAGTGTGTTTTCTGTTTTTTTAATAGAAAAACGCATGCGTTTTTAACGCAAAAAAACGCATGCACAAAAAACGCATGCGTCCCCATTGACTCCAATGTATTTTTTGACCCAAAAAAAACGCATGAAAACGCATGCGTTTTTTTTTGTCCAAAAAACGCCTCTCAAAAATACTACAAGTTGCATTTCTGAAAATGAACGCATGCAGTAAAAAAACGCATGCGTTTCAAAACGCGACCAAACGCGTACAAACAAAAACGCATGCGTTTTCAATGTTAAATATAGGGAAAAAAAACGCATGCGTTTTTTTGAAAAAAAACACTGCAGACAAAAACGCAAGTGTGAAAGCACCCTAACCCGTTTCTTTAAGGTGTCCGATCAACAAAAGCAATCTGGGTTCGTCCTGTAACCCCTCTCCTAAATACCCCTTCCAATCCTCCCAAACACCCCATGCTTGATCGTATTGCTTCCTAACGGACAAAGAGTTCACCAATAAATGATCTACAGCCCGCCAGGAAGATTCCACAATTCCGCCGGACATTCCAGGCCTGCTGAATCCGCTTGAGGCACAAGCTCTCGAAAACGGTCCTCCTGGAGATGAGAAAGAGCAACAACAACCGGGTTACACACCATTGACCTAACTTCAGCCACAATCCACAAGTTAAATGATAAACCCAAGAAAACCAGACATTGTAGGATTTTTACCACCAATGGGGAATCCGCAGACAATGAATTTATCACCATTGCCACCCTTTCCGACAAGCATGGAAAACGGATTTTTTTATTCACGATTTCCTTGCCCCACAACGATAAAGCCACCACAATAGGAAACAGATGAATTAGCACACAATTCGCCGACCATCCTTGTTCTCTCCAGAGATAAGGCCACTCCGCCAACAACCAAGCGCCCTGAAAAAACAAACCGAAATCGCGTCCGTCTACCACTGCAACAAACAGACCTAAAGCATCTGCATCCACCACCGGATCGATCCATATGGATTTACCATTGTAATCCTCCAAAAATCTCACCCAAACTGCCAAATCTTCCTGTAACTCCTTTTTTAACCTGATGAAATGAACAGGAGATTTGACGCCTGCCGTTGACAACGATAGCCTCCTGAAAAATGCTCAGCCCATTGGCATGATCCAACAGGCGAAATTCAGCTTGCCTAATAGCGATTGAACTTCGCGTAACCTCAATTTCTTTGACCCGCGTGCTTTAAACACTTCTTCACGCAATGCTCTAACTTTTTCCTCAGGTAATCTACAAACCATTTCAGTCGTACTAATTTCGATGCCTAAAAAACTCAAAACAGTAACTCGTCCCACCATCTTATCTACGGCTAACGGGACCCCAAAACTCCTAGCCACCCTCTCCATCGAATGCAATAACACCAAACAGTCCGCGTTCTGAGCCAGACTTATAAACAAAAAATCGTCAAGATAATGTATACATGAATTTATACCTTACCTGACACATCTTTAACCACCCATTCCAAAAATGTGCTGAAGGTTTCAAAATACGCACAAGAGAGTGAACACCCCATGGGAAGACAGCGGTCAACAAAATATCCTCCGTTCCAATAACATCCCAACAAATGCATACCATCAGGATGGACAGGTAGAAGCCTAAACGCTGCTTCAATATCTGTCTTTGCCAACTTGGTACCCTGACCACAAAAACAAACCCAATCCATGGCTGCATCGAACGAAGTATAAACCACTGAACATAACTGAGGATCAATGCCGTCATTTACCGATGACCCTCTTGGAAAAGACAAATGGTGTATCATCCTGAATTTATTGGGTTCCTTTTTTGGGACTATACCTAATGGCGATACCCTTAAATCATGCATGGGAGGCAAAGTGAAGGGACCAGCCATCCTACCCAGGTTCACTTCATTCTCCAACTTTTCAGTAACTACCTCAGGAAACTGTCGCACATTGGGACATTGGGTACTTGAGCCAGACGAATGCTGCCTTGCGTCGCCCCCACCGTCGGAGCAGAAGGACCTGCGGTCGCCTCTTCTGTGGTCTGGATGACGGAGCCGGCAGGAGGTTGTCCGAGCTGAGGATCCCTGCTGGCATGAGGGGGAGATGTGTCGTGTGCTGCACTCCCTGTCGGCCTAAGCACCTGCGCCACATTCATCCCCGGGAAGCCCTGCTCTGCCCCAGGTAAAGCACTGCTGCCTGGGCCGGCGTGGCGCTGCCCATGCTGTGTTCCCTGCTGAGGGGCCTGTGGATAAGGCCCCCGTCTCGAGGCTCTCCTTATCGCCGCCCGCTGAGCCGGCTCACCTGACCTGGTGCCGTCAGCCGTTCCTGCTTCGCGTACCCCATGTGCTCTTGCTGATGCGGAAGAGACTGACGCCTCTCCCTGCTGCGGGCCCCGCCGAGTAGCCGGATTCCTCCCAGCTCTACCACGAGACCCGGCAGTCCCGCGGCGTGTGCCACCAGCTGGAGGGTCCCTTGAGGGGCTCCTAAGATGGTGCCGGGCCCGGGGGGGTAACTTCAGGGCTCAGGCGCGCCGGAGGCCTGGACCTCCACGGCCGGCACCCCTCAGGAGGAACCTGGGGAGATCCCGTCACCACCCCATTTAAGAGGCTGCTCACGGACTGTAGGAGCCATGCTGTGCCCTGCATGCTCGCCGCATCCTGGAGGCTCTGCAGCAAAGCGTCAACCTCCATGATACCGGATGGCCGGAGCTTCATTCGCTCACAGACACGTGAGTGATCGCTCAAGCAGTGTACCGCAAAATTGGCGGTTTCTTGCTAACCGCCCTAAACCCACTTCCCCAACTCCTCCTACCCTCCCCCTTTTGATCCTGCCCCCCCATTTCAAAAACTAACGTTACAGATTTAACCCCCTATTGCCCCACTCATCCTTAAGGCTCCTGTACTCGCACGTGACCCCGTCATGTCGGCCTCCCTTGATGGCCAGGGGCCCAGTACGGCCTTTCTGGACTGGAGTGGTACTGTGCAGTTTATATATACAGGACTGGAGGATAAGTGGGACTGTGAACTGTATATATAAAGGACATGAGGAGAAGTGGTACTGTGCAGTGTATATATACAGGACAGGAGGAGTGGTACTGTGCTGTGTATATATACAGGACAGGAGGAGTGGTACTGTGCAGTGTATAAATACAGGACAGGAGGAGTGGTACTGTGCAGTGTATGTATACAGATACTTAGATTTACACCATGCAGGCAATATATATGTATATCATAGCTGAGCAGCACCAAATCCTTATGGGGTTGTCCACTACTAGGACAACCCATAAATGTTTGGCCCCGATAAAATAATAAAGCCCATACTCAACTCCCATGCTGGCACCGTTCCCACAGTGGCTGTGATGACTCCCTGGTGCTGTGATGTGCTGTTGTGACACATGATACCTGGTGCCAATCAGCGCTGGTATCACTGTCTCCATCTTCGGACAAACTGAACATGAAAAGGAAGTCCGGGATCAAGCACCTCATCCTGGAGTTCCAGCGCTGATTGGCACCGGGCATCACGTGTCACAACAGCACATCACAGCTCCAGGGAGTCATCACAGCCACTGTGGGAATGGCGCCGGCATGGGAGCTGAGTATCGGCTTTATTATTTTATCGGGGCCGAACATTTAGTTTAAGACGAGGCTGTCCTAGTGGGAGACCATCCCTTTAAGCAGTGTACTCTTTATTAGCCCATGTGGCAACATTTCAGTTCCATATCAGAGAAATGTTCTGTTATTGATCCGAAACGTTGCCACTTGGACTAATAAAGAGTACGCCACTTTTTTCACAATTAGTCAGAGTGCTGTGTATGTGTACATACTGTAGATACAGTATATAGACAGACACACACTCGCTCACTTAGGCCTCTTTCACATTTCCGTCGGTACGGGCCCGTCGCAATGCGTCAGGCCGACGTACCAACGGACGTTGTGAATTTTTTCCACAAAGTGGGCAGCAGATGCAGTTTTTCGACACATCTGCTGCCCACTGTGCAGTTCGGGGAAGAGGGGGCGGGCACGTCGCACAAAAAAACATTACATTGAAAGTTTTTTTATGACGACGGTCCGCCAATTACCAACGCATCCAGTGCACGACGTATAGAACGTGTGTCCATACGTTGCGATGAGTTGGTAATACAAGTCTATGTGCAAAAAACGCATACTGCGGGCAACTTTGCAGGATGCGTTTTTTTGCACAGAACAACGCACTGCAACGTCTTCAAAAAGACGGAAATGTGAAAAAGACCTTACACACACACACACACACATACATACCTACACACACATTGTATAGGTGAAGCTGCGACATTATTTAGGTTACACCACGGTGTGTATATATACTGTGACTGCTGTGTATAGCCCATATAGGCCAGCCACAATGTAACATATATATATACATATACACACACAGACATCTACACACATATACACTGCGGCTGGCCTATATGGACTATACACAGTGGTCGCAGTATATATACTGTAAAGCTGCAGTAGCATCGTACGCAGTGAAGAAGCAGTGACCCACAAATTCAAACACAAAAGTCTCTTTTAATGTGTTTCTTCACAGCATTAAAGTCCAATTCATATAAATGCATATAACTTCAGTGGATATCATCAGTGACCAGTTTACACCAGTTCAAAGCAATACATATCACATGGCTTTAGATTTGCGGTCCCTAAACAGGCCAGACTTCCCTTGTCCAGATTCCCTGGGCGACCGCACGCCATCTCACAGTCTCTATACGTCTCCATAAACACAGCTTCATATGTTGCAGACAGTTCACACGCCAGCCCTCCTCTGACTAGTTCTCATCGGTGTCCTGCATCGCTGTATCACAGTCTCTTTATGGAGCGCCCCCAGACACAGGGCCACAGGTTCTCGGTACCGGTCCTCTCCGTCTCGGTGCTGGGGTTGTCACGGTGGCTGGACCCGGTCCGTGACCCTGCTTAGGGGCGTCCAATGAAAGGGGTGATGATAGTATGTCAAGGGTTCGTGACGCCACCTGTGGTATTTGGTCAGGGTGACCGACGCTGCTTAAGTGTCCGCTGGGGTGATGGAATGGCAGCTAGATGGTATACCTTTCCACAGGTGAAGTGTGTCGCCAGGGCTTCCCAGTAGTGTAGGTGGCGATGGTGTGAGGCGCAGTTAATAGCGAGGACACAGGGTTGCAGTTTCTTTACCTTTTACTGAAGACTTCGGGATCCTCAATCAAGAGCACTGTTAACAGGGCTGTCTGAGACCGGCCGGTCCGAAGGCACATCCATAGTTCCCTTTGCAGGTGGAAATCAGTGCCTACCACTAGCGCCTGTGTGTTGTAGTTCTTCCCTGCTGAGCATTCGGGATAGTCCTCACAACTCTCGTGTTCGTTCTCTCTCTCTCTCTCCGTCCCCCAAGTTTATCTGGATAGGACGCACCCGTTTGATGGGAAGGCTCGGAGCTATTCTGGGACCCTAGAGACGCCCTTCTCCACGCTTGCCCCCTATGTCTTCTTAGGTGATGTATGGTAGACAGCCAACCTATAATCAACTGTCCTGCGGTATTTGAAGTAATGCTTGAAGTCAGTTACTCCCTTGGTGTTCCGGTCACCGGCTACGTGCCTCAGTAGGATGTTGCTGTTCTCGGGGCATGACTCCTACTGGCTCTCCTTTGTGCTTTGATCTCATTTCTCACTTTTCCACAATATCCTTCTCTTCGTGTCCTTCCTTGGGATACCGCCGCAAGGTAGTGCAGGCGCGGTTCCGTCACTCTCTATCTTTTCTGCTAGGCCCCTGTCAGTAACCCACCCCTGACAGGTCCTCCCTGGAGCTCTCCCAGGCTGCGTTCTGTTCTAACTTCATATCCGACCCCCAGTTTTACCAGTGTAAGGAGTGGCCTAATACATAGTGCCTTTTGCTCCCCCTGGTGGCCGGAGTGTGAAGTGTAATGTGTGCTTGTGATACCTGGTCAGGTGAACTCCTTTAGTGCAATCAGACATAACATCACTCCCTTTAGTGGCAGAGCGACATTACTGCAACGACCAGGACTCTGGGGCGCTGCATTTACTCACACAGTCGTACACAGTTCAGGATATCCTCCGGATAGCAGCCGGGCACCATATCCACCTGTTTGCAATCATTGCACATGCTAGTCCTCTTTCGGGTACAGGACATCCACCTCCGGGCACAGGACTGTTCACATCCGACTGATTCGGGCACAGGACATCCACCTCCGGGCACAGGACTGTCCACATCCAACTCCTACGGGCACAGGACATCCACCTCACACACCTGACCTGGCCAGACACCTGACACACCCATACCCCTTACTGCAGGGTTTTTAAACACACACAAACCCGTGGCCTTCAGCCACCTGGAAAACCCGGATCGGAGATCCGTGACTCTCATGCACACCTATGGACTTCATCCATCTGCATGCACATTCTGGGGAGAACAAACAGCGCCCCCTACTGGGAGTGGTGTTCTTACTACCTTACTGCATACATAGGCACTGGCACTTTATTCAAAATGCTGCAATGGTTATATGGGCAATTTGCAATCATGGATTTCCTGGGTTCCTCTGTTTCTGTCCTGCTTTAGTTTTATCATGTGTTATCTTATAAACGGTCACTGTTGTTGTATTCTGTTTTGGTTACTAATAAAATTATTGGTTTTGCTACTATAGATGCCTATTTGCTCCTTTTTCTCCTTCATTCCTAAGTTTTGCAGTGGGCTTTTTTGCTGCATGTGGTCAGGCTTTGTTCTGAGCCCCACTTCTTTGACAATTAATATGTCACTGAAGTTTTTGCATTTACATACTGTATATACTATATACAGGAGGAGATGACATACAGGTATATACTATATAAAAGAGGAGATGACACATAGGTATATACAGGAGGAGATGACATACAGCAGGTATATACTATATACAGGGGAGATGACATACAAGTATATACTATATACAGGAGATGACATACAGGTATATACTATATATAGGAGGTGATGACATACAGGTATATAATATATACAGAAGAGATGACATACAGGTATATACTATATGCAGGAGGAGATGACACATAGGTATATACAATATACAGGAGGAGATGACATACAGCAGGTATATACTATTTACAGGGGAGATGACATACAGGTATATATTATATACGGGGGAGATGACATACAGGTATATACTATATACAGGAGATGACATACAGGTGTATACTATATATAAGGGAGATGACAAACATGTATATACTGAGGGGAAAATGAAAGGTGTGAGGTGAAAATGAGAGGTGTGAGGGAAAATAGTGGAGTGATCGGAAAATGACAGGTCAGCGTCAGACAGAGGCTCAGGCAGGCACCTGTGCGCGCTGCGGCTGCTGTCTTTTCAAACTTCTCCACAGACCCTAGTGCGCGCTCTCTTGCTTGCCGACACTGACAAGGGGCTCAGCCACATGCACAAGCACGAACGAGCACTGCGCTCACAAGCTAACGCTGGCCGCCGTGGCCCTGGTCAGTGTGTGTACCAAGAGAGCGCGTGCACCAAAGCCTGTGCAGAAGATTTAAAGGGACGGCAGCCCATTTTGTAGCTCAGAGCCGCCGGCCCAGCGGGCATCTGCCCGCCTTGGCAGATTGCCAATCCGGGCCTGACAGACAGGGTAACTTGCTGGCACCCTGTGCCATGGTAATGCATCTTGAAGTTTTATAATTAACCATTGAATGGGTTCAATCGAACAGTATGGACTTAGTACCAGAAAAGTTGTGCAATATTGCTTTAAAATATAGTTTATTCCAATAAATCTCTACCCTATTCTACACATACTGGGTAGTTTTTTTTTAACAATTAGTTCCGGATTCTCATGAGAATGTTTAAAAAATTTGAACACCTCACCATGGTTCCCCGCTTTATTTTAGCACCATTATACTGCAATGATATGGGGATATTATTCAGAAGATTACTGCCATTACCCTTGCCATGACTTGCTGTCTCTCACAGGAATGTTTGGTAGTAATTTGACATAGATTTCTTACAATGAGCCATACAGCATAGGCCAGTGAAAACAGTTTCTGAAGAAACGTTCCGAAGATACTCATTGCATAAAATATCTGCCATTCACAGTGGTAAACAGTGCAAGCTGGTTGGCTGTGTGAAGAATTTCTTCTCAGTCTAATTCTTAGCACATACATTTATGGAGGACAATAAACACATTTTACAAAGGACATATGGCAATTTTCTGCACGGGAAGATACTTTTTGCTCTTTATATTACCTATTGAATCCTAAATTAAGTGTTATTTTTGCACAAGTTTTTAAATAAGTACATCTATATTAATACACCTCTAGGCTGAAACTTTTTTCTCACAATCTTGCGCCCCTTTCGTGTTTTTTTCACGGATGTCACACGGATCCATTAGCCCTGTGCTGCTGTTTTTTTCCAGCAGCAGGGATGAGAAGGGCCAATACAAATCTAAGGGTCCATGAAAAACTCATACAGCACACGAATGGCATCCATGTGCCGTCCGTGTGCTGTACGTGATAAACATTGCAAAGTATAGTAGAAGCTTTGTAATTTCATTCTTTCTTTATCCATACCGGGAAAACACGGATGGCACACTGATCTAAAACACTGATGACGCTGGTACTGGTTTTTCCATTACCGATTTTGTACGGATGTGTGAAAGAGGCCTAAAAATCCAGATCCCTATAAATGGTGCTTTCACCTTTAATCCCATTCATGTGACTACCAAGGCCTATAGAGAAAGTGTTGCTTATCATTGCTGAGAATTTTCTCTCCATAGGTATAGTAAAAGTAGCGACAAAGGCGAGGAACTGGGAGATGGTCAATGATACATTCTGTAAAAAAGGAGAACCAAATGAGATAGCAACAAGCATACCTAGCGTAGTGGGGTTTGTGAATGGTCAATTATTTTTGCTTTGAGATCTTCTCTACTTTGTTTGCTTTTGATCTGTCAAGTTCAGCTTTGATTTATATTTATTACTGAATTCGTTACATAAATCTGCACATATGACTGCATAGAAACTGCACTAATAAGGTAATATATTTTACTATGGTATGTACAAAGTTGCTTATTTGTTATTTTAGAATAATTGGAGCAACGAAGAACACTTTATTAAAGTTGCACCTACAAGACTGGCATTTTCACAATACAGATAGGACAATCATAATTATACAAATTATTATTATTAATATACTAAGTTCTAGGTCACATGCCGCTGAAAATATTGACACTTTAGGACACATATATACCGTAACTGTGCCAAATGCATACTGATCAATATATAGGGAGCCAGAAAGGACTTCTGCCTTTTACATTAAACTGTAAATTCTGTAACACACCATATAATATAATGAATGTGTGTCATGTCTTCATTTCGGACAAATGTGTCCCTTCTGTGAATGTCATTGTACAGTAAGGAAAATGTAAGTATGTTTAAGGGTGGATGCATTATTTAGATGTATTGGTCTTCTCTTTGACATACCGTCAGCAGCTTCTAGGCTCTGATGGTTGGGGAGGGATAGCGATTGATGAAATGTTTGTACAAAATGTGCCTGCTTAGCTGAGCACTAGTTATGAATGGATGTTAAGTCACTGCTGTTCCTGAAAATGTGTTTAGCAAATTCACATTTTTCCTGTGAGTTTTATGTCAATTGCTAAGTCAACTTGTTTCAACTTATCTTTTATATCTGATTTATCTACAGACCTGTACTGATAAGTAAGGCCGGAGTCACACTAAACGTATGAAAAATTGTTCCGAGTCTCCCTGCCGAGAGTCGCACGAGTGTAATGCAAGTGTCATGCGAGTATAATCCGATTTTTTACACCTAGCATCCGATTTACATCCTAATGCAGTGCGATTGCTATCCGATTGCAATGCGATTTTAACAAGAGCTTTTACATACAGCAATACTCTGTCATTTGCACATCATTTTCAAATGAAATATTATTCAAAACACTCACATACATATATATATATATATATATACATATATCTATATATATACACATATACATTGAATAGATAGAATAGATATATACTCTACACATACAATAAAAAAACAAAAAACTTCCTGCTCACCCCCAATGGGGGTGGTCTTTATTGTCCTTTCTCATTCTCGGGTCCTCTACCGGGATGTGTTTCCGGGATGAGTTTATACCCATACCCACCGTGGACATGTGGATTGAAATTGCTGAAAAATTCTAGAGTGTGCGTGATTTCCCCAACTGTTTGGGAGTGGTGGATGGAAAGCACATCCACATTATCAAACCAGCCAGAACAGGATCGGAGTACTTCAATTATAAAAATATTTTTCTGTTGTGCGCATGGCAATAGCAGATGCAGACTGTCGCTTCATCGCCGTGGACATTGGAGTTTTTGGCCGTGGCAACGATTCCCAGACTTTCAAGAACTCGGATATGGGGCGCCGTGTGTATGGCAAAAATTTTAATTTTCTGTGGCCATGACCTCTCCCCAACAGTCAAGGTCCACCGATGCCATTTGTTATGATTGGGGATGAGGCCTTTCAGATGTGTGAAAACCTACTGAAGCCATATTCCAGTCAGGACTTGAACCACACTAAAAGGATCCAACTACAGACTGACCAGGGCCCGAAGAACAGTAGAGTGTACCTTTGGGATTCTAGTCTCAAAATGGTGCATTCTTGCAACAGCCATTAACCCCTTCACCCCCGGAGCTTTTTTCGTTTTCTCGTTTTCGTTTTTCGCTCCCCTCCTTCCCAGAGCCATAACTTTTTTATTTTTCCATTAATAAGGCCATGTGAGGCTTATTTTTTTGCGGGACGAGATGTACTTTTGAACGATATCATTGGTTTTACCATGCCGTGTAACAAAAAACGGGAAAAAAATTCCAAGTGCGATGAAATTGCAAAAAACGTGCAATCTCAAACTTGTTTTTTGTTTGGCTTTTTTGCTAGGTTCACCAAATGCTAAAACTAACCTGCCATTATGATTCTCCAGGTCATTACGAGTTCATAGATACCAAACATGTATAGGTTCTCTTTTATCTAAGCGGTAAAAAAAAAATTCCAACGTTTGCTAAAAATAAAAAAAAAATTGCGCCATATTCCGATACCCGTAGCGTCTCCAATTTTCATGATCTGGGCTCGGATGAGGGCTTATTTTTTGCATGCTGAGCTCATGTTTTTAATGATACCATTTTGGTGCAGATATGTTCTTTTGATCGCCCGTTATTGCATTTTAATGCAATGTCGCGGTGACCAAAAAAAGGAATTTTGGCATTTTGATTTTTTTCCTCGCTACGCCATTTAGCGATCAGGTTAATCTGTTGTTTTTATTGATAGATCGGGCGATTCTGAACATGGTAATATCAAATATGTGTAGGTTTGATTTTTTTTTTAATTGTTTTATTTTGATTGGGGCGAAAGGGGGGTGATTTTAACTTTTATATATTTTTTTTTATATTTTTAAACACTTTTTTTTAATTTTGGCATGCTTCAATAGCCTCCATAGGAGGTTAGAAGCATGCACTACACGATTGGCTCTGCTACATAGAGGTGAAGCACAGATCACCTCTACAGTCATGGCCAAAAGTATTGTTAAGTAAATAAGGCAGCACACTGCAGCGCTAAAACATGTAAACTTGAAAACACGAAATTTGAACTGCATTACTGCACTAGAAATATGAAAAATGAGAGCTTTTAGCGCATAAAAATGGCCAATTTTATGTGTACCTGGTAGCCCCTTTACGGCATCTCTCTTATACCAGGTCCTACACTTGCCTTACCTCGCTGAGAATAAACGTCTCCATCTGAATGGGTGCATGTGAAACCTCTTCTTAGACTAAAATTCTCTCTCTCTGTGGAGGGGTATTGGACCTGCTGTAATTAAAACACCTGAAGCTAGGAGGCGGAGTGCACGATCAGAAGGCTAAAGAATACATTTCAAAAACCTGACCGGCACATCCAAACATAGACTAAGTGTGAACAGGTGCTGAACCTAGAGTCGCCAACTCGTATATAGTTAAGTAAATAAGGCAGCACACTGCAGCGCTAAAACATGTAAACTTGAAAACACGAAATTTGAACTGCATTACTGCACTAGAAATATGAAAAATGAGAGCTTTTAGTGCATAAAAATGGCCAATTTTATGTGTACCTGGTAGCCCCTTTACAGCATCTCTCTTATACCAGCTCCTACACTTGCCTTACCTCGCTGAGAATAAACGTCTCCATCTGAATGGGTGCATGTGAAACCTCTTCTTAGACTAAAATTCTCTCTCTCTCTGTGGAGGGGTATTGGACCTGCTGTAATTAAAACACCTGAAGCTAGGAGGCGGAGTGCACGATCAGAAGGCTAAAGAATACATTTCAAAAACCTGACCGGCACATCCAAACATAGACTAAGTGTGAACAGGTGCTGAACCTAGAGTCGCCAACTCGTATATAGTTAAGTAAATAAGGCAGCACACTGCAGCGCTAAAACATGTAAACTTGAAAACACGAAATTTGAACTGCATTACTGCACTTTTCTACTGCAGTAATGCAGTTCAAATTTCGTGTTTTCAAGTTTACATGTTTTAGCGCTGCAGTGTGCTGCCTTATTTACTTAACTATATACGAGTTGGCGACTCTAGGTTCAGCACCTGTTCACACTTAGTCTATGTTTGGATGTGCCGGTCAGGTTTTTGAAATGGCCAAAAGTATTGACACCCCTGCAATTTTGTCAGATAATACTCAGTTTCTTCCTGAAAATGATTGCAAACACAAATTATGTGGTATTATTATATTTATTTAATTTGTCTTAAATGAAAAAACACAAAAAGAATTGTCCTAAAGCCAAATTGGATATAATTCCACACCAAACATAAAAAAGGGGGTGGACAAAAGTATTGGCACTGTTCGAAAAATCATGTGATGCTTCTCTAATTTGTGTAATTAACAGCACCTGTAACTTACCTGTGGCACCTAACAGGTGTTGGCAATAACTAAATCACACTTGCAGCCAGTTGACATTGATTAAAGTTGATTCAACCTCTGACCTGTGTCCTTGTGTGTACCACATTGAGCATGGAGAAAAGAAAGAAGACCAAAGAACTGTCTGAGGACTTGAGAAACCAAATTGTGAGGAAGCATGAGCAATCTCAAGGCTACAAGTCCATCTCCAAAGACCTGAATGTTCCTGTGTCTACCGTGCGCAGTGTCATCAAGAAGTTTAAAGCTCATGGCACTGTGGATAACCTCCCTAGATGCGGACGGAAAAGAAAAATTGACGAGATTTCAACGCAAGATTGTGCGGATGTTGGTTAAAGAACCTCGACTAACATCCAAACAAGTTCAAGCTGCCCTGCAGTCCGATGGTACAACAGTGTCAACCCATACTATCCATTGGCATCTGAATGAAAAGGGACTGTATGGTAGGAGACCCAGGAAGACCCCACTTCTTACCCCGAGACATAAAAAAGCCAGGTTGGAGTTTGCCAAAACTTACCTGAAAAAGCCTAAAATGTTTTGGAAGAATGTTCTCTGGTCAGATAAGACAAACGTAGAGCTTTTTGGGCAAAGGCATCAACATAGAGTTTACAGGAGAAAAAAAGAGGCATTCAAAGAAAAGAACATTGTCCCTACAGTCAAACATGGCGGAGGTTCCCTGATGTTTTGGGATTGCTTTGCTGCCTCTGGCACTGGACTGCTTGACCGTGTGCATGGCATTATGAAGTCTGAAGACTACCAACAAATTTTGCAGCATAATGTAGGGCCCAGTGTGAGAAAGCTGGGTCTCCCTCAGAGGTCTTGGGTCTTCCAGCAGGACAATGACCCAAAACACACTTCAAAAAGCACTAGAAAATGGTTTGAGAGAAAGTACTGGAGACTTCTAAGGTGGCCATGAGTCCAGACCTGAATCCTATAGAACACCTGTGGAGAGATCTAAAAATGGCAGTTTGGAGAAGGCACCCTTCAAATATCAGGGACCTGGAGCAGTTTGCCAAAGAAGAATGGTCTAAAATTCCAGCAGAGCATTGTAAGAAACTCATTGATGGTTACCGGAAGCGGTTGATCGCAGTTATTTTGGCTAAAGGTTGTGCAACCAAGTATTAGGCTGAGGGTGCCAATACTTTTGTCTGGCCCATTTTTGGAGTTTTGTGTGAAATGATCAATGTTTTGCTTTTTGCTTCATTCTCTTTTGTGTTTTTTCATTTAAGACAAATTAAATGAAGATAATAATACCAAAGAATTTGTGTTTGCAATCATTTTCAGGAAGAAAATGAGTATTATTTGACAGAATTGCAGGGGTGTCAATACTTTTGGCCATGACTGTATGTAGCAGAAATGCAGGTGTGCTTTGAACGCCGACCACAGGGTGGCACTCAAAGCAATCAGCCAACAACAACCATAGAGGTCTCAAGGAGACCTCTGGTGGTTATGGCAATGCACCGATGACCCCTGATCATGCGACGGGGGTCAGCAATGCGAGCACCTCCGGCCGCGTGGCCGGGAGCGCTAGCTAAATGCCGCTGTCAGCATTTGACTGCGGCATTCAACTAGTTAATGGGTGTGGGCGGATCGCGATTCCGCTCACACTCATTGCGTGCACATGTCAGCTGTACAAAACACCTGACATGTCGCGGCTTTGAGGTGGGCTCACCGCCGGAGCCCATCTCAAAGCAGGGGATCTGCCAGCTGACGTACTATTCCATCAGCTGGCAGAAAGGGGTTAATCTAAAAATGGAGACAGTCAATGAGGTGGTCAAAGCCTGTGTGGTTCTCCACAATTACATAATGGCTAAGGAGCGACCCAACATTGAACTGGATGAACCAGTTGGAAACTCATTGCCTGATTACCAGCATCACCCGCTGCGTCAACAGCTGAAGTTGGCCACATGCAGGACCAATTTGCTGCCTTTTTTTATTCTGATATTGAACGTATGTCATGGCAGGACAATATTGTGTAAATGTCCTGTTCGGATTTGGTCTGTACCAGTTATTTTTTTAAATTTTACTAATATTTGTTATTAATAAACTTTACTTTTTTGGTATCTTGACCGTGTCTCCTATGTATTTCCTCTGCATACCAAGGCTGCCGTCACACTACCAGTATTTGGTCAGTATGTTACATCAGTATTTGTAAGCCAAAACCAGGAGTGGGTGATAAATGCAGAAGTGGTGCATATTTTTCTATTATACTTTTCCTCTAATTGTTCCACTCCTGGTTTTGGCTTACAAATACTGATGTAAAATAGTAAAATACTGACCAAATACTGCTTGTGTGACGGCAGCCTTAGGTTGTTAGTGGTAAGGTTGTTGACGTCATTGCGTTCTGATTCTGTTCTGAAGTATCTATTGGACGCAGACTGAAAAGACGATGGCTGTTTAATACAAAAAAGATCTATACTCATCAAGTCAGGTGTCAGAAATAATGAATTCATGATGCACATATAACAGCCTCATGAATTCACTATTTCTGACACATGTCCAGGTGAGCATAGATATGCCTTGTATGACCGCCATCGACCCTTCACTTTGTTTGAAATAGATTACGTACACAGAAGAGAAAATGGAGGTTATACAAGGCAGTTCTCTACTCACCAGGTCAGGTGTCCTAACTAATTAGGACACATGACCTGTTGAGTATAGTTCTGCTTTGTATTGCCGCCATTTTCTCTTCAGTCTGCAACACTAGTCACAGACTAAGCAGAAGGAAGAGATAACGGAGAAAATACAATTATAAATTTTTTGGCCCACCTCATATCTCTAGGTGAGGGGGGAGGAATACTGATAAAAACTGCATACTATTTTTTTTTCCTTTCTGGGATCTACGTGGTCTGGGAAGCCTCAGTGGGCTCATTTGTTGCAGCATGGTCGTGGTGGGTGACCTGTCAGGGTCTGGCTGCACTGTGCTTGTAGAGCGTGCAGCCATACCAGAGTCCATAGTGCTCGTAGAGCAGAAGGCCATGCCAGGGTCCATTGTGCTCATAGAGCGGAAGGCCAAGCCTGGGTCCTGCTGCATCGTGGTGGTGGAGCGGAAGGCCATGCCAGGGTCCTGCTGCTGCATGGTAGTGGCAGTGGAGGAAGTCCAAGCAGGAGCAGCAGTTGTCATGGTGGTGGCGGTGGGCTGTCCAACAGCACTCGGCATGGTGGTGGTGCTGTAGTGGTGTCCAGCAGTGCTTGGAATGGAGGTGGCCGTGCAGTGGTATGCAGCAGAGGTCAGCATTGAGGTAAAGCGTGACAGTGTAGGCACAGGTGGATATGCCGCCACTGTCTGCTGAAAATACCGACTCTGCTGCATAGCCTGCACGTAAGCAGCATTGCAGGCCTGCATGACACTAAGCTGGAGATCAGGAGTAAGGTGTTCCGACATGCCCTATTCAATTTGGTTAAAAAAATGATGTGCTGGCCTCTGGCGGTTGGCTTTTACTTGGTCAAAGCTTTTGGTGACCTCCTGGATACGTGTATTCATATGGCTAATGGCAGTATCCAGTCGGTCACCCAAAGCCTTAAGTCCATAGTGAAAAACCGAGCTCAAATGCAAAAACTCGGGCATGAGTGACCTGTCCGATGCCCTCTGCCGCTGCCGGGAGTAGCTTAAAAAAAGGGGCAGAGGAAGAGGACTGGGAAAGGGGAACACCTGATGGACCAGCTTCCAGGTCTCCAGTTAGTGTGGCAGGCCCACTTGCTGCAGCGCTATTGGATGGCTGGGACGGATCCATGGCTGTCTGATGAAGTACCGCTCCAGAACCTGGGTCAACAGTGCTGCTCCATGTGCTGTGAAAAAAGGAAAAAAAAATGAATACCAAAAATTTACAAAACGCCAACTCCTGTTGAATAGAAACATACAGATTATGGCAATACAACACAACCTAATACACCGAAAAACCACTGGGAACACGTCTCTCTTGACGCAGGTCCTTGTTGAAGCGGTCCTTCATCGAACGCCAATGTGTTTTGACTTTGAGCACTGTTGAAAAAACAAAAAATAATGGTTAGACAATGGACTTTGGGCCATGCTCACACAAGTGTGTGTGATGAGAGAAACTTCTGAGAGTTTCTCTCATCACACACAGTTTTAGTGATCACGGCCAAGGTCTCTGCTGCATCACACTGCATTGCAATACTTACAAAATGCATTTCGGACCCGAGTCAGGGCATTGTCCCAGCCATCCCACATCGCTTTGGCCACCTCATTCCATAGCCGCCAGAACGTCATGTTGTCCGAATGCTGGGGAACCCGGGTGTCCCACAACAAGACTCGCTCATGGACCAGGGAGATGAGGATATCATTGTCAATGAGGTCCTTATCTCATTCTGGAACCTAAAATATAAATGAATACCGTATATACTCGAGTATAAGCCGAGATTTTCAGCCCATTTTTTCGGGCTGAAAGTCCCCCTCTCGGCTTATACTCAAGTCATACCCGGGGGCTGTCTAGTTATACTTACCTGCTCCAGCGCGGTCCCTGCAGTCCCTGCTTCTTCCAGCGCTGCATCTTCTTCCTGTATTGAGCGATCACATGGTACCGCTCATTACAGAAATGAATATGCGGCTCCACCTCCCATAGAGGTGGAGCCGCATATTCATGACTGAAAATGAGTGGTAACTGTGACCGCTCAATACAGCAAGAAGATGCAGCGCCGGGAGCAGCAGGGACTTCAGAGACCACGCCAGGAGCAGGTAAGTATACGGGGAGGGGAGTGCAGCGCGATATTTACCTGCTCCTCGCTCCGGTGCTGCTCCGTCTCTAGCATCCTCTGGCAGTGACGCAGTGACGCTCGGGCGCGGTGACGTAGTCAGTGCGCGCCCTCTGCTGAGCGTCAGTGCTGGAGACGGAGCCGCACGATGAGCAGGTAAATATTGAAAGCGCCAGCGTCCTGAGCGAAGAGAGGTGAGTATGTGATTTTTTTTTATTGCAGCAGCAGCATTCTATATGGCACAGCTTGATAAGGAGCATCTATGGGGTAATAATCAACGGTGCAGAGCATTCTATATGGCACAGCTTGATAAGGAGCATCTATGGGGCCATAATCAACGGTGCAGAGCATTCTATATGGGGCACAGCTTTATAAGGAGCATCTATGGGTCCATAATCAACGGTGCAGAGCTTTCTATATGGCACAGCTTTATAAGGAGCATCTATGGGGCTATAATGAATGGTGCAGAGCATTCTATATGGCACAGCTTTATAAGGAGCATCTATGGGGCCATAATGAACGGTGCAGAGCATTCTATATGGGGCACAGCTTTATATGGGGCCATAATGAACGGTGCAGAGCATTATATGTGGCACAGCTTTATATGGAGCATCTATGGGGCCATAATGAATGGTGCAGAGCATTCTATATGGCACAGCTTTATATGGAGCATCTATGGGGCCATGAACGGTGCAGAGCATTATATATGGGGGATCAGCTGTGGAGGATATCCACTACTAAAACATAACTTTTAATATTAAATGCTAAAAAATACACATCTAACAGGACACAAATGAAACACAAATACACATAAAGTGCTCAGGTGAACCAGTGCTCAATATAAAAAATATGGTTTGATCTCACCCAAGCTGCCGGACACTGTATGCTTCCGTACGACACAGGAAAGATCCAATTAGATGAGAAGAGGCAGGGCTAAAGTAATATGTCTACCCTGTAACCCCTATGTAACTCCTGTCCTAACAAGGACAGGCCCCAAATGGACCTTGCACTAAGGGACCAGCCCACCCAATGCGTGTAAAGGCAAAGTCCCAAAAACCTCTTGACATGTAAAATCTTCCTCCCTACGCGTTTCAACTCCGGTCGTGGAGAATCATCAGGGGAGTCAAATGGAAAGAAGTACCATCGGGCACAGAGATGTAAGTCCGTATAGAGTGTGGGGCCTGCAGTGGCTAGGCATCCCAAGCTGGAAGTGACCGTCTGTGTCCACAGTCTCTGGTAGATAAATGGGACTTTGCCTTCACACGCATTGGGTGGGCTGGCCCCTTAGTGCAAGGTCCATTTGGGGCCTGTCCTTGATAGGACAGGAGTTACATAGGGGTTACAGGGTAGACATATTACTTTAGCCCTGCCTCTTCTCATCTAATTGGATCTTTACTGTGTCGTACGGAATATATCCAAAAAAGAGGGGAAGTAACAAACCAAGATAAAATATAAGAAATTTTATTCAATGTAGTTAAAAGACAAAAATGCAATTCAAATATATAATTATACACAAGACAAGGGGAAACATGGCAAGGTGAACCCACAGCAATCCATACAAGTAAATATATATTAGGGAATGAAGAAAATGTGCTAACTCAATACACATGCACCAGCAGGCTCTGGATTACAGAGAAAAATGACCACAGAATAGTGCAATAATACCACTGGGGATTGGTCTCAAAAAAATCATATAAGTAATATAATATATGTAATTATATTTCAACAAAATGTCTATGAGTGACAAATGAGAGGAAATGTGCCTCCTGAAAACTGTTGAAGTAAACTGGATATAGAACCATATAATTATACCTATGCACGGTGCTAAAGTAGCCAAAAAGTAAAGGATAAAGTGTCAGTGCATGGTGCAAATAACGCTAGAGGCCATATACATCCATATGGGAGCCAAATCAGGCGGGTCATGAGCATAGTGTCAACGTTGTATGCATACCTGCTGGAGGGAGGACTTGCCGTGGGACAGGATGAACCTGGATGTATATGGCCTCTAGTGTTATTTCCACCATGCACTGACACTTGTCTTGTGTATAATTATATATTTGAATTGCATTTTTGTCTTTTAACTACATTGAATAAAATTTCTTATATTTTATCTTGGTTTGTTACTTCCCCTCTTTTTTGGATATATATTCTTTTGGAGGTACGCCTCATATACTGTTGGGTCTAATTTTTTTGGTACTGTGTCGTACGGAAGCATACAGTGACCGGCAGCTTGGGTGAGATCAAACCATATTTTTTATATTGAGCACTGGTTCACCTGAGCACTTTATGTGTATTTGTGTTTCGTTTGTGTCCTGTTGGATGTGTATTTTTTAGCATTTAATATTAAAAGTTATGCTTTAGTAGTGGATATCCTCCACAGCTGATCCTGTCTTGAGCCAGAGGGTATATGTATGGTGTGATTTGTGCACACTATTGCTTCTCTCATTATATATGGGGCACAGCTTTATATGGAGCATCTATGGGGCCATAATGAACGGTGCAGAGCATTATATGTTGCACAGCTTTATATGGAGCATCTATGGGGCAATAATGAACAGTATGGATCATCTATTTTTATTTTTGAAATTCATGGGTAGCTGCTGCAATTCCTACCATAGGCTTATACTCGAGTCAATAAGTTTTCCCAGTTTTTTTGGCAAAATTAGGGGGGTCGGCTTATACTCGGGTCGGCTTATACTCGAGTATATACGGTATATTAATGTTGGATACATTAGCATAAGGAAAAGAAAGAAAACAGAGGCTGAGAAATAGCATGAATAATGAAAGTTAAGATAAAAAAAGGAGTCCAGAAGAAAAATGTAAAGAAAGAGGAAAGTAAAGAAAGGAAGATTCAAGAATACTAAAGTGAGGATACATTAAACAGTCAGCCAGGTATACTTGCACGCTGCCACCTTGACTGCTCCTGCTCACCCCCTGCCGCAGTGGAAGAAGTGCTCTAAAAAAAAAGAAATAAAAATTGTCACATGTGTAGATGTGACAGTGAATACTTACCAATCTGAGGAGTTGAGTACTCACTTCACTGACATATTCGGCTTGAGAAGGTCCAGGACATTGCTCCTCATCGGAAGAAGATGACATTCTGATGCATGCAGAAAGAAAGAAATGGCAGAAATTAGGAGACGTAGAGACAGAAAATAGAAAATAAAGGCATTGGCTAGGATATACTCACATTGTTCTGAGTGTAGATTCCTTCTTGTGTCTGCTCTGCTGCTTCTGGAAAGCTTCTCTGTCTAATGTGTAGTGACCTGCACATGTCCACTCCCTCCCTTTATCACCTTGTATGTGGGGGGTGGCTAATCAGTGACATGTTTTTCTCTGGTGCAACGCATGCGTTCACAAACGCAAGCAAACGCATGTGCTTGCGGCTGCATGCATTCACATAGACAGCAATGCATTTTTTGCCGCATTCCATCTGCTAACAATCGCATACGTTTCTAGGTGGCAAATTGATGCCTCTAAAATTACTACATGTAGCGTTTACCGCGCCAAACAGCAGATGACGAAACGACGCATGCGTCGTCAAACGCGGCAAAACGCAATCGATCGCAGACACATGTGTCTCTAATGTTAAATATAGGAATACACAATGCATGCGGATAATTGCGGAAGAAACGCTGCGGACACAACCGCAAATGTGAAACCGGCCTTACTTGGGTGAACTTGGAAGGTTCCTGGTGTGTTGTCCAGATGGCGTGGATAGTGGGCGTGTGGAAAGGCCAAGGTGTGGGGAGCATCCTCCCGTGGTGGCGACTCTCCCAAGCCTGGGGTCCGGAGGCAGAAGGTGCACGTGTACCAGGTCTGAGAAAGCTTGCGGCGGGCTCCGGCTGGAAGCCCGCCGCAATATAGCAAGGGTAACCCTGACAAAGAAGGACCGCTGTCCTTCAAAACGCGTTGGTTGACTGCTGTCTCCGCCACACACCCGTCCTTACCTCGCGTGATGTCACGTTCCCTCGGCAACCAGCAGACTTGCTTTACTGCAGCAGCGCTTCCGGCCGGAGCCCGCCGCAAGATTTCTCAGACCTGGGTACATGTGCACCTTCCCCCTCCGGACCCCGGGCTTGAGAGAGTTGGCATCAGGGGACGATGCTCCCCACACCTATATATATATATATATATATATATCTCAGGCGCGCCATAGATTTATGATTCTGCATTGCAGCACGGTGATTTCCACTCTTTATCCACGCAAGTATATAATCATACAGGTTGTGCACAGAACTTGTGCTTTTTTCACCTGCAGTAGCATAGTTGGAACCTCGACTGTACCTCAGTGTACCCTCATTTTTTAGTCACTCTTTTGGCGTGCCAGTGTGTTTGTGTATTTTAATATTTTTTTTTTTAATGTGGTGCCCAAAACTGGACACAGTATTCCAGATGAGGTCTGACCAAAGAGGAGAAGAGGACAATAATAACTTCACGTGATATAGACTGTTTGCTTCTGTTAATACATCCCAGAATTGTATTTGCTCTTTTTGCTGCTGCATCACACTGTTGACTCATGTTCAGTCTGTGATCTATTAGTATACCCAAGTCTTTTTTACATGTACTGCTATTTAGCCCTATTCCTCCCATTCTGTATATGCTTTTTTCATTTTTATTGCCCAGATGTAGTTTGCATTTTTCCCTGTTAAAAATCTTTCTGTTAGTTGCTGCCCACTGCTCCAGTTTATTTATATATTTTTGAATCCTCTCTCCCTCTTCTCTAGTATTAGCTATCCCTCCTAGCTTTGAGTCATCAGCAAATTTAATCAGTTTACCTTCAATTTCTTCATCTAAATCATTGATAAAGATGTTGAGCAATACAGGGCCCAAGACAGAGCGTAGGGACTACAAGACCCATTTAATCGCCAAGCACTCCTTCTCCACTACGCTATCATTTTTTTTGCTGAGGTCAGTTTCCTGCCCAAATAGGTGACTGGATGCTCATCCTTGTTCACCTCTTGTGACAGCACCGCTCCTTGGCCTAACTCCGAGGAATCGGTATGTACAATAGAGGTCTTCTTGAAGTCGGGGCTGATGAGGACCGGCTGTCCACACAATGCCGACTTCAGGGACTAGAATGCTTCCTCCGCTTTAGGATTCCATCGGACCATCACCGTCTTCTTACCTTTTAACAGGTCTGTTAGGGGTGCTGATTTCCCCGCAAATTTGGGTATAAGCCGGTGGTAGTACCCAATGATGCAAAGGAATGCCCTCATCTGTTTGGTGCTTAAGGGCTTAAGCCAGTTTTGGATGGCTTCGATCTTGTTTATTTGGGGTTTGATCACCCCATGGCCGATCACGTAACCTAAGTACCGAGCTTCCGTGAGCCCTATCACACATTTCTTTGGGTTTGCTGTTAACCCCATGATTCTGAGCGACTCTAGCATGGCTTATATCTGGGACAGGTGAGTCTCCCAGTTGGTAGTAAAGATGACTATGTCATCTAAATAGGCTGATGCATAATCCTGATGAGGCGTTAGCACAATGTCCATCAGCCTCTGGAATGTGGCTGGAGCCCAATGTAACCAAAAAGGCAAGACAACATATTAATAGAGACCCTCTGGGGTTATAAAAGCGGTCTTTTATTTTGCTGACTCTGTTAAGGGGACCTGCCAGTAACCTTTTGTGAAATCCAGCGTGGTGAAGTAGTGGGCCTCCCCCAGTCGCTCAATTAGCTCGTCTACACATGGCATGGGATAAAGGTCAAATTTTGACACCTCATTTAACCTCCTAAAGTCATTACAAAAACATAATGACCCATCTGGTTTTGGAATTAGGACAATGGGGCTGGCCCACTCACTTCGTAACTCCTCAATAACTCCCAACTAGAGCATTTGCTTCAGCTCGGCCATGATGGCTTGCCTTCAGGCTTCTGGCACTCAGTATGGTTTCTTTTGTACCCTTACCCAGGGCTCAGTGACTATGTCATGTTGTATCACAGAGGTCCATCCCGGCAGCTCTGAGAATACGTCTGTATTCTGCTGCACCAGGGCCCGAGCCTCCCACTGCTGCTGTTTGGTGATAGCATCATTTATCTTAACCTGACTCCCTGCTGAGTTCTTGGCCAGTGCCAGAGGAACCCTGTTGGTACGACCCGAGTTGCCTCCATGACCACAAATTCCCAGTCCTGCCAAGCTTTTAACAGGCTTACATGGTACAGTTGCTTGGGATTCTTTTTCACGGATTGGTACACTCTATAATTCACTTCTCCCACCTTCACCCGTATCTCATCCTTGCCACTTGGCAATGAGCTTACTCTCAGGGGTGGGCACTAGTACCAGCACCCGGTCTCCTTCTTTAAAGGTCCTGACCATGGCCCTTTTATTGTACGTGCGGCTCTGCACAGCCTGGACATTCAGTAGATGCTCTTTTACTATGGGCTGTACGGCCGCAATCCGGTCCTGCATGCTTGCCACATGCTCAATTACGCTTCAGTGCGGAGTGGGCTCCTGTTCCCACATCTCCTTAGCCACATCGAGCAATCCCCTTGGATGCCTGCCATATAACAGCTCAAATGGGGAAAAACCTGTGGACGCCTGTGGTACTTCCCGAATGGCGAACTTCAGATATGGCAATAACATGTCCCAATCCCTCCCATCCTTGGCGACCACCTTTTTGAGCATGGCTTTGAGGGTTTTATTAAACTGCTCCACCAGCCTGTCAGTTTTTGGGTGATACACCGACGTACAAAGCTGTTTAATCTGGAGCAGTTTACATAGCTCCCTGGTCACCTTGGACATGAATGGAGTCCACTGATCTGTAAGGATCTCCTTTGGTGGGGGGGAGTATCCTGACTGCCTATGTAAGCAGAAGCACAGTAGAGCGCTCCCGCTGCTAACCTGCTAGAATCCTGTGCGGACGCTGCTGACCGGACCTTTCTGCCCCATACCGGCTGGCTGAGGGTCTGAGGAGTGCGGCGGTGCTGAGCAGTGGTCCCGGTGTGAGAGGAAATGACCAGAAGGCGGCAGAAGGACGCGGGAGCTGGCGATGCAGGAGCCAGTCAAGATGGCCAGAGAGAACGCTGATAATATGAACACCGCATGTCAGAGGCGCATGGAGGTGGCGGCAAAGCTTCAGCAGTTTGCTAGAGTGGAAGGAGCAGAGGAGGCAGAGAAGGAAACCGGAGCTGGAGCTGATATGGAGGAGGAGGATGTGAGCCCGGCAGGGCAGCATGAGATACAGAAGGGGAGGGAGAAGAGCAGTAAACAGTCCCTGACCCTCCAGATACAGGAGGTTAAAGGAGACACAGCACAGATAAGCGCAGCCCTGCAGAGGATGGACAGACTCATGGGGGTGGTGGAGGAGAGGGTGAGCACTGCAGAAGACCACATAATAAAACTGCAAAAAGCAGAGAAAAAGTTCACCCAAGCAATATCAGAGCTGACCGCCAAAAATGAGGATATGGAAAACAGATCCAGGAGGAATAATATATGTATAGTGGGTCTACCTGAAAAAACTGAGGGGAGAAACCCCACTGTGTTTATTGAAAATTGGCTGATGGAGAAAATTGGTGGCACAGTGCTGACAAAGGTATTTGCTGTTGAGAGAGCTCATAGGGTCCCACCGCGGACCCCTGCCCCAGGAGCGAATCCCCGTACAATGTTTGCCAAAATACTGAATTACAGGGACAGAGACATTATCCTTAGGAAGGCCAGAGAAACGCAGGATCTGATGGTTGGAGGTCAAAAGATTGCTATTTACCCGGATTATTCTGCTGCGGTCCAGAAACAGAGGATGAAGTTCACTGGGGTTAAGAGACGACTGAGGGAGCTGGGAGTGCAATACTCTATGCTGTTCCCTGCAAAGTTAAGAGTGGTGGCTTTTAACAAAACCCACTTTTTCCTGACACCTGAGGATGCTACCCAGTGGATTGACACTAATGCTGAAGAACTTAAAGGGAAAGGCGATTGACTTTTAGGGGAGATCCGGATAGGAGATATCTCTCTGGCGCTGGAGGAGGGATCCGTGTTTAATAGCATAATTGCTAAAGCGATGGGCGGCTGCTGAGGGCTAAGCTGGGCCATATTGAGGGAAGGGCCGGCGGGGGCAGTAATGATTAATAAGTATGGGAGAGGAGGGTTATGCGGGGTACCGCAAGTTTGTAGTTTTTCTACATGTTAATATATGTTGAAATGTTTTGTTGTGTTTAAAAAACTGTGGGAAATTCTGATCTTTATGGCAGCGGGAGGTGAGCGGGGAGGGTAAAGCAAGGGAGAGTGTTCGCAATGGGCGGTGAAGCCCTACTCTTGAGAAGAGGCAGAATGTGTAGCATTGGGAGGGTTAGGGGGGTAAGTTGGGTTTGGGTAGGGTGGTGGGAGGGATTAGACAGCTCATACCTGGAAGTGAAGATATTATGAAGGATGATGAGTCACATGATGGGGGGTCGCATTAAGATATTGAGTTGGAATGTAAGAGGCCTTAGCACAGGCGGGCAGCGAGTTTGCAGTATGCTCGAGATCAGAACGCTTCAATGATTTGCCTGCTGGAGATGCACTTGGTGCGGGAGAGGGTGGATGTATTAAATAGGCACTGGATATAGAGGGCATACCATTCTACCTTTTCCACTTATTCTAGGGGTGTGTCTGTGTTGATACCCGTGGGAGTGCATTATGAAGAGGTGAAAGTGCAGGTGGATGTGGATGGTCAGTATGTGGTGGTAAAATGTAAAATAAATGGAGTGTTGATGTGTATAGCGGCAATGTATATTCCGCCCCCATATTCAAGTAAGAAAATTAGAGAGGTGGTGGAACGGGTGGAACGCTGGGGCCCGACACCATTTCTAATCATTGGGGATCTCAATAATATCTGTGATGATTTTTGGGACAAAAATAAAAATTCCCAGAATAGGACGGTGGGACACATTACTACGTTTGGGAAATTGGTATGACTGACCTATGGAGAGTTAGACACGTTGGGGAAAGGGGATATTCATGTTATTATGTCCGGCCCATAGTACTTTGTCCAGGATTGATTTGACTCTGGGCAATCGTCTGTTCGACACAATGGTGGAGGATGTGCGGTACTTACCTAGGGCTCTCTCAGACCATAGTCCAATTGAGGTGGAGTTCCGATTGCTGGGGGCGCAGGGTACAAACAGGAGAGAGTGGAAGATTCACCCTAACTGGTTGAATAGTATAGATTTAGATAAAATAAAACAGGAGGTGACGGAATTCTTTTTGCTGAATGATGGGAGTACAGACGCTCTTACGGTATGGGAGGCCATGAAGGCGTACTTAAGGGGGCTGCTGTTCAGAGATATCAGTAGATGTAAGCGGAAGACAAGAGAGGCGGAGAAGGTAGTGATTGATGGGCTGAGGGTGGCGGAGGATGAGATGGTAACAAAGGGCCCTCCTGAGGCTGGGAATAGATTGAAAACAGCTCAAAATCATCTAGAGGAAATTCTGTTAAGAAAGGCGGAAAGAAAGCGGGAGTTTCAGAGACTGGCTTATTTTCAGGAAGGTGAAACTGTGGGCCACATGCTGTTGCTGGTGGCTTCTGCCCAGAGGAGTACTTAATTTGTCCATTTCCTGGCTTCCGGGAGTGACACTAGAGTCTCCGAAAATTCAGAGATCGTGAGGGTCTTTGCGGATTTTTACGTGGACCTATATTCCTCTCAGGTTGACGCGTTGGCGGGAGACACAGTGGCTTTTTTGGAGGGGCAGGGACTCCCGAGGCTGAGCGATGTAGACAGAGAAGGTTTAGAGGCTCCCATCACGGAGGAGCTGAAACGGGCATTACAATCTATGGCTAATAGGAAGGCGCCTGGAGTAGATGGGTTTCCAGCTGAAATTAATAAAAATATGGGGGAGGTGCTGATTCCCAGATTAAAGGCGGTTTTAGATGAGGCTAAGAGTAGAGGGTGTTTGCCAGCGTCCATGAGAAAAGCCATAATAGTGGTAATTCCTAAGGAAGGTAAAGATCTGGGGCAACCTGAATCATACCAGCCAATTTCTCTACTAACTGTTCATGTCAAGCTCCTGGCCAAGGTGTTGGTGACTCATTTGACTAGTGTCATCTCCAACCTGGTACACCCAGATCAGGCTGGTTTTATGCCTGATAGATCCACAGCGGTTAACCTGCGAAGGCTGTTTATGAATTTGCAGCTTAGGTCCAACAACTGTGGCCAGAGAGTTATCGCATCCTTAGATGCCCATAAGGCATTCAACAGTGTGGAATGGGGATATCTCTGGCAGGTGTTGCAATATACAGTGGGGCAAAAAAGTATTTAGTCAGTCAGCAATTGTGCAAGTTCCACCACTTAAAAAGATGAGAGGCGTCTGTAATTTACATCATAGGTAGACCTCAACTATGGGAGACAAACTGAGAAAAAAAAATCCAGAAAATCACATTGTCTGTTTTTTTAACAATTTATTTGCATATTATGGTGGAAAATAAGTATTTGGTCAGAAACAAAATTTAATCTCAATACTTTGTAATATATCCTTTGTTGGCAATGACAGAGGTCAAACGTTTTCTGTAAGTCTTCTCAAGGTTGCCACACACTGTTGTTGGTATGTTGGCCCATTCCTCCATGCAGATCTCCTCTAGAGCAGTGATGTTTTTGGCTTTTCACTTGGCAACACAGACTTTCAACTCCCTCCAAAGGTTTTCTATAGGGTTGAGATCTGGAGACTGGCTAGGCCATTCCAGGACCTTGAAATGCTTCTTACGAAGCCACTCCTTCGTTGCCCTGGCGGTGTGCTTTGGATCATTGTCATGTTGAAAGACCCAGCCACGTTTCATCTTCAATGCCCTTGCTGATGGAAGGAGGTTTGCACTCAAAATCTCACGGCACATGGCCCCATTCATTCTTTCATGTACCCGGATCAGTCGTCCTGGCCCCTTTGCAGAGAAACAGCCCCAAAGCATGATGTTTCCACCACCATGCTTTACAGTAGGTATGGTGTTTGATGGATGCAACTCAGTATTCTTTTTCCTCCAAACACGACAAGTTGTGTTTCTACCAAACAGTTCCAGTTTGGTTTCATCAGACCATAGGGCATTCTCCCAAAACTCCTCTGGATCATCCAAATGCTCTCTAGCAAACTTCAGATGGGCCCGGACATGTACTGGCTTAAGCAGTGGGACACGTCTGGCACTGCAGGATCTGAGTCCATGGTGGCGTAGTGTGTTACTTATGGTAGGCCTTGTTACATTGGTCCCAGCTCTCTGCAGTTCATTCACTAGGTCCCCCCGCGTAGTTCTGGGATTTTTGCTCACCGTTCTTGTGATCATTCTGACCCCACGGGGTGGGATTTTGCGTGGAGCCCCAGATCGAGGGAGATTATCAGTGGTCTTGTATGTCTTCCATTTTCTAATTATTGCTCCCACTGTTGATTTCTTCACTCCAAGCTGGTTGGCTATTGCAGATTCAGTCTTCCCAGCCTGGTGCAGGGCTACAATTTTGTTTCTGGTGTCCTATGACAGCTCTTTGGTCTTCACCATAGTGGAGTTTGGAGTCAGACTGTTTGAGGGTGTGCACAGGTGTCTTTTTATACTGATAACAAGTTTAAACAGGTGCCATTACTACAGGTAATGAGTGGAGGAAAGAGGAGACTCTTAAAGAAGAAGTTACAGGTCTGTGAGAGCCAGAAATCTTGATTGTTTGTTTCTGACCAAATACTTATTTTCCACCATAATATGCCAAAAAAATGTTAAAAAAACAGACAATGTGATTTTCTGGATTTTTTTTTCTCAGTTTGTCTCCCATAGTTGAGGTCTACCTATGATGTAAATTACAGACGCCTCTCATCTTTTTAAGTGGTGGAACTTGCACTATTGCTGACTGACTAAATACTTTTTTGCCCCACTGTATGGGGTTTGGCTCACAGTTTGTGTCCTGGATTCGGCTGTTGTATTCGCAGCTGGTGGCTAGAGTTAGAGTGAATGGGGAGCTATCTCAGATTATACATCTAGCTAGAGGGATGAGGCAGGGGTGTCCGCTCTCTCCTCTTTTGTTCACCCTGGCTGTGGAACTGTTGGCTGCCAAAATTCGGCAGTCTGATGAGGTGTCTGGGTTCAAATTTGGTATGATTGAGGAGAAGGTAGCACTTTACCCGGACGATATTCTACTGTTTCTGGCTGACCGGGCCGATTCCTTGGGGGGTGCTGTTAGGCTTATTGAAAGATTTGGCTCTTTGTCAGAACTGACGATAAATTGGAGTAAGTCGATTCTGTTTAAAGTTGATGATATGGGGGAGGACGGGAGTGAGCTTCCTGCGGATGGGCGACTTAAGGTGGTTAGTCAATTTAAATACTTGGGTATATGGGTCTCTGTGCCTGTTACAGACTACATACATAGAAATCTGACTCCGGTTTTAGGCGACCTTAAGGCAAAAGTAGACGCTTGGATTAAGTTGCACTTGTCAGTGGTGGGCAGGGTTAACCTTATAAAAATGACTTTGATGCCAAAATTACTATATATTCTCCATAATGCGCCAGTGTGGATATCGTGTGGAAAATTTAGACAGATTAATTCCATGTTCAGGAAAATTATATGGGGGAGACATTATCCATGTATCAGACTGGAGACGCTGCAGCGACCCAAGGAAGATGGGGGTTTGGCTTTGCCCAATCCTGAAGTTTATTTTCTTGCAGCCCAGTGTCAGCATTTAAAGGGCTGGGCGCATGAGGGGTCGTCCAGTGCGGTACAGCAATTGATGGAAAGGGTGACGAAAAGAAGGCCTTTAGTGTCTAGAGGATGGATCCCTGGGGGCATTGGGGAGACTTTATCCAACTATATTTTTGATAGGTAAGCTGTGGGGTAGATTGAATCAAAATCATGGCATCACGGGACTAACCAGGTTCTCCCCGCTATGGCATAATAATAACCTACCTGAGTTTGTGGCATTAGGGGTATTACCAGAGTGGCAAGCTAAGGGGATTCAATATGTGTATCAAATACTTGAGCAGCGGGAGCTGAAATCCTTTTCCCAACTGCAGGCAGATTTTGATCTTGGGTCTTCGGGGGAATATCAGTATCTGCGGATGAGACACGCATTTGGAGCTCAGAATAGGGATGGATGCATTAGAATCCAAAGGGATATAGTGTTGGAATATGTGTGCGGGGAAGGGACTACTAGGGGGTTATCTCCACTCTTTATAAAGATTTACTGCATACATACCTTTTGGGATTTCCGATAAATGTGAAAGCTAAATGGGAGAGGGATCTGGGCCCATTGGAAAATGAAATTTGGGAGTCGGTGCGGGAGTGGGTTCCACGACTGTCACTGAGCGAGCCGTATAGGCTGTCGCAGCTCTATAAAGTGCACAGGGTCTACAAATCTCCGGAAGTATTATATAAAGCAGGTCTGTGTGCTGACTCTGATTGTCCAAGGTGTAAGTCTGCAAATGCTGATATATTTCATATGATGTGGACGTGTCCGAGACTGGCTGCTTTTTGGTTGGTGGTTTTGAGTCGCATGGAAGGAGCGTATAGATGCAAGGTGCCAAGGGATCCGTTCGTATGTTTGCTGGGATATGTGGATGAGATTGGAGTGGATAACACCCTGATAGCAATTGCCAGATTGTTGTATATGGCCCGAAAGGTAATAGCGCGAAATTGGATTAAGGTTGAACCACCTACAAGAAAAGAATTTCTCCAATATGTGAAGCAGGGTCTGACATTGGAAAAAGGGATCTATAAGAAAAGAGGGAAAATAGAAATGTTTGATAAACTGTGGTCTTCGTGGCTAGAAATGGGATGAGGTAGATACGTGGGATGGGAGAGTCTAGGGCCTGACTTGGTAGGGACAGAATAAGAGGTCTGCGGTTTTACATGGGATGATATTCATTCAGTATTATTGATGGTGGCGATATTGGAAGAGATGGGCTGTCTTCTTGGGGATTGGTTAGGGGGAAAGTTTGCATTGAAAACAAGAATATAATATGTAAATTGTGCTGATGTTCTTAATAAAAATTTACTTGAGTTAAAAAAAGGATCTCCTTTGGTATCCCAAGGCAACAGAACATTGCAAATAGCTCACGGGCTATTAGTTTGGTTGAGATGTGTCGGAGGGGTATCGCCTCTGGGTAACGGGTGGCGTAATCTACGACTACTAATATGTTCACACAGGTTATATACAGATGATCAGGTTTTTAAATACATCAGATAGGGATTGCATACATTAGTTAGGACTGCTCTGATAAGGGTATACCGTGAAGATTGGTAGAGCAGCTTAGTATACATTTTTTGCAAAAAACGTATCAACCAAATACCCTGTTTTTTACATCTTTTACTAGCACTTGCGGATTACTGCAACATTTTTTCAAACTGAGTGTTTTTGGTTTTACTATTCTCTTTTGTGTCTTCAGGTTTCTTGGTGGTGTGTGAACATGATCATACAGACTTGTTCACTGTGCAAGTAGCCCATGTGTTCCTGTTTCCATAATTGTTCTCTTGTGTCTACAAGACTGGGGAGTTCCACCACTCCTCTTGGGCTATCTGCACAAAAGCTGTTCTACCCTGTATGCACACATGGATTTTTCCTCTCTGAACCCCGTTCACACAGGTTATATACAGATGATCAGGTTTTTAAATACATCAGATAGGGATTGCATACATTAGTTAGGACTGCTCTGATAAGGGTATACCGTGAAGATTGGTAGAGCAGCTTAGTATACATTTTTTGCAAAAAACGTATCAACCAAATACCGTTTTTTACATCTTTTACTAGCACTTGCGGATTACTGCAACATTTTTTCAAACTGAGTGTTTTTGGTTTTACTATTCTCTTTTGTGTCTTCAGACTACTAATATGTGTTGGTGGCCGGGTGGATTTTACTATTGTCCCCACCAGATCCATTGCAATCCGCTCAAAAGGTACCTCTATAATGGGCAGAGGCACCAATGGACTCCGGTAGTTTGCGGTAGGTGAGGTTAGTTGGCACTCCAGGTACGTAACACAGTACCTTTGGATCTCAGAATAGATACCAGGCTAAAAAAATGCTGCAGTATACGCTCCAGAGTCTTTTTGACCCCCAAATGCCCACCCCCAGCATGTGAGTGTGGACCATGTTCAGCACCACCCGACGGTAGGATTGGAGCACTACCAGTTGTTCTACCACCTCATCCCGGATTTTATCAACCCTGTACAGTAACTCCTGGTTGATCGCCATTCGTGGAAACTCTGTCTCCGCACCCTGTTGCTGAGCCACCCCATTTACCTTGATTACTCTTTCCCTTGCCCGGGTCAGAGTAGGATCCTGGAGCTGAGCTGTCCCAAACTTACCAGGGGACTCTTCCAGCTCGGAAATCGATGGGGTCTCCTCGACCTATCCTGCCAATACCTCTAAGGGAAACCTATCGGGGTTACACTCTGTCCCTAGGTTGGCAATCCCTATGGCAGGTATCCCAGATTCGGGATCTTCATGCTCTGCGCCCGGAATACCAGTTACCCTGGAGGGTTAACCCTGGCCTCCCACAGGAACCAGAACAGAGGTAGGTCTCTTCCCAATACAGCCCCATATGGAAGAGTCTTTAGCACTCCCACCACATACTTTATCTCTCCACACAGGGTGGAGAATGTAACCTCTCGAAGGTCCCCATGTTTGCACACCACCCCACCTTCCATCCATTAGCATTGTCCCCAGCAACTAGGGAGCCATGTACCAGAGTTACCAGGCTCCCTAAGTCCAAGAGAGGGTCCATCTGGAACCCATTAACGTGTACCTTGCATAGCTGGTGTTCGGTATTGGCAGGGCCTGTGATGGCAGTGCAAACTAGCTGGGCAAACATAGACACACGGCACGTGTACCCGCAGTCCATGGGTTCTGCTGTTAGGGGGCAGTTGGCAATCACATGTCCGGGCCCTTGGCATCGCTAACATTTAATAACTGCATCACGGGGGGACCTTGGGATCAACTTAAGGGACATCGGTCTATGGTCACTCTCTTTTCGAGATATCCTCTCAGTATAGGCTCGGTCCGGTTTTGTCCCAGTGGAGGGTCATGGACTTTTCTCTGGCTCCTGAGCTGGCAGAACCTTACGTGACAGTCGACCCAGAGCAGTGTCCCGTATAAAGTCCTGAGTGGCCTTATAGCGCTCTATCAGTCCTACAACCTGGTCCAGGGTACCCGGGTCCTCTTGACCCACCCAACGCTCTATGGCTGCTGGCAAAGCCTTCACCAGTCAGTCGACCACCACCCTCTCCACTATCTGAAGTGGGGTTAAGTCTCATGTTGGAGCCACCATTTCACAAGCTGCAGTAAGTCAAAAACCTGATACTGGGCAGGCTGGCTTTCCACAAAAGTCCATGAAAACACCCGTTGGGCTCTCACGTAAGTATTAACCCCCAGTCTGGCAAGGATCTCACTTTTTAGCTTGGCGTAGTCCTGGGCGCCCTCCCGACTGAGGTCAAAGTAGGCTTTAGTGCGTCACCCATCAGGAATGGAGCCAAGACTTCGGTCCACTATTACGTTGGCAGGTTCTCCCGCTCTGAGGTGCGCTCATAGATGGTGAGGAAAGCTTCCACATCATCTTCCTGACTCAATTTCCTCAAAGCGGAGCGGAACTTGTCTCGGGCATCTCGACATTCCAGGGTCGGTGCTGGAGGTGCCTCACGCAGGGCTGTAATTTGCTGCAGCAACAAGTTATTATTTTGTTGCTGTTGTTGCTGCAGGAGGACCAGCTGCCTCAGGATCTCCTCCATTTTGTCCACAGGCCTAATGATAGACATGCAAATGGCGTTGGGGTATGCCTTAATTCACACTGCTCCGCATTCTCCAAGCATATATAGTGCAGCGGTGTTCTTGCTGTGCAGTGAGAAGGCAGTGACCCAGGAAAAAGGTTCAAAATAAGGTCTTATTTATGGTACAGCATACTCACAAACAGAAAGTAAACGAGTCCTCTGGTACGCAGCCAGGAAAAAATGAGACATACCAGTTGCCGTGAGCAAACTACACCACTGTGTATGCTGTTGCGTCAGGCTTTAGACTCTGCTTGGCTCCGTGTTGCTTCACACAGAAAGAGCTCTGCACAAGTCTTCTGCTCAGTCTGCTTTCAAGACCAACACTGACACACCCAAACACTACTGCGGGGTTTCTTTTTACTCTCTCTCAGACTCTGTAGCCATGTGGCACTTGTAAGATCCAGGCTGGAAGAAACTAACCAGCCCCACTGCCTTCCTGCAGTCCGTTTAAAAAATAAAAGCCCAAATCGGTTTTCTTGAACAATTCCTTGGTCAAATAGCTTGACCAGGTTCAAACTTACTTTTATTCTGCCTTGTGACTCACAGGCATCCCGCTGTAAACAGAAGGCACTCCAGCGGATCTAATACACTTCTGAGCGCATCCTGGGGGACACATAGCGACCCTCACATATGACACCGGTCACTGCCTCACTATATATATATGTCAGTGACACCCACACATACAGCTGTGGCAAAAATTAAAAGACCACTGCAAAATGTCCAGGATTTTTTTTCTCTTTATAGGTATATTTTTGAGTAAAATGTAAATTGTTCATTTATTCTATAAACTTATGACAACATGTCTCCGAATTTCCAAACAATACATTTTTTTATTTTATTTCTGAAAAGGAGAAATGGTTAAAATAAAACAAACCCCAGTGCTTTCAGACCTCAAATAATGCAAAGAAAACAAGTTCATAATCATTTAGAAACAACAATACTAATGTTTTAACTCAGGAAGAGTTCAGAAATCAAGTCTTTCACACAGCTCCTGGCGCAAAAATGTAAGCAGTTCTTCTTTGTTTGATGGCTTGTGACTATCCATCACCCTCTTGATTACATTCCAGAGATTTTCAATGGAGTTCAGGTCTGGAGATTGGGCTGCCCATGACAGGGTTTTGATGTGGTGGTCTCTTCATTTTTGCCAGAGCTGTAGGTAAGGACATACCATAACCCTCTTATACCACTCTAATGCCATTTCGCTATTGCTTCATCAGGGAGTGTGGTAGAGAGGAAAAGACATTGTGTATATATAGTATATCAGCAGCTACATGTAATTACCAAAGAGGAAACAGTACAGTACTGGGTGCAAACATGTGCGTGGCAATTACATCCGGAGCAGAGGACAAGACACCAGTCACTGAAGGGCATGTTGCACCACATATGCTATGCATTAGTCCTGTGGTACAGACCCTGTTAATATTGAATCTTTGAATATTAAAAATAATAATCTGTCTATCATGGTACTTAATAGCTGAAATACTGAATGAAAAAGACGGGTATACTAATAGAACACAGACTGCACATAAGTCAGCAGTGTGATGCAGCAGCAAAAAAAATATTTTTTGCGATTAGCAGCAGAAAAATTGCAGCGGATACTCAGCTATGACATATAGCACACACAAGCACATCATATACAAATTGTGCTGGATATTATTGTAGAAGATGAATAGCTGTGATACACAGCATACATAGGCTACATTGGATGCTATTGGGGCGGAGGCTCAGCTATGATACACAGCATACATGGGCTGCATTGGATGCTATTGGGGCGGAGGCTCAGCTATGATACACAGCATACATGGGCTGCATTGTGTGATATGGTAGCAGATTCTCAGCTGTGATGTGCAACATACAGGCTATTTTTTTTTTTCTCTTTATGCTATTGCAGCAGATGCTTAGCTTTGACATTGTGCTGTTCAGTTTATTCTGATAGACTTTCAGCCATACATGGACATTTATGTAATGGTAATATACTTAGTTCTGTCATCTATTGTATTTGTTATACTTTTCTGCCATCTACTGGTCATTGCTGTATTACACTGTAATATTTTGTTATGGTACTTTCCCATAATATATCTCTGTCTATAGCTCCTCCTATCTTTTTCCTTCTCTTCCTGTTTGTACTCCGTGCCATCTTAGAACACACAAGTGCTGCAGAGCTAGAGAATTGATTCTCTTGTTATCTCTAACCTGGAGCTTCTATTATCTTTAATCTGGTGCTTCTATAACAGCTCTAAACTACAGTTCTCACTCCTACCTCATCTTCATTCCTTCATCTTCCCTGACATCTCATCTCATCTAATCTCATCAAGGTACTGTAAATAAAGTCTGTTGAATTCATCACTGCATCATCCTTTCAGACCACCATGCGCAGCTGATAAGGACTAGGAGCACAGGTTGGCGAGTAACGCTATCCGCCATTGTTTATACAGAGATTTGTTATCACATGCCTCAGACACATCTCATCCATGTATATTGGTGGCAGAATAGTAACAAGAGACCTAAAGGCCCCTTCACACTTAGCGACGCTGCAGCGATACCGACAACGATCCGGATCGCTGCAGCGTCGCTGTTTGGTCGCTGGAGAGCTGTCACACAGACCGCTCTCCAGCGACCAACGATGCCGGTAACCAGGGTAAATATTGGGTAACTAAGCGCAGGGCCGCGCTTAGTAACCCGATGTTTACCCTGGTTACCATGCTAAAAGTAAAAAAAAACAAACACTAGATACTTACCTACCGCTGTCTGTCCTCCAGCGCTGCGCTCTGCTTCTCTGCTCTCCTCCTGTACTGGCTGTGAGCCGGAAAGCAGAGCGGTGACGTCACCGCTCTGCTTTCCGGCTCACAGCCAGTACAGGAGGAGAGCAGAGCACAGCGCTGGAGGACAGACAGCGTTAGGTAAGTATCTAGTGTTTTTTTTTTTTTACTTTTAGCATGGTAACCAGGGTAAACATCGGGTTATTAAGCGCGGCCCTGCGCTTAGTTACCCGATGTTTACCCTGGTTACCAGCGAAGACATCGCTGGATCGGTGTCACACACGCCGATCCAGCGATGTCCACGGGAGATCCAGCGACGAAATAAAGCTCTGGACTTTCTTCAGCGACCAACGATCTCCCAGCAGGGGCCTGATCGTTGGTCGCTGTCACACATAACGATTTCATTAACGATATCGTTGCTACGTCACAAATAGCAACGATATCGTTAACAATATCGTTATGTGTGAAGGTACCTTAAGTCTACAGTGTCTGTGTGCATATGCATTGTCTGCTTGCAAGTCTTAACCGTCCGCCATCTTAGCTAAAACATGTCCACAAAAGGCACCGTGTCCAAGTTGCCACATGGCATGCAGGATAAATGGGCAGACCACGGTTCCATTGTATAAAAGGCAGCATGATGTGTCCTTTCCTCCCTTTTCACATTTTTCCAGGTTCATCAGTGACCAAGCTCAGAAGAAAAATGATCCCAGCTTTGACTTCACTGAGCCTACTCCACCAGCATCATTATCATCATCATCATCTACAAGGTATGATAACATTGCCAAGCGTAGAGATTCAAGGAACACAGTATCCGTGAGAAAGACTGACATTTCACTTACTACACCTGCCTTTACTAAAACAAATAATGTTGCTCCTAAAGTCATGGACAGTAATCGTATGTGCCCTTTCCACAAATGGCCTCACCCACTTAAAGAATGCCATGGATTCAGAGCAAGGACTTTGCAGGAGCGTAAAGATACCCTCAAGGAGCTTGGGATATGTTATAAGTGTTGCGCCTCCTCAGACCACCTTGCTAAGGACTGTAAAGCCGCCATTAAGTGCACTGAATGCATCGGTGATAAACACGTCACAGCCATGCATCCCACGCCAGCTCCACACAACTCACAACCTTCTGCAGCATCCAATCCTGCTCAAAAGCATGGCGGGGAGCCACAAGTTCCTGACCCAACTGTAACTGCTGTTTCCTCCTCATGTATTGAGGTATGTGGAGAAGGGACTGTTCCTAAATGCTGTGCCAAGGTATGTCTTGTTAAGGTCTATCCAGAAGGACAATCCGACAAGGCCTCCAAAATGTATGCTATAATAGATGAGCAAAGTAACCGATCTCTAGCAAGGCCCAAATTCTTTGAGATCTTCAACATAAAGGGACAAACGACTCCATACACCCTCAACACCTGCTCTAGTCATATTGAGACTTCTGGCAGGAGAGCCTTTGGGTGCATAGTCTCCTCAATCAAGGGAAATGTGCATATACCCTTGTCAACCCTAATTGAATGTGACCCTGATAACAGGGAGGAGATTCCCACTCCGGAAGCCTCACTTCATCATTGCCACTTGAGGCACCTGACTAATGAAATTCCTCCTCTGGACACGAATGCTGATATTCTAATCCTACTCGGGAGGGACATTCTGAAGGTCCACAAGGTGCACCAACAATGCAACGGCCCAGATTATGCTCCATACGTCCAAAGACTTGACCTAGGCTGGGTAATCGTGGGTGATGTATGTCTGGATAGGACGCAAATAGATGAACAGCACTCCAGCCAGGTGTAGTAATATCAAAATAGAGTATTTATTTAGCCATGGTTCCCTGGACATGGAACGGGCTACCCATTGAGTGAGTGCTGTCAGCCCTTTCTCTTTTTTTTCCTTTGTATGTCTGGATAGGAGTAACAAGGCATCCGAAGTCAATGCCTGTAAAACGTATGTGCTCCAAAATGGTTGCGCAATTCACTTTAATCCATGCCCTCATCACTACGAAGGTCAATCATCCATGCCTTTATAGACTTTCTACTAGGCACTGCTCCTGATGGCCAGTTTCCTACTCCACACTGATGAGGGGCAAAAACCCCGAAACAGCTGTCTGTGGATGGATACCATGCTTGGCATAGGTGGTTTTCCTTTATTGGATGCTGCCCTTCCCTTGGTTGTTCCCTCCCGGGGAAAGGCCTGGCTATTCACTGCCTGCGTTGAGAAACACGTGATGGTGTCTCCGCGGTGTTGGATGTTTTGGTCTCCACTAGGTCAATCATCCATGCCTTTATAGACTCATCACTACGAAGTGAAAGAAAGGATCTCTGATTGCATCCAGGAACCTGACATCATTCCCACTCCCTACGGTGATGACTTAGGGAGAAGAGTGTTTCACACAACAAAAGATGACAACAAAGTCGCCTTATCCATAGAAGACAAGATAAAATAATTAATTAAAATAATTAAAATAATGGACAGTGGATTCTTCAAAAATTAATCTGACCGCTGGGTAGTTCCCTTACCCTTCTTCAAGGCTTCAAGGACCAGGCTTCCTAACAACAGAGCACAGGCCTTATCTAGATTCATCTCACTGCAGAGAACATTAAGGAACAAGCCTGAAATGAAGGAACATTTCATAGCCTTTATGGACAAGATATTTTGCAATGACCACGCAGAGCCAGCTACACCATTGCAAGCAAATGAAGAATGCTGATATCTACCTTCCTTTGGAGTGTATCATCCAAGAAAGCCAAAACAAATCAGAGTGGTGTTCGATTCAAGCGCCAAACATGACGGCGTTTCTCTGAATGACGTTCTCCTCACTGGTCCGAACCTGACTAATAACCTGGTGGGAGTGCTCGTGAGATTCAGAAAGGAACCGGTCGCCATTACCGCCGACATTTGTTCCATTGTTTCATCGTGCAACAAGATCACAGAAATTATCTCCGTTTTCTATGGCACGAGACAACGACACCAACAAGGAAATGGTCGAATACCGAATGAAGGTGCACGTGTTCGGAAACAGCCCTTCTCCTGCAGTCGCTACATACGGCCTACGTAGGACCGCCTCTGATGGCACAGCAGAGTTCGGGAAAGATGCCCAACGGTTAGTTGAAAAGGACTTCTACGTGGACGACAGTCTTAAATCCCTGCCCTCAGCAGAAGAAGCCATAGATCTGCTGAAACGGACACAAGGTATGCTTTCTAAATCTCATTTAAGATTGCATAAAATTGCCTCCAATAGTGCTGTTGTCATGAAGGCCTTTCACCCTAATGATCATGCCGCAGAATTTAGGGATTTGAATCTAGGCCCAGACAATCTACCAGTACAGAGAAGCCTAGGCCTGAGGTGGAACTTGCTAAAGGATTCCTTCAGCTTTCAGGTTAGTGGTGCAGAAAAGCCATTTACTAAGCGTGGGGTTCTGTCAGTGGTGAACAGTCTATATCATCCACTTGGGTTTGTCGCACCCCTGACTATACAAGGCAAGTTCCTGCTGAGACAACTCTCAGAGTGCATTAAGGACTGGGATATACCACTTCCTGCAGAGAAACAACTAAGGTTGGAGTCGTGGAGAGAATCTCTTTGCGCCTTGGATAAGATCCACATACCACATTGTTACACTCCGGCATCCCTAGCTATGAGTCAAAGGAAGGAGATTCATGTATTCGCTGATGCCTCCACTGAAGCTATTGCCGCTGTTGCTTACTTGAAGGTTGTAGACTCTAACAATGAAGCCCATGTTGGATTTCTGTTTGGAAAGGCTAAACTGGCTCCTAATCCCGAGCACACCATACCCAGACTCGAGCTCTGTGGGGCTGTACTAACCATAGAGATTGCAGACTTCATACAGAGCGAACTAGCTATTCACGTGGATGACACAAAATTCTACACAGACAGTAAGGTAGTTCTAGGCTACATATACAGTGGGGCAAAAAAGTATTTAGTCAGTCAGCAATAGTGCAAGTTCCACCACTTAAAAAGATGAGAGGCGTCTGTAATTTACATCATAGGTAGACCTCAACTATGGGAGACAAACTGAGAAAAAAAAATCCAGAAATCACATTGTCTGTTTTTTTTATCATTTTTTTTGCATATTATGGTGGAAAATAAGTATTTGGTCAGAAACAAACAATCAAGATTTCTGGCTGTCACAGACCTGTAACTTCTTCTTTAAGAGTCTCCTCTTTCCTCCACTCATTACCTGTAGTAATGGCACCTGTTTAAACTTGTTATCAGTATAAAAAGACACCTGTGCACACCCTCAAACAGTCTGACTCCAAACTCCACTATGGTGAAGACCAAAGAGCTGTCAAAGGACACCAGAAACAAAATTGTAGCCCTGCACCAGGCTGGGAAGACTGAATCTGCAATAGCCAACCAGCTTGGAGTGAAGAAATCAACAGTGGGAGCAATAATTAGAAAATGGAAGACATACAAGACCACTGATAATCTCCCTCGATCTGGGGCTCCACGCAAAATCCCACCCCGTGGGATCAGAATGATCACAAGAACGGTGAGCAAAAATCCCAGAACCACGCGGGGGGACCTAGTGAATGAACTGCAGAGAGCTGGGACCAATGTAACAAGGCCTACCATAAGTAACACACTACGCCACCATGGACTCAGATCCTGCAGTGCCAGACGTGTCCCACTGCTTAAGCCAGTACATGTCCGGGCCCGTCTGAAGTTTGCTAGAGAGCATTTGGATGATCCAGAGGAGTTTTGGGAGAATGTCCTATGGTCTGATGAAACCAAACTGGAACTGTTTAGTAGAAACACAACTTGTCGTGTTTGGAGGCAAAAGAATACTGAGTTGCATCCATCAAACACCATACCTACTGTAAAGCATGGTGGTGGAAACATCATGCTTTGGGGCTGTTTCTCTGCAAAGGGGCCAGGACGACTGATCCGGGTACATGAAAGAATGAATGGGGCCATGTATCGTGAGCAAGGGCATTGAAGATGAAACGTGGCTGGGTCTTTCAACATGACAATGATCAATGATGAAAGAAGCATTTCAAGGTCCTGGGGTGGCCTAGCCAGTCTCCAGATCTCAACCCTATAGAAAACCTTTGGAGGGAGTTGAAAGTCCGTGTTGCCAAGCGAAAAGCCAAAAACATCACTGCTCTAGAGGAGATCTGCATGGAGGAATGGGCCAACATACCAACAACAGTGTGTGGCAACCTTGTGAAGACTTACAGAAAACGTTTGACCTCTGTCATTGCCAACAAAGGATATATTACAAAGTATTGAGATGAAATTTTGTTTCTGACCAAATACTTATTTTCCACCATAATATGCAAATAAAATGTTAAAAAAACAGACAATGTGATTTTCTGGATTTTTTTTTCTCAGTTTGTCTCCCATAGTTGAGGTCTACCTATGATGTAAATTACAGACGCCTCTCATCTTTTTAAGTGGTGGAACTTGCACTATTGCTGACTGACTAAATACTTTTTTGCCCCACTGTATAACCAGACGAAACACTTCTACGTCTACGTCAGTAACCGAGTGGAAAGGATCAGGAAATCCTCTAAACCCCTGCAATGGCAGCATGTCCCATCCCATCTTAACCCTGCGGACCTTGCTACTAGACCAGTGTCTATTTGTGCCTTCGCAAGCTCTTCTTGGTTAACAGGACCAGAGTTCCTTCATGAGACTGCCGTTGAAGACAGCTTCAACCTTCAGGATCCAGATGTCGACCCAGAGATCCGTCCTGATGTCAGCACCTTCATCACCAAATTCAAGGAGAAGGTTGGCTTGGACTGTCGGCGTTTTGATCGCTTCTCAAGACGGACGAGGCTGGTTCGTGCCATTGCAAGGTTAGTACACATTGTACAATGCTATCGCAATAAGGACAGTAACACTGATTGTCATGGTTGGCATATCTGCCACAAGCCTCTCTCGGCAGAAGACATTGCTCTGAGTGAACTCATTGTGATACGCAATGTGCAGCAGAATGTTTTTCACAAGGAACTGGAATGTATACATAAAAAACGATGTTCCTAAAAAAAGCCCCTTTGTCAACTTAAACCCTGTAATAGACGAGAGGTGTTTATTGAGAGTTGGTGGTTGTTTAAACAAAGCTAAATAGGATGAGGCAGAAAAAAAAATCCTCTAATAATTCCTGGTCATCACCATATCACCACTGTACTAATATGATATTACCATGAAAAAATTCAAACATCAAGGCAGACACTTCACTGAAGGAGCCATAAGAGCTGCAGGCCTCTGGATTGTGGGAGCAAAGAGACCGGTTTCCCATTTAATTCATCATTGTGTTCAGCATCGTAAGACAAGAGGAAAACTGCAACAACAACAGATGTCTGATTTTCCTGCTGATAGGACAAGCACAGAGCCTCCATTTACCTATGTTGGCTTGGACGTTTTTGGCCCATGGGCAGTCGCTGCATGTCGGACCAGAGGCGGACATGCGGAAAGTAAACGTTGGGCAGTGTTGTTCACGTGCATGAGTGTACGAGCAATACACATAGAAGTGATAGAGTCCATGGATTCCTCCAGTTTCATCAATGCCCTAAGACGATTCTTCTCCATCAGAATACCAGTAAAACAATTAAGATCTGATTGTGGAACAAACTTTGTAGGTGCCTGTCGAGAACTACAACTGAATTCAATACCAGTCCAGAACTTCTTGACAACCAATGGCTATTCCTGGGTCTTCAATCCTCCTCATGCTTCCCATATGGGCGGATCATAGGAAAGAATGATAGGCATTACTCGTCGGATACTTGAATCTATGCTGATGGACTCAAATCTTTCAAGATTCACTCACAAGACCTTGACCACTTTCTTAGCAGAAGTCTCTGCTATAGTAAACTCAAGACCTCTTGTACCCATATCTATGGATCCAGAATCTCCTACTATTCTCACTCCGGCAACTCTCCTCACCCAGAAACTTGGAACTGTTCCTAACCCACCTGAAGATTCTGTGTCCACCAGAAATGGTGGAAACATGTGCAACATCTGGCCAATTGTTTCTGGAATAGATGGAAGAGGGAGTACCTGACGCTTCTCAAAAAACTAAGAAAATGGCAACAAGTAAAGCGAAATTTACAAGTAGGAGATATTATCCTCATGAAAGACCAGAAGAAGGAAAGAAACGCATGGCCTATGGGACTTATATCAAAAACCTTTCCAAGTCACGATGTCAAGGTACGCAAGGTAGAAGTGACAGTTACTAAGCAAGGTGACCCCAAATCTTTAATGAGGCCTATATCAGAGATTATCTTACTCATACCAGTTGAGGATTGATTATCCATCCAATCAGTAGAAACTCTTTCAAGGAACTTGAACCTTTGGGTTGGAGACAGTTTGGCCTAGCGTGGCTACTCCAATCTGAATATGGGTTATCCTTTGGATTACTTCAGGAACTCGTTATAGACATTCGTCTATCTTGTTATACAATATGTTATTGTTGCATTGCATGCGTTGTTTTTATCTTACAGGTTGAGGCATCCCTCCATACACTTCAGGTAAACACTCCCGAGACTGTTGGTATAGTGAAATCCAAGGATTTCAGATGGGAAGGGTGCTGTTCAGTTTATTCTGATAGACTTTCAGCCATACATGGACATTTATGTAATGGTAATATACTTAGTTCTATCATTTATTGTATTTGTTATACTTTGCTGCCATCTACTGGCCATTGCTGTATTACACTGTAATATTTTGTTATGGTACTTTCCCATAATATCTCTCTGTCTATAGCTCCTCCTATCTTTTTCCTTCTCTTCCTGTTTGTACTCAGTGCCATCTTAGAACACACATGTGCTGCAGAGCTGGAGAAAGAATTCTCTTGTTACCTCTGACCTGGAGCTTCTATTTTCGCTAATCTGGTGCTTCTATAACAGCTCTAAAATACAGTCCTCACTCCTACCTCATCTTCATTCCTTCATCTTCCCTGACGTCTCATCTCATCTCATCAAGGTACTGTAAATAAAGTCTGTTGAATTCATCACTGCATCATCCTTCCGGACCACCACGCGCAGATGATAAGGACTAGGAGCACAGGTTGGCGAGTAACGCTATCCGCCATTGTTTATACAGAGATTCGTGATCACATCCCTCACACACATCTCATCCACATATATCGGTGGCAGAATAGACATATAGCACACACAAACATATCGCATACAGATTGTGCTGGTTATTACTGTAGCAGATGTATAGCTGTGATACACAGCATACATAGGCTACATTAGATGTTATTGTGGTGGAGGCTCAGCTATGATACACAGCATACATGGGCTGCATTGGGTGATATTGTAGCGGATGCTCAGCTGTGATACACGGTGTGCATTGGCTACAATAGATGATATTGTAACGGATGCTCAGCTGTGAAATATAAAATACACAGATTGTACTAGATGTTATTGTAGTATACACTGTGTGCAGAATTATTAGGCAAGTTGTATTTTGATCACAATACTTTTTATACTTGTTGTCCTACTCCAAGCTGTTCAGGCTTCAGAGCTAACTACCAATTAAGTAAATCAGGTGATGTGCATCTCTGTAATGAGGAGGGGTGTTGCCTAATGACATCAAAACCCTATATATGGTGTGCTTAATTTTTCGACAACTTCCTTTTCTTTGGCAAAATGGGTCAGAAGAGAGATTTGACGGGCTCTGAAAAGTCCAAAATTGTGAGATGTCTTGCAGAGGGATGCAGCAGTCTTGAAATTGCCAAACTTTTGAAGCATGATCACCGAACAATCAAGTGTTTCATGGCAAATAGCCAAAAGGGTCGTAAGAAGCATGTTGGGCAAAACAGGCGCAAAATAACTGCCCACTGAGGAAAATCAAGCATGAAAGTACCAAGATGCCATTTGCCACCAGTTTTGCCATATTTCAGAGCTGCGACATTACTAGAGTAACAAAAAGCACAAGGTGTGCGATACTCGGGGACATGGCCAAGGTAAGGAAGGCTGAAAAACAACCACCTTTGAACAAGAAACTTAAGATAAAACGTCAAGACTGGGCCAAGAAATATCTTAAGACTGACTTTTCAAAGGTTTTATGGACTGATGAAATGAGAGTGACTCTTGATGGGCCAGAGACTGGATCAGTAAAGGGCAGAGAGCTCCACTCCGACTCAGACGCCAGCAAGGTGGAGGTGGGGTACTGGTTTGGGCTGGTATCATCAAAGATGAACTTGTGGGGCCTTTTCGGGTTGAGGATGGAGTAAAGCTCAACTCCCAGAAGAAGTCCGTATCGTTCAAGAAAAACATGATTTTCATGCAGGACAATGCTCCATCACATGCCTCCAACTACTCCACAGTGTGGCTGGCCAGGAAAGGTCTCAAAGAAGAAAAAATAATGACATGGCCCCCTTGTTCACCTGATCTGAACCCCATAGAGAACCTATGGTCCCTCATAAAATGTGGATCTACAGGGAGGGAAAACAGTCCACCTCTCGGAACAGTGTCTGGAGGCTGTGGTGGCTGCTGCACGCAATGTTGATCATAAACAGATCAAGCAACTGACAGAATCTATGGATGGAAGGCTGTTGAGTGTCATCATAAAGAAAGGTGGCTATATTGGTCACTAATTTTGAGGGGTTTTGTTTTTGTATGTCAGAAATGTTTATTTCTAAATTTTGTGCAGTTATATTGGTTTACCTGGTGAAACTAAACAAGCGAGATGGGGATATATTTGGTTTTTATTAAGTTGCCTAATAATTCTGCACAGTAATAGTTACCTGCACAAACATATATACTCCTAAGATAGCCAAATCTAAAAAAAAACACTCCAACTTCCAAAAATATTAAGCTTTGATATTTATGAGTCATTTGGGTTGATTGAGAACATAGCTGTTGATCGATAATAAAAATAATCCTCTAAAATACAACTTGCCTAATAATTCTGCACACAGTGTATGCTCAGCTGTGATACACAGCACAAATAGACTGCAGTGGATGTCATTGTACCAGATGCTCAGCCGTGACATATATCATACTGAGGTTGTATTGGATATTATTGTAGCAGATGCTTAGCTGTTATCCACAACACACAGGCTAATCCACAGAGTTGTTATATTGAGTCAGTAGGGATATCTCTCACAAACTTATTTTGTGTTGATAAGAAGGCGATAATCTGAGTAGGCGTCGTGATTCCTGGTTGGCTGTCTGACATTTGATTTTGTAAGGAATGTAAACCAATCATGTCAAGCAACCGGTGTACATGGCTTTACTTAATGGAATGGGTATATAAGGATGTTTTTATGTATTGTTCATATGCCTATGACTAAGAACTTTGTTTGAAACGCGTCAGGCGTTTAGGGGCAGCATCCCCACATGATGTTTTTTTTCTTGACATGAGAATAAAGTACTGAAGATTTTATGAAGAGACGCCTGGTGCTGAAACTTGCTGTAGCAAAAAAAAAGCCAAACACAGAAATCCTAATTGCAGTGATTTGTCACTTACTGTGCTGCTTGCTGCAGTTTTGATTAAATAGCTGTTTTGTCTGCTGCAGATCTACCACTTCCCTGAATGCTGAGCTCTGTGTACACCGTGCATAGGTAGAAAGCTGCCAATCAACGTTGTGAAGCGGGGTTATACAGAGCTTATGAATACGGAGGACTACAAGGCAGTAGGTTTACTAGTTCTGTAGTGATAATATCCTGCTGATAAAACAGTGATTTTATCAAAACTAAAACAAGCAGGACAGTAAGTGACACAAAGCTGAAATCAGGGTCTCTATTTCTACATTATGCTGCTCTGAGATTAGGTGTCAAAACCTGGGTGACAGATTCCCTTTACCATATATAACCAGCTTGAATGACTGTAATGCCCAATATAGACTATAAGGCCTGCGTCACACTAGTGTAGAATACGGATGAGTGCTATGCGAGAAAACATCTCATAGCACTCGGACCAGTGTTAATCTATGGGGAAGCTCACACCACCGTTTTTTTTTCTTGGGCGTATTCTACTTGTGAGTGAAATCGCAGCATGCTGTGATTTTACACATACTGTATATCTGCCAAGTCTTGCCAATGCAAGTCTATGGGTTCACTTTAATTCTTTGTAGCAGTTTTTATTGCTTTTGTTGGATTTAAACAGAATAATTATTTTAGTAGGTTAGTTATTTTAGTTGGAATTACAAACTGTGGCAGTAAACTGAGGCTTTTATTCTGTTAAAGCTTCCGGTGTAAATGCCTATCATAGAAAAGCTGTTTGCTCAGAATAGGTGCTGCCATTGTGTGCTCATTGTGATATGGGTGAATGGTTGACAGAGGTTTCCTGGGACCACAAGCTGATACCAGGACTTACTAAACTACATAATAAAGAAGCAGCTTGCATTGCAAGTGTATTATAGTAATGCAAATTTCCTGTTTGTAAAGATAGCTGATGTGACACTACATTTCCAATGTTTGCTTTCAGAACAATGCAGATCGGTTTATCCCTTTGCTCCCTAGATTGCTAGCAAATATATGTGGACAGTGTAAGGCCCCTTTACATGTCCGTTTTTTATCTCCATATGCGGTCCATGAGGTGACTATCACGGTGTGACACAACCCAATGGATGGTCGGTCAGCTAACGGCACAACACACAACGGGGATGGAATAAAGGAGAGAGGAAGGCCCTACCAATAGAGAATAAGAGATGGTCACCACCAGAGCTCAAACCTGAGCCTGTCCCTGCACTCCCCTAACACCCTATGCAGGTCCTTTCCCCTGCCGTCAGGACACCTTGTCTCCAGTTGTCACCTATAACTGCCCTGGCTAGTGCACTGGCCAGCCAAGAGCACTAACCTTACCTCTGTAGGTAATAAACACAGGGAGAAGTGACAGACACCAAAGGGACGAGGTAGCAAAAATTTCACACTTAGCTTTCTCTGCTGCAATGCAAAACACAGCAGAATAAAGGCACCAGAGCGGAGAACTCAGCAGAAGCACTACTGCACACAAAAGAAAAAATTATATTTCAGCTCCCCCTTGCCATTCCATCCGAGGTGGTAAGTATTGGTCCGAGCACGGAGGCAAAGTGTTGCTGCCACAACGCTGAACAACGTATTAGAGAAGAAGAGATAGCTCCAGCTCCAGGAATAAAATGTAAAGACTTTATTGGTACGTATTAAAATGCTGCTGAAACATGACCGGCATGGTCGGTGGAGGAGAGTAACCAACACCCGACTGGACGCGTTTCGAACACAGACGTGTTCTTAGTCCTCAGTGTGCTGATGGAAACACAAGTTGCAATAAAAATGTTCACAGCAGGTGAATAGAATTAAAATAAGCATGTGACGTGGGAAATAAAGTTACGTGACAGAGAAGCTTTCTGGATCTTTAGGCTTAACCCCTTACCGGCATCGGACGTACTATACCGTCCGATGCCGGCTCCCCTGCTTTGATGCAGGGCTCCGCGGTGAGCCCGCACCAAAGCCGGGACATGTCAGCTGTTTTGAACAGCTGACATGTGCCCGTAATAGGCGCGGGCAGAATCGCGATCTGCCCGCACCTATTAACTAGTTAAATGCCGCTGTCAAACGCAGACAGCGGCATTTAACTACCGCTTCCGGCCGGGCGGCCGGAAATGACGTCATCGCCGATCCCCGTCACATGTCCGGGGGTCGGCGATGCGTCTCCATTGTAGCCATAGAGGTCCTTGAGACCTCTATGGTTACTGATTGCCCGTCGCTGTGAGCGCCACCCTGTGGTCGGCGCTCACAGCACACGTGCAATTCTGCTACATAGCAGCGATCAGCAGATCGCTGCTATGTAGCAGAGCCGATCGTGCTGTGCCTGCTTCTAGCCTCCCATGGAGGCTATTGAAGCATGGCAAAAGTTAAAAAAAAAAGTTTAAAAAAATGTGAAAAAAATAAAAAAAAATAAAAGTTTAAATCACCCCCCTTTCGCCCCAATCAAAATAAATCAATAAAAAAAATATCAAATCTACGCATATTTGGTATCGCCGCGCTCAGAATTGCCCGATCTATCAAATAAAAAAAAGTATTAACCTGATCGCTAAACAGCGTAGCGGGAAAAAAACTCGAAACGCCAGAATTACGTTTTTTTGGTCGCCGCGACATTGCATTAAAATGCAATAACGGGCGATCAAAAGAACGTATCTGCACCGAAATGCTATCATTAAAAACGTCATCTCGGCACGCAAAAAATAAGCCCTCAACCGACCCCAGATCACGAAAAATGGAGACGCTACGAGTATCGGAAAATGGCGCAATTTTTTTTTTTTAGCAAAGTTTGGAATTTTTTTTCACCACTTAGATAAAAAATAACCTAGTCATGTTTGGTGTCTATGAACTCGTAATGACCTGGAGAATCATAATGGCAGGTCATTTTTAGCATTTAGTGAACCTAGCAAAAAAGCCAAACAAAAAACCAATGTGGGATTGCACTTTTTTTGCAATTTCACCGCACTTGGAATTTTTTTCCCGTTTTCTAGTACACGACATGCTAAAACCAATGATGTCGTTCAAAAGTACAACTCGTCCCGCAAAAAAATAAGCCCTCACATGGCCAAATTGACGGAAAAATAAAAAAGTTATGGCTCTGGGAAGGAGGGGAGCGAAAAACGAACACGGAAAAACGAAAAATCCCCCGGTCATGAAGGGTTTAATACCAGAGTCCCTTCAGGGTTAAACCTTAGAAGGGAAATTACGCTCCATTACTAATCAATCTTGCGGTTTTCCTAGATCTTTTTAGATTTTCAACTTTTCTAAATTTGCATGTTCCTTATGATTATTTATGCCAATCGAATTGTTGCACAGTTTTAGTTGTTCACTATGTTGTGTTTATTTGTGATTTAGTCACATCATGTGCTTATTTTAATTGTATTCACCTGCTGTGAACATTTTTATTGCAACTTGTGTTTCCATCAGCGCACTGAGGACTAAAAACACGTCTGTGTTCAAAACGCGTCCAGTCGGGTGTTGGTTACTCTCCTCCACCGACCATGCCGGTCATGTTTCAGCAGCATTTTAATACGTACCAATAAAGTCTTTACATTTTATTCCTGGAGCTATCTCTTCTTCTCTAATAAGAAGCATTACTGCACCCAGAGAGCTCCTTACTCCAACTCGGTCACTGCAGATTGCTCTAACACCGACAGTCAGCTGATGCATCATGTGACTTTTTACAGGATGGTGGGAGTGGTCATCATCTGACTCAGCAGTAATGCAGTAACATCAGCTTGCCAGCGGGGGAAAAGTTGAGATTAAATCCCGATGGTCCAAAATAAAAAAAGTTTGACTCCATGGAACCATATCTGCCACAAATCCAAAAATCCATCGTGACAGGGAGGTGGGATTGGTTACCAACCAACATCAGCTGACCAGCCTAAAAGAAGCTGCCAGCAAGAGGATGGCATTAACTGTTGCTTTACCAAAGAAAAAAACTACATTTAAATTCCAGCAGACCCAGAGCTGCCACAAATGCCTTAATGATTCGTGACACCAATTCCGTTTTCTTTTATTTGTAACAGATACGTTTTTTGCGTACTGGATCCAGTAACCAAAAAACGGATCCTTTACAAATGAAAGAAAAATGGATGCCTGATTAATGGATTAATTTTCCATAGACTTCCATATTTAAAAAAAAACGGGTTGTGCAGAGATTGTTTACTTAATAACGGACTAAAAAATTGTGTTTGCACAATCTTTTTGCCAACAGATTGTGGCCGATCCATTCTAAGGGATACTACTGGACATGTGAACATAGTCTTAGACTTCATATTATCTGTTTGTGTGAACACAGTGTATGATGACGTTCGATATTATCTTGAAATGATGTGTATTCAACCATCTCATTCACAATTCTTAAACCGTAACTGTATCAGAAGTTCAATTTCACATCTGCACCTCCACTTGTTTAGCCATAGCATTATATATACTGTAGGCAACGTATGCTTAACTGACTGAAAAACACGTGTATTTTTTTCTAGGGCGCCACCATAGTATCTATCCAGGTTCGGACTGGCCCACTGGGAAACCAGAGAATCCTCCGGTGGACCTGCCCCCTGGCCAGTACCACAACTTCTGCCTCCTTCATTTGCCTGCTCTGCCCTGTATTTTGATCACGTGCACCAAGCAGTGAGTGCGTTATTGTATCCCGATGCCGGCGGGCTGTCTGCACTGCTCAGCCATAAGTGATGTGAAGTGAGCGCTTTCTCATCACCTGCTCTTGGCTTCTACTGATCTCATTGCGCTCACCGCTCTCAGCTGCAGAGTGCTCAATGAGATCAATAAAAGCCGGCAGCAGCAGATGATGAGAAATCACTCACGTAACATCACTTGATGCTGAGCAGTGCAGACAGCCGGCACCGGGTGTGGAATGACACACGCATAGCAAAGCGTTTGAGTGCTCTGAGGATATATTTTGAAAACGGTTGATGTAGCTTGAGTGAGGCTGCATAGGAAAGATGATGGAAAGATGATGGAGGGCTGTGTGGAAAACAGGAGGGAACGGGGGGATGATAAGGGGCTGTGTGGAGAAGGGGGGAGTGAGAAAAAGTCTCTCGGTGCTGCGGTGAGCTCACCGCAGTTCACCTGGAGAAATTTCTCAAAATGAACTCCGGTGAACGCTCTGAGCTCAGCGCTGCACCGTTAGACTTTCTCACTGTGTTAGCTGTGATCTCACCAAGGTCACGGCAGTTTAGCTCTGCTGAAAAGGCAGCCTCAGTGATGCACGGTAACCTTGATGACGTCACCACTGATCACTGATGCTGCGCTCGAGGAAACTCATTCATCAGTGATTCTCAGCCTGGATGGTCACATCTTGGCACTGTCCAGGTTGAAAACTGTTTATTCCCCAGACATGGATTCCGGTATGGGACAGAACGATGGACATGTGAAGGATATTGTTGTCTTCTTACAAGAGACAGTGGCTTCAGTGGAATGGGCGATGACATGAGTATGGTTAAATTTAGATTAATTAAAGGAGTCTGTGTCATTCTTTCAATTAAAGGACTTTATTCTTGCTGTATGTTTATTTACCATATACTGTAACTATAGGATTTGTAATGGACGGGTGTCTTATAGATGCCCCTCCATTACTAATCTGTGGGTCACTGGACAATACACAGGTGACATCAACCCCACAAATATGAAACCCACTTCTTGCCACTGCTACAGGGCAAGTGGGAAGAGCCAGGCAAAGAGCCAGAATTGGCGCATCTAATAGATGCACCTTTTCTGGGTGGTTGTGACTTGCTGTTTTTACGCTGAGGGCAATATCAATGGCCCTTACCAGCCTGAGAATACCAGCCCCCAGCTGTCCGCTTTGGCAAGGCTGGATGTCAAAAATTGGGGGGGGGGGGGGGATCTCGTTGTTTTTTACAATTCTTTATTTAAATAACAAATAAAAAACAGCATGGGGACCCCTCTATTCTTCATAACCAGCCTAGCTAATGCTGACAGCAGAGGGTTTCAGCCCTCAGCTGTCAGTTTTCCCTGGCTGGTTATCAAAAATACAGAGAAACCCAAGCTGTTTTTTTTTCTAATTGTTTATTTAGAGCGCAAGCTGATTAATACTCCCATCAGCCACTCCTGCTCTCGCCACTGTTAGCAGCAACAGGCATAGGCTGATAGGAGTAGTAGCCGACGCCAGTGACCAGATGTAAACTTTATATCTATGATCACTGCTGCGGGCTCACGCTGTCATTTGACATGGGAATCGCGGCTGTCGGACTGATGGTAATGATTTTGCTGCCAATCAGAAGCAGTGTTTGCTGGGCTGTTATGCACATGACAGCATGGCAAACATTGGATGTTCAGGACTCCCCATTCAACTGAATGGAGTCCGGGTACTGTTCTGGTACCCAAACCCAAACTTTTTTTTAACTGTTTGGCTGGATCCGAATATACAGTGGTCTGCACATCTGTAATCCTGTGTCTAGCGTGTGACTGCTGTGCATGTGTCCTGTGTTTAGTGTGTGACTTATGTGTATATTTTCTATAACAATATTGCATTTCCAATTTTTCAAAATTCCGTATGTCCGTAATATAGCACTTACCTATTTTCTATGGCAGTAATGCGGTTCCTGTTTTCTAGATTTACCATTCTAAACAATCCAAAGTGCAGCTTTATATTTTCTTAGTACTGGTGTGTATGTGTCCTGTATCTAGCATGTGACTGGTGTGTATGTGTCATGTGTATAGTGTGTATGTGGCACATGTCAAATTAATAATTAATTTTTCTGTGCTCCCAATAAGGATGTTTTTAAATCAAGCATAAAAATCATTGCACCCAACAAATGAGTGTTTTGCTGGTTTGTCAGGTGATTGTTTGAACAGGTATATAGTTGGAAAAAAATTCCCTGATTATCAGCTTGACAAGACGGTAGCTAAGGGAAGACTCTGCAGTTAGTACCCCTTAGGCATGGTGGGCCCCAAGAATGATTTTCTCTAGTGGGCCCAAACTACTCCAGTCCGAAGCTGTAGCTATCTATCTATCTATCTATCTATCTATCTATCTATCTATCTATCTATCTATCTATCTATCTAGTGGCGTAACTACAAAGTAATGGGCCCCAGTGCGAACTTTCAAAGGGGGCCCCCCACCATGCCAAAATATTTTCCACCCAAATTCACATTTTCCCTATTCATTTCGCACACTATAGCTTTGTTGCAATGTTGTATAGTCTGACCTCAGTGGCGTAACTATCCGGTGCCCCATTCTGGCATATATTTGTCCCCCGTTCTGCCGTTGTTCTGTAATGTATGAAAGAAAATAAACCATTATACTCATCAGGGGCTTACATAGAAGTCATGAGGATCCATATAAGAAGTATAACGCACCCCCATAGTCCTCTATATAATACACTGCACAGTTCATAGTCATCCATGTATACATTTTAGTCCATTAAATTTATGATAGCAAAGAAACACATTCAATTACAATCTATACACCAAACCTCCCACAATAATGGACAGGCAAAAGAATGTATTGTTAAAATATATACTTTATTTATATCATAAAAATCCAACGGTATTTCACAAAAAAAATTAATGATGATGCTTCCTGTCAAATACAGATCAAAAATGGTACCCAAAATACGAGTGACATATATTAGTTTACAGATAGCAATAATGCCTTGGTAATTCCACTCATAAAATTATTCATAAGTCAAAAAACTATTTTAATTCACAAATATAAAATGCTTAAGTGCAACTACTATAATACTGTCCCTATGTACAAGGTATAACTACTATAATACCTAATACCTCACATTACAGTGGCAGTGACTTAAGCAACCAATCAACTCACAGCTCTCATAGAACTAAAGAAAAACTGATTTTAAAAGTAGTACTATGATTGGCTGCGTAGTCACATAAAGAGCCCTGTAGTATTTTGACCCACGCTGCCCTATGTAGAAATCGGTGGTTCTTGTCTACGTTCCTGCTGGGACTTGCAGTTGTAGATATGTACATTAATGGTGTTCGCCCTGCCGCCACTTGTATACACTGCGCCACATTCACTCACAAGTTGACGAGAGTCTATTACCTCCGAGCAGCCAGTCCCGCAGACCACTTAGTCAGGAGCAGGGAATGACTGAAAGCGATGAGGAAGCTTCCCGCCACTACTCACCTACAATGTCTGCGCACAGCTCCCGGCACCGATCGGCTGCTAATAACAGGAGGACAGGTGCAGATTGGAGGCCTGAGGGACCCTTCGGCAGCAGGAGGAGGAAGATGCAGCAAGGGCTTGCAGCTTCTTAGGCTTAAAAACTGCTAGCTGCAGCACTCGGACACTCACACTCACACCTTCAGTGCTGCTGAGCTGAAGGACCTGTGGACACGCCTCTCTCCGGTCACAAGGTTGGATCACGTGACCGCATTCACTCCATTTTCCCCATGTAACTGGAGGACCTGCGGTGACGCCTCTCTGCTGCTGGCCCAGAGGCGTAGCTAGGGTTTCAACTTAGGGGGTGAAACATCTGAGTGGGCCCCATACCAGCTAACCCTGATTACAGCTACGGTTGCGCACTCTAATTGTGAATATAGTGGAACCTCAGAATATGACCGCTCTGTTACTGAAAATAAATCTATATACAAAAACGAACATTGACTTTACCGCCATATTGTGACCATATGCAACTTTGATGGTCACAATACTCTGAGTGCCCCTATAACAATACAGTAATGCCCACTTAACATTAGTAGTGCCCACTTAACATTTAATAATGTCCCGTAAGTTCCCCCATGTACTGCTCCATTATACACAGTATGGTGAGCTCAAAGCTTCCCTATACACAGTCTAATGCCCCCACAGCTCCCCTATACCCAGTATGATGATTCTATAACTCCCCAATACACCGTATGATGTTCTCACTGCTCCCCTTTACACATTATGATCCCACTGCTCCCCTATAGATAGTATGAGCCCAATGCTCCCCAGAGCTCCCCTATATACAGTGTAATGGGCCAACAGCTCCCATATGCACAATATGCCTTCACAGTTCCCTATACACAGTACAGTATGATGGGCCTGCAGCTCCTGTCAAACAGTATGATGTCCCCCACAGTTCCCTATACACAGTATGATGGGCCTGCAGCTCCTGTCAAACAGTATGATGTCCCCCACAGTTCGCTATACACAGTATGATTGGCCCGCAGCTCCTGTCAAACAGTATGATGTCCCCCACAGTTCCCTATACACAGTGTGATGGGCCCACAGCTCCCTTATACACAGTGTGATGGGCCCGCAGCTCCCTTATACACAGTATGATGGGCCCACAGCTTCCTTATACACAGTATGATTGGCCCGCAGCTTCCTTATATACAGTATGATTGGCTCACAGCTCCCTTATACACAGTATAATGGGCCCGCAGCTCCCTTATACACAGTGAGGGGCCCACAGCTCCCTTATACACAGTATGAGCCCACAGCTCCCATATACACAGAATGATGGGCCTGCAGCTCCCTTATACACAGTGTGATGGGCCCGCAGCTCCCTTATACACAGTATGATGGGCCCACAGCTCCCTTATACACAGTATGATTGGCCCGCAGCTCCCTTATACACAGTGTGATGGACCCGCAGTTCCCTTATACATAGTACGATGGGCCCGCAGCTCCCTTATACACAGTATGATTGGCCCGCAGCTCGTTTATACACAGTATGATGGGCCCGCAGCTCCCTTATACACAGTATGATTGGCCCGCAGCTTCCTTATACACAGTATGATGGGCCCGCAGCCCCCTTATACACAGTGTGATGGGCCCACAGCTCCCTTATACACAGTATGATTGGCCCGCAGCTCCCGTATACATAGTATGATTGGCCTGCAGCTTCCTTATACACAGTATGATGGGCCGCAGCTCCCTTATACACAGTGTGACTGGCCCGCAGCTCCCTTATATATAATATGATTGGCCCGCAGCTCCCTTATACAAAATGTGATGGACCCGCAGTTCCCTTATACATAGTATGATGGGCCCACAGCTCCCTTATACACAGTATGATTGGCCCGCAGCTCCCTTATACAGTGTGATTGGCCCGCAGCTCCCTTATACACAGTATGATTGGCCCGCAGCTTCCTTATACACAGTATGATGGGCCCGCAGCCCCCTTATACACAGTGTGATGGGCCCACAGCTCCCTTATACACAGTATGATTGGCCCGCAGCTCCCGTATATATAGTATGATTGGCCTGCAGCTTCCTTATACACAGTATGATTGGCCCGCAGCTCCCTTATACACAGTGTGATTGGCCCGCAGCTCCCTTATACACAGTGTGATTGGCCCGCAGCTCCCTTATACACAGTGTGATTGGCCCGCAGCTCCCTTATACACAGTATGATTGGCCCGCAGCTCCCTTATACACAGTATGATGGATTCACAGCCTCCTGTCATGATTTGGATGTCCCGGTCATTTACTCATCCTCCGGCGTATTCACTATTTTGTGGCACTGCTGCAGTGCCGCTGCTCAAACTTATGAGCGCAGCTTCTGAAAGGCCAGAAGTTAGAAGCTATGTCACAAGCGCTCAATGTAAGACTATGAGGCTATGTGCACTTGTTGCGGATTCGTGTGCGGAATTACCGTGGATTTCCTGTGTTTTGTGTGCAGATTTCACCTGCATTTTCACACCTGTGGATTCCTATACAGGAGCAGGTGTAAAATGCTGCAGAATCCGCAAAAAGAATTGCCATGCTACGGAAAATACAACGCAGCATTTCTGCGCAATATTTTCCGCACCATGTGCACTGCGGATTTGGTTTTCCATAGGATTACATGGTACTGTAAACCAGACGGAAAACTGCTGCGAATCCGCAGCGGCCAATCCGCAACGTGTGCACATAGCCTGAGAGTGAGAAAGAGGCCAGAACGAGGCTCCCATAGACATTGATTAGTGACCTCTGCGCTGCTCCATGAAATACTGGAGCCGCGGACAGGTCACAAACTGCAGGAGACAAAAACAGATGAAAACGCCAGAAGATGAGTATCAGACTGGGGGCAGGGGACTTGGATTTTCAGCACCACTCCAGCAATGAAATAAAAAATAATGCTGGAGTGGTGCTGTAAATGTGATTCAGCTCTTGGTTACTGTATGCGGGCTCCTTATACTAATACTCATAAAAGACCCAGGTGGTACGTATCAAAAGCCCCCTAACCCCCCCTTCCCCAATCTCCAGCCTCCCCAGACAGCAAATATTACATGTGACGGAGTACATATAATATCATAACAAAACATTATAATATTCACCCCCCAGTGTCCTGTCTCCCCTCCCCCACAATACCCCCATGGTCTCACATTCACCCCCCAGTACCCTGTCCCCCTTCACTCACTTTCAGCCCCCACAATACACCAGCGGTCTCACAGTGACATAACTGAATTTAATAAATCTAATAAGTTCCATTATTCTAAAGCAATTGTTACCATCCACCTCTCGTGTCTCCCCTTTTCCTCATAGTTTGTAAGCTTGCGAGCAGGGCCCTCACTCCTCCTGGTATCTGTTTTGAACTGTGATTTCTGTTATGCTGTAATGTCTATTGTCTGTACAAGCCCCCTCTATAATTTGTAAAGCGCTGCGGAATATGTTGGCGCTATATAAATAAAAATTATTATTATTATTATCCCCACTTACTGATAAAGTTTGCACTGCAGGCAGGACCAGGAAGTAAGTGAAATGCAGGTGGGCACTAGGACCCAGCGTGCCTGAGCCAATCCCAGCGTGCACAGACTGAAGAAAAACTGCAGCCAGGAAAAGCTTCATCATCAGGTCAGACGGGCGAAACCATTCACTGCAGGAGGGAGACTGCAGCCGCCACTGTGCTAGCAGCCTGCAGACATCAGAAGGGAGCAGACATTATACTGCTCTGCTCCTATGCTCTGTTCTGCCTCGTCACAGAAGGGGCCCTGGCTCCCGGTGGGCCCCTTCATGTGACAGGGCCCGGGGCGATGGCCCCCTCTGCCCCCCCCAGTAGCTACGCTACTGTGCTGGCCACAATGGTTCGGTCCTTCTCCTTCACTATTGCTAGACAGGTGGATGGACGGGCCCCTAGCAGCTGCGACCGCTATAGTTACGCCCCTGCTTCCATGTGCTCGCCAGAGGTAGCCTGACTGCCATTAGGTACAGAGATGAGATCCTCAGACCCCTTGTGAGACCATATGCTGGTGCAGTTGGCCCTGGGATCCTCCTAATGCAGGACAATGTGGCTGGAGTGTGTCAGCAGTTCCTGCAAGATGAACCTCCGTGGGATATTAGTTGTGATTTACGTTGATAATTTTTAGGTTTCATTGTTCTCAACACATTCCACTATGTAATGAATAAAGATTTACAACCGGAATATTTTATTCAGTGATATCTACGATGTGGTATTTTAGTGTTCCCTTTATTTTTTTGAGCAGTTTTTGATATAGCTTTATATCAAAAGGTGAACATTTTTTTTATAATTCATGGATTTATTGTAAACGTTTCTAGAATTCATGCAGTCTGTGTATAAATACTTCTCTGATTGTGATGTTGTAATATTCTTGTGCTCTGGTCTCAGTATTGGAGCCACCATGAAGCTCACACATGTTCTCCACTAGTCACCACTTATGCAGACCTGCAGTGCAGTGTGTATGGGGGGAGGCTGAGAGTGAGCCCTCTGCATTTCCCAGCCCAGCCTCCTGACTGCTGCCCTCAAGTGTCTTCTGGAGAAATAAAAGGAGCCGCCTGCTGGGATTTCTGCAGTGAGATAAATCATGCTCCCTGGACATCTTCCAGTAGAATCTCTTTGGACTAGTGAAAGAGAAGCCCGAGTACAGGAGAACTTTCTGTCAACTCTGCATTTATAACCTCATCTTCTTTGATATCAGGGTTAACTCGATGGACTCCTCACCATCCCACATGTATCCTGATTGTATTTTTTTTCTGTGCAATTGCAGCTCTCTGCTACCATAAATAATACAAAGTTTATGTCAGTGGCTACCTTCATACATTCAGATTCTGCCATGTGCCTTCTAGCCTCCATACATGAGAGATTATTATTTCTCACCCATACTGCCTCTTTTTACAGCATTAAGGTCATTCACCTCTACAGAATTATCACTACATTGCTACTCTCTTGCTGCACTGTTTTAATGACATTTTATTGCATATTTTGCATATTACAACCATATCACCAACCAACCATCTGTACAGAAATATTACTGCCCTTTAGTACTACATTTCTTTTGTCTATCTGTACAGAATTTGTAATGCAATTTATCAATACATTATTTATTACCCTCCATCTAAGCTAAATTTTCACTTTATCACCCTCGACCTCCTTTATTCTCATTGCATTACTACCCTACTTGTAATGTTTTTTTTTAACCTTCCTAATCGCGTTACTGTTTGTATAGAATTTTTACGCAACTTAACTTTACATTACTAACCTCCACCTATCTATAATTAAAACTATGTTACTGCCCTCCTCCAGTGTAAAATCACTTAGTTACTACCATCTGCCTGTAGAGAATAATTACGGTACTATTATTGTAAAATGCATTACCAGTCCTCTCCCCCATCCCCATGCAGAGTAAAGGTACCTTCACACTAAACGATATCGCTAGTGATCCGTGACGTTGCAGCGTCCTGGCTAGCGATATCGTTCAGTTTGACACGCAGCAGCGATCAGAATCCTGCTGTGATGTCGTTGGTCGGGGCTAGAAGGCCAGACCTTTCTTTGGTCGCTGGCTCTCCCGCTGACATCGCTGAATCGGCGTGTGTGACACCGATTCAGCGATGTCTTCGCTGGTAACCAGGGTAAACATCGGGTTACTAAGCGCAGGGCCGTGCTTAGTAACCCGATGTTTACCCTGGTTACCATCCTAAAAGTAAAAAAAACAAACACTTCATACTTACCTACAGCCGTCTGTCCCCGGCGCTGTGCTTTCCTGCACTCACTGTGAGCACAGCGGTGACGTCACCGCTCTGCTTTCCGGCCGCTGTGCTCACAGCCAGTACAGAGAAGCAGAGCGCCGGAGACAGACAGCGGAAGGTAAGTATGAAGCGTTTGTTTTTTTTACTTTTAGGATGGTAACCAGGGTAAACATCGGGTTACTAAGCGCGGCCCTGCGCTTAGTAACCCGATGTTTACCCTGGTTACCAGCATCGTTGGTCGCTGGAGAGCGGTCTGTGTGACAGCTCTCCAGCGACCAAATAGCGACGCTGCAGCGATCCGGATCGTTGTCGGTATCGCTGCAGCGTCGTTTAGTGTGAAGGTACCTTTATTGCTATCTTACTACCCTCCATCTGTTCAGTATTGCTGATTACTAGGGTAGCATGGTCCCTAGTGGATAGCCTTGCAGCGCAGGAGTCCTGGGTTCTAATACCACCTTGGACAACATCTGCAAAGAGTTTGTATGTTCTCTCTGTATTTGCGTGGGTTTCCTCCCACATTCCAAAGACATATTGATAGGGAATTTAGATTGGGGACAGTGATGATAATGTGTGTAAAACTGTAAAGCACTGTGGAATATGTTAGCGCTATAGAAAAATAAAGATTATTATTATTACTACCATTTATCTATACAGACCTATTTAGCCTTTATATTTATTTGCTAATAGTTACTTGTACAGATCTGGCGTCACACTAGAGAGAAATATGGACGATTGAGATGTGCAAAAACAACGCATTGCACTCAGACCAATGTTTCTCTATGGGGCAGCACCCATCAGCCGTATATTTCTTGGCTGTATTTTACGGGCTGAGAAAATCGCAGCATACTGCGATTGTCAGCATATTCCTCCAAAAATACACCAATACAAGTCTATGGGGGCGAAAAAAATACGGATTACACACGGACCACACGTGCGAGATTTTTCCAGGTGACAGGAAATGGGCCAAGCCATTATCAGGAAGCTTAGACATGCTAATTAGCTCAAAAAGCGCTCCAGACATCCCGGAAGAACGCCTCTACGGAGTCCTGCAGCATGTCTACCTATATAAATGTAGATATGCTTATCGTTCTGGTCCAAGAAAGGCCAGAAATTTGGGACCAGAGTGATGCACATTATTCAGACCGGGCCAGAAAAGAGGCGGCATGGAGGAGGATCTGTGTTCAAATGTTTAAAGATTTTAGGGACTGTCCACGTGAGGGACAGCAACAAATTAGTAAGTTCTCTCATGTTTTCTAAATCATATTAACTGCACTAAATAACACATTTTCACAGTATCCCCTTAAATCCTATTATGTGTATTTTTTGCTCATTATGTGTAATCTAGATTATGTTTATAAATGACACCTTACGAGGCCACATGACTATGTAAAATGTCTAAAAACTTGATGATCCAATGTGCGCAATGTTCTAATACATTATTAGTGTGTGACATTGCAGTGGAACATGTTATGAGACGCTGACACAGCATCCGCGACCAATACAGGCGGGAACGTGAGCAGCAGGCCAAGAGTGGGGATGCAACACCGACAAAGTGGAAGTATATATACGAGCGGCTGGCATTTCTGGTTCCCATTATGGATCTCAGACCGTAATACATACATCACACCACATTACACATATGCTATTTAGGGTCATATCTCCAACCTTTTTTTTTAAATCAAATTTCATAACAGAACTCAGTCCAACCTCACTGAGAGGGAGAAAGTGTCGGATTCTGAGGCCATTATAGATCCGGTCGGGAGAGGTGAAGAGGTGGCTGGCCCATCTTCTGAGCCTTCCAGCTGCATCCCCCAAGCTCCACCTGCACCAGCACCTGCAACAGAACCTGTACGAGGACCTGTAGCAGCAGCTGCAGCAGCACCCGGCAGCCTTGAGCAACCAGGCAACAGCAGCAGCCCTACCACGTTGAGGGCTCCCCCCAGCCTGCTGTCATATCTTGCCGTGGGCGACGAAGGTGAGAGATCCCTGCCTCTGATACCAGGAGGAATGTTGACATGGGGGTGCTCAATTACATGTCCAGGGCTGCCCAGGATGAGGGTGAGGAGACATATTCCCGCAGCCTGAACCGGTACCTCTATTCCCTACCCCATGAGGTGAGGCTATGTATGCGAGGATCCATTCAGATCCTCATTGATGCATGCACACATCCCAATACCCCATATGAGGCATTTGAGTTCTTGGAGAGGTGCCAGCTGTCACCCCATGATCTGCTCCGAGTTGACCCCAACCAAGAAGTGCATGGTCAATATGGATCTGAGGCACCTCCTCCACGGGTGCCTACACCTCACCCCATTCCCCCCCAAAACCAACCTGGGACACAACAGGCCCAAATGTCAGCCTATAACCCACCTGCCCAATATGGCCAGTCTTGGAGGCTGGTTCCAACCTGGCTTTGGATGACATGGCTATATTGGGGTGTATGAGGCACGTGGCTACAAGAATCCCCAGGAGTATAATCTCCATTATCCCTATGGCCACTTCGCCGCTCAGCAACATGATCCAGGCCACATCATACATCATGGCCCAGATTATGCACCCGCGCAGGGTGAAGGCCAAGTTGAACACCAAAGCCAGCAACAAAGACAGACTGGAGCCATTATCTCCATCAACGTACCAAGATTTGTAAAATTGTTGTTTTTCTGATTTTGCTTTAGCAAGTTTATGTTTATGTTCGATTATTTGGTTTAACAAATCTTGAAAAAAAGTTATGCCCATATTTGTCTGGGCACTATTGCCATATGATGGAAATATGGTTTTCGGTAAGAATAGTTATATTTTGGCTTTATAAAAATGTTTAAAATGCCAAGTTATATCTCTTATTGAATTAATTACTAAAAGATCCAAAAAAATCTAGAAGATAAAGTAACTGAACACACACAACACCTTAAAGGAAAAAACGATATTTATATACACAAACATTTTAAACTTACAACATAGATACAGCATGCTCTTGCCAGGGAGTAGCACCCTGAGGTGTAACAAAATAATAAGTGAAAATATCACATACTTTCAGTCCAGAGAGCGGACGACGGTGAGGGATCACATGTGGTCTAGGCCTACCAACATTGCCCAACACACCTTCAGCACCATCAGATGAGGAGCAATCATGTAGTCATGCAGTCAGGTGAAGTTATGTAGGACCACACATGCTTTGATGACCTCATTTACGTTGGCTTCACTCAGCTGAATGGCTGATTGGAGGACCCTCCATTTGGCACAAAGAATGCCAAAGGCGCACTCCAACAGTCGCCATGCGCGTGATACGCGCAAGTTAAGAGTTTGGACTGCTCTGTCTCTTCTCTATCTAGAGGTGAAGCATGCCTTCTTATCATTTCTTATAACCTCCATGACATCTGGAGATATTTGCATTGCAATGAGCGAGATTATGCATTCATGTCGCCTAGACATGGTTCTTATAGTAGGATTGACTATGTGTTGGTGGACGATGTAGCCCTTCCCCACTGTGTCTCCGCAGACATAGGCAACATTACCTGGTCAGATCACGCTCCAGTGTCTGTTTCTCTAAAGGATCCTCTGGCCATTAGACCTCCCTCACAATGGCGCCTCAACGACCATCTCCTGGCAGATCAATCAAACTCTCAACTTATAGAAAAGGCCCTGCAGGAATTCTTCATCAATGATTCCACAGAAATCCGAGATGATACCCTCTGGTATGCACACAAGGCTGTGGCACGTGGCCTCTTTATTAAGATGGCTGCGATAGCTAAACGGAAATATAACCTTGCCCTTCAATCTGCTTTAGACGAACTAGCCTGCCTTGAATCTTGCCATAAATTGTCCCCTTCTCCACAGCTGTTCTCAGATCTCACCAAGGAAAGCCTCCAGGTCTGGCAACTGCTTTTACATAGAGCGGAGAATGTCTTGAGAAAAGCAAAAGCTAAATTCTACTCAATGGGCGATCGCGCAGGCGCTGTACTAGCCATGCGTGTTAAAAAAAGAGAAATTCAGTCCAAAATCCCATACCTGCTTAAGTCTGATGGCTCTCAAGTATATAACCCAATCCACATAGCTGAGGAATTTGACTCATACTATTCTTCACTCTACAACCTCAGCTCCGACCCGGGTACCCATCAACCCTCTCAGGATTTAATAGCTGCCTTTCTGGAGAAAACTAAACTCCCCATGGTCAGCGCAAAGCAATTGTCCCTCCTAAATGCACGCATCACAGAGTCCGAAATCTCACAAATTATTAGAGAAGCTAAAAAGCGTTCCTCTCCAGGCCCGGATGTTTTCTCCTTTCCCTGTTATGCCCAGTTTTTCCCTATACGTTCCCCTTACCTTTTGCGCTTATTTAACAATTGGCAGGTGGTTGGAAGCATTAGGAGCGAGGGATTGGAAGCCTCTATTGCGACCCTCCCCAAACCGGGAAAACCCATGACCTCCCCGGAGAATTTTTGTCCCATCGCTCTCCTGAACTGTGACGTTAAAATTTACGCTAAGCTCTGGGCCAACAGATTATTGGCAGTGCTTCCCACACTTATACACCCTGACCAAGTTGGGTTCGTTCCAGGTAGGCAGACTAGAGATGTCAAGACGCTTCTGATTGATCTGCTGGATGTGGTGGAGAGGGGGAGCCTCCCCAGTGTGTTCCTGTCACTTGACGCTGAAAAAGTGTTTGACACGGTGCACTGGGGATATATTGAGCTTACTCTGAAAAAAGTTGGCCTTATCGGCCAGATCTCTAAAGCTATTGTGGCTCTATACTCCAATCCTTGTGCGTCTGTACACTCATCTGGCTTTAAATCCCGGACCTTTCCCATTTCCAATGGGACCCGCCAAGGCTGCCCCCTCTCCCCCCTCATTTTTGCTCTGATCATGGAACCTCTCGCTGCCATTGTAAGACAATGTATGGGCATTAAGGGTGTATTGGTGGAGTCAAGCACAAAATTGGCCTATACGCCGACGACGTAGTCTTAACTTGCTCCGCTCCCCTGAACTCCTTGAACGCGATCACTTCTATTTTACATCAATTCTCCGCGGCTTCCTATTACAGACTTAATTTGACTAAGTTCACGATTTTTCCCTTGTTTCTCCCTGTTCCCCTCCAAATACAAATCCAAGCTAAATATCCCATCATTTGGTCCCCCCATGGCTTCACCTACCTGGGCATTCGGGTAACTAAGTTAGCTGATATCGTCCGTATTAATTGTGAGGCGACCTTTTCGGATATTAAAAAAACAGAGATCAATTCTCCAGCACTCCTCTTTCGTGGACGGCAAGAATACAAACATCTAAAATGTTAATTCTCCCTAAAATCATATACCTATTCAGATGCCTTCCGTTATCCATCCATTCTAAGTACATATCAGCCTTCCAATCACTTATTAAAGGGACACTGTCACCTGAATCTGGAGGGAACAATCTTCAGCCATGGAGGCGGGCTTTTGGGGTTTTTGATTCACCCTTTCCTTACCCGCTGGCTGCATGCTGGCTGCAATATTGGATTGAAGTTCATTCTCTGTCCTCCGTAGTACATGCCTGCACAAGGCAATCTTACCTTGCGCAGGCGTGTACTATGGAGGACAGAGAATGAACTTCAATCCAATATTGCAGCCAGCATGCAGCCAGCGGGTAAGGAAAGGGTGAATCAAAAACCACAAAACCCCGCCTCCATGGCTGAAGATTGTTCCCTCCAAATTCAGGTGACAGTGTCCCTTTAAGCACTTTATCTGGAATAAGAAACCCCACAGAATTAAACGCCAAATTATGTCTTTGCCATATGCGAAGGGCGGGTTGGGTACTCCTAGGGTTCAGTGCTATCATAGGGCCGCAATCTTGGAACCTCTCAAATTATGGTGGGAAGGGGACTAGTTCCTTCTTTGGTTTTTATTTGAGTCGCATTATGCCCCCAGAAACTCTCTTAAACTCCTGTTAGAGCTTCACTTGATCCGTGTCTCTTCATGTGGTCCTTCCCTTCGATCAATTAGATCTGCTTCAAAACTTTGGGCTGCTCTGTGCCCTACTCACTTCCCATTTTTGTATAATTATGTCTCCTTGCAAGCTTTAGAGTATGCTATTGATAATATTTCCTTTTCCTCCTGGAGGGCGCGTGGGGTGCATCGGGTGGCTGATCTCTATGGCTCAGCTGGTCTGTTTTCATTTTCAGAGCTAGTTAGCTGCTACTCCTTGTCTAACAAGGCTTTTTTTCAGTATCTACAATTGCGTAGCTTCCTGAGGGCTCATCGACTATTTGGTGCACCTATGCCCTCGACAGATAATCCGGCTCAAAGATTTTTCAGACCATGCACCATAGTTCCTCATGGTATTTCCATCTTATATAAGGCTGTATTGTCCCACGGTGTAGCGGACAAACTTCCGTTTATGTCCATTTGGGAGTCCTCTCTCTCCTTCGAGGCTTCTCCTGCAGATTGGCATAATGCTATGCTACACCCTTCTAAATTTTCCTCTTGCCTTGGCCATCTAGAGCAGATAAAAAAGATTCAGCTCCAATGGTATATTACTGCGGTCCGGTTGGCTAAGTTCCATCTCTCCTCCTCCCCTTTATGCTGGAAGAAGTGCACGCCACTGGATCCCTTTCCCATGTCTGGTAGGGTTGTCCCCACATTCAAATTTTCTGGTGCCAGGTTGAATCTATACTAGCTGAAGTGACCCACCTCCCCTTTGTCTTAACTGGCCCCCTGGCAGTGTTAGGAATCTCCTTACTGGATTTCCCTCCTCCTCCTCTTCAACCTGTGATCTGTAACATTCTTGTTACAGCTAGACAATGCATTGCTAAGTACTGGAAGTCCCCTAATGTTCCTTCTAGGAAGAAACTTATAGCCAAAGTTAACTTCCATTTTAGCTATGAAGCAACTACAGCTGATTACCTCTCTAAAAAAAATAAGATCCTTTCTTGGTGGGATCCATGGGTTGCGTAGTCCTTTGCATCTCCCAATGTCCTGCCTCATTGTTATTAAGAGTTGTGTCTGTTCTCAGGCATTATTCTATTTGTTCATGTCTCTATGGATTTAATCTTGTGGACAATCCATTTTATGCGTGCAGGAAAGTACCGGGAGACAAGGTCACAGATGTATGGAGGAGACAGGTTGTGGATGGCTTTGTGTGTCATGGTTAGGGTTATGTACTGGAGTCTCTGGGTAATGGGAAGCCAGTGAAGGGATTAACAGAGGGGAGCGGCCAGCGAATAGCGGGGGGACAGGTGGATTAGTCGGGCAGCAGAGTTTAGAATAGATTGGAGGGGTGCGAGAGTGTTAGACGGGAGGCCACAGAGCAGGATGTTACAGTAGTTGAGGCGGGAGATGATGAGGGCATGGACTAGGGTTTTTGCAGATTCTTGGTTTAGGAATGTACGGATCCGTGAAATATTTTTGAGTTGAAGGCAGCAGGAAGTGGAAAGGGCTTGGATATGCGGTTTGTAGGAGAGATCAGTGTCAAGGAATACCCTGAGACAGCGAGCTTGTGGGACTGGGGAGAGTGGGCAGCCGTTTACTGTAATGGATAGGTTCATTGGGGGAGTCGCGTGAGATGGGGGAAAGATGATGAATTCTGTTTTGTCCATGTTAAGTTTTAGAAATCTAGCGGAGAAGAAGGATGAAATAGCGGATAGACATTGAGGGATTCTGGTTAGTAGGGAGGTGATATCTGGTCCAGAGATGTAGATCTGTGTGTCATCAGCATAGAGATGATACTGAAAACTGTGAGACATATTCTAGAATACCCGATGCGTTAGAATCGGACCACCATCTAGTACTGAATAATTCTGTACAGATGTGCAGCAGCAATACAAGCCCTCCAGCTGCACAGCAGTTTGCCTTATAAAACACTTTTACTACGCATCTCTATATAACTTATTAACCACTACCTGTACAGAATACTGTGACTTTAACTGCATTCCTACTACACACCTTTACATCACTGTTACTACTTTCTACTACAAACCTATACAGAATTATTACTGTACCCTTCACCGGACAGAATAGTGTGTCTTTTACAGCACACTACAGAATTAATACTACTCAGCAGCACAGAATATAGTCTTTTTACAGCATTACTTCTGCATATCTGTGCAGAATTAATGATAACTTTCACCCGTGAAGAGATACCAATGTCCTTTCTTACTTCCTTATGCTGTAGACCTGTATAGATACATTACTTCTTTTTACCTGTACATAATACTTTGCTTTGCTACTACATTACTACTACACAGATATGCAGAATTATTACTGCCCTCGTCCAGTACAGAGTACTAGGCCTTTTACTGCATTCATAGTCAGCACCTGCACAGATTTATTCACATCCTCCATCTGCACAGAACAGTGTGCCTTTTATTACATTACTGCATTTCTGCACATAACTTACTTCCCTCCTCTATACAGAGCACTTTCCCTTTTTATTGCATTACTACTGCACATAGGTGCAGAATTATTAACACCCTCCATCTGTAAAGAGAACTGTGCCTATTATTTTATTACTGCTATACATACATATGTACAGAATTCCTGAGCCTTGTACTGCAATATCACTGCTCATCTGCACATAAATATTACTGCACTTTACCTGTGCCAAAAACATAACCATTTACTGCATTATGACTGCATACCACTACACAATTCCTGTCATCCAGTAGTATGGAATACTACGCTTGCTACTGAATTACTACTGCACACTTATTCAGACAGAAATATTACTACCCTCTACCTGTACAGAATACTGTGCCTTGTTACTGCATTATTACTACCCTCCACCTGTACAGAATACTGCACCTTGTTACTGCATTATTACTACCATCCACCTGTACAGAATACTGCGCTTTGTTACTGCATTATTACTACCCTCCACCTGTACAGAATACTGCGACTTGTTACTTCATTATTACTACCCTCCACCTGTACAGAATACTGCACCTTGTTACTGCATTATTACTACCCTCTACCTGTACAGAATACTGTGCCTTGTTACTGCATTATTACTAACCTCCACCTGTACAGAATACTGCACCTTGTTACTGCATTATTACTGCCATCTACCTGTACAGAATACTGCGCTTTGTTACTGCGTTATTACTACCCTCCACCTGTACAGAATACTGCGACTTGTTACTGCATTATTACTACCCTCCACCTGTACAGAATACTGCACCTTGTTACTGCATTATTACTACCCTCCACCTGTACAGAATACTGTGCCTTGTGAATGCATTATTACTGCCATCCACCTGTACAGAATACTGCACCTTGTTACTGCATTATTACTACCCTCCACCTGTATAGAATACTGCACCTTGTTACTGCATTATTACTACCCTCCACCTGTACAGAATACTGCACCTTGTTACTGCATTATTACTACCCTCCACCTGTACAGAATACTGCGCCTTGTTACTGCATTATTACTGCCATCCAACTGTACAGAATACTGCGCCTTGTTACTGCATTATTACTACCCTCCACCTGTACAGAATACTGCACCTTGTTACTGCATTATTACTACCCTCCACCTGTACAGAATACTGCACTTTGTTACTGCATTATTACTACCCTCCACCTGTACAGAATACTGTACCTTGTTACTGCATTATTACTACCCTCCACCAGTACACAATACTGCGCCTTGTTACTGCATTATTACTACCCTCCACCTGTACAGAATACTGCACCTTGTTACTGCATTATTACTACCCTCCACCTGTACAGAATACTGCACCTTGTTACTGCATTATTACTACCCTCCACCTGTACAGAATACTGCGCCTTGTTACTGCATTATTACTACCCTCCACCTGTACAGAATACTGCGCCTTGTTACTGCATTATTACTACCCTCCACCTGTACAGAATACTGCGCTTTGTTACTACATTATTACTACCCTCCACCTGTACAGAATACTGTGCCTTGTTACTGCATTATTACTACCCTCCACCTGTACAGAATACTGCACCTTGTTACTGCATTATTACTACCCTCCACCTGTACAGAATACTGCGCCTTGTTACTGCATTATTACTACCCTCCACCTGTACAGAATACTGCACCTTGTTACTGCATTATTACTACCCTCCACCTGTACAGAATACTGCATCTTGTTACTGCATTATTACTACCCTCCACCTGTACAGAATACTGCGCCTTATTTCTGCATTATTACTACCATCCACGTGTATAGAATACTGCGCCTTGTTACTGCATTATTACTACCCTCCACCTGTACAGAATACTGCACCTTGTTACTGCATTATTACTACCCTCCACCTGTACAGAATACTGCGCCTTGTTACTGCATTATTACTGCCCTCCACCTGTACAGAATACTGCACCTTGTTACTGCATTATTACTACCCTCCACCTGTACAGAATACTGCACTTTGTTACTGCATTATTACTACCATCCACCTGTACAGAATACTGCACCTTGTTACTGCATTATTACTACCCTCCACCTGTACAGAATACTGCGACTTGTTACTGTATTATTACTACCCTCCACCTGTACAGAGTACTGCACTTTGTTACTGCATTATTACTACCATCCACCTGTACAGAATACTGCACTTTGTTACTGCATTATTACTACCATCCACCTGTACAGAATACTGCACCTTGTTACTGCATTATTACTACCCTCCACCTGTACAGAATACTGCGACTTGTTACTGCATTATTACTACCCTCCACCTGTACAGAATACTGCACTTTGTTACTGCATTATTACTACCATCCACCTGTACAGAATACTGCACCTTGTTACTGCATTATTACTACCCTCCACCTGTACAGAATACTGCGACTTGTTACTGTATTGTTACTACCCTCCACCTGTACAGAGTACTGCGTCTTGTTACTGCAGTATTACTACTCTCCACCTGTACAGAATACTGCGCTTTGTTACTGCATTATTACTGCCCTCCACCTGTACAGAATACTGCACTTTGTTACTACATTATTACTACCCTCCACCTGTACAGAATACTGCGCCTTGTTACTGCATTATTACTACCATCCACCTGTACAGAATACTGCACTTTGTTACTGCATTATTACTACCCTCCACCTGTACAGAATACTGCACCTTGTTACTGCATTATTACTACCCTCCACCTGTACAGAATACTGCACCTTGTTACTGCATTATTACTACCCTCCACCTGTACAGAATACTGCACCTTGTTACTGCATTATTACTACCCTCCACCTGTACAGAATACTGCACCTTGTTTCTGCATTATTACTACCATCCACCTGTACAGAATACTGTGCCTTGTTTCTGCATTATTACCACCATCCACGTGTATAGAATACTGCGCCTTGTTACTGCATTATTACTACCCTCCACCTGTACAGAATACTGCACCTTGTTACTGCATTATTACTACCCTCCACCTGTACAGAATACTGTGACTTGCTACTATATTATTACTACCCTCCACCTGTACAGAGTACTGCATCTTGTTACTGCATTATTACTACCCTCCACCTGTACAGAATACTGCGCTTTGTTACTGCATTATTACTACCCTCCACCTGTACAGAATACTACGACTTGTTACTGTATTATTACTACCCTCCACCTGTACAGAGTACTGCGCCTTGTTACTGCATTATTACCACCATCCACCTGTACAGAATACTGCGCCTTGTTACTGCATTATTACTACCATCCACGTGTATAGAATACTGCACCTTGTTACTGCATTATTACTGCCCTCCACCTGTACAGAATACTGCACCTTGTTACTGCATTATTACTACCCTCCACCTGTACAGAATACTGCACTTTGTTACTGCATTATTACTACCATCCACCTGTACAGAATACTGCACCTTGTTACTGCATTATTACTACCATCCACCTGTACAGAATACTGCACCTTGTTACTGCATTATTACTACCCTCCACCTGTACAGAATACTGCGACTTGTTACTGTATTATTACTACCCTCCACCTGTACAGAGTACTGCGTCTTGTTACTGCAGTATTACTACTCTCCACCTGTACAGAATACTGCGCTTTGTTACTGCATTATTACTGCCCTCCACCTGTACAGAATACTGCACTTTGTTACTACATTATTACTACCCTCCACCTGTACAGAATACTGCGCCTTGTTACTGCATTATTACTACCATCCACCTGTACAGAATACTGCACTTTGTTACTGCATTATTACTACCCTCCACCTGTACAGAATACTGCACCTTGTTACTGCATTATTACTACCCTCCACCTGTACAGAATACTGCACCTTGTTACTGCATTATTACTATCCTCCACCTGTACAGAATACTGCACCTTGTTACTGCATTATTACTACCCTCCACCTGTACAAAATACTGCACCTTGTTTCTGCATTATTACTACCATCCACCTGTACAGAATACTGTGCCTTGTTTCTGCATTATTACCACCATCCACGTGTATAGAATACTGCGCCTTGTTACTGCATTATTACTACCCTCCACCTGTACAGAATACTGCACCTTGTTACTGCATTATTACTACCCTCCACCTGTACAGAATACTGTGACTTGCTACTGTATTATTACTACCCTCCACCTGTACAGAGTACTGCGTCTTGTTACTGCATTATTACTACCCTCCACCTGTACAGAATACTGCGCTTTGTTACTGCATTATTACTACCCTCCACCTGTACAGAATACTACGACTTGTTACTGTATTATTACTACCCTCCACCTGTACAGAGTACTGCGCCTTGTTACTGCATTATTACCACCATCCACCTGTACAGAATACTGCGCCTTGTTACTGCATTATTACTACCCTCCACCTGTACAGAATGCTGCACCTTGTTACTGCATTATTACTACCCTCCACCTGTACAGAATACTGCACCTTGTTACTGCATTATTACTACCCTCCACCTGTACAGAATACTGCACCTTGCTACTGCATTATTACCACTATCCACCTGTACAGAATACTGCGCCTTGTTACTGCATTATTACTACCATCCACGTGTATAGAATACTGCACCTTGTTACTGCATTATTACCACCATCCACCTGTACAGAATACTGCACCTTGTTACTGCATTATTACTACCCTCCACCTGTACAGATTACTGCACCTTGTTACTGCATTATTACCACCATCGACCTGTACAGAATACTGCGCATTGTTACTGCATTATTACTACCATCCACGTGTATCGAATACTGCACCTTGTTACTGCATTATTACCACCATCCACCTGTACAGAATACTGCGCCTTGTTACTGCATTATTACTACCCTCCACCTGTACAGATTACTGCACCTTGTTACTGCATTATTACCACCATCGACCTGTACAGAATACTGCGCCTTGTTACTGCATTATTACTACCCTCCACCTGTACAGAATACTGCACCTTGTTACTGCATTATTACTACCCTCCACCTGTACAGAATACTGCGACTTGTTACTGCATTATTACTACCCTCCACCTGTACAGAGTACTGCACCTTGTTACTGCATTATTACTACCCTCCACCTGTACAGAATACTGCGACTTGTTACTGTATTATTACTACCCTCCACCTGTACAGAGTACTGCACCTTGTTACTGCATTATTACTACCCTCCACCTGTACAGAATACTGCGCCTTGTTACTGCATTATTACTACCCTCCACCTGTACAGAATACTGCGCCTTGTTACTGCATTATTACTACCCTCCACCTGTACAGAATACTGCACCTTGTTACTGCATTATTACTACCCTCCACCTGTACAGAATACTGCGCCTTGTTACTGCATTATTACTACCCTCCACCTGTACAGAATACTGCACCTTGTTACTGCATTATTACTACCCTCCACCTGTACAGAATACTGCGCTTTGTTACTACATTATTACTACCCTCCACCTGTACAGAATACTGCGCCTTGTTACTGCATTATTACTGCCCTCCACCTGTACAGAATACTGCACCTTGTTACTGCATTATTACTACCCTCCACCTGTACAGAATACTGCACTTTGTTACTGCATTATTACTACCATCCACCTGTACAGAATACTGCACCTTGTTACTGCATTATTACTACCATCCACCTGTACAGAATACTGCACTTTGTTACTGCATTATTACTACCCTCCACCTGTACAGAATAATGCGCCTTATTTCTGCATTATTACTACCATCCACGTGTATAGAATACTGCGCCTTGTTACTGCATTATTACTACCCTCCACCTGTACAGAATACTGCACCTTGTTACTGCATTATTACTACCCTCCACCTGTACAGAATACTGCGCCTTGTTACTGCATTATTACTGCCCTCCACCTGTACAGAATACTGCACCTTGTTACTGCATTATTACTACCCTCCACCTGTACAGAATACTGCACTTTGTTACTGCATTATTACTACCATCCACCTGTACAGAATACTGCACCTTGTTACTGCATTATTACTACCCTCCACCTGTACAGAATACTGCGACTTGTTACTGTATTATTACTACCCTCCACCTGTACAGAGTACTGCACTTTGTTACTGCATTATTACTACCATCCACCTGTACAGAATACTGCACTTTGTTACTGCATTATTACTACCATCCACCTGTACAGAATACTGCACCTTGTTACTGCATTATTACTACCCTCCACCTGTACAGAATACTGCACTTTGTTACTGCATTATTACTACCATCCACCTGTACAGAATACTGCACCTTGTTACTGCATTATTACTACCCTCCACCTGTACAGAATACTGCGACTTGTTACTGTATTGTTACTACCCTCCACCTGTACAGAGTACTGCGTCTTGTTACTGCAGTATTACTACTCTCCACCTGTACAGAATACTGCGCTTTGTTACTGCATTATTACTGCCCTCCACCTGTACAGAATACTGCACTTTGTTACTACATTATTACTACCCTCCACCTGTACAGAATACTGCGCCTTGTTACTGCATTATTACTACCATCCACGTGTATAGAATACTGCACCTTGTTACTGCATTATTACTACCCTCCACCTGTACAGAATACTGCACCTTGTTACTGCATTATTACTACCATCCACGTGTATAGAATACTGCACCTTGTTACTGCATTATTACTGCCCTCCACCTGTATAGAATACTGCACCTTGTTACTGCATTATTACCACCATCCACCTGTACAGAATACTGCACCTTGTTACTGCATTATTACTACCCTCCACCTGTACAGATTACTGCACCTTGTTACTGCATTATTACCACCATCGACCTGTACAGAATACTGCGCCTTGTTACTGCATTATTACTACCATCCACGTGTATAGAATACTGCACCTTGTTACTGCATTATTACCACCATCCACCTGTACAGAATACTGCGCCTTGTTACTGCATTATTACTACCCTCCACCTGTACAGATTACTGCACCTTGTTACTGCATTATTACCACCATCGACCTGTACAGAATACTGCGCCTTGTTACTGCATTATTACTACCATCCACGTGTATAGAATACTGCACCTTGTTACTGCATTATTACCACCATCCACCTGTACAGAATACTGCGCCTTGTTACTGCATTATTACTACCCTCCACCTGTACAGATTACTGCACCTTGTTACTGCATTATTACCACCATCGACCTGTACAGAATACTGCACCTTGTTACTGCATTATTACTACCCTCCACCTGTACAGAATACTGCACCTTGTTACTGCATTATTACTACCCTCCACCTGTACAGAATACTGCGCCTTGTTACTGCATTATTACTACCCTCCACCTGTACAGAATACTGCGCCTTGTTACTGCATTATTACTACCCTCCACCTGTACAGAATACTGCACCTTGTTACTGCATTATTACTACCCTCCACCTGTACAGAATACTGCGCCTTGTTACTGCATTATTACTACCCTCCACCTGTACAGAATACTGCACCTTGTTACTGCATTATTACTACCCTCCACCTGTACAGAATACTGCGCTTTGTTACTACATTATTACTACCCTCCACCTGTACAGAATACTGCACCTTGTTACTGCATTATTACTACCCTCCACCTGTACAGAATACTGCGCCTTGTTACTGCATTATTACTACCCTCCACCTGTACAGAATACTGCACCTTGTTACTGCATTATTACTACCCTCCACCTGTACAGAATACTGCGCCTTGTTACTGCATTATTACTGCCCTCCACCTGTACAGAATACTGCACCTTGTTACTGCATTATTACTACCCTCCACCTGTACAGAATACTGCACTTTGTTACTGCATTATTACTACCATCCACCTGTACAGAATACTGCACCTTGTTACTGCATTATTACTACCCTCCACCTGTACAGAATACTGCGACTTGTTACTGCATTATTACTACCCTCCACCTGTACAGAATACTGCACTTTGTTACTGCATTATTACTACCATCCACCTGTACAGAATACTGCACCTTGTTACTGCATTATTACTACCCTCCACCTGTACAGAATACTGCGACTTGTTACTGTATTGTTACTACCCTCCACCTGTACAGAGTACTGCGTCTTGTTACTGCAGTATTACTACTCTCCACCTGTACAGAATACTGCGCTTTGTTACTGCATTATTACTGCCCTCCACCTGTACAGAATACTGCACTTTGTTACTACATTATTACTACCCTCCACCTGTACAGAATACTGCGCCTTGTTACTGCATTATTACTACCATCCACCTGTACAGAATACTGCACTTTGTTACTGCATTATTACTACCCTCCACCTGTACAGAATACTGCACCTTGTTACTGCATTATTACTACCCTCCACCTGTACAGAATACTGCACCTTGTTACTGCATTATTACTACCCTCCACCTGTACAGAATACTGCACCTTGTTACTGCATTATTACTACCCTCCACCTGTACAGAATACTGCACCTTGTTTCTGCATTATTACTACCATCCACCTGTACAGAATACTGTGCCTTGTTTCTGCATTATTACCACCATCCACGTGTATAGAATACTGCGCCTTGTTACTGCATTATTACTACCCTCCACCTGTACAGAATACTGCACCTTGTTACTGCATTATTACTACCCTCCACCTGTACAGAATACTGTGACTTGCTACTATATTATTACTACCCTCCACCTGTACAGAGTACTGCATCTTGTTACTGCATTATTACTACCCTCCACCTGTACAGAATACTGCGCTTTGTTACTGCATTATTACTACCCTCCACCTGTACAGAATACTACGACTTGTTACTGTATTATTACTACCCTCCACCTGTACAGAGTACTGCGCCTTGTTACTGCATTATTACCACCATCCACCTGTACAGAATACTGCGCCTTGTTACTGCATTATTACTACCATCCACGTGTATAGAATACTGCACCTTGTTACTGCATTATTACCACCATCCACCTGTACAGAATAATGCACCTTGTTACTGCATTATTACTACCCTCCACTAGGGTTGAGCGAAACGGGTCGAACATTTTCAAAAGTCGCCGACTTTTGGCTAAGTCGGGGTTTCATGAAACCCGATCCGACCCCTGTGCGGGGTCGGCCATGCGGTACGCGACTTTCGCGCCAAAGTCGCGTTTCAATGACGCGAAAAGCGCCATTTCTCAGCCAATGAAGGTAAACGCAGAGTGTGGGCAGCGTGATGACATAGGTCCTGGTCCCCACCATCTTAGAGAAGGGCATTGCAGTGATTGGCTTGCTGTCTGCGACGTCACAGGGGCTATAAAGAGGCGTTCCCGCCGACCGCCATCTTACTGCTGCTGATCTGAGCTTAGGGAGAGGTTGCTGCCGCTTTGTCAGAAGCAGGGATAGCGTTAGGCAGGGTCCATTAACCACAAAACCGCTTGTGCTGCAGCGATTTGCACTGTCCAACACCACCCTCGGTGTGCAGGGACAGTGGAATTTTTTTTTTTTTTTTTTTTCCCCTCAGCGCTGTAGCTCATTGGGCTGCCCTAGAAGGCTCCCTGATAGCTGCATTGCTGTGTGTACGCCGCTGTGCAAACCAACTGCTTTTTTCAAAGCACAAATCCTCTTGTTCCTTCCTTTCTGCACAGCTATCTTTTTTGTTTGTCCACACTTTTTATTTCATTTGTGCATCAGTCCACTCCTTATTGCTGCCTGCCATACCTGGCTGAGATTACTGCAGGCAGGGAGATAGTAGCTGCCTGCCATACCTGGCTGAGATTACTGCAGGCAGGGAGATAGTAATTGTAGGACATTCCCTGTTTTTTTTTTTTTTTTTTTTTTGGTGGGAGATTAAGATTGGCAATTTGGCATTTCTGCTAGAGTGCCATCCCTGTGTGTGCCATCTCTCTCACATAGTGGGCCATAGAAAGCCTTTTCATTTTTCTGTATTTTTTTTTGTGGGGTGTATAAATTCTCCCTGATAAAAATACAGTGGGAGATTAATATTGGCCTTTGGGCTTGTGTGCCAGTCCTGAGTGTGCCATCTCTCTCACAAATAGTGGGCCATAGAAAGCCTATTTTATTTTTTTTTGGGTTTTATAAATTCTCCCTGAAAAAAAGGGAGATTAATATTGGCCTCTGGGCTTCTGTGCCAGTCCTGAGCGTGCCATCTGTGCCAGTCCTGAGCGTCCCATCTCTCTCACAAATAGTGGGCCATAGAAAGCCTATTTAATTTTTTTTTTGGTTTTATAAATTTTCCCTGAAAAAAGGGAGATTAATATTGGCCTCTGGGCTTGTGTGCCAGTTGTGAGCGTGCCATCTGTGCCAGTCCTGAGCGTGCCATCTCTCTCACAAATAGTGGGCCATAGAAAGCCTATTTAATTTTTTTTTTGGTTTTATAAATTTTCCCTGAAAAAAGGGAGATTAATATTGGCCTCTGGGCTTGTGTGCCAGTTGTGAGCGTGCCATCTGTGCCAGTCCTGAGCGTGCCATCTCTCTCACAAATAGTGGGCCATAGAAAGCCTATTTAAATATTTTTTTGGTTTTATAAATTCTCCCAGAAAAAAAGGGAGATTAATATTGGCCTCTGGGCTTCTGTGCCAGTTGTGAGCGTGCCATCTGTGCCAGTCCTGAGCGTGCCATCTCTCTCACAAATAGTGGGCCATAGAAAGCCTATTTAAATATTTTTTTGGTTTTATAAATTCTCCCAGAAAAAAAGGGAGATTAATATTGGCCTCTGGGCTTCTGTGCCAGTCCTGAGCGTGCCATCTGTGCCAGTCCTGAGCGTCCCATCTCTCTCACAAATAGTGGGCCATAGAAAGCCTATTTTATTTTTTTTTTGGGTTTCAGAAATTCTCCCTGGAAAAAAAAAGGGAGATTAATATTGCCCTTTGGGCTTGTGTGCCAGTACTAAGCGTTCCATCTCTCTCTCTCTCTCAGTCAGTGGGCCATAGAACGCATATTTTTGGTTTTATTTGTTTTCTAAATTCTCCCTGAAAAAATCATTTTATTTTATTTGGTTTCTAAATTCTTCCTGATAAAATCATATTTTTTTTATTATTTTTATTTCTAAAGTCTCCCTGAAAAAAAAAAAAAAAAAAAACAACCAAAAAAACAGTGGGAGATTAATATTGGCCTTTCTGCTTGTGTGCCAGTCTTGACTCCTGGGTGTGCCATCTCTCTCTCTCTCTCTCTCTCTCTCTCTCTCTCTCCAATTGTGGTCCATAGAAAGCCTATATTTTTTTTCCTTGATTTGGGTTCTAAAATCTACCAGAGAAAATAACTACATCAATCATTGGTAGAAAAATATTGGCCTCTGGGTTTGTGTGCCACTCCTGACTCCTGTGTGCGTCATCTCTCAGTCAGTGGGCCATAGAACGCCTATTTTTGGTTTTATTTGTTTTCTAAATTCTCCCTGAAAAAATTATTTTATTTTATTTGGTTTCTAAATTCTTCCTGATAAAATCATATTTTTTTTATTATTTTTTTTTCTAAAGTCTCCCTGAAAAAAAAAAAAAAAAACAGTGGGAGATTAATATTGGCCTTTCTGCTTGTGTGCCAGTCTTGACTCCTGGGTGCGTCATCTCTCAGTCAGTGGGCCATAGAACGCCTATTTTTGGTTTTATTTGTTTTATAAATTCTCCCTGAAAAAATCATTTTATTTTATTTGGTTTCTAAATTCTTCCTGATAAAATCATATTTTTTTTATTATTTTTTTTTCTAAAGTCTCCCTGAAAAAAAAAAAAAAAAAACAACCAAAAAAAACAGTGGGAGATTAATATTGGCCTTTCTGCTTGTGTGCCAGTCTTGACTCCTGGGTGCGTCATCTCTCAGTCAGTGGGCCATAGAACGCCTATTTTTGGTTTTATTTGTTTTCTAAATTCTCCCTGAAAAAATCATTTTATTTTATTTGGTTTCTAAATTCTTCCTGATAAAATCATATTTTTTTTATTATTTTTTTTTCTAAAGTCTCCCTGAAAAAAAAAAAAAAAAAAACAACCAAAAAAAACAGTGGGAGATTAATATTGGCCTTTCTGCTTGTGTGCCAGTCTTGACTCCTGGGTGCGTCATCTCTCAGTCAGTGGGCCATAGAACGCCTATTTTTGGTTTTATTTGTTTTCTAAATTCTCCCTGAAAAAATCATTTTATTTTATTTGGTTTCTAAATTCTTCCTGATAAAATCATATTTTTTTTATTATTTTTTTTTCTAAAGTCTCCCTGAAAAAAAAAAAAAAAAAAACAACCAAAAAAAACAGTGGGAGATTAATATTGGCCTTTCTGCTTGTGTGCCAGTCTTGACTCCTGGGTGTGCCATCTCTCTCTCTCTCTCTCTCCAATTGTGGTCCATAGAAAGCCTACATTTTTTTTCCTTGATTTGGGTTCCAAAATCTACCAGAGAAAATAACTCCATCAATCATTGGTAGAAAAATATTGGCCTCTGGGCTTGTGTGCCACTCCTGATTCCTGTGTGCGTCATCTCTCACTCAGTGGCCCATAGAAAGCATATAGTTTGTTACATTTGTTTTCTAAATTCTCCCTGCAAAAATCTATTTTTTTTTTTTTGGGGGGTTTCTAAAGTGTTCCTGAAAAAAATAAAAATAAAAAAAAAATAATAGTGTGACATTAATATTAACATTTGTGCTTCAGTGACAGTCCTGCGTGTGGGGCATCTCTCTAATTTGCAGCCACCAAAAAAAGAGTGTGTAACATTGGGCCTGATTTTCGCTGTGGTCTCACCAACCTGTAAAGGGGTAGCTAAATCATACAGAAGTTATAGCTCACCGTGTAAGTTGTGTGACTGCAACAAATAACGTTAGTTTGGTTACGTTTTTAAAACAATGAGGAAGTCTAGTGGAAGAGGTCGTGGCCGGGGGCGTTCATTGTCAGCTGGTAATGAGGGTAGTGGTAGTGGTGGAGCATCAGGTGGTCGTGGGGGAAAAAATATTGCACCTAAGTCTGGAGCTGTGGAGCCAGGTTCGTCGTCCGGCTACACAAGGCCTCGAACGCTCCCTTTTCTGGGATTAGGAAAACCGCTTTTAAAGCCGGAGCAGCAAGAGCAAGTTTTGGCTTATCTTGCTGACTCAGCCTCTAGCTCTTTTGCCTCATCTCGTGAAACTGGTAAAAGTAAAAGCAGCGCGTCGTTAGTGGATGTTCACGGTCAGGGACAAGTCACTTCCTTGTCCTCTTCAGCAAAAACAACAACAGAGAAGAATGCAGCAGGCGACACAACGGGTTACTCCATGGAGCTCTTTACACATACCGTCCCTGGCTTAGAAAGTGAAGCAGTTAACAGTCCATGCCCATTACAAATTGAATCTGACATGGAGTGCACTGACGCACAGCCACAGCCAGACTACTATGCTGGTCCTTTGACTCAGACCACAACATTGCCCTCGCAGGGTGCTGATCAAGAATCAGACCCTGATGAGACTATGTTGCCCCATCACGAACGCTATACCACCGAACGACACGGTGACACAGACGAAGTTGCGCAGGAGGTACAAGAAGAGTTATTAGATGACCCAGTTCTTGACCCCGATTGGCAGCCATTGGGGGAACAGGGTGCAGGCGGCAGCAGTTCTGAAGCAGAGGAGGAGGAGGGGCCGCAGCAGGCATCAACATCGCCACAGGTTCCATCTGCCGGGCCCGTATCTTGCCCAAAACGCGTGGCAAAGCCAAAACCTGGTGGAGGACAGCGTGGCCATCCGGTTAAAGCTCAGTCTGCAATGCCTGAAAAGGTATCCGATGCTAGAAAGAGTGCAGTCTGGCATTTTTTTAAACAACATCCAATTGATCAGCGCAAAGTCATCTGTCAAAAATGTTCTACTTCCTTAAGCAGAGGTCAGAATCTGAAAAGTCTCAATACTAGTTGCATGCATAGACATTTAACCACCATGCATTTGAAAGCTTGGACTAACTACCAAACGTCCCTTAAGGTTGTTGCACCCTCGGCCAATGAAGCTAGTCATCAACGCAACATCCCTTCCGGCAGTGTAGGACCACCATTTAGCGCACCACCTGCTGTATCTGTGCAGGTATCTTTGCCAGGCCAAAGCAGTCAGGGTCAGGGAATCACCAGTTTCGTAGTAGGAAACACTGCATCTAGGGCACCGGCGGCAACAATACCATCTCCCACCGTCTCTCAGTCTGCCATGTCCACCGGCACCCCCGCTAGTTCCACGATCTCCAGCTCTCCAGTCCAGCTCACCCTACATGAGACTATGGTTAGAAAAAGGAAATACTTAGCCTCGCATCCGCGTACACAGGGTTTGAACGCCCACATAGCTAGACTAATCTCGTTAGAGATGATGCCCTACCGGTTAGTTGAAAGCGAAGCTTTCAAAGACCTGATGGACTACGCTGTACCACGCTACGAGCTACCCAGTCGACACTTTTTTTCCAGAAAAGCCATCCCAGCCCTCCACCAGCATGTTAAAGAGCGCATCGTCCATGCACTCAGGCAATCTGTGAGCACAAAGGTGCACCTGACAACAGATGCATGGACCAGTAGGCATGGCCAGGGACGTTACGTGTCCATCACGGCACACTGGGTAAATGTGGTGGATTCAGGGTCCACAGGGGACAGCAAGTTTGGGACAGTTCTGCCTAGCCCACGGTCTAGTAAACAGTTGTCTGTAGCCGTTCGCACCCCCTCCTCCTCCTCCTCCTCGTCCTCCTGCAGAAGCAAGAGCTCGTCCACAGACCGCAGTCGCACAAACACTCCATCCGCACCTGCCACTGTTGCACACCAGGTCTCCCATTATGGGGCAGCTACTGGCATACGTCAGCAGGCTGTATTGGCTATGAAGTGTTTGGGCGACAATAGACACACCGCGGAAGTTCTGTCCGAGTTCTTGCAGCAAGAAACGCAGTCGTGGCTGGGCACTGTAGATCTTGAGGCAGGCAAGGTAGTGAGTGATAACGGAAGGAATTTCATGGCTGCCATCTCCCTTTCCCAACTGAAACACATTCCTTGCCTGGCTCACACCTTAAACCTGGTGGTGCAGTGCTTCCTGAAAAGTTATCCGGGGTTATCCGACCTGCTCCTCAAAGTGCGTGGACTTTGCGCACATATCCGCCGTTCGCCTGTACACTCCAGCCGTATGCAGACCTATCAGCGTTCTTTGAACCTTCCCCAGCATCGCCTAATCATAGACGTTGCAACAAGGTGGAACTCAACACTGCACATGCTTCAGAGACTGTGCGAACAGAGGCGGGCTGTTATGTTTTTGTGGGAGGATACACATACACGGGCAGGCAGTAGGATGGCAGACATGGAGTTGTCAGGTGTGCAGTGGTCGAAGATTCAAGACATGTGTCAAGTCCTTCAGTGTTTTGAGGAATGCACACGGCTGGTTAGTGCAGACAACGCCATAATAAGCATGAGCATCCCCCTAATGCGTCTGCTGATGCAAAGTTTGACGCACATAAAGGATCAGGCGTCTGCACCAGAGGAAGAGGAAAGCCTTGATGACAGTCAGCGATTGTCTGGTCAGGGCAGTGTACATGACGAGGTACCGGGCGAAGAGGAGGTGGAGGATGAGGAGGATGATGGGGATGAGTATATTTTTAATGAGGAAGCTTTCCCGGGGGCACGGGAAATTGGTGGCGTGGCAAGGCCGGGTTCTGGTTTTTTGAGGGACACAAGTGACGTAGATTTGCCTGCAACTGCCCCTCAACCAAGCACAACCGCAGATTTGACAACGGGAACTTTGGCCCACATGGCGGATTATGCCTTGCGTATCCTCAAAAGGGACACACGCATTACAAAAATGATGAACGATGACGATTACTGGTTGGCCTGCCTCCTTGATCCTCGCTATAAAGGCAAATTGCAAAATATTATGCCACATGAGAACTTGGAACTAATATTAGCAACAAAACAATCAACTCTTGTTGACCGTTTGCTTCTGGCATTCCCTGCACACAGCGCCCGTGATCGTTCTCACACGAGCTCCAGGGGCCAGCAGACCAGAGGTGTTAGAGGGGCAGAAATCAGAAGTGGCGTTGGACAGAGGGGTTTTCTGACCAGGTTGTGGAGTGATTTTTCTATGACCGCAGACAGGACAGGTACTGCAGCATCAATTCAAAGTGACAGGAGACAACATTTGTCCAGTATGGTTACAAACTATTTTTCATCCCTTATCGACGTTCTCCCTCAACCGTCATTCCCATTTGATTACTGGGCATCCAAATTAGACACCTGGCCAGAATTGGCAGAATATGCATTGCAGGAGCTTGCTTGCCCGGCAGCTAGTGTCCTATCAGAAAGAGTATTCAGTGCTGCAGGTTCAATACTAACAGAAAAAAGGACTCGTCTGGCTACCCAAAATGTAGATGATCTAACCTTCATTAAAATGAACCACAACTGGATTTCAAAATCTTTTGCCCCACCCTGCCCGGCTGACACCTAGCTTTCCTATGAAAAGGTCTTGCCTGTGGACTATTCTGAATGACTTTTCCAATCTCGTAATTTTCTTCACCTGATTGTCCAGCATACGACATGTTTCCACCTCACGAAATGGCCAAACTCCCCACACGGGGCCGTGCTATCGCCACTTTGCGCTTGGACCCTTGAGAGTGCTGTTTGTCTGAAGAGGTGGGTGTGGCCGCTTTTGGTCGACGGCACTGCCACTGGGTCCCTCATAGTACAATAAAGTGTCTCTGGCGGTGGTGGTGCGCACCCAACGTCAGACACACCGTTGTAATATGAGGGGCCCTGTGCCTGTACCGCCGGCCACAAGACAGTTCCCCCCCCCAGCTCAAACAGTGCTCTACCACTAGCAAAATTATCTCTCACAGCTTCACCAATGTGTAGTCTAGCCGCTGACATCCTTCAATGCCTGGCACTGACAATACCATTGTTTTGACATTTTTGTTATGTTAGGCCTTCGAAGCCTGTCTGCGGTCCCTTCTTTCTACAACTACTACACTGACCAGGCCACTGCTGGCCGTGTTACCCTGGAACCAATTTAAAAGTGCCTACAGTCAGCCCAATTTTGTTATGTTAGGCCTTCGAAGACTGTCTGCCGTCACTCCTTCCACTAGACTTCCACTGACCATACACTGCTGCCCATGTACCCCTGGAACCAATTTAAAGTGCCTACAGCCAGCCCAATTTTGTTATGTTAGGCCTTCGAAGCCTGTCTGCGGTCACTCCTTCCACTAGACTTCCACTGACCAGACCACTGCTGCCCGTGTACCCCTGGAACCAATTTAAAAGTGCCTACAGCCATGTGTTATTATTTTAGGCCTTCGATGCCTGTCTGCGGTCACTCCTTCCACTAGGCCTCCACTGACCACACCACTGCTGCCCGTGTACCCCTGGAACCAATTTAAAATTGCCTACAGCCAGCCCAATTTTTTTATTTTAGGCCTTCGATGCCTGTCTGCGGTCCATTCTTTCAACTACTACTACACTGACCAGGTCACTGCTGCCCGTGTACCCCTGGAACCAATTTAAAATTGCCTACAGCCAGCCCAATTTTTTTATTTTAGGCCTTCGATGCCTGTCTGCGGTCCATTCTTTCAACTACTACTACACTGACCAGGTCACTGCTGCCCGTGTACCCCTGGAACCAATTTAAAATTGCCTACAGCCAGCCCAATTTTTTTATTTTAGGCCTTCGATGCCTGTCTGCGGTCCATTCTTTCAACTACTACTACACTGACCAGGTCACTGCTGCCCGTGTACCCCTGGAACCAATTTAAAATTGCCTACAGCCAGCCCAATTTTTTTATTTTAGGCCTTCGATGCCTGTCTGCGGTCCATTCTTTCAACTACTACTACACTGACCAGGTCACTGCTGCCCGTGTACCCCTGGAACCAATTTAAAATTGCCTACAGCCATGTGTTATTATTTTAGGCCTTCGATGCCTGTCTGCGGTCACTCCTTCCACTAGGCCTCCACTGACCACACCACTGCTGTCCGTGTACCCCTGGAACCAATTTAAAATTGCCTACAGCCATGTGTTATTATTTTAGGCCTTCGATGCCTGTCTGCGGTCCATTCTTTCAACTACTACTACACTGACCAGGGCACTGCTGGCCGTGTACCCCTGGAACCAATTTAAAATTGCCTACAGCCAGCCCAATTTTTTTATTTTAGGCCTTCGATGCCTGTCTGCGGTCCATTCTTTCAACTACTACTACACTGACCAGGTCACTGCTGCCCGTGTACCCCTGGAACCAATTTAAAATTGCCTACAGCCATGTGTTATTATTTTAGGCCTTCGATGCCTGTCTGCGGTCACTCCTTCCACTAGGCCTCCACTGACCACACCACTGCTGTCCGTGTACCCCTGGAACCAATTTAAAATTGCCTACAGCCATGTGTTATTATTTTAGGCCTTCGATGCCTGTCTGCGGTCACTCCTTCCACTAGGCCTCCACTGACCACACCACTGCTGTCCGTGTACCCCTGGAACCAATTTAAAATTGCCTACAGCCATGTGTTATTATTTTAGGCCTTCGATGCCTGTCTGCGGTCACTCCTTCCACTAGACTTCCACTGACCAGACCACTGCTGCCCGTGTACCCCTGGAACCAATTTAAAAGTGCCTACAGCCAGCCCAAGTTTGTTATGTTAGGCCTTCGATGCCTGTCTGCGGTCACTCCTTCCACTAGGCCTCCACTGACCACACCACTGCTGCCCGTGTACCCCTGGAACCAATTTAAAATTGCCTACAGCCAGCCCAATTTTTTTATTTTAGGCCTTCGATGCCTGTCTGCGGTCCATTCTTTCAACTACTACTACACTGACCAGGTCACTGCTGCCCGTGTACCCCTGGAACCAATTTAAAATTGCCTACAGCCAGCCCAATTTTTTTATTTTAGGCCTTCGATGCCTGTCTGCGGTCCATTCTTTCAACTACTACTACACTGACCAGGTCACTGCTGCCCGTGTACCCCTGGAACCAATTTAAAATTGCCTACAGCCAGCCCAATTTTTTTATTTTAGGCCTTCGATGCCTGTCTGCGGTCCATTCTTTCAACTACTACTACACTGACCAGGTCACTGCTGCCCGTGTACCCCTGGAACCAATTTAAAATTGCCTACAGCCATGTGTTATTATTTTAGGCCTTCGATGCCTGTCTGCGGTCACTCCTTCCACTAGGCCTCCACTGACCACACCACTGCTGTCCGTGTACCCCTGGAACCAATTTAAAATTGCCTACAGCCATGTGTTATTATTTTAGGCCTTCGATGCCTGTCTGCGGTCACTCCTTCCACTAGGCCTCCACTGACCACACCACTGCTGTCCGTGTACCCCTGGAACCAATTTAAAATTGCCTACAGCCATGTGTTATTATTTTAGGCCTTCGATGCCTGTCTGCGGTCCATTCTTTCAACTACTACTACACTGACCAGGGCACTGCTGGCCGTGTACCCCTGGAACCAACATCAGAAAATATAAAAATAAGTATTTTGCTTATAAAAAAGAAAATACTGGTGAGATATCAAATGCAGACATTTTAACATTAAAAACAAACACACAACTCTAATCTGGTACAGTACTAAAAATGGCCACCAGCTACAATTACTTTCTCCTGCAAGTAGTTAACTGAAAGTTTTTTTAAATTGAAAACACACATATGGCATCCACCGAGTGTTGTCCTGTCGCGTCTTCTTTATATTATTGCCGAGAAGATGCAAAATAATGAAAATAATAAAATCATTAATTACCAAAATAATAGAGAAAGTCAACACCACATTGCAAATAAACATTCATTCCAAATAAAGAAGCAGGGCGCGTCCGAGGGTGAGTATATACCTAATAAGAATATAATCACCCTCGGACGCGCAATGCTTATTTCCAACAGCCTTCCTTCCTAAGAATCAGCCCTTCCGTCGTGTAGAGAGACGTTGTGTTACACTCCAAGGTGTTCCCCAGGTTGCCTTTCCTGAGCTTCGATCTTCCGGCTCTCGTTTAGTAGTTCTTGGAAACTACTCTGCATTAGGCCTTCAAATTGGGTATGGGGTGTAGAGAGATGGTGTGTTCCACTCCAAGGTGTTCCCCAGGTTGCCTTTCCTGAGCTTCGATCTTCCGGCTCTCGTTTAGTAGTTGTTGGAAACTACGCTGCATTAGGCCTTCAAATTGGGTATGGGGTGTAGCGAGAGGGTGTGTTACACTCCAAGGTGTTCCCCAGGTTGCCTTTCCTGAGCTTCGATCTTCCGGCTCTCGTTTAGTAGTTCTTGGAAACTACACTGCATTAGGCCTTCAAATTGGGTATGGGGTGTAGAGAGAGGGTGTGTTACACTCTAAGGTGTTCCCCAGGTTTCCTTGCCATTGCTTCGGTCTTCCGACTCTCGTTTAGTAGTTGTAGAAAAGTACACTGCATTAGGCCATACAAAATGGGTATGGGGTGGAGAGAGATGGTGTGTTACACTCCAAGGTGTTCCCCAGGTTGCCTTTCCTGAGCTTCTATCTTCAGGCTCTCATTAAATTGTGGTTAAATGGAACAACTGCATTTGGCGTACTAGTTGGTTTGGGGCCTACTATCGGTGTCTGCCACTCCTTGCTGTTCTCCTCCACTGAACAAAGCTGTGCCGCCTGTTTACTACGGTTGCCAATTTTGAACTGCATTTCGACTACTTACTGATTTGGCCCTACTCTCTGTGTCAGCCTCTCATTCCAGTTGTCCTCCACTGCAATGCCCCCTGGTTATTCCTGTGTTACCAATTTTGAACTGCATTTAGCCCACTTTCTTCTTTGGGCCTATATCTGTGTTTCCACTTCATCGTGCCCATTGCCCAGCCAGTGATAGATGAGTCTGCTGGTACATTGACCCATAACGCAACATTCCCCGTGCACGCTACACAACAACATTGTGACCCTGCTGAAAGTCAGGTTGCTCTTCCCGCATACCATACCACCTTACACGGGGACAAAGAGGAAGGTGCAGATGAAAGTGCAGGTTCCTTCATCAGGTGGGGGGAGGAATACTAGTTGGCGACGTCACTGGCACAGGGCCTCTCATAGTACGCAAAAGTGTTGCTGCCGGTGGGAGGCGCCCCCGCCGTGCAAACACACCGCTGTACTTTGAGGGGCCCTGTGCCAGTGCCAATGCCAACGAGTGGGCCCCCCCTGCTTGCTCAGGTTCACAGCACTTGCAAAGTTGAAATACTTACCTCTCCCTGCTCCACTGCCGTGACGTGGTCCAGATTTCCTGGGCCCACTAATTACTTGAACCAGCCCTACCCCCCACAACTTTAGCCAAATGACCCCCAATTTCAAATGCCTTCCAATTATTATAAGGTAAATTACGCTTGACAAGCTTCATTAAGAAGAATGGATGGTTTTGACATTAAAATGGCCACTCTAGGTGTTTTCCTGGCCCCCACTCACTGCCGACTATGCTGCCCCATTGACTTGCATTGGGTTTCGTGTTTCGGTCGATCCCGACTTTACGTCATAATCGGCCGATTTCACTCGACCCGACTTTGGACATAGTCGGGTTTCGCAAAACCCGGCTCGACTCTAAAAAGGTCAAGGTCGCTCAACTCTACCCTCCACCTGTACAGATTACTGCACCTTGTTACTGCATTATTACCACCATCGACCTGTACAGAATACTGCGCCTTGTTACTGCACTATTACTACCCTCCACCTGTACAGAATACTGCACCTTGTTACTGCATTATTACTACCCTCCACCTGTACAGAATACTGCGACTTGTTACTGCATTATTACTACCCTCCACCTGTACAGAGTACTGCACCTTGTTACTGCATTATTACTACCCTCCACCTGTACAGAATACTGCGACTTGTTACTGTATTATTACTACCCTCCACCTGTACAGAGTACTGCACCTTGTTACTGCATTATTACCACCCTCCACCTGTACAGAATACTGCGCCTTCTTACTGCATTATTGCTACCCTCCACCTGTACAGAATACTGCGTCTTGTTACTGCATTATTGCCACCATCCACCTGTACAAAATACTGTGCCTTGTTACTGCATTATTACCACCATCCACCTGAACAGAATACTGCGCCTTGTTACTGCATTATTACTACCATCCACCTGTACAGAATACTGCACCTTGTTACTGCATTATTACTACCCTCCACCTGTACAGAATACTTGACCTTGTTACTGCATTATTACTACCCTCCACCTGTACAGAATACTGCACCTTGCTACTGCATTATTACCACTATCCACCTGTACAGAATACTGCGCCTTGTTACTGCATTATTACTACCATCCACGTGTATAGAATACTGCACCTTGTTACTGCATTATTACCACCATCCACCTGTACAGAATACTGCGCCTTGTTACTGCATTATTACTACCCTCCACCTGTACAGATTACTGCACCTTGTTACTGCATTATTACCACCATCGACCTGTACAGAATACTGCGCCTTGTTACTGCATTATTACTACCATCCACGTGTATAGAATACTGCACCTTGTTACTGCATTATTACCACCATCCACCTGTACAGAATACTGCGCCTTGTTACTGCATTATTACTACCCTCCACCTGTACAGATTACTGCACCTTGTTACTGCATTATTACCACCATCGACCTGTACAGAATACTGCACCTTGTTACTGCATTATTACTACCCTCCACCTGTACAGAATACTGCACCTTGTTACTGCATTATTACTACCCTCCACCTGTACAGAATACTGCGCCTTGTTACTGCATTATTACTACCCTCCACCTGTACAGAATACTGCGCCTTGTTACTGCATTATTACTACCCTCCACCTGTACAGAATACTGCACCTTGTTACTGCATTATTACTACCCTCCACCTGTACAGAATACTGCGCCTTGTTACTGCATTATTACTACCCTCCACCTGTACAGAATACTGCACCTTGTTACTGCATTATTACTACCCTCCACCTGTACAGAATACTGCGCTTTGTTACTACATTATTACTACCCTCCACCTGTACAGAATAATGCACCTTGTTACTGCATTATTACTACCCTCCACCTGTACAGAATACTGCGCCTTGTTACTGCATTATTACTACCCTCCACCTGTACAGAATACTGCACCTTGTTACTGCATTATTACTACCCTCCACCTGTACAGAATACTGCACCTTGTTACTGCATTATTACTACCATCCACCTGTACAGAATACTGCACTTTGTTACTGCATTATTACTACCCTCCACCTGTACAGAATAATGCGCCTTGTTTCTGCATTATTACTACCATCCACGTGTATAGAATACTGCGCCTTGTTACTGCATTATTACTACCCTCCACCTGTACAGAATACTGCGCCTTGTTACTGCATTATTACTACCCTCCACCTGTACAGAATACTGCGCCTTGTTACTGCATTATTACTGCCCTCCACCTGTACAGAATACTGCACCATGTTACTGCATTATTACTACCCTCCACCTGTACAGAATACTGCACTTTGTTTCTGCATTATTACTACCATCCACCTGTACAGAATACTGCACCTTGTTACTGCATTATTACTACCATCCACCTGTACAGAATACTGCACCTTGTTACTGCATTATTACTACCCTCCACCTGTACAGAATACTGCGACTTGTTACTGTATTATTACTACCCTCCACCTGTACAGAGTACTGCGTCTTGTTACTGCAGTATTACTACTCTCCACCTGTACAGAATACTGCGCTTTGTTACTGCATTATTACTGCCCTCCACCTGTACAGAATACTGCACTTTGTTACTACATTATTACTACCCTCCACCTGTACAGAATACTGCGCCTTGTTACTGCATTATTACTACCATCCACCTGTACAGAATACTGCACTTTGTTACTGCATTATTACTACCCTCCACCTGTACAGAATACTGCACCTTGTTACTGCATTATTACTACCCTCCACCTGTACAGAATACTGCACCTTGTTACTGCATTATTACTATCCTCCACCTGTACAGAATACTGCACCTTGTTACTGCATTATTACTATCCTCCACCTGTACAAAATACTGCACCTTGTTTCTGCATTATTACTACCATCCACCTGTACAGAATACTGTGCCTTGTTTCTGCATTATTACCACCATCCACGTGTATAGAATACTGCGCCTTGTTACTGCATTATTACTACCCTCCACCTGTACAGAATACTGCACCTTGTTACTGCATTATTACTACCCTCCACCTGTACAGAATACTGTGACTTGCTACTGTATTATTACTACCCTCCACCTGTACAGAGTACTGCGTCTTGTTACTGCATTATTACTACCCTCCACCTGTACAGAATACTGCGCTTTGTTACTGCATTATTACTACCCTCCACCTGTACAGAATACTACGACTTGTTACTGTATTATTACTACCCTCCACCTGTACAGAGTACTGCGCCTTGTTACTGCATTATTACCACCATCCACCTGTACAGAATACTGCGCCTTGTTACTGCATTATTACTACCCTCCACCTGTACAGAATGCTGCACCTTGTTACTGCATTATTACTACCCTCCACCTGTACAGAATACTGCACCTTGTTACTGCATTATTACTACCCTCCACCTGTACAGAATACTGCACCTTGCTACTGCATTATTACCACTATCCACCTGTACAGAATACTGCGCCTTGTTACTGCATTATTACTACCATCCACGTGTATAGAATACTGCACCTTGTTACTGCATTATTACCACCATCCACCTGTACAGAATACTGCACCTTGTTACTGCATTATTACTACCCTCCACCTGTACAGATTACTGCACCTTGTTACTGCATTATTACCACCATCGACCTGTACAGAATACTGCGCCTTGTTACTGCATTATTACTACCATCCACGTGTATAGAATACTGCACCTTGTTACTGCATTATTACCACCATCCACCTGTACAGAATACTGCGCCTTGTTACTGCATTATTACTACCCTCCACCTGTACAGATTACTGCACCTTGTTACTGCATTATTACCACCATCGACCTGTACAGAATACTGTGCCTTGTTACTGCATTATTACTACCCTCCACCTGTACAGAATACTGCACCTTGTTACTGCATTATTACTACCCTCCACCTGTACAGAATACTGCGACTTGTTACTGCATTATTACTACCCTCCACCTGTACAGAGTACTGCACCTTGTTACTGCATTATTACTACCCTCCACCTGTACAGAATACTGCGACTTGTTACTGTATTATTACTACCCTCCACCTGTACAGAGTACTGCACCTTGTTACTGCATTATTACCACCCTCCACCTGTACAGAATACTGCGTCTTGTTACTGCATTATTGCCACCATCCACCTGTACAGAATACTGCGCCTTGTTACTGCATTATTACCACCATCCACCTGAACAGAATACTGCGCCTTGTTACTGCATTATTACTACCATCCACCTGTACAGAATACTGCACCTTGTTACTGCATTATTACTACCCTCCACCTGTACAGAATACTGCACCTTGTTACTGCATTTAGTAGCGTAGCTACCGGGGGGGCAGAGGGGGCCATCGCCCCGGGCCCCACGCTCTGAGGGGGCCTACCGGGAGCTACGCTACTGTAACTGTATCGGCACGCGCAGCGCGCCGATGCAGTTACATTCTGCAGCAGAGCAGGGAGAATCGATCTCCCTGCCCTGCGGCTATGGGGCCCCTGGGCAGGCGGGGGGGGCCCGATGCCAGCAGTGGGCCCCCCGCCTGTCATGGCCTGGTGAGCTGTATCAGCATCTAGCCAATACCGCTCACCGCAGTGATGAGGGAAGGAGCGCTGCACTCCTCCCATCATCCCCCACACCTTCTGACAGCGGGCGCGATGACGTCACAGCCCAGCGCCCGCTGTCAGATGAGCAGGAGCAGGAAGCACCGCTGGAACAAGGAGGAAGAGAGGTGAGTATTTATTTGCTGTGTTTTTATGGGGGCTGCCTCATATACAATATCTGCCTATAGGGGGGAGTGCTGCCTGATATACATTATCTGCCTATAGGGGGGAGTGCTGCCTGATATACATTATCTGCCTATAGGGGGGGGAGTGCTGCCTCATTACAATATCTGCCTATGGGGGGGAGTGCTGCCTCATTACAATATCTGCCTATAGGGGGAGAGTGCTGCCTGATATACATTATCTGCCTATAGGGGGGGAGTGCTGCCTGATATACATTATCTGCCTATAGGGGGGAGTGCTGCCTCATTACAATATCTGCCTATAGGGGGGGAGTGCTGCCTCATTACAATATCTGCCTATAGGGGGGGAGTGCTGCCTGATATACAATATCTGCCTATGGGGGGGAGTGCTGCCTCATTACAATATCTGCCCATAGGGGGGAGTGCTGCCTGATATACATTATCTGCCTATAGCGGGGGAGTGCTGCCTCATTACAATATCTGCCTATAGGGGGGAGGGCTGCCTCATTACAATATCTGCCTATAGGGGGGGAGTGCTGCCTGATATAAAATATCTGCCTATAGGGGGGGAGTGCTGCCTCATTACAATATCTGCCTATGGGGGGGGAGTGCTGCCTGATATACAATATCTGCCTATAGGGGGGAGTGCTGCCTCATATACAGTATCTGCCTATAGGGGGGAGTGCTGCCTCATTACAATATCTGCCTATAGGGGGGAGTGCTGCCTCATATACAATATCTGCCTATAGGGGGGAGTGCTGCCTCATATATTATCTGCCTATCGGGGGGAGTGCTGCCTCATATACATTATCTGCCTATAGGGGGGAGTGCTGTCTCATATACAATATCTGCCTATAGGGCGGGAGTGCTGCCTCATATACAATATCTGCCTATAGGGGGGAGCGCTGCCTCATATACAATATCTGCCTATAGGGGGGGAGTGCTGTCTCATATACAGTATCTGCCTATAGGGGGGAGTGCTGCCTCATATACAGTATCTGCCTATAGGGGGGGAGTGCTGCCTCATATACAGTATCTGCCTATGGGGGAGGGAGTGCTGCCTTATATACAGTATCTGCCTTAAGGGGAGGGAGTGCTGCCTTTTATACAGTATCTGCCTATGGGGGGGAGTGCTGCCTTATATACAGTATCTGCCTATAGGGGGGAGTGCTGCCTTATATACAGTATCTGCCTATGGGGGGGAGTGCTGCCTTATATACAGGATCTGCCTATAGGGGGAGTGCTGCCTTATATACAGGATCTGCCAATAGGGGGGGAGTGCTGCCTTATATACAGGATCTGTCTATAGGGGGGGAGTGCTGCCTTATATAGAGTATCTGCCTATAGGGGGGGAGTGCTGCCTTATATACAGGATCTGCTTATAGGGGGAGTGCTGCATTATATACAGTATCTGCCTATAGGGGGGAGTGCTTCCTTATATACAGTATCTGCCTATGGGGGGGGGAGTGCTGGCTTATATAAAGGATCTGCCTATAGGGGGAGTGCTGCCTTATATACAGGATCTGCCTATAGGGGGGGGGAGTGCTGCCTTATATACAGGATCTGCCTATAGGGGGAGTGCTGCCTTATACACAGGATCTGCCTATAGGGGGGAGTGCTGCCTTATATACAGGATCTGCCTATAGGGGGGGACTGCTGCCTTATTCTACAGGATCTGCCTATGGGGTGGTGCTGCCTTATACTACAGGGTCTGCCTATGGGGGTGCTGCCTTGTGCTATATTGAGGACTATCTGGCACATTATACTATATAGCGGTTATCTATGGGGCCATCATACAGTGTGGGGATTACAGTGTTGGAGGCTACTAAGGGGTCAGTATACTGTGTGGGTGGTACTATTAGGGGCATTATAGTGTGTATAGGGGAGCTGTACGGGGGGAGACTCAGGACATTATTAAATTTAAAGTGGGCACTTATTGTAATAGGGGAACTCAGGTTACTGTGACTATCAAAAGGGCACACAGACGGCATTATTACTTTCTAGGGGGAAAAATGTGGGCTCTGTTTTCTAGGGCACTTGCACCCGGCATTACTATATTATAGAGGGGTGCTTTAGAATTTAGAGGGTACAGAGAACCACAGAGTAGGTGCAGTAATAGGGTCACATACGGCAGCAGAGGCTCAGTATTGGGGTATCAGGTGCAGTAATAGGGACGCATACGGCAGCAGCGGCTCGGTATTGGGGTATCAGGTGGAGTAATAGGGTCACATACGGCAGCAGTGGCTCAGTATTGGGGTATCAGGTGCAGTAATAGGGACACATACGGCAGCAGCGGCTCAGTATTGGGGTATCTGGTGGAGTAATAGGGTCACATACGGCAGCAGCGGCTCAGTATTGGGGTACCAGGTGCAGTAATAGGGACACATACGGCAGCAGCAGCTCAGTATTGGAGTATCAGGTGCAGTAATAGGGACACATATGGCAGCAGCAGCTCAGTATTGGGGTATCAGGGGCAGTAATAGGGACACATACGGCAGCAGCGGCTTAGTATTGGGGTATCAGGTGCAGTAATAGGGACACATACGGCAGCAGAGGCTCGGTATTGGGGTATCAGGTGCAGTAATAGGGACACATACGGCAGCAGCGGCTCAGTATTGGGGTATCAGGTGCAGTAATAGGGACACATACGGCAGCAGCGGCTCAGTATTGGGGTATCAGGTGGAGTAATAAGGTCACATACGGCAGCAGCGGCTCAGTATTGGGGTACCAGGTGCAGTAATAGGGACACATACGGCAGCAGCGGCTCAGTATTGGAGTATCAGGTGCAGTAATAGGGACACATACGGCAGCAGCAGCTCAGTATTGGGGTATCAGGGGCAGTAATAGGGACACATACGGCAGCAGCGGCTTAGTATTGGGGTATCAGGTGCAGTAATAGGGACACATACGGCAGCAGAGGCTCGGTATTGGGGTATCAGGTGCAGTAATAGGGACACATACGGCAGCAGCGGCTCAGTATTGGGGTATCAGGTGCAGTAATAGGGACACATACGGCAGCAGCGGCTCAATATTTGGGTATCAGGTGCAGTAATAGGGACACATACGGCAGCAGCGGCTCAGTATTGGGGTATCAGGTGCAGTAATAGGGTCACATACGGCAGCAGAGGCTCAGTATTGGGGTATCAGGTGCAGTAATAGGGACACATACGGCAGCAGTGGCTCAGTATTGGGGTATCAGGTGCAGTTATAGGGACACATACAGCAGCAGAGGCTCGGTATTGGGGTATCAAGTGCAGTAATAGGGACACATACGGCAGCAGCGGCTCAGTATTGCGGTATCAGGGGCAGTAATAGGGACACATACGGCAGCAGCGGCTCAGTATTGGGGTAGCAGGTGCAGTAATAGGGACACATACGGCGGCAGTGGCTCAGTATTGGGGTATCAGGTGCAGTAATAGGGACACATACGGCAGCAGCGGCTCAGTATTGGGGTATCAGGTTCAGTAATAGGGACACATACGGCAGCAGTGGCTCAGTATTGAGGTATCAGGTGCAGTAATAGGGACACATACGGCAGCAGCGGCTCAGTATTGGGGTAGCAGGTGCAGTAATAGGGACACATACGGCGGCAGTGGCTCAGTATTGGGGTATCAGGTGCAGTAATAGGGACACATACGGCAGCAGTGGCTCAGTATTGGGGTATCAGGTGCAGTAATAGGGACACATACGGCAGCAGCGGCTCAGTATTGGGGTATCAGCAGGATGAGGGGTTTGCGCAGGTTGGGAATAGATGGTGATAGGGCTGGAATGTGAGAAGTGAAATGTGTCTTTGTTGTTTTCTCTGCAGACAAGTTGTAGCTGGAAGAAGTTATCATGTCGGTCTGGGCCAGATGGAAAAGACGGGAAAAGTGACGATTCCATCATGAAGAACGTAAATGGTAAGTCATTATCTATAACTGTACTGTGATCTCTTATATGTTCTGGTATCTACCACTGACCATATCGCTGTAATATCCATGTTGGTCGTTATATAGAGATTATCTCCAGTAATAGCGCGGTCATCTGCTGAGGTTCTCCACTATAAGGGGCGTCATTGAGTTGTAATCAAGGTTACCTGGTTAGGGGCCCACTCAGAAGCTTCGCCCCCCCTGAGCCAAAACCCTAGCTACGCTTCTGACTGCATTATTACTACCTTCCACCTGACTGCATTATTGTTTTTCTTTTGAAGTATTACCACTTATTTTTAATAAACATGTGCTCCCATTATAACTAACAATGACCAATGACTTATTAATAACTATAGTCAAAGTAATACTATCACATAGGCAGGATACTAAAATAACTATAGAATGTTGAAACAATCCTTCTCCACCACTAGTATTATATACCTACATTTTGTATGATATTATTACAGCCTTATCAATACATTTTTTCATTAAATTATTATTATTATTATTTATTGTTATAGCGCCATTTATTCCATGGCGCTTTACATGTGAGGAGGGGTATACATAATTATTATTATTATTATTTATTTATTTATATAGCACCATTGATTCCATGGTGCTGTACATGAGAAGGGGTTACATACAAGTTACAAATATCACATACAGTAAACAAACTAACAATGACGGACTGATACAGAGGGGCGAGGACCCTGCCCTTGCGGGCTTACATTCTACAGGATTATGGGGAAGGAGACAGTAGGTTGAGGGTTGCAGGAGCTCCGGTGTTGGTGAGGCGGTAGCTCCGGTGTTGGTGAGGCGGTAGCTCCGGTGTTGGTGAGGCGGTAGCTCCGGTGTTGGTGAGGCATAATGAAAACAAGTACAATAATCTTAAACAATACAAGTCATAACTGGTACAGGAGGAATGAGGACCCTGCCCGCGAGGGCTCACAATCTACAAGGGATGGGTGAGAATACAGTAGGTGAGGGTAGAGATGGTCATGCAGCGGTTTGGTCGATCGGTGGTAGCTGCAGGTTGTAGGCTTGTCTGAAGAGGTGGGTCTTCAGGTTCTTTTTGAAGGTTTCGATGGTAGGCGAGAGTCTGATGTGTTGTGGTAGAGGGTTCCAGAGTAGGGGTGATATGCGAGAGAAATCTTGTATACGATTGTGGGAAGAGGAGATAAGAGGGGAGTAGAGTAGGAGATCTTGTGAGGATCGGAGGTTGCGGGTAGGTAAGTACCAGGAGACGAGGTCACAGATGTATGGAGGAGACAGGTTGTGGATGGCTTTGTACGTCATGGTTAGGGTTTTGTAGTGGAGTCTCTGGGCAATGGGGAGCCAGTGAAGGGATTGACAGAGGGGAGAGGCCGGGGAATAGCGGGGGGACAGGTGGATTAGTCGGGCAGCAGAGTTTAGAATAGATTGGAGGGGTGCGAGAGTGTTAGAGGGGAGGCCACAGAGCAGGAGGTTGCAGTAGTCAAGGCGAGAGATGATGAGGGCATGGACTAGGGTTTTTGCAGATTCATGGTTGAGGAATGAACGGATTCGTGAAATATTTTTGAGTTGAAGTCGGCAGGAAGTGGAAAGGGCTTGGATATGTGGTTTGAAGGAGAGATCAGCGTCAAGCATTACCCCGAGGCAGCGAGCTTGTGGGACTGGGGAGAGTGGGCAGCTATTTACTGTAATGGATAGGTTCGTTGGGGGGGTCGCGTGAGATGGGGGAAAGATGATGAATTCTGTTTTGTCCATGTTAAGTTTCAGAAATCTAGCGGAGAAGAAGGATGAAATAGTGGACAGACATTGAGGGATTCTGGTTAGAAGGGAGGTGATATCTGGTCCAGAGATGTAGATCTGTGTGTCATCAGCATAGAGGTGATATTGAAAGCCATGAGATTCTATGAGCTGTCCCAGGCCAAAGGTGTAAATGGAGAAGAGCAAGGGCCCAAGGACTGAACCTTGTGGGACTCCGACAGATAGAGGGCGAGGTGAGGAGGTGGTGTGTGAGTGGGAGACGCTGAATGTCCGGTCTGTTAGGTATGATGAGATCCAGGATAGGGCCAAGTCTGCGATGCCAAGGGATGAGAGGGTTTGTAATAATAGGGAATGGTCCACTGTGTCAAAGGCAGCCGACAGGTCGAGGAGGAGGAGGACAGAGTAGTGTCGCTTGCTCTTGGCGGTTAAGAGGTCATTGGTGACTTTAGTTAGGGCAGTTTCGGTGGAATGGTGTGACCAGAAGCCAGATTGTAGGCGGTCAAAGAGGGAGCAAGAAGAGAGATGGGAGGGCAGTTCAAGGTAGATGTGTTGTTCCAGTAGTTTGGAGGCATAGGGGAGAAGTGATATAGGGCGATAGCTAGATACAGAGGATGGGTCAAGAGAGGGCTTTTTGAGGATAGGTGTGATGGAGGCATGTTTAAAGCTTGAGGGGAAAACACCAGTTGTTAGTGATAAGTTGAAGAGATGGGTTAGGGTTGGGATGAAGATTGTGGTGAGGTTTGGGATGAGGTGGGATGGGAGTGGGTCAAGTGCACAGGTGGTGAGATGTGATCTTGAGAGTAGAGTGGAGAGTTGATCTTCTGTAATGGTGGAGAAGTTGGTTTTGGAGGTGGAGGGCTGGGAAATCGGGAGGAAGAGCTCTGGGGGTTGTTGACCAAAACTGTCTCTAATGCTATCAATCTTCTGCTTGAAAAATGAGGCAAAGTCTTCAGCAGAGATAAGTGGGGAGGGAGGAGGTGCTGGGGGACGGAGGAGAGAATTGAAGGTGTTGAATAACTGTTTAGGGTTGTGAGAGAGAGAGGATATGAGAGATAAGAAGTAGGTTTGTTTAGCTGTGGCGAGTGTGGTCTTGAAAGTAGTGAGGGACTGTTTGAATGTGATGAAGTGCTCGTTAGAGTTGGATCTTTTCCATCTGCGCTCAGCAGCCCTGGAAGCTCGCCTAAGTTCTTTGGTCAGGCTGGTGTGCCAGGGCTGTCTGTTCATTTTGCGAGCTTTGGTATGTGTAAGTGGGGCAGCAGATTCCAAAGCTACAGCTATTGTGGTGTTATATAGAGCAGCAGCGTCATCCGCATTGTGTATGGAACTTATGCCTGTGAGGGGGAGGAGGGATTCAGAGAATGAATGTAGGTCAAGATGTTTAATATTTCTGCGAGGGTGTGAAAGTTTGTGGGGTGGGGATTGTAGACATGGAGTGGAGAGAGATGAGAATCTGAGAAAGTTGTGGTCAGAGAGTGGAAGAGGTGAGTTAGAGAGGTTAGATAGAGAGCAGAGGCGGGTGAAGATGAGGTCCAGTGTGTGACCGTCTTTGTGAGTGGCTGCAGAAGACCATTGCGTGAGGCCGAAGGAGGAAGTGAGAGATAGAAGTTTAGTGGCAGCTGAGAGGGAAGTGTCAATGGGTATGTTGAAGTCGCCCATGATGATAGTGGGGATGTCCGCAGAAAGGAAATGAAGTAGCCAGGTGGTGAAGTGGTCAAAGAAGATGGTGGCTGGCCCTGGGGGGCGGTAAATGACAGCCAGTTGGAGGTTGGTGGGGGAATAGATGCGCATAGAGTGCACCTCAAAGGAAGGGAGGGTAACAGAGGGTGGCAGTGGGATTGGGGTGAAGGAGCAGTTATCTGACAGGAGAAAACCAACTCCTCGCCATGTTTGCTGCTGGGGCGGGGTGTGTGGGAAAGGTGGAAGCCACCGTAAGAGAGTGCAGCAGGGGAGACTGAGTCAGAGGGGGTGAGCCAGGTTTCGGTGATGGCGAGGAAGGAAAGTTTGGTAGTAACAAAGAGATCATGGATGTAGGAGAGCTTGTTGCAGACAGAGCGAGCATTCCACAGAGCTCCAGTTAGTGGGACTGGTGAAGCGGGGGCTGGGTGAATGGGTATTAGGTTAGAGAGGTTACGAAGTTTGTGCTAGAGCGTGGATGGGAGGTAGAAATGATTGTGGGAATATAGTGAGGAGGACCAGGATTTGGAGAGATATCACCAGCAGTAAGAAGGAGCAGAGAAAGTGTTAGCAGGTGGGAGCAGGAGAGGGTGTGAGGGGGCTGTCTGTGCTTGGAGACAGAGGATTGTATGTTAAGGAACAGTTTGGAGGAGGAGGTGAGGTGGATGGGGAGGATTGAAGAGGAGATGAATAGTTCCTTACTTGGTGTAGGGATCAGGGGAGGTAGCAGAAAGTGAAGGATTATAGGGGTGAAAGTGAAAACAAACAGAAACATTCTTTTCAAAGACTGTGGCCAGTTACCTTCAGTTCTCTTCAGGTTTAATTCAGGTTTTAATTCTACTGTAATCCACACTTTTAAGGACACACTTCTAAGGAATTACACTGCAGACTGAAGTCCATGCAGACTTATACTATGCAATATATGGCAAACTAAGTGCGTTCAGGTGTGAAGCAGAGAGGAGTGGTCTCTGCTCATCTTGGTCAGAGAATTAAGAGTGGACCAGATGCATACAATCAGGCCTGCGTAAACAAGGTCATAAATAACACAGGGTAAGCTGGGGTTAGCTGAAAAGCATACCATGAGAATGCTAGGAGCAGAGGAAAGTCTGTGTGGAAAGCTGGGTGATGTAATTATGTGCACTTCATAGACAGACAGCGCAGGGGGGCTGGCTGGATAAACATACCTGTTGGAAGAATAGAGATGCTAGGGTTAAATCTTTTTAACCCTATAAAACCAGATTAAGGAAGTATACATCTTTGATACCATTGATTCATATTAATTTGACTTTGTCAGGACATTAGAATGATGCCAGACTCTTTAGATCCCCTTGTCCAAAACGCATAGTCCCGGGTGATTTCTTATACTTGTGCCAAAGTCCTTCAGAATAAAAGGAACACGGTTACAGCATTTGGCACCACTGGTGTGATATGACTTAAGCTCTAGAGTTGGATGGCATTACTTTGCTGCAGTGGAAAATGAAATGCTAAGACAAATATGTCAGACAGAGGCGCAGCCCAACTGTATGAGTACTGGGTCGGCATTAGAGAATGATCAACCATGCCCATTCTGTTAACTCAATCACTGCCTTTAGGAAATGAGAAAACTGTTCATTTATGTAATTTGAATGATTACTATTTCCTGATTTTTCATATTATTCTCACATGAAATTCTCTAAAATGCCTGTATGCTTATTGTTAAACTGTGAGCTGAACGACTGCAGATACAGGTGCTTCTCACAAAATTAGAATATCATCAAAAAGTTAATTTATTTCAGTTCTTCATTATAAAAAGTGAAACTCATATATTATATAGAGTCATTACAAACAGAGTGATCTTTTTCCATTGTTTATTTCTGTTAATGTTCATGATTATGGCATATAGCCAATGAAAACCTAAAAGTCATTATCTCAGTAAATTGGAATACTTTATAACATCAGCTTGAAAAATTAGTTTAAAATCCAAAATGTTGGCCCAATGATACGTATCTTCAGTAAATGCACTCAGGACTTGGTCGGGCTCCTTTTGCATCAATTACTGCATCAATGCAGTGTTGAATGGAGGTGATCAGCCTGTGGCACTACTGAGGTGTTATGGAAGCCCCGGTTGCTTTGATAGCAGCCTTCAGCTCATCTGTATTGTTGGGTCTGGTGTCTCTCATCTTCCTCTTGACAATACCCCATAGATTCTCTATGGGGTTAAAGGTACTGTCACACTTAGCGACGCTGCAGCGATACCGACAACGATCCGGATCGCTGCAGCGTCGCTGTTTGGTCGCTGGAGAGCTGTCACACAGACCGCTCTCCAGCGACCAACGATGCCGGTAACCAGGGTAAACATCGGGTAACTAAGCGCAGGGCCGCGCTTAGTAACCCGATGTTTACCCTGGTTACCATCCTAAAAGTAAAAAAAAACAAACAGTACATACTTACCTACAGCCGTCTGTCCTCCAGCGCTGTGCTCTGCACTCCTCCTGTACTGTCTGTGTGAGCACAGCGGCCGGAAAGCAGAGCGGTGACGTCACCGCTCTGCTTTCCGGCTGACCAACGCTCACAGCCAGAGCAGGAGGAGTGCAGAGCACAGCGCTGGAGGACAGACGGCTGTAGGTAAGTATGTTGTGTTTGTTTTTTTTTACTTTTAGGATGGTAACCAGGGTAAACATCGGGTTACTAAGCGCGGCCCTGCGCTTAGTTACCCGATGTTTACCCTGGTTACCAGTGAAGACATCGCTGAATCGGTGTCACACACGCCGATTCAGCGATGTCTGCGGGGAGTCCAGCGACAAAATAAGGTTCTGGACTTTCTTCCCCGACCAGCGACAGCACAGCAGGGGCCTGATCGCTGCTGCCTGTCACACTGGACGATATCACTAGCCAGGACGCTGCAACGTCACGGATCGCTAGCGATATCGTCTAGTGTGACGGTACCTTAAGGTTATGCAAGTTTGCTGGCCAATCAAGCACAGTGATACTGTTGTTTTTAAACCAGGTGTTGGTACTTTTGGCAGTGTGGACAGGTTCCAAGTCCTGCTGGAGAATTAAATTTCCATCTTCAAAAAGCTTGTCGCCAGAAGGAAGCATGAAGTGCTCTAAAATTTCCTGGTAGACAGCTGTGCTGGGTTTGGTCTTGATAAAACACAGTGGACCTACACTAGCAGTTGACATGGCTAACCAAACCAAATATTAGAAGGAAGCTCACAGCACAACCGGCAGGAGAATGCCCGTCCTAGTTCCACCGGACCCAAGTGGACAAGTACATACCATGGCAAAGTGAAGTACAGCATCCAATCCAGGTGACAAAAGTTTTCTTTATTGTGCCAAATGCGATGTTTCAACCATACAAGGTCTTTTTCAAGCATACAAAACAATCAAAAAGTTGGCGTTAAATAGGAACTGAGTGGACAACCACCAATCCCCATTCCAGGAACCACGCACATAATTAACATATAAGCGTTTTAATAATTCAACAGACACATATTCAAATACAACATCTTAAATACAATATAAAACTAAAATCAATACATAGTGTTATAAGTATCGGTAAGCTCCTATAATTGTTGTCACAAGCCTCCCGAGTGACACATGGCTAGGGCTAAAAGTAAATAAACAAATACATACGGCCCCATCCCGACCAATCGTCCTAATCCCAACAGAGCACATCTAAAGCACCCACCAATGTGGTATCACGCAACATGCAATAGTCATCGTCAGGGCTGCACCAATCAAAGGTCCGGATATCATAGCCAATCATCAGACTCGTATCAGCATCACCTGATTTAACCAAAATACTATTCATTTGACGATTAGCTGTATTGTATGTAGATACAAACGGAATCCGTCTATCATCGGTCTTCACTCTTTTCTTCCTTACATCTGATCTTGGCACATCTTTAACCCTTTGCCTATGTTCAATAACTCCATTACTAGGGTAACCCCTACTTGTAAATTTCTTACACATCCCATCAAGCCTAGCATCCAACAATGAGTCATCAGTTACTATTCTTTGGACCCTTAACATCTGACTCCGAGGTAGAGTCAGATGTAGTGGAGTGGGCGGCGGCGTTTGCCGATCTAGACACGCTGTTGGAGGTCGGATCAGGTGACGCGCCTCGCTACTGTGAGTGAGTGATTTGTGCTCTGGGGACATATGAGCGGTGGGTAGTCCGCATACTTGAATGACGCTGATAGGAGGTGATGCTGATACGAGTCTGATGATTGGCTATGATATCCAAACCTTTGATTGGTGCAGCCCTGATATGATGACTATTGCATGTTACGTGATACCACATTGGTGGGTGCTTTAGATGTGCTCTGTTGGGATTAGGACAGTTGGTCGGGATGGGGCCGTATGTATTTGTTTATTTACTTTTAGCCCTAGCCATGTGTCACTCGGGAGGTTTGTGACAACAATTATAGGAGCTTACCGATACTTATAACACTATGTATTGATTTTAGTTTTATATTGTATTTAAGATGTTGTATTTGATTATGTGTTTGTTGAATTATTAAAACGCTTATATGTTAATTATGTGGGTAGTTCCTGGAATGGGGATTGGTGGTTGTCCACTCACTTCCTATTTAAGGCCACCATTTTGATTGTTTTGTATGCTTGAAAAAGACCTTGTATGGTTGAAACGTCGCATTTGGCACAATAAAGAATTTTTTTTTCACCTGGATTGGATGCTGTCCTTCCCTTTGCCATGGCTAACCAAACTGTCACTGATTGTAGAAACTTCACACTAGACCTCAAGCAGCTTGGATTCTGTGCCTCTCCACTCTTCTTCCAGACTCTGGGACCTTAATTTCCAAATGAAATACAAAATTTACTTTAATATGAAAACAACACCTTGGACCACTGAGCAAAAGTCGAGTTTTTTTTTTCCTTGGTCGGGTATGATGCTTCTGACGTTGTCTATTGGTCATGAGTAGTTTGACACAAGGAATGCGACACTTGTAGCCTATGTCCTGGATACATCTGGGTGTGGTGGCGCTTGAAGCAATGACTCCAGCAGCAGTCCACTCCTTGTGAATCCCCCCAAAATTTTGAATGACCTTTTCTTAACAATCTTTTCATGCTACAGTTATGCTGATTGCTTGTGCACCTTTTTCTAGCACACTTTTTCCTTCCACTCAACTTTCCATTAATATGCTTGGATTCAGCACTCTGTGAACAGCCAGCTTCTTTACCAATGACCTTTTGTGGCTTAGCCACATAAAAAATAAAGATTATTATTATTACCCTCCTTGTGGAGTGTGTCAATGACTGCATTTTGGACATCTGTCAAGTCTTCCCCATGAGGTCATCACAGTTCAAGCTCAGTGTCTTCGCAGCAGATCATCGGGAAAAATTCTCACGGTGACAAATTCTGTGCAGACAGAGTTTAAACTGTGGTAACCTAATCACTGACTTTTTCCCATGGTGCTGAGGTCACTGCAATTCCTCCCTGCTAAGAATGCAGCCTCACTGACCGTCGGAAACCATGATAATGTTGCCGCTGGTCACTGATGTTGCAGTCGCTGCCGCTCATTCATTGGTGGTTCTCAGCCTGGATGGTCACATCTTGGCACAGTCCAGGTTGAAAACTATTTATCCCCAGACATGGATTACGGCGTGGGACAGAACGATTGATAGGTGATGGATAGGGTTGAGTGAAACGGATCGGACAAATTCAAAAGTCGCCGACTTTCGGCAAAGTTGGGTTTCGTGAAACCCGACCCATTCCTAGTGTGGGATTGGCCATGAGGTCGGCGATCAGCGTGCCAAAGTCGCGTTTCGTATGACATTTTCAGCACCATTTCTCATCCAATGAAGGAGGACGCAGAGTGTGGGCAATGTTATGACATAGGTCTCGGTCCCCACCATCTTAGAGAAGGGCATTACAGTGATTGGCTTGCTTTCTGCGGCATCACAGGGGCTATAAAGGGGCGTGCACGCCGACCGCCATCTTACTTCTGCCGATATTAGCATAGGGAGAGGTTGCTGCAGCTTCATCATAAGAAGGGATATAGTTAGGGAGGGAAGATTAACCCCGAAACTGCTTGTGCTGTAGCGATTTCCACTGTCCAACACCACCTTTTCTTTGCAGGGACAGTGGAGTTTATATTTTTGTGCCTCAGCGCTGTAGATTATTAGGCTGCCCTATAAGGCTCCCTGATAGCTGCATTACTGTTTGTACGCCGCTGTGCAAACCAACTGCTTTTTTAACCCCTTTCTGCCATTGGACGTACTATTCCGTCCATGTGGGGTGGGCCCTACTTCCCAAGAATGGAATAGTACGTCCAGCGCGATCGGCCGCGTGTCAGCTGCCTATCACAGCTGACATCCGGCGCTATGTGCCAGGAGCGGTCACAGACCGCCCCTGACACATTAACCCCCAGCACACCGCGATCAAACATGATTGCGGTGTGTGGGCGGTACAGGGAAGCATCGCGCTGGGAGGGGGCTCCCTGCGGGCTTCCCTGAGACCCCCGCAGCAACGCGATGTGATCGTGTTGCTGCGAGGGTCTCCTTACCTCCCTCCCTGCTCCAGGCCCGGATCCAAGATGGCCGCGGCATCCGGGTCCTGCAGGGAGGGAGGTGGCGTAAAAAAAAAAAAAAAATCCTAAATAATAAAAAAATATATATATTATTCCCATAAATACATTTCTTTATCTAAATTAAAAAAACAAACAATAAAAGTACATATATTTAGTATCGCTGCGTCCGTAACGACCCAACCTATAAAACTGTCCCACTAGTTAACCCCTTCAGTAAACACCGTAAGAAAAAAAAAAAAACGAGGCAAAAAACAACGCTTTATTATCATACCGCCAAACAAAAAGTGGAAAAACACGCGATCAAAAAGACAGATATAAATAATCATGGTACTCCTGAAAGCATCATCTTGTCCCGCAAAAAACGAGCCGCGATACAGAATCATCAGCAAAAAAATAAAAAAGTTATAGTCCTCTCATTAAGCGATGCAAAAATAATTATTTTTTCTATAAAATCGTTTTTATCGTATAAAAGCGCAAAAACATAAAAAAAAGATATAATTGAGGTATCGCTGTAATCATACTGACCCAAAGAATAAAACTACTTTACCAATTTTACCAAACGCGGTACGGTATAAACGCCTCCCCCAAAAGAATTTCATGAATAGCTGGTTTTTGGTCATTCTGCCTCACAAAAATCGGAATAAAAAGCGATCAAAAAATGTCACGTGCCCGAAAATGTTACCAATAAAAACGTCAACTCGTCCCGCACAAAACAAGACCTCACATGACTCTGTGGACCAAAATATGGAAAAATTATAGCTCTCAAAATGTGGTAACGCAAAAAATATTTTTTGCAATAAAAAGCGTCTTTTAGTGTGTGACGGCTGCCAATCATAAAAATCCTCTAAAAAACCCGCTATAAAAGTAAATCAAACCCCCCTTCATCACCCCCTTAGGTAGGGAAAAATAAAAAAGTAAAAATAATGTATTTATTTCCATTTTCCCATTAGGGTTAGGGCTAGGGTTAGGGATAGGGTTAAGGTTAGGGCTAGGGCTAGGGTTAGGGCTAGGGTTAGGGCTAGGGTTAGGGCTAGGATTAGGGTTAGGGCTAGGGTTAGGGTTGGGGCTAGGGTTAATAAACTTCTTGAATGTGGTTTTGAGCACCTTGAGGGGTGCAGTTTTTAGAATGGTGTCACACTTGGGTATTTTCTATCATATAGACCCCTCAAAATGACTTCAAATGAGATGTGGTCCTTAAAAAAAAATGGTGTTGTAAAAATGAGAAATTGCTGGTCAACTTTTAACCCTTATAACTCCCTAACAAAAAAAAATTTTGGTTCCAAAATTGTGCTGATGTAAAGTAGACATGTGGGAAATGTTACTTATTAAGTATTTTGTGTGACATATCTCTGTGATTTAATTGCATAAAAATTCAAAGTTGGAAAATTGCGAAATTTTCAAAATTTTTGCCAAATTTCCATTTTTTTCACAAATAAACGCAGGTAATATCAAATAAATTTTACCACTATCATGAAGTACAATATGTCACAAGAAAACTTTGTCAGAATCACCGAGATCCGTTGAAGCGTTCCAGAGTTATAACCTCATAAAAGGACAGTGGTCAGAATTGTAAAAATTGGCCCGGTCCATAACGTGCAAACCACCCTTGGGGGTAAAGGGGTTAAAAGCAAAAATCCTGCTGCTCCTTTCTGCACAGTTATCTTGTTTATTTGTCCACACTTTTGTGTGCAGCAGTCCTTTTTATGGCTGCCATACTTGTCCTGAGATCAGGGCCGGACTGCCCATCGGGCCGTTCTGGCAAAGGCCAGAAGGGCCGATGGCAGTAGTGGGCCGCTCGAGTGTGCCGCTGTCGGCACACTCCCCCCACTGTCTGCACACTCCCAGCCCCGCATTCAACTGTACCGGCGTCGTAGACGCCGGTACAGTTGAATGCAATGATGGGGAGAGAGCGTCTGCTGTCGCTCCCTCTCCCATCATTCCCCGCTCTGTCTGCCGCTTACACTGCGGGTGCGCAATGACGTCATATCATCGCGCACCTGCTGTGTGACCAGGCGGGCAGACTGCAGCTGCTGAGACCGGAGCCAGGAGCAGCGCGGGGCAAGAGGAAAGGTGAGTAGAGTCAGTGTTTTTATTTTTTTATTATTGCATGGCATGGCTGCATTACATTCTATTGGGCTGGGCAGCGCTGCATTACATTGTATGGTGGCTGTGCTGCATTACATTCTATGGGGACTGGCTGCATTACATTCTATGGGGGCTGTGCTGCATTACATTCTATGGGGGCTGTGCTGTATTACATTCTATGGGGGCTGTGCTGCATTACATTCTATGGGGGCTGGCTGCATTACTTTCTATGGGGCTGTGCTGCATTACATTCTATGGGGACTGGCTGCATTACATTCTATGGGGACTGGCTGCATTACATTCTATGGGGCTCTGCTGCATTACGTTCTATGGGGGCTGGCTGCATTGCATTCTATGGGGACTGGCTGCATTACATTCTATGGGGACTGGCTACATTACATTCTATGGGGCTGTGCTGCATTACATTCTATGGGGGCTGTGCTGCATTACATTCTATGGGGCTGTGCTGCATTACATTCTATGGGGACTGGCTGCATTACATTCTATGGGGGCTGAGCTGTAATGCTGGATACAGCTGTAATTATATGTTATATAGTTGTGTTACACTCCCCTCACTTCTTGTAACCTACAAGTGTACAAAGATATTATACAGTCACCATGTGACAAGTGGGCCTGTGTGACTTCAAATGCCAGGGTTGAATTTTAGTCCCAGTCCGGCCCTGCCTGAGATCATTGTAGGGAGATTGAGATTTACTACAGCCCTTGTATTTTTTGATATATCTTCAAGCCACGTTCTGCCACTTACATTTTGAGGTGTGATACACTGGGCCTGAGTTTTGTTGCAGTCTCCCCCTCAAAAAAGGGAGATTGAAATTGGTACTAAGTGGATCTACGTCAGTTCTGTTAGTTTGTTGTATATCAGCCAGCCACGTTCTGCCACTTACATTGTGTAGTGTAATACACTGGGCCTGAGTTTTGTTGCAGTCTCCCCCCAAAAAAGGGAGATTTAAATTGGCACTAAGTGGATCTACGTCACAGTTCTGTTAGTTTGTCGTACATCTTCCAGCCACGTTCTGCCACTTACATTGTGTAGTGTAATACACTGGGCCTGAGTTTGGTTGCAGTCTTCCCCCCAAAAAAGGGAGATTTAAATTGGCACTAAGTGGATCTATGTCACAGTTCTGTTAGTTTGTCGTACATCTTCCAGCCACGTTCTGCCACTTACATTGTGTAGTGTAATACACTGGGCCTGAGTTTTGTTGCAGTCTTCCCCCCAAAAAAGGGAGATTTAAATTGGCACTAAGTGGATCTACGTCACAGTTCTGTTAGTTTGTCGTACATCTTCCAGCCACGTTCTGCCACTTACATTGTGTAGTGTAATACACTGGGCCTGAGTTTGGTTGCAGTCTTCCCCCCAAAAAAGGGAGATTTAAATTGGCACTAAGTGGATCTATGTCACAGTTCTGTTAGTTTGTCGTACATCTTCCAGCCACGTTCTGCCACTTACATTGTGTAGTGTAATACACTACGCCTGAGTTTTGTTGCAGTCTCCCCCCAAAAAAGGGAGATTTAAATTGGCACTAAGTGGATCTACGTCAGTTCTGTTAGTTTGTCGCACATCTTCCAGCCACGTTCTGCCACTTACATTGTGTAGTGTAATACACTGGGCCTGAGTTTTGTTGCAGTCTCCCCCCAAAAAAGGGAGATTTAAATTGGCACTAAGTGGATCTACGTCACAGTTCTGTTAGTTTGTCGTACATCTTCCAGCCACGTTCTGCCACTTACATTGTGTAGTGTAATACACTGGGCCTGAGTTTTGTTGCAGTCTCTCCCCAAAAAAGGGAGATTTAAATTGGCACTAAGTGGATCTACGTCACAGTTCTGTTAGTTTGTCGTACATCTTCCAGCCACGTTCTGCCACTTACATTGTGTAGTGTAATACACTGGGCCTGAGTTTTGTTGCAGTCTTCCCCCCAAAAAAGGGAGATTTAAATTGGCACTAAGTGGATCTATGTCACAGTTCTGTTAGTTTGTCGTACATCTTCCAGCCACGTTCTGCCACTTACATTGTGTAGTGTAATACACTACGCCTGAGTTTTGTTGCAGTCTCACTCCCAAAAAAGGGAGATTTAAATTCTCCACAAGTTTATATACACCTTCTACCTTGTTTCACAGTACCATATAACGGTTGTTATTTTGGTTAGATTTTTCCAAAAATGAGGAAGTCTGGTGGAAGAGGCCGTGGGCGGTCGTTGCCAGCTGGTACTGATGGTGGTGGTGGTGGAGCATCTGGTGGTAGTGGGAAAAGCAAAATAGCACCAAAGGCTCGAGGTGTTGAGCCAGTGTCCTTGTCTGGCTACACAAGGTCTCGAAGGCGCCCTTATTTGGGAGTAGGAAAACAGCTTTTAATGCCGGAGCAGCAGGAAAAAGTTTTGGCTTTCCTTGCTGACTCAGCCTCTAGCTCTTTCGCCTCCTTGTCAGAAGGTTCGAAATCTAAAAGCAGAGAGTCATCAGTGGATGCTCCCGGTCAGGAACAAGTTGCTTCCTTGTGTCCTTCACCCAAACCAAAAGTGAAGGATGCGGCAGGCGAAATGACAGTTTACTCCATGGAGCTCTTTACACATACCGTGCCTCGGTTAGAAAGGGAAATTGTTAAAATCCCATTACAAGATGAATTGGACATGGAGTGCATAGATGCACAGCCACAGCTAGATTATTATGCTGTTCCATTGACTCAGATCACTACATTGCCCTCGCAGTGTACTGAGCCAGAATCTGACCCTGATGAGACTATGGTGCCCCGTCACGAACGCTATAGCACCTTACACGGTGACACAGAGGAAGGTGCACATGACATTGAAGAGGAGGTGATAGATGACCCAGTTGTTGACCCAGATTGGCAGCCATTGGAGGAAGAGGGTGCCATTGCCAGTAGCTCAGAAGCGGAGGAGGGTGATCCGCAGCAGCCATCTACATCGCAACAGCTTTCATCTGGCAGGCCCGTATCTGGCCAAAAATGTTTGTCAAAACCAAAAACAGTTTTAGGACAGCGTGGCCATCCGGTGAAAGTAGCACAGCATGCAATGCCTGAAAAGATAATCCATAGTAGGAAGAGTGCAGTGTGGGAATTTTTTAACCAAGATCCAAATGATCAGTACAAAGTTATCTGTAAGAAGTGCTCAAAGACCTTTAGCAGAGGGAAGAATCTCCTAAATTTAAATACAACGTGCATGTGTAGACATTTAACCAGCATCCACTTGCAAGCCTGGACTAACTACCAACCGTCCAGTACCGTTGGTGCACCTGCTCAGAATGAAGGTAGTCAGCAACGCTACATTGCTTCCCTCACAGTAAGCCCACCGGTTAGGACACCACCAGCAGCAAATGTGGAGGTATCGTCGCAAGGCAAAAGCAGTCAGGGAATCACAAGGTTCTTGGTAGGAAACACTGTAGTTAGGCCAACATCAAGAATACCTTCACCAACCCTCTCTCAATCTGCCATGTCCACCACCACCCCCGCTAGTTCCACCATATGCAGCTCTCCAGTCCAGCTCACCCTACAAGAGACTGTCGTTAGGAAAAGAAAGTACTCATCCTGTCATCCATGTACACAGGGTTTGAACGCCCACATTGCTAGACTAGTCTCGTTAGAGATGATGCCCTACCGGTTGGTTGAAAGCGAAGCTTTCAAAGCCCTGATGGCCTACGCAGTACCACGCTATGAGCTACCCAGTCGACACTTCTTTGCGAGAAAAGCCATCCCAGCCCTCCACCAGCATGTCAAAGACCACATTGTCCATGCACTGAGGCAATCAGTCAGTAGAAAGGTGCACCTCACAACAGGACCAGTAGGCATGGCCAGGGACGTTACGTGTCCATCACGGCACACTGGGTTAATGTGGTGGATGCAGGGTCCACAGGGGACAGCCATAGTTGGACAGTTCTGCCTAGCCCGCGGTCTAGGAAACAGTTTGCTGTAGGCATTCGCCACCCCTCCTCCTCCTCCAGAAGTGAAAGCTCGTCCACAGAGCGCAGTTGCACGACCACTCCATCCGCAGCTGCCAGTATTGCACACGAGGTGTCCCATTATGGAACAGCTAGTGGTAAGTGTCAGCAGGCTGTGCTACAAATGAAGTGTTTGGGTGACAGCAGACACACTGCGGAACTACTGGCCGAGTACTTGCATATTTGCAGCAAGAAACGCAGTCATGGCTGAGCAGTGTACATCTAGAGGCAGGCAAGGTAGTCAGTGATAACGGAAGGAATTTTATGGCTGCCATAGCCCTTTCAGAACTGAAACACATTCCTTGCCTGGCTCATACCTTGAACCTGGTGGTGCAGTGCTTCCTGAAAAATTATCGAGAGTTACCAGCCCTGCTCCTGAAGGTGCGAAGACTTTGCTCGCACATCCACCGGTCGCCCGTACACTCCAGCCGTATGCAGAACCATCAGCGATCGCTGAATCTTTCCCAGCACCGCCTAATAATCGACGTTGCAACAAGGTGTGCTGTCATTTATTTGTGGGAGGATACACAGACACGGGCAGGCAGTTGGATAGCAGACATGGAGTTGTCTGGTGTGCAGTGGTCGAAGCTCCAAGACCTCTGTCAAGTCCTTCAGTGTTTTGAGGAATGCACATGGCTGGTAAGTGCAGACGACGCCATCATAAGCATGAGCATCCCACTAATGCGTCTGCTGATGCAAAGTTTGACGCACATCAAGGAGCAGGCGTCTGCAGCCAAGGAGGAGGGAAGCCTTGTTGACAGTCAGCCATTGTCTGGTCAGGGAACTCTCCTGGACGAGGTGGCGGATGACGAGGAGGAGGAGGAGGATGGGGATGAATATTTATGGGAGGAGGATGCTTCTCAGGGGGCAATAGAAACTGGTGGCATTGTAAGGTCAGGTACAGGGTTTTTGCGGGCTACAAGTGATGTTGATTTGCAAGAAAGTGCTCCTCAACCCAGCACAAGCAGTGAATTGACACCTGGAACATTGGTCCACATGGCAGAGTATGCCTTGCGTATCCTAAAAAGGGACCCCCGCATTATCAAAATGATGACCGATGATGAATACTGGTTGGCCTGCCTCCTGGATCCATGATACAAAGGAATATTACAAAATATCATGCCACATGAGAACCTTGAGCAAATATTGGCTACCAAACAAGTAACTCTTGTAGACCATTTGGTTCCGGCATTCCCAGCACACAGAGGCGGTGATGGTTCTCACACGAGCTGTAGGGGGCAACATGGCAGAGGTGTTAGAGGTGCACAAATCCGAAGTGGCGTTGGACAGAGGGGTTTTATGACCAGTTTGTGGAGTGATTTCGCAATGACCGCAGACACGACAGGTACTGCTGCATCAATTCAAAGTGACAGGAGACACCATTTGTCCAGTATGGTTACCTACTATTTTTCCTCCCTTATCGATGTTCTCCCTCACAGGTCATTCCCCTTTGATTACTGGGCATCTAAAATAGACACCTGGCCTGAATTGGCAGAATATGCATTACAGGAGCTCGCTTGCCCAGCTGCTAGTGTGCCATCAGAAAGAGTCTTCAGTGCTGCTGGTTCAATACTGACCGAAAAAAGGACACGTCTGGCTACCCAAAATGTTGATGATCTAACCTTCATTAAAATAAACCAATTGTTAGGAGTCGAGTTTCCTCTGCTGCACAGGGGGAATCTCGATCCTTGTCTGCTGCAGTCTCCCATTCTGCATCGGCCGCAGTGGAGCCTGCTCAGCGGAGACGACAGTCCCAACGTCTCGCTGGGACTGATACTGTGCAAAGGGTTACTGCTGCCTCTCCAGGCTCTGCTATTGTACCCTGCACTGATCTGCGGCGAGCAGGCTTTTCTGGGACTAAGTCCTGCTTTGCACACACTGAGCATGCCCAGGGTAAGATCTCTCAGTGGAGATCAAGGGTCATATGCTCAGGTACTGCAGCAATTTCCATTGGTCCTTCTTGGAAGGTCCTGTAGGTGCTAGGACTAAGTCCTGCTTTACACACACTGAGCATGCCCAGGGCAAGATCTCTCAGTGGAGATCTAGGGTCACATGCTCAGTACTGAAGCAACTTCCATTGGTCCTTCTAGGAAGGTCCTGTCCGTGCTGCAACTATTTAAGGCTCGCATGGCCGCACGGCCATGCGCTAGTATCTTCCTATGTTATGTGCTTTGCGCCAGTGTGGTCATGTGTTTGTATGTGTTCAGGGACCCGGCTGAAATAAGCCCCTAGAATGCTGGCACATCCGGCGAGGAGATTGTGTTTGTGTGTATTCAGGGACCTGGCTGAAATAAGCCCCTAGAATGCTGGCATCTCCGGCGAGGAGTTTTGTGTGCATGCATGACCAGTGACTGCTCTCGTTTGGGTAGTTAGCCTGTGCCTCTGTGAAAGTCTAACAGGGCACAGAGCTTTGCTTTCTTGGCTGCTCTGTGAAGCTAACAGAGCTGGTTCTTACCGCCATATAGTGCCGCCATTTACTTAGCAGCAGGTTCTTTCCTGCACGGTGGATCCCGGGTTGCGAACGCACCAATCCCATCTAATAAATATTTTCGGTGCGTTCCGCCAACCCTAACACCAATCATGGATTTCAAATTATTTTGCCCCACCTTCCCCTGCTGACACGTAGCTGGCCTGAAAAATGTCTTGCTTTTGGCCTCCTCTTACTGACTGCTCCAATTCCTCCATTTGCAACTGCTGAATGTCCACCATAGGCCATTTTTATACCTCCTTAAATGGGCTGACTCCCCCCACAGGGCCGTGGTCACCACTTGGCGCAAGCACCTGTGCGAGTGCCGTTTGCCTGCACAGGTGGGTGTGCCCACTCTTGGGTGACAGCACTGGCACAGGGTCCCTCATAGTACAATGAAGTGTCTCTGATGGTGGTGGTGCACAACCAACGTCAGACACACCATCATAATATGAGGGGCCCTGTGCCAGTACCGCCACCCATGAGAGAGTGTTCCCCCCTAGCTCGAACAGTGCTCTACCACTTGCAAAACTTACCTTTCCCTGCTCCACCACTGTGTAGTCTGTGCTGTTAAATCCTTCAATGGCACTGCCAATACAAATTTGTTGAAATGATAGATGATAGTAAAAATATACAGGGGCCCTGGCCTCCATTTAGACCAGTTAAAGGGAACCTGTCACCTGAATTTTGCGGGACTGGTTTTGGGTCATATGGGCGGAGTTTTCGGGTGTTTGATTCACCCTTTCCTTACCCGCTGGCTGCATGCTGGCTGCAATATTGGATTGAAGTTCATTCTCTGTCCTCCATAGTACACGCCTGCACAAGGCAAGATTGCTTTGCGCAGGCGTGTACTATGGAGGACAGAGAATGAACTTCAATCCAATATTGCAGCCAGCATGCAGCCAGCGGGTAAGGAAAGGGTGAATCAAACACCCGAAACTCCGCCCATATGACCCAAAACCAGTCCCGCCAAATTCAGGTGACAGAGTCCCTTTAATACTTTGCACCAACTACCACTGTCTACTACTCAGCAGAGGAGCCCACCCCTATACCTAGCTATGCCACCCAGGGGTGGATTAAGGGTAGCCAGGGCCCCGGGCTGTTCAGACACTGTGGGCCCCCCGGTCATGTGACGGGGGTCATGTGACAGGGGTCATGTGACGGGGGTCATGATATACCCGAACCAGATTATTCCAGAAAAATGGCCGGGCCCTACTCTACTGTATCCTATTAAATATTTGTTAGAATCTGCAATACAATTTAGGTATATTTTGACCAATAATATCACATACAAGGAACAAATACCACCGCGCCATGACCAGACCACAAATTACTACCACAGTGATCGAATAATATCACATACAAGGAACAAATACCACCGCACCATGTCAAGACCACATATTACCACCACTTGGTGACCCAATATCACATACAAGGGACAAATACCACAACACCATTTCCAGACCACATATTACCACCACATAGTGACTGAATACTACAATACTGATCAGTAAAAAACAACAACACAATACTATCACCATAAGTGCCAGTATTCACAGGAGATCTGTACTTAGTATGCAGTGTCTGTGTAGAGGTAATACAGAGATCACTGGTGGTATTATACACAGGACCTCTATATAGTGTATAGTGTCAGTGTATAGGTAACACTGACTCACCAGTGACGTCTCTAGGTGAAGTCCTTCATCTTTCATCCAGCACAGACTGCCATCATTTCTTCCAGCCAGGACTCGTTTCTGCAGGAAATAACACAGTTATCTCGAGCGCCGCTTGCAGAACACATTACTTAATTTTTCACAACTTCTACATTACACCACATGAAGAAAAAAAGGCGATATAGTGTCACTCTGCACAGTAACAGGACCGACCCCCATTTAAAACAGTATACTCAAAAAATAAAATAAATACATCACTGCAGTAATAATATCCCTTAATTAGCCCCTATGGTAATAATATTCCACATCCTGGCCCCGTGTGTCTCATTCCTGGCTCCAGCCATATGTTCTCGCATCCTGCCCTCTTGAGTATCCATTCTACCTCATATGATCTCCACATTCTGCCCCATATGTCTCCATCGTATCCATCCTGCCCCATGATCCAATCCTGCCCCATGTCTTTCATTCTGCCCCGTGTCTCCAATCATGCCCCGTGTCTACATTCTGCCCATGCCTCCAGTCCTGCCCCCAGTGTGTCCAGCAATCTGCCCCAGTATGTCCAGCATATTGCCCCAGTGTCCAGCAATCTGCCCCAGTGTCTCCAGCATATTGCCCCCAGTGTGTCCAGCATTGCCACCAGACAGTGTGTCCAGCAATCTGCCCCAGTGTGTCCAGCAATCTGCCCCAGTGTGTCCAGCATATTACCCCCAGTGTGTCCAGCAATCTGCCCCAGTATGTCCAGCATATTGTCCCAGTGTGTCCAGCATATTGCCCCCAGACAGTGTGTCCAGCAATCTGCCCCAGTGCGTCCAGCATTGCCCCCAGACAGTGTGTCCAGAATATTACCACCAGTGTGTCCAGCAATCTGCCCCAGTATGTCCACCATTTCCCCCAGTATGTCCAGCATTTCCCCCAGTGTCTCCAGCATTGCCCCAGTGTCTCCAGCAATCTGCCCCAGTGTCTCCAGCAATCTGCCCCAGTGTCTCCAGCAATCTGCCCCAGTGTCCTCCAGCATTGCCCCAGTGTCCTCCAGCATTGCCCCAGTGTCTCCAGCAATCTGCCTCAGTGTCCTCCAGCAATCTGCCTCAGTGTCCTCCAGCATTGCCCCAGTGTCCTCCAGCATTGCCCCAGTGTCTCCAGCAATCTGCCTCAGTGTCCTCCAGCAATCTGCCCAGTGTCCTCCAGCAATCTATCTGCCCCAGTGTCTCCAGCAATCTGCCCCAGTGTCCTCCAGCATTGCCCCAGTGTCCTCCAGCAATCTGCCCCAGTGTCCTCCAGCAATCTGCCCCAGTGTCCTCCAGCATTGCCCCAGTGTCCTCCAGCATTGCCCCAGTGTCCTCCAGCATTGCCCCAGTGTCCTCCAGCAATCTGCCCCTGTGTCATCCAGCAATCTGCCCCAGTGTCCTCCAGCATTGCCCCAGTGTCTCCAGCAATCTGCCTCAGTGTCCTCCAGCATTGCCCCAGTGTCCTCCAGCATTGCCCCAGTGTCCTCCAGCATTGCCCCAGTGTCCTCCAGCAATCTGCCCGTGTCCTCCAGCAATCTGCCCCAGTGTCCTCCAGCCATCTGCCCCAGCGTCCTCCAGCCATCTGCCCCAGTGTCCTCCAGCGATCTGCCCCAGTGTCCTCCAGCCATCTGCCCCAGTGTCCTCCAGCCATCTGCCCCAGTGTCCTCCAGCCATCTGCCCCAGTGTCCTCCAGCCATCTGCCCCAGTGTCCTCCAGCCATCTGCCCCAGTGTCCTCCAGCATTGCCCCAGTGTCCTCCAGCATTGCCCCAGTGTCCTCCAGCATTGCCCCAGTGTCCTCCAGCAATCTGCCCCAGTGTCCTCCAGCCATCTGCCCCAGTGTCCTCCAGCCATCTGCCCCAGTGTCCTCCAGCATTGCCCCAGTGTCCTCCAGCATTGCCCCAGTGTCCTCCAGCAATCTGCCCCAGTGTCCTCCAGCAATCTGCCCCAGTGTCCTCCAGCAATCTGCCCCAGTGTCCTCCAGCAATCTGCCCCAGTGTCCTCCAGCAATCTGCCCCAGTGTCCTCCAGCCATCTGCCCCAGTGTCCTCCAGCCATCTGCCCCAGTGTCCTCCAGCCATCTGCCCCAGTGTCCTCCAGCCATCTGCCCCAGTGTCCCCCAGCATTGCCCCAGTGTCCTCCAGCAATCTGCCCCAGTGTCCTCCAGCAATCTGCCCCATTGTCCTCCAGCAATCTGCCCCAGTGTCGTCCAGCCATCTGCCCCAGTGTCCTCCAGCCATCTGCCCCAGTGTCCTCCAGCATTGCCCCAGTGTCCTCCAGCATTGCCCCAGTGTCCTCCAGCAATCTGCCCCAGTGTCCTCCAGCAATCTGCCCCAGTGTCCTCCAGCAATCTGCCCCAGTGTCCTCCAGCAATCTGCCCCAGTGTCCTCCAGCAATCTGCCCCAGTGTCCTCCAGCCATCTGCCCCAGTGTCCTCCAGCCATCTGCCCCAGTGTCCTCCAGCAATCTGCCCCAGTGTCCTCCCGCATTGCCCTCAGTGTGTCCACCGTTATAAAAAAAAAACAAAAAAAAAAAAACAAAGTCTCCTCACCTGTCCGCGCTCCAGCGGTGAGCTCCCTCAACCAGAGCACACTTGCCGGCGACTGACAATGACGTCAGACGCCGGCGACGTGTGCGCCTGCGGCCGACATCAGCCACCAGCATCCAATTGGCTGGCGGCTGTTGTTAACTATGGACGTGCGGGCGCCCGCCCGCACGTCAATAGGAAACCGCCGCAGCGCCGGAAGGGGCCCGGTGAGCAGATGAGAAGGGGCCCGATGCGGGCCCCCTCTCTCTGCCCACCGGGTACGGCGGGGGCACATAAATGCCGGCGGCGGCCGCCGGCATTCACAGATGATTATCAGAGGGTCAATCTGTGCGGTAGCCCAGGGCCCCCCCAGACCACTGGGCCCTGGGCTACCGCCCATATTGACCCTCTGATAATCCGCCCCTGATGCCACCAGTTTATTTATGAACATTTTTTGCTCTAACATTTAGCCCACTTTATTATTTTGGCCTACTAACTGTGTCAGCCACTCATTACAGTTGTCCTCCAATGAACAAAGCAATGACGCCTGTGTACTCCTCTTACCTATTTTGAACTGCATTTAGCCTACTTTTTTATTTTAGGCCTACTAAGTCTGTCTGAGCCACTTATTACAGTTGTCCTCCTCCACTGAACAAAGCTATGCCGCCTGTGTACTCCTTTTACCAATTTTGAACTGCATTTAGCCTACTTTTTTATTTTTGGCCTACTAAGTCTGTGTGAGCCTCTCATAACAGTTGTCCTCCTCCGCTGAAAAAAGTTATGCCGCCTGTGTACTCCTCTTACCAATTTTGAACTGCATTTAGCCTACTTACTTACTTGGGCCTAGTAACTGTGTGAGCCTCTCATAACAGTTGTCCTCCTCCGCTGAAAAAAGCTATTCTGCCTGTGTACTCCTCTTAATAAATTTTGAACTGCATTTAGCCTACTTTTTTATTTTAGGCCTACTAAGTCTGTGTGAGCCTCTCATAACAGTTGTCCTCCTCCGCTGAACAAAGCTATGCCGCCTGTGTACTCCTCTTAATAAATTTTGAACTGCATTTAGCCTACTTTTTTATTTTAGGCCTACTAACTCTGTGTGAGCCTTTCATAACAGTTGTACTCCTCCGCTGAACAAAGCTATGCCGCCTGTGTACTCCTGTAACCAATTTTGAACTGCATTTAGCCTACTTTTTTATTTTAGGCCTACTAAGTCTGTGTGAGCCTCTCATAACAGTTGTCCTCCTCCGCTGAACAAAGCTATGCGCCTGTGTACACCTGTTACCAATTTTGAACTGCATTTAGCCTACTTTTTTATTTTAGGCCTACTAAGTCTGTGTGAGCCTCCGATAACAGTTGTCCTCCTCCGCTGAACAAAGCTATGCTGCTTGTGTACTCCTGTTACCAATTTTGAACTGCATTTAGCCTACTTTTTTATTTTAGGCCTACTAAGCCTGTGTGAGCCTTTCATAACAGTTGTCCTCCTCCGCTGAACAAAGCTATGCCACCTGTGTACTCCTGTTACCAATTTTGAACTGCATTTAGCCTACTTTTTTATTTTAGGCCTACTAAGTCTGTGTGAGCCTCTCATAACAGTTGTCCTCCTCCGCTGAACAAAGCTATGCCGTCTGTGTACTCCTGTTACCAATCTTGAACTGCATTTAGCCTACTTTTTTATTTTAGGCCTACTAAGTCTGTGTGAGCCTCTCATAACAGTTGTCCTCCTCCGCTGAACAAAGCTATGCCGTCTGTGTACTCCTGTTACCAATCTTGAACTGCATTTAGCCTACTTTTTTATTTTAGGCCTACTAAGTCTGTGTGAGACTCTCATAACAGTTGTCCTCCTCCGCTGAACAAAGCTATGCCGCCTGTGTACTCCTCTTACCAATTTTGAACTGCATTTAGCCTACTTTTTTATTTTAGGCCTGCTAAGTCTGTGTGAGCCTCCGATAACAGTTGTCCTCCTCCGCTGAACAAAGCTATGCTGCTTGTGTACTCCTGTTACCAATTTTGAACTGCATTTAGCCTACTTTTTTATTTTAGGCCTACTAAGCCTGTGTGAGCCTTTCATAACAGTTGTCCTCCTCCGCTGAACAAAGCTATGCCACCTGTGTACTCCTGTTACCAATTTTGAACTGCATTTAGCCTACTTTTTTATTTTAGGCCTACTAAGTCTGTGTGAGACTCTCATAACAGTTGTCCTCCTCCGCTGAACAAAGCTATGCCGCCTGTGTACTCCTCTTACCAATTTTGAACTGCATTTAGCCTACTTTTTTATTTTAGGCCTGCTAAGTCTGTGTGAGCCTCCGATAACAGTTGTCCTCCTCCGCTGAACAAAGCTATGCTGCCTGTGTACTCCTGTTACCAATTTTGAACTGCATTTAGCCTACTTTTTTATTTTAGGCCTACTAAGCCTGTGTGAGCCTTTCATAACAGTTGTCCTCCGCTGAAAAAAGCTATGCCGCCTGTGTACTCCTCTTACCAATTTTGAACTGCATTTAGCCTACTTTTTTATTTTAGGCCTACTAAGTCTGTGTGAGCCTCTCATAACAGTTGTCATCCTCCGCTGAAAAAAGCTGTGCCGCCTGTGTACTCCTCTTACCAATTTTGAATTGCATTTAGCCTACTTACTTACTTGGGCCTAGTAACTGTGTGAGCCTCTCATAACAGTTGTCCTCCTCCACTGAACAAAGCTATGCCGCCTGTGTACTCCTCTTACCAATTTTGAACTGTATTTAGCCTACTTACTTACCGTATATACTCGAGTATAAGCCGAGATTTTCAGCCCAAATTTTTGGGCTGAAAGTGCCCCTCTCGGCTTATACTCGAGTCACGGTAGCGGTGGGGTCGGCGGGTGAGGGGGAGAGGGCGCTGAGGTATACTTACCTAGTCCCAGCGATCCTGACGCTCCCCCTGCCCTCCCACGGTCTTCGGTGCTGCAGTTCTTCCTCTATCAGCGGTCACGTGGGACCGCTCATTAGAGAAATGAATAAGCGGCTCCACCTCCCATAGGGGTGGAGCCGCCTATTCATTTCTCTAATCAGCGGTGCCGGTGACCGCTGATAGAGGAAGAGGCTGCGGCACAGAAGACCGTGGGACGGCAGGGGGTGCCGGACGTCGGGACCAGGTAAGTATGTAATATTCACCTGTCCGCGTTCCAGCCGCCGGGCGCCGCTCCATCTTCCCGGCGTCTATCTGCGCTCTGACTGTTCAGGTCAGAGGGCGCGATGACGCATATAGTGTGCGCGGCGCCCTCTGCCTGATCAGTCAGAGCGGGGAGACGCCGGGACCGGACGCTGGGAGCTGCAATCAAGAAAGGTGAGTATGGCTTTTTTTTTTTTATTGCAGCAGCAGCAGCGGCGGCACAGATTTATACCGAGCATCTATGGGGCAGTATGAACGGTGCAGAGCACTATATGGGGCAGATATGGAGCAATATGAACAGTGCAGAGCACTATATGGGGCAGATATGGGGCAATATGAACAGTGCAGAGCACTATATGGGGCAGATATGGGGCAATATGAACAGTGCAGAGCACTATATGGGGCAGATATGGAGCAATATGAACAGTGCAGAGCACTATATGGGGCAGATATGGAGCAATATGAACAGTACAGAGCACTATTTGGGGCAGATATGGGGCAATATGAACAGTGCAAAGCACTATATGGGGCAGATATGGGGCAATATGAACAGTGCAGAGCACTATATGGGGCAGATATGGGGCAATATGAACGGTGCAGAGCACTATATGGGGCAGATATGGAGCAATATGAACAGTGCAGAGCACTATATGGCAGAGCTATGGGGAAATATGAACGGTGCAGAGCACTATATGGCAGAGCTATGGGGAAATATGAACGGTGCAGAGCACTATATGGCAGAGCTATGGGGAAATATGAACGGTGCAGAGCACTATATGGCACAGCTATGGGGCAATAATGATCTATTTTTATTTTTGAAATTCACCGGTAAATGCTGCATTTCCACCCTAGGCTTATACTCGAGTCAATAAGTTTTCCCAGTTTTTTGTGGCAAAATTAGAGGGGTCGGCTTATACTCGGGTCGGCTTATACTCGAGTATATACGGTACTTGGGCCTAGTAACTGTGTGAGCCTCTCATAACAGTTGTCCTCCTCCGCTGAAAAAAGCTATGCCGCCTGTGTACTCCTCTTACCAATTTTGAACTGCATTTAGCCTACTTACTTATTTGGGCCTAGTAACTGTGTCAGCCACTCCTTGCAGTTGTCCTCCTCTTAACAAAGCAATGCCGCCAGTTTAGTCCTGTTACCAATTTTGAACTGCTTTTAGCCTAATTTCTTATTTGGGCCTATTAACTGTGTCTTCCCCTCATTACAGTTGTCCTCCACTGAACAAAGTAATGCCGACTGTTTAGTCCTGTTACCAATTTTGAACTGCATTTAGCCTACTTTCTTATTTGGGCCTACTAACTGTGTCAGCCTCTCATTACAGTTGTCCTCCGCTGAACAAAGCAATGCCGACTGTTTAGTCCTGTTACCAATTTTGAACTGCATTTAGCCTACTTTCTTATTTGGGCCTACTAACTGTGTCAGCCTCTCATTACAGTTGTCCTCCGCTGAACAAAGCAATGCCGCCTGTTTAGTCCTGTTACTAATTTTGAACTGGATTTACCCTACTTTCTTATTTGGGCCTATATCTGTGTTTCCTCCTCATCCTGCCCATTGGCCAGCCACTGCTAGATGAGTCTGCTGGTTCATTGACCCAGACCACTACATTCCCCTTGCACTCTACACAGCCAGAATCTGACCTTGCTGAAAGTCAGGTTCCCCTCCCCGCATACTATACTACCTTACATGGGGACAAAGAGGAAGGTGCAGATGAAAGTGCAGGTTCCTTCATCAGGTAGGGGGGCATACTCGTTGGCACTGGCACAGGGCCCCTCATAGTATGCAAAAGTGTCTCTGGCAGTGGGAGGCGCCGCCTATCGTCAAACACACCGCCGTACTATGAGGGACCCTGTGCCAGGGCCAACTAGTGGGTTTCCCCTGCTTGCTCAGGATCACAGCACTTGCAAAGTTGAAATACTTCCTTTCCCTGCTCCACCGCCGTGACGTATTCCGCGTTTCCTGGGCCCACGAAAATCTTGAGCCAGCCCTACCCCCCACAACTTTAGCCAAATGACCCCCTGTTTTCAATGCCTAACTATTATTATATTGATGTTTTTGGCATTAAAATGGGCATTGTAGGTGTTTTTCTGTCCTCCACTCACTGCCGACTTTGATTCTCCATTGACTTGCATTGGGTTTCGTGTTTGTTATTTTTAAACAAAAATGGAAAACTGTGTTTTGTTTTATGTTTAATAAAATACTTTATTTTGGCTGTGTCTTTATTTACAATACAACTATAGGATTAGTAATGGATAGGTGTCTTATATGTCTCTTGTTATTTTTGTTATTTATAGCTCTCTGTTCTTTATTACACTCCATCCTCTTCTTGTTAGATATATAATACAATGACGGCTGATGGAGCATGGGAAAGCTTTTCTGATGCAGGCGCTTAAGGGCTTGTCTTCTGGTCAGATGTTGCCCCAACAGCAGTCATTTTATATATAACAAGTAGTGTTGAGCATTCCGATACCGCAAGTATTGGGTATCGGCCGATATTTGCGGTATCGGAATTCCGATACCGAGTTCCGATATTTTTGCGATATCGGGAATCGGTATCGGGATGAAGATTGATGTGTAAAATAAAGAATAAAAATAAAAAATATTGATATACTTACCCTCGGATGCGCCCTGGTTGTAACCGCTGCAACCGCCATGCTTCTGTTCCTAAGAATGATCGCGTGAAGGACCTTCGATGACGTCGCGGCTTGTGATTGGTCGCGTGAGCGGTCACGCGACCAATCACAAGCCGCGACGTCATCGAAGGTACTTTACGCGCTCATTCTTAGGAAGGGAATCATGGCGGTTGCAGCGGTTACAACCAGGGCGCGTCCGAGGGTAAGTATATCAATATTTTTTTTTATTATTCTTTATTTTACACATGAATATGGATCCCAGGGCCTGAAGGAGAGTTTCCTCTCCTTCAGACCCTGGGAACCATAGAGGATACCTTCCGATATTTGTGTCCCATTGACTTGTATTGGTATCGGATATCGGTATCGGCGATATCCGATATTTTTCGGATATCGGCCGATACCATCCGATACCGATATTTTCAAATATCGGATGGTATCACTCAACACTAATAACAAGAGAGGACTATGTGATAGAGAGAAGACGTTGTGAATAACAAAAATAACGAGAATACACTATGTAAGGTACAGTGCTATATATAACAAGAGATGATACTACTAATAATACTGCTAATAATGGGACAACACTGAACATTACAGAGGACACTATATATTAAGGGACGGCAGCAACCATAGCTAGAGAGGATAATATATAATAAGGCACGGTGCCATATATAGCTAGAGAGGATGCTACATAATAAGGGATACTAAACCAGAGAAGAAAGACACTGCATAAATGTGTGCACACCTATGTATCAAAAAATGAATAACAACTTTATTATAAGGCAAAAAACCTACAAAATATAAAAACATAAAACCATATCCAATAGGGATCATAAAACAAACACACCATTCTCCTATTATAGTAATACAGCGAAAAGCCCAACATGATAGAAAATGCTCATATAATCACATGTATAAATGCATAGCTAGATATCTAAATAAATAAGGGCCGAACATTTGTGACCTAGATAAATAAATGAAAAGATAAATCATAAATAAGACCACACAGATCCCGATAACATATGGGCGTCCCCAAAGTTATCACACCATAAGCCAAACCCAACCATGTGAAATAATCACTATGTGTAAGAAACCCTGTGACTGTAGCTGATAATCTATCACAGGGGAACAGAGGGTCAAAAACAAGGGGTTGTAGGCTGGATCAGCAAGGGGGCACAAAAAAGCAAGCCACTATGGATATGTGCACAAGACAACATCCACACAATAAACAGAAGCTACAAGTATGGCTGGAAAATAGCACAGCCAGAGAATGAAACCAAAGCTGCACAATTGGCTCATAACAATGAAGAAAGAGCCACAAAAAGTAGTAGTTTACATGTCAGTGGTTGCCATGGAAAGGACCCCAATGCTGGCGGATCTGCGGGCAATACACCTCCTCCTGTAGAGGAGAGGATGCTACATAATAAGGGATGCTGCCATACATAGCTAGAGAGGATGCTACATAATAAGACACGGTATTACATATACCGTATATACTCGAGTATAAGCTGACCCGAGTATAAGCCGACCCCCTTAATTTTGCCACAAAAAAACTGGGAAAACTTAATGACTCGAGTATAAGCCTAGGGTGGGAAATGCAGCAGCTACCGGTAAATGTCAAAAGTAAAAATAGATACCAATAAAAGTAAAATTAATTGAGACATCAGTAGGTTAAGTGTTTTTGAATATCCATATTGAATCAGGAGCCCCATATTATGCTCCATAAAGTTTATGATGGCCCCATAAGATGCTCCATATTAAAAAATGCCCCATATAATCCTGCATAAAGGTTAATAATGGCCCCATAAGATGCTCCATAGACACATTTGCCCAATATAATGCTGCACAAATGTTGATTATGGCCCCATAAGATGCTCCATAAAGATGTCTGCCCCATATAGTGCTGCACAAACGTTATAGCCCCATAAGATGCTCCATACAGACATTTGCCCCATACAATGCTGCACAAATGTTGATTATGGCCCCATAAGATGCTCCATAAAGATATTTGCCCCATATAGTTCTGCACAAACATTGATTATGGCCCCGTAAGATGCTCCATATAGACACTTGCCCCATATAGTGCTGCACAAACGTTGATTATGGCCCCATACAGACACTTGCCCCATATAGTGCTGCACAAACGTTGATTATGGCCCATACAGACACTTGCCCCATATATTGCTGCACAAACGTTATGGCCCCATAAGATGCTCCATACAGACACTTGCCCCATTTGCTCTTGCTGCGATAAAAAAAAATCACATGCTCACCTCTCCGTCGCTCAGGCCCTTTCAATATTCACCTGACTTCGTTCTGGCGCCGCTCCATCTTCAGCATCTTCTGCACTGACGTTCAGGCAGAGGGCGCGCACTGACCACGTCATCGCGCCCTCTGACCTGAGCGTCACTGCAGAAGACGCTGAAGACGGAGCGGCACCGAAATGGGGAGCAGGTGAATATCGCGCAGCACTCCCACTCCCCATTATACTCACCTGCTCCTGGCGCGGTGCAGTCCCTGGTTCCCCAGCGCCAGGGCCAGCGTCAGCACCCGGCGTACCCGGGCAAGTGCCGGGGCCCTGGCGAGACAGGGGGGCCCATTCAAGGCCGGCGTTAAGGGCAGGCAGCTGCCAGTGCCTAGGACCACCGCTCCCACAGCAGGGGCCCTCAGCTAGCGGCACATCACGGAGCTGACTCGGCAGGGGAGGGGGAGCGGCCGGAGGCTGTCTAATTATGCTCACCTACTTCTGGCGGCTGGCGCGGTCCCTGAAGGTCCCCGGCACCCCAGCTTATTCCTGTCTGAGCGGTCACATGGTACCGCTCATTACAGTAATGAATATGCGGCTCCACCTCCCATATGGGTGGAGCCGCATATTCATTACTGTAATGAGCGGTAACGGTGACCGCTCAATACAGGAAGAAGCTGCCGGCGCCGGGGAGCAGGGCCTGCACGGCGCCAGGAGAAGGTGAGTATAACGGGGAGGGGAGCGCAGCGCTGCGCGATATTCACCTGCTCCTCGTTCCAGCCGCCGCTCCGTCTTCCACGTCCTCTGCAGTGACGCTGAGGTCAGAGGGTGCGGTGACGTGATTAGTGCGTGCCCTCTGCCTGAACGACAGTGCAGAAGATGCTGAAGAAAATGGAGTGGCGCCGGAACGAGGACAGGTGAATATTGAAAGTGCTGGGGGCCTGAGCGACGGAGAGGTGAGTATGTGATTTTTTTTTTTTATCGCAGCAACAGCAAATGGGGCAAGTGTCTGTATGGAGCATCTTATGGGGCCATAACGTTTCTGCAGCACTATATGGGGCAAGTGTCTGTATGGGGCCATAACGTTTGTGCAGCACTATATGGGCAAGTGTCTGTATGGGGTCATAACGTTTGTGCAGCACTATATGGGGCAAGTGTCTGTATGGAGCATCTATGGGGCCATAACGTTTGTGCAGCACTATATGGGGCAAGTGTCTGTATGGGGCCATAACGTTTGTGCAGCACTATATGAGGCAAGTGTCTGTATGGGGCCATAACGTTTGTGCAGCACTATATGGGGCAAGTGTCTGTATGGAGCAACTATGGGGCCATAACGTTTGTGCAGCACTATATGGGGCAAGTGTCTCTATATACTACATGGCTGTTCTATATACTACGTGGGCCGTGTTATATACTACGTGGGCTGTTATATGCTACGTGGGTTGTTATATGCTACTTGGCTGTGCTATATACTACATGGCTGTTCTATAAACTATGTGGGCCGTGTTATATACTGTATGGCTGTGCTATATACTATATGGGCTGTGCTATATACTACATGGCTGTGTTATATGCTACGTGGGCTGTGCTATATACTACGTGGCTGTGTTATATGCTACGTGGGCTGTTATATACTACATGGCTGTGTTATATGCTATGTGGCTGTGCTATATACTACGTGGGCTGTGTTTATATGCAATCATGAATCGTGGTATGTGTTAAAGGGGGGGCCCACTGAGACTCTTTCGCCCAGGGCCCTCAAAAACCTGGAGCCGGCCCTGCCCAGCGCCACAGCTTCTTCCTCTACTGAGCGGTTACCGTTAGAGATCATTACAGTAATGAATATGCGGCTCCACCCCTATGGGAGGTGGAGCAGCATATTTATTACTGTAATGAGCGGTACCATGTGACCGCTCAGCACAGGAAGAAGCTGGGGCGCCGGGGAGCCAGGGACCTGCAGGGACCGTGCAAGGAGCAGGTGAGTATTATTAGACAGCCCCGACTCCCCCTCCCCTGACGACCCTTGGGTATGACTCGAGTATAAGCCGAGAGGGGGACTTTCAGCGCAAAAAAATGGGCTGAAAATCTCGGTTTATACTCGAGTATATGCGGTAATAAAGGAAACTAGTTTAAGTAAAGGGGGTATTCCCATTGCCAAGATCCTATCCCAATATGTAGTAGGTGTAGTAATATTTGCAAATACCTCCAATTAGAAATGTAGTATAGCACTTCTAATTAGCTATGTTGCTTATGCGGCGCGCCCCCACGTAAGGGCAATGGTTTACTCGGTACCAGGTCCTTCAGTTCCCTCAGCTGGGATGTCACGGTGGCCCGACCCGGACCGTGGCCCTAGATGAGGGGCGCCCAAATGGAATAGAGAGTTCAAATAGTTTGTTGATAACGGTTGTGTTCGTGACGCCACCTGTGGTATTCGGTCAGGGTGACCGACGCTGCTTACGGGTCCGCTGGGGTGATGGAATGGCAGCTAGATGGTATACCTTCCCACAGGTGAAGTATATCCCCAGGGCTTCCCAGAAGTGTAGATGTTGATAGTGGGTGCTGCAAGGCACGGAGAATAACGAGGACACAATGGGTGCAGTCTCTTTACCTTAACTGAAGGCTTCAGCATCCACAGTCCAGGGTGCCGGATGACAGGGTAGGCAGAGTCCGGCCGGTCTGATGGCAATTCCAGAGTCCCCTTATCCAGGTGGAAATCAGTAGCCTTCCCCTTGCACACAGTAACGTAGTAGGTCCCTACGTGCATTAGCTCCCATAGGGTCCTCACTCTTGTTACTCTTCTCTTGGTCCCCCAGATGGATAGGACCAACCCGTATGACGGTGGTGGCCTGAGGCTATTTTATAAGGACCCTAGCGTCGCCCCTCCTCCGCGTTGCCACCTTGTCTGCTTAGGTTCTTAGGTAGGGCAGCCAACTTGGAATCGACTGTCCTGCCGGTCTCTGAAGTAAAGCGTAGAGTCTATTACTCCCTCGGTGTTCCGGCTACCGGATCTGCGCTCAGTGGGAGGCAGCCTGCTCCTAGCTGGTCTCCCACTGGTGTTTTACTCCTGTTGCTACGACTTCTGTGCTCACTCACTACAGCACACTTCCTTTCTTGTCCTTTCTTAGGAGTCTGCCGCATGGGTTGCAGGTGCAGCTCCGTGTCCTTCTTTCCTTCCTGGGCTGAGCCCAGTCTGCTCCTCTTCTCTCCTACTGACTATCTCCTTCTCCCTCCAGTCAGAACTGCCTCACTTCTTAACCAAACCCCCAGTTTTACCCAAGTGTGAGGAGTGGCCTAATAGATAGAATCCTTAGCTCCCCCTGGTGGCCGACGTGTGAAGTGTGTGTGTGACTGTGATACCTGGCAGGGTGAACTCCTTCGGTGCCATCAGACGTAACATCGCCCTCCCTGGTGGAAGAATGACATTACTGCAACGACCAAGACTCTGGGGCGCTGCATTTACCTCATGTGCAGGCACTGCAATAGCTTCGGTATCCATGGTTACAACTAATATCAGCTGACTAACTAACTTTCACAATGTGTATAGCCATAGCCAAGGATACCTAAGCTCCTGCAATAGCTGTACATGGGGTAAGTGGGGTAAGCAATATAGCTAATCACTATAATTATAGTTCATTTCTAATTGTAGTTATTTGCTAATATTACTACACCTACTACAGTTGTGGCCAAAAGTATTGACACCCGTGCAATTCTGTCAGATAATACTCAGTTTCTTCCTGAAAATGATTGTAAACACAAATTCTATGTTGTTATTATTATCTTCATTTAATTTGTCTTAAATGAAAAAACACAAAAGAATTGTCCTAAAGCCAAATTGGATATAATTCCACACCAAACATAAAAAAGGGGGTGGACAAAAGTATTGGCACTGTTCGAAAAATCATGTGATGCTTCTCTAATTTGTGTAATTAACAGCACCTGTAACTTACCTGTGGCATCTAACAGGTGTTGGCAATAACTAAATCACACTTCCAGCCAGTTGACATGGATTAAAGTTGACTCAACCTCTGTCCTGTGTCCTTGTGTGTACCACATTGAGCATGGAGAAAAGAAAGAAGACGAAAAAACTGTCTGAGGAATTGAGAAACTAAATTGTGAGGAAGCATGAGCAATCTCAAGGCTACAAGTCCATCTCCAAAGACCTGAATGTTCCTGTGTCTACCGTGCGCAGTGTCATCAAGAAGTTTAAAGCCCATGGCACTGTGGCTAACCTCCCTAGATGTGGACGGAAAAGAAAAATTGACAAGAGATTTCAACGCAAGATTGTGCGGATGCTGGATAAAGAACCTCGACTAACATCCAAACAAGTTCAAGCTGACCTGCAGTCCGAGGGTACAACAGTGTCAACCCGTACTATCCGTCGACGTCTGAATGAAAAGGGACTGTATGGTAGGAGACCCAGGAAGACCCCACTTCTTACCCCGAGACATAAAAAAGCCAGGCTGGAGTTTGCCAAAACTTACCTGAAAAAGCCTAAAACATTTTGGAAGAATGTTCTCTGGTCAGATGAGACAAAAGTAGAGCTTTTTGGGCAAAGGCAACAACATAGAGTTTAAAGGAGAAAAAAAGAGGCATTCAAAGAAAAGAACACAGTCCCTACAGTCAGACATGGCGGAGGTTCCCTGATGTTTTGGGGCTGCTTTGCTGCCTCTGGCACTGGACTGCTTGACTGTGTGCATGGCATTATGAAGTCTGAAGACTACCAACAAATTTTGCAGCATAATGTAGAGCCCAGTGTGAGAAAGCTGGGTCTCCTTCAGAGGTCATGGGTCTTCCAGCAGGACAGTGACCCAAAACACACTTCAAAAAACACTAGAAAATGATTTGAGAGAAAGCACTGGAGACTTCTAAGGTGGCCAGCAATGAGTTCAGACCTGAATCCCATAGAACACCTGTGGAGAGATCTAAAAATGGCAGTTTGGAGAAGGCACCCTTCAAATATCAGAGACCTGGAGCAGTTTGCCAAAGAAGAATGGTCTAAAATTCCAGCAGAGCATTGTAACAAACTCATTGATGGTTACCGGAAGCGGTTGGTCGCAGTTATTTTGGCTAATGGTTGTGCAACCAAGTATTAGGCTGAGGGTGCCAATACTTTTGTCTGGCCCATTTTTGGAGTTTTGTGTGAAATGATCAATATTTTGCTTTTTTCTTCATTCTCTTTTGTGTTTTTTCATTTAAGACAAATTAAATAAAGATAATAATACCAAATAATTTGTGATTGCAATCATTTTCAGGAAGAAACTGAGTATTATCTGACAGAATTGCAGGGGTGTCAATACTTTTGGCCACAACTGTACATATAGGGATAGGATCTTGGAATGGGAATATTTAAGGACTGCGCTATACATAATAAGTGAATACACTATACACTAAGAGACATCACTATATATATACAGTATATATATAATAAATAAATTTCTGTGTCTGTGTGTTGCTCAATTTTTTTCTCAGACAGAACACAGACACTCTGAATACAGTCATGGACAAAAATTTTGATAATGAGACAAATATTAATTTTTCCAACGTCTACTGCTTCATTTTTTCTAATGGCAATTTGCATATACTCCTGAATGACACAGTGATCAGCTTAACAGCAATTACTCTACTTGCAAAGTCAATATTTGCCCAGAAAATGAACTTTAACCCCCAAAACACATTTCAACATCATTGCATTGGTGCCTTAAAAGGAGGAGCTAACATGGTTTTAGTGATTGATCCATTAACACAGGTGTGGGTGTTGATGAGGACAGGGCTGGCGATCAATCAGTCATGATTAAGTAAGAATGACATCACTGGACACTTTAGAAGGAGGCTGGTGCTTGGTATCATTGTTTCTCTTCAGTTAACCATGGTTATCTCTAAAGAAACACGTGCAGCAATCATTGCACTGCACAAAAATGGCCTAACAGGGAAGAGTATCGCAGCTACAAAGATTGCACCTCAGTCAACAATCTATAGCATCATCAAGAACTTCAAGGAGAGAGCTTCCATTATTGTCAAAAAGGCTCCAGGGCGCCCAAGAAAGACCAGCAAATGCCAGAACCTTAAAACTGTTTCAGCTGCGGGATCAGTCTACCAGCAGTGCCGAGCTTGCTCAGGAATAGCAGCAGGCTGGTGTGAGTGCTTCTGCACGCACTGTGAGGTGGAGACTCTTTGAGCAAAGCCTGGTTTCAAGGAGGGCAGCAAAGAAGCCACTTCTCTCCAGAAAAAACATCAGGGACCAACTGATATTCTGCAAAAGGTACAGGGAGTGGACTGCTGAGGACTGGGGCAAAGTCATTTTCTCTGATGAATCCCCTTTTCGATTGTTTGGGACATCTGGAAAACAGCTTATTCGGAGAAGAAGAGGTGAGCGATACCACCAGTCTTGTCTCATGCCAATTGTAAAGCATCCTGAAACCATTCATGTGTGGGGTTGCTTCTCAGCCAAGGGAATCGGCTATTCTGATATTCAATATGACATGCTATGAGTCTCGCAGATCTCATTCTTGGATCTGTGATCTTCAAAGATATGTGAGCGGATCTATGAAAATCTATTACCTCCCTAGTTTATTGCTCCTCCAGTCTATTACTCCACTCTGTATTGCCTCCCCAGTTTATTGCTCCCCACTGTATTACCTCCCCAGTTTATTGTTTCCCCAGTGTATTGCCTCCCCAGTTTATTGCTCCTCCAGTTTATTGCTCCCTACTGTAGTTCCTCCCCAGATTATTGCTTCCCACTGTATTGTCGCCCAGTTTATTGCTCCCCCATATTTATGGCCTCCGGTCCCCAGTTTATTGCTCACACTGTATTATAAAAAAACAAAACACACACAGACATTCATTCACTCACTCACCTCCCGGTCCATTCCACCACCGCAGCATCGCTTCCTTTTTCTTGCTGGTAACTTTCTAAATCATACAGGCGTGCACAGTCAGTGATGACACGCACTTGTCACAGAGAAAGCGCCAGGCAGGAAGCTAAGAACGTGTTCCTGTATCTCTGCTACCATTTTCTACCATAGGCAGAGGAGCCTCAAGGACAATCCCTGCCCGGCATGCCGCCTATGGCCATATTGCTTTCATTGTTAATCGCCCTGTAAGGGCCCCCTTCCACCTCCAGGCCCCGATACAGCTGCACCGGCTGTATCTGTGCTATGTCCTCCCTGTCTGAGTATCTGTAAAACCTGTCTGATATATGCCTGATGTTACTCAAGGTCAGGCAAATAAATCAACATGTCATCAAGACAGATGACCACAAATCTACTTGACAGGTGACAAAAAATGTAATTTACAAAGTATGGAAAGATGGCGGGAGCATTAGTCAACCCAAATGGTTCATGGAAATCTACACAGGGGCGGAACCATCTTTTTTTTCTTAACAAAGAAAAAACCGGCTGCAACGGGAAATGAGGAAGGTCTGATATGACCCTTTGCCAGACTTTTGGCGATATAGTCCTTCATGGCCTGAGTCTCTGAACCTGAAATATTATGTAACCTGCTCGTAGGCAGCTTGGCCCCAGCAATAAGATTACCAGTGCAATTATAAGGACAATGAGAAGGGAGTTCTTGACACCCATGTTCCGAAAACACATCCCCGAAGTTCGACAGGTATTTTGGCAGACACTGGGTATCCAGCCTGACTAACCGGGTGCCCAAGTTGTGTCCTTGACAGTACTCACTCCACCTTACCAACTCCAGAGTCTGCCAGTCCACTACAGGATTATGCAATGCCAGCCAGGGTAGTCCAAGATTCACAGAAGTAGAAGGCAAGCCCTCTAGCACATAACCATAAACTTTGAGTACATTTCACCTTCCAGCAGATGTACAGTGGGTACAGAAAGTATTCATACCCCTTTAAATTTTTTACTCTTTGTTTCATTGCAGCCCTTTGGTAAATTCACAAAAGTTCATTTTTTTCCTCATTAATATACACTCTGCACCCCATGTTGACTGAAAAAAACAGAAACGTAGTAATTTTTGCAAATTTATTTAAAAAGAAAAAATGAAATATCACATCATCATAAGTATTCAGACCCTTTGCTCAATATTGAGTAGAAGCACCCTTTTGAGCTAGTACAGACGAGTCTTCTTGGGAATGATGCAACAAGTTTTTCACACCTGGATTTGGGGATCCTCTGCCATTCTTCCTTGCAGATTCTCTCCAGTTCCGTCAGCTTGGATAGTGAACATTGGTGGACAGCCATTTTCAGGTGTTTCCAGAGAGGCTCAATTGGGTTTAGATCAGGGCTCTGGTTGGGCAAGTCAAGAATGGTCACAAAGTTGTTCACTCCTTTGTTATTTTTGCTGTGCGCTTTGGGTCATTTTCTTGATGGAAGGTGAACCTTCAACCAAGTCTGAGGTCAAGAGCACTCTGGAAGAGGATTTCATCCAGGATATCTTTGTACTTGACCACATTCACGTTTCCTTTAGTGACAACCAGTTATCCTGTCCCTGCAGCTGAAAAACACCCCCATAGCATGATGCTGCCAACACCATGTTTCACTGTTGGGATTGTATTGGGCAGGTGATGAGCAGTGCCTGGTTTTCTCCACACATACCGCTTAGAATTATCACCAAAATAGTCTATATTCGTCTCATCAGACCTGAGAATCTTATTTCTCATAGTCTGGGAGTCCTTCATGTGTTTTTTAGCAAACTCTATGCGGGATTTCATATGTCTTGCACTGAGGAGAGGCTTCCGTCGGGCCACTCTGCCATAAAGGCCCAACTGGTGGAGGACTACAATGATAGTTGACTTTGTGGAACTTTCTCCCATCTCCCTACTGCATCTGTGGAGCTCAGCCACAGTGATCATTAAGTTCTACTTCACCTCTCTCACCAAGGCTCTTTTCCCACAATTGCTCAGTTTGGCTGGATGACAAGGTGTAGGAAGACTTCTGGTGGTCCCAAACTTCTTCCATTTAAGGATTATGGAGGCCAGTGTGTTCTTAGGAACTTTGAGTACTGCAGAAATTCTTTTGTAACCTTTGCCAGATCTGTGCCTTGCCACAATTCTGTCTCTGAGCTCCTTGGCCAGTTCCTTTAACCTCATGATTTTTATTTGGTCTGACATGCTCTGTGAGCTGTGAGTTCTTATATAGACAGGTGTGTGCCTTTCCAATCAAGTCTTCTCACTTTAAATAAACACAGCTGGACTCCATTGAAGGAGTAGAACCATCTCATGGAGGATCACAAGGAAATGGACAGCATGTGACTTAAATATGAGTGTCTGAGCAAAGGGTCTGAATACTTATGACCATATGATATTTCAGTTTTTCTTTTTCATTAAATTTGCAAAAAATTCTACATTTGTTTTTTTTCATTCAAGATGGGGTACAGAGTGTACATTAATGTGAAAAAAATAACTTTTTTGAATTTACCAAATGGCTGCAATGAAACAAAGAGTGAAAAATTTAAAGGGGTCTGAATACTTTCCGTACCCACTGTATCCCTCAGTCAACCTGAGTAAAATATCAATAGCTCTAGGGTGGAGTCAATGGCACTTATGAGTATAAATCTGAATAGTTTATGTGGCTGGAGACCCAGGTCCTGGACAAACCTAGCGTCAATCAGATTAAACCATGAGCCACTGTCCAGAAAGGCTGAAAAAAAACTTTACTTTTGTCAAAATAGATCTCGGCCAGTAAAAAAAATTGTGACCTCCCCACTGAGGAAATATGTACACCTGGTTCGGTAACTTCTACGCCACCCAAGCTCCTTAGTTTTCCAGCAACTGTTTTCGGTTATGTATGGAAGGACAAGTACCCAAAAAATGACCTTTCTCTGCTTTCCGGCTCACAGACAGTACAGGAGGAGAGCAGAGCACAGCGCTGGAGGACAGACAGCGGTAGGTAAGTATGTAGTGTTTGTTTTTTTTTACTTTTAGCATGGTAACCAGGGTAAACATCGGGTTACTAAGCGCGGCCCTGCGCTTAGTTACCCGATGTTTACCCTGGTTACCAGTGAAGACATCGCTGGATCGGTGTCACACACGCCGATCCAGCGATGTCCACGGGAGATCCAGCGACGAAATAAAGTTCTGGACTTTATTCAGCGACCAACGATCTCCCAGCAGGGGCCTGATCGTTGGTCGCTGTCACACATAACGATTTCATTAACGATATCGTTGCTACGTCACAAATAGCAACGATATCGTTAACAATATCGTTATGTGTGAAGGTACCTTTAGTCATCACATTTAAAAGCATAATATGTTATTTGAAATGCCAACTTACAAGTCAATATTACTTGCTTTCACAAGCGTAAATCTGTTTTCTTGACCAACAACAGAGAAACACTTATTATTCTAAAGTCAACATATAGATAACAGTCTATTCTATCTGGCTTGCCAAAAATAGTCATCTAGTTAATTAAGATGCAATGCTGTGTCTTCACACCACCGCAGAAAAAACACACTCACTATTTACACTGAACTATGGGAGGACCAGTGAAACGAGTCGTTCTCCCCAATTGCATGGGTCTCACGTTTGACTCAGCCCTAGGTTCCCATTCTCTCAAACCCCCCAAAAGTTGGAGAGTCTCATTATGTCTCTGACAAAGGCGGCAGTCCACATGCATAGCCAGAGACATGGCTGCCTCCAGAGAAACTGGGGTCTCATACAGAGCAAATATATAAGAATAAACTCGTGCTCAGCCGTTAGAGAGGTGCCAGAGTAGGTTCCAATACCATGAATAATAGCAAAAAAACTCGGCACTCAGACTTAATCAGATAAAGTGATTAATGGTGTCCACGGTAAATAACAGAAGAAACATTTCGGTCCTATAGCCGGACCTTCATCAGTCACAATATTTGATCGTGAACGGAAGCTAGTGGACCCGAAAGATTATGGGTTTTCATTAAGGTCATAGATATGGGTGGACACAGCCAGTGTCTCAGGGGGATAAGTCCGGCGGCATTGCCTTCTGTGGTATAGAGCCTGCGTGTCCTGGTCAGTGGAGGACGCTGTATCCATCGCAAGTCCGTCCGGCTGTAGGACTGAAACGTTTCTTCTGTTATTTACCGTGGACACCATTAAATCACTTTATCTCATACAGAGCAAAGGCGTCCTTAACCCTCATAGAAAGCCCCTGACAGAACAGACTTCAGAGCGCAGGGTCATTCCACTTAGTATCTGTAGACCACCTGCAGAACTCAGAAAAATATTCCTCCACTGGCTAGTCTCCCTGCTAAAGCTGACATAGTGTAAATTCAGAGAGACGCAGTTGAGGGTCCTCATATATATGACCCAGAGCCAGAAAAAATTCCTCAACCATCCGATGCAACTGAGAATCTGACAGGAGCGAAAATGCCCAAGCTTGTGGGTCATCCTGGAGAAGAGAAATTACGATTCCCACCCATTGTGCCTCGGTACCTGAGGAGTGAAGACATAATTTTAAAAAATTTACAGGCCTCCCTGAAAACAAGAAACCTATCCCAACCCCCAGAAAAACTTTCTGGTAGAGTGATCTTGGGCTCCACCAGGGGTTGCCTGAGAACCACAGGCCCTAAACCTGAGTTTGTTTGGATGCTGCCAAAGAACGGTGTGTAAGTCTGCCACCTTTAGGCTGAGATGCTGCTGTTGCCCTGCCAAAGGAGGCACCGGATCCATAATGGATCAAAAAAGTATGGGCCAGTGTTAATGTCATGATGATGTTGGGACTATGGGCGCTATCCAGGTCCCTAAAACTAGGGGTGCCCTAGTCTATCCCTGTCACCCAAATTACTCCTGAAGGTGGAGATGCCGGGTTCTTGTGCCTTGCTATGCTCCTATATCTGTCCCCTCCTTCCCGCTCCCAAGATAATGGGAAGCTGTAGTGTATAGAAACACAGTAACCAGACAAACAAGGGAGGAAGGACAGGGATAAATGAAATACCAACCATACAAAATACACACACCAAACAACAGAGTGTAAACTAATACTGGCAATCCCTTGGTGCCAGAGGCGAACATATACAGTTAGGGCCAGAAATATTTGGACAGTGACACAATTTTCGCGAGTTGGGCTCTGCATGCCACCACATTGGATTTGAAATGAAACCTCTACAACAGAATTCAAGTGCAGATTGTAACGTTTAATTTGAAGGGTTGAACAAAAATATCTGATAGAAAATGTAGGAATTGTACACATTTCTTTACAAACACTCCACATTTTAGGAGGTCAAAAGTAATTGGACAAATAAACATAACCCAAACAAAATATTTTTATTTTCAATATTTTGTTGCAAATCCTTTGGAGGCAATCACTGCCTTAAGTCTGGAACCCATGGACATCACCAAACGCTGGGTTTCCTCCTTCTTAATGCTTTGCCAGGCCTTTACAGCCGCAGCCTTCAGGTCTTGCTTGTTTGTGGGTCTTTCCGTCTTAAGTCTGGATTTGAGCAAGTGAAATGCATGCTCAATTGGGTTTAGATCTGGAGATTGACTTGGCCATTGCAGAATGTTCCACTTTTTGGCACTCATGAACTCCTGGGTAGCTTTGGCTGTATGCTTGGGGTCATTGTCCATCTGTACTATGAAGCGCCGTCCAATCAACTTTGCAGCATTTGGCTGAATCTGGGCTGAAAGTATATCCCGGTACACTTCAGAATTCATCTGGCTACTCTTGTCTGCTCTTATGTCATCAATAAACACAAGTGACCCAGTGCCATTGAAAGCCATGCATGCCCATGCCATCACGTTGCCTCCACCATGTTTTACAGAGGATGTGGTGTGCCTTGGATCATGTGCCGTTCCCTTTCTTCTCCAAACTTTTTTCTTCCCATCATTCTGGTACAGGTTGATCTTTGTCTCATCTGTCCATAGAATACTTTTCCAGAACTGAGCTGGCTTCTTGAGGTGTTTTTCTGCAAATTTAACTCTGGCCTGTCTATTTTTGGTATTGATGAATGGTTTGCATCTAGATGTGAACCCTTTGTATTTACTGTCATGGAGTCTTCTCTTTACTGTTGACTTAGAGACAGATACACCTACTTCACTGAGAGTGTTCTGGACTTCAGTTGATGTTGTGAACGGGTTCTTCTTCACCAAATTAAGTATGCGGCGATCATCCACCACTGTTGTCATCCGTGGACGCCCAGGCCTTTTTGAGTTCCCAAGCTCACCAGTCAATTCCTTTTTTCTCAGAATGTACCCAACTGTTGATTTTGCTACTCCAAGCATGTCTGCTATCTCTCTGATGGATTTTTTATTTTTTTTCAGCCTCAGGATGTTCTGCTTCACCTCAATTGAGAGTTCCTTTGACCGCATGTTGTCTGCTCACAGCAACAGCTTCCAAATGCAAAACCACACACCTGGAATCCACCCCTGACCTTTTAACTACTTCATTGATTACAGGTTAACGAGGGAGACGCCTTCAGAGTTAATTGCAGCCCTTAGAGTCCATTGTCCAATTACTTTTGGTCCCTTGAAAAAGAGGACGCTATGCATTACAGAGCTATGATTCCTAAACCCTTTCTCCGATTTGGATGTGGAAACTATCATATTGCAGCTGGGAGTGTGCATTTTCAGCCCATATTATATATATAATTGTATTTCTGAACATGTTTTTGTAAACAGCTAAAATAACAAAACTTGTGTCACTGTCCAAATATTTCTGGCCCTAACTGTATAGCAGTTGGGAGTGGCCAACACTGAACATCTGAGGCAATCCAAGTAGGAAAGCCACAGGAGCTTCAACTGAACCCATGCATGGCTAGCAAGGAAAAAACCTGCACAGCTTAATATGAAGGTGAAGTACTTCTAACCAGTGCAGGAATATGTGAAATCAGATGACGAGGTCTTCTGATTCCGTTCTTTTGCAATATCCCCCTGACAGGGCCATTCCAAAACTTTGAGCTTCTTTGAACTTCCTCTGACGAAGCCATTCTTTTGTGGATTTGGAAGTATACCCAGGCTAATTGTCATGCTGAAGGGTAAAATTTCTCTTCATCTTTAGCCTTTTAGCAGAGGCCTGAATATTTTGATACAAAATTGACTAGTATTTAGAACTGTTCATAATTCTCTTCATGTTGATTAAAGCCTCAGATCAAACTTCTGAAAACAGCCCCAAAGGATAATGCTGCCTTCACCGTGCTTCACTGTGGGTATTGTGCCATTGTGACTCCACTCTCTATGTATATCGTGGTTCAGAACAAAATGGCAATAAAGGCTGGAATGGAGATTTATCTTCTTCAGCGATGAATCATGCATTTATCTTAGATACAATGATAGCTACAGATTGGACTGGAGACCACGTGGACAACCTCATGAAGACGCCTTTCATGACGGAACATCACAATAGTCCTCCTCCCGAGATAATAATGTGAACTGGCATAGCATACGATAGTCGGACCCCTCTAGTCTTCTTTCCAGGTACAACAGCTCAACATTACATTGATTTAGTCATGCATTGAGCAGCCATATCTCCAAAGTGAAAATGGCAGGCTACAGGTTGCCTGGACTACTGTGAGCAGCTTGCATGGCCTAAACATGTTTCCGTAGCCTGCAGCATCAGTGGACTTGTCTCCCATCAAGCGTTGCCAGCAGTGGATCTTGATGGTTTGTGAGTCAAAATGCATTAAGTGTAACAATCCTTTTCTCAGACAATCATTAATCACCTCATTGATAGCATCACAAGGCGAACTCAAACTCAATACTGAATAAATTGAGATATTTTTAAAATTTTGTTTCCATTTTTTTCATAATTTGCATATCATTAACATGTCTATCCATCCTGTGCTTTCTATAATTCCACAACTTTTCCTTCTTGGTGTTGGAATTTGCGTGTATATAATAGTTTAACCCCTTAGTGACCACCGATATGTCTTTTTACTGACTTGTGATATAAGAGACTAGCATCCCCATACAGGTGATAATCCTGTAGCCATCATCTGTACACTATAGCTGACAACTTGCTGCATCAGCCATGATCCGTATTGGCTCAGATTATGGTCATGTAACCCCTTAAATGCTGCGATCAATAGTGACTATGGCATCTAGATGGTTAACAGGGTGTGGGGGTTTCCTATTTAATCCCAATGGCACCCTGAGGTCTTGATTGTATGGTCCTGATGTTCGCCATGGCTGTTCATGGCCAAATAACATGTTTAAAGTCTTCCAGCTACAGTGGCCTGTTCAGAACTTATCAAAAATTAGGTGGTAAAAATAAATTTCTTAATTCTTGTCACGTCACTTTGCATTAATTCTGGAAAAGCATCTGAAGGCTTAATTAACTATCTGAAAGCAATTTTGAATACATTGAGGGATGCGGTTTGTAAAATTATATCACTTTGGGGGGTTTCCAATATGTTGGACTCCCTAAGTCACTTAAAACTGAACAGGTCCCTAAAAAAATAAGTTTTATAAATTCCAGTGAAAAAAACAACTTCTAAACTGCTAACAAAATAAAACATTTTACAAATGGTGCAGATGTAAAGCAGACATGAGGGAAATGTTATTTATTAATGTTTTTGTGTGGTATGACTATTCGGATTAGGGCTCATACTGACATGCACAAAACTCGGACGAGTCTCGCACATCAATATCCGGCACTGCCGCCGGCACTCGGGCCCTGAGTGTGTGGCTGCATGCATTTCTATGTAGCTGAACGCTTCGGTCCCGAGTGTCGGCGGCAGTGATGGGTATTGAAATGCGAGACTCGTCCGAGTTTCTCACATGTGAGTATGAGCCCTTAAAGAGATAAACATTCAACGTTTGAAAATGATATTTTTTTACGTTAGCCAAGTTTCTGATATTTTTTATAAATAAATGCAAAACATATCGACCTAAATTTATCATTATCATAAAGTATGATGTGTCACGAAAAACAATCTCAAAATCAGTAGCACATGTTTACGCATAAAGTGGTCACTAAGGGGTTAATGCAAAAAAATAGAGCTAACTACCCCTAAAGACAGAAGCAGGAAAACTATCTTGCCTCAAAGAAAATCCCCAAAGGATAGATTAGCCCCCCACAAATAATGACTGTGAGTGGAGAGGAAAAAGACATACACAGAATGAAACCAGGATGAGCACAGGAGGCCAGTCTAGCTTGATAGATAGGACAGGATGGAATACTGTGTGGTCAGTATAAAACACTACAAAAATCCACGCAGAGTTTACAAAAAATCTCCACACCTGACTAAAGGTGTGGAGGGTAAATCTGCTTCCCAGAGCTTCCAGCAAGACAGAATTAATTCATACTGATAACGCTGGACAAACATAGAAAGCACTGAACGGATAAGTCCACAATCTGTGAACAGAAAAGCGCAAGCAAAAACTTAGCTTTGCTGAACTGGTCAGGATAACAGGGAAATCCAAAGAGATGTGAATCCAACCAGGAACCATTTACAAGTGGCACTGGCTGAAGGAACAGCCAGGCCTAAATAGCCGAGCAGAAGAGAAGATAAGTGGAGGCAGCTGATGACAGCTAACTCCAAGGAGCAGCCATACCACTTGAAACCACAAGAGGGAGCCCAAGAGCAGAACTCACAAAAGTGCCACTTACAACCACCGGAGGGAGCCCAAGAGCAGAATTCACAACAGTACCGCCCCCTTGAGGAGGGGTCACCGAACCCTCACCAGAGCCCCCAGGCCGATCAGGACGAGCCAAATGAAAAGCACGAACCAAATCGGTGGCATGGACATCGGAGGCAACAACCCAAGAATCATCCTCCTGGCCATAACCCTTCCACTTGACAAGATACTGAAGCCTCCGCCTCGAAAAACGAGAATCCAAAATCTTCTCAACCTCATATTCCAACTCTCCCTCAACCAACACCGGGGCAGGAGGGTCAACCGAGGGAACAACGGGCACCACATATCTCCGCAACAAAGATCTATGGAAAACATTATGAATGGCAAAAGAGGCTGGAAGAGCCAAACGAAAAGACACCGGATTAATAATTTCAGAAATTTTATAAGGACCAATAAACCAAGGCTTAAACTTAGGGGAAGAAACCTTCATAGGAACATGACGAGAAGACAACCAAACCAAATCCCCCACACGAAGCCGGGGACCAACACACCGACGGCAGTTAGCAAAACGTTGAGCCCTTTCCTGAGACAACGTCAAATTGTCCACCACATGAGTCCAAATCTGCTGCAGCCTGTCCACCACAGAATCAACACCAGGACAATCAGAAGGCTCAACCTGTCCAGAAGAAAAACGAGGATGAAAACCAAAATTACAAAAGAAAGGTGAAACCAAAGTAGCCGAACTAGCCCGATTATTAAGGGCAAACTCGGCCAACGGCAAGAAAGACCACCAATCATCCTGATCAGCAGACACAAAGCATCTCAAATAGGTCTCCAAGGTCTGATTAGTTCGCTCAGTTTGGCCATTAGTCTGAGGATGAAACGCCGAAGAAAAAGACAAATCAATGCCCATCCTAGCACAAAAGGCCCGCCAAAATCTAGAAACAAACTGAGAACCACTGTCAGAGACAATATTCTCCGGAATGCTATGCAAACGAACCACATGCTGAAAAAATAATGGAACCAGATCTGAGGAGGAAGGCAACTTAGGCAAAGGTACCAGATGGACCATTTTAGAGAACCGGTCACAAACAACCCAGATAACAAACATCTTCTGGGAAACAGGAAGATCTGAAATAAAATCCATGGAAATATGCGTCCAGGGCCTCTCAGGGACCGGCAAGGGCAAAAGCAACCCACTAGCGCGGGAACAGCAAGGCTTGGCCCGGGCGCAAGTCCCACAGGACTGCACAAAAGCACGCACATCGCGCGACAAGGAAGGCCACCAAAAGGACCTAGCAACCAAATCTCTGGTACCAAAAATCCCAGGATGACCAGCCAACACTGAACAATGAACCTCAGAAATAACCTTACTTGTCCATCTATCAGGAACAAACAGCTTCCCCACTGGACAGCGGTCAGGCCTATCAGCCTGAAATTCCTGAAGCACCCGCCGCAAATCAGGGGAGATAGCAGAAAGAATCACCCCCTCCTTAAGAATGCCAACCGGCTCAAGGACTCCAGGAGAATCAGGCGAAAAACTCCTAGAGAGGGCATCAGCCTTAACATTCTTAGATCCCGGAAGATACGAGACCACAAAATCAAAACGGGAGAAAAACAGGGACCATCGAGCCTGTCTAGGATTCAGCCGCTTGGCCGACTCGAGGTAAATCAGATTCTTATGTTCAGTCAGGACCACAACGCGGTGTTTAGCTCCCTCAAGCCAATGTCGCCACTCCTCAAACGCCCACTTCATAGCCAACAACTCCCGATTGCCGACATCATAATTGCGTTCCGCAGGCGAATACTTTCTGGAAAAAAAAGCACACGGTTTCATCAAAGAACCATCAGACTCCCTCTGAGACAAAACGGCCCCTGCCCCAATCTCAGAAGCGTCGACCTCAACCTGAAAAGGAAGAGAAACATCCGGCTGACGCAACACAGGGGCAGAAGTAAATCGGCGTTTAAGCTCCTGAAAGGCCTCAACAGCCTCAGAGGACCAATTCGTCACATCAGCGTCTTTCTTCGTCAAATTAGTAAGGGGCTTAACCACACTGGAAAAGTTGGCAATGAAACGGCGATAGAAATTAGCAAAGCCCAAAAATTTTTGAAGGCCCTTCACAGATGTGGGTTGGATCCAGTCATGAATAGCTTGGACCTTAACAGGATCCATTTCTATAGACGAGGGAGAAAAAATAAAACCCAAAAAAGAGACCTTCTGAACTCCGAATAGGCACTTAGACTCCTTCACAAACAAAGCATTATCACGAAGGATCTGGAACACCATCCTGACCTGCTTCACATGAGACTCCCAATCATCGGAAAAAATCAAAATATCATCCAAATATACGACCATGAATTTATCAAGATAATTGCGGAAAATATCATGCATGAAAGACTGGAACACAGATGGAGCATTAGAGAGCCCAAATGGCATCACAAGATATTCAAAATGGCCTTCGGGCGTATTAAATGCAGTTTTCCATTCGCACCCTGTTTAATACGAACAAGATTATATGCCCCTCGGAGGTCAATCTTAGTAAACCAACTAGCCCCCTTAATCTGAGCAAACAAATCAGTAAGCAAAGGCAAGGGATATTGGAATTTGACCGTGATCTTATTAAGAAGACGATAATCAATACAGGGTCTCAAGGAGCCATCCTTCTTAGCAACAAAAAAGAAACCCGCTCCCAATGGTGACGAAGAGGGCCGAATATGCCCCTTCTCCAAAGACTCCTTAACATAACTCTGCATGGCGGCATGCTCTGGCACAGACAGATTGAAAAGTCGGCCCTTAGGGAACTTGCAACCAGGAATCAAGTTAATAGCACAATCACAGTCCCTGTGCGGAGGAAGGGAACTGGACTTGGGCTCATCAAATACATCCTGGAAATCCGACAAAAACTCAGGGAGCTCAGAAGAGGGGGAAGAGGAAATTGACATCAAAGGAACGTCACTATGTACCCCTTGACAACCCCAACTAGTCACGACATAGTTTTCCAATCCAGCACCGGATTATGTTCCTGTAACCATGGAAAACCCAGTACAACAACATCATGCAGGTTATGCAACACCAGAAAACGGCAATCTTCCTGATGTGCTGGAGCCATGTACATAGTCATCTGTGTCCAGTACTGAGGTTTATCCTTGGCCAAGGGTGTAGCATCAATACCCCTCAAAGGAATAGGGCTCTGCAAAGGCTGCAAGGAAAAACCACAGCGTCTGGCAAATTCTAAGTCCATTAAGTTCAGGGCAGCGCCTGAATCCACAAATGCCATGACAGAAAAGGACGACAATGAGCAAATCAGGGTCACAGATAAGAGAAATTTAGGCTGTATAGTACTAATGGTAACAGACCTAGCGACTCTCTTAGTACGCTTAGGGCAATCAGAGATAACATGAGCAGAATCACCACAGTAAAAACACAGCCTATTCTGACGTCTGAATTCCTGCCGTTCTGTTCTAGTCAAAATCCTATCACATTGCATAGGTTCTGGACTCTGCTCAGGGGATACTGCCATATGGTGCACAGCTTTGCGCTCGCGCAGACGCCGATCGATCTGAATGCCTAGAGACATAGATTCGCTCAAACCGGCAGGCGTAGGAAAGCCCACCATAACATCTTTAAGGGCTTCAGAAAGACCTTTTCTGAAAATAGCAGCCAGAGCTTCTTCATTCCATTTAGTGAGCACAGACCATTTTCTAAATTTCTGGCAGTATAACTCTGCCGCTTCCTGACCTTGACACAAGGCCAACAGGGTTTTTTCTGCATGATCCACAGAATTAGGTTCGTCATACAATAATCCGAGCGCTTGAAAAAATGCATCAACATTCAATAATGCCAGATCCCCTGTTTCAAGAGAAAAAGCCCAGTCTTGAGGGTCACCACGCAGCAAGGATATGATGATTTTTACTTGCTGAATGGGATCACCAGAAGAATGGGGTTTCAAAGCAAAAAACAATCTGCCGTTATTTTTAAAGTTCAAAAACTTGGATCTGTCCCCAAAAAACAAATCAGGAGTAGGAATTCTAGGCTCTAAAGCCGGAGTCTGGACAACATAGTCCTGGATACTCTGTACTCTTGCAGCAAGTTGATCCACACGAGAAAACAAACCCTGAACATCCATGCCAAAGCATATATCCTGAACCACCCAGATATCAAGAGGAAAAAAAAGACAAACCAGAGCACCGAAAAAAAAATGGTTCAGAACTTTCTTTTCCTTCTTTTGAGATGCATTTAATTCATTTTTGGCCACTTGTACTGTTACGATGCGGTGGTCTAGGAGCAACAGGGAACGAGCTCTGAAGGAAGTGGTAACTGTACTGACCGCAGTCCCTAAGCTCAACACAACACTAGAAGTAGCCATAGAATGCTCCTAACTCTCCCTAGGCATCTCATCACAGCCTAAGAGCTAACTACCCCTAAAGACAGAAGCAGGAAAACTATCTTGCCTCAGAGAAAATCCCCAAAGGATAGATTAGCCCCCCACAAATAATGACTGTGAGTGGAGAGGAAAATGACATACACAGAATGAAACCAGGATGAGCACAGGAGGCCAGTCTAGCTTGATAGATAGGACAAGATGGAATACTGTGCGGTCAGTATAAAACACTACAAAAATCCACGCAGAGTTTACAAAAAATCTCCACACCTGACTAAAGGTGTGGAGGGTAAATCTGCTTCCCAGAGCTTCCAGCAAGACAGAATTAATTCATACTGATAACACTGGACAAACATAGAAAGCACTGAACGGATAAGTCCACAATCTGTGAACAGAAAAGCGCAAGCAAAAACTTAGCTTTGCTGAACTGGTCAGGATAACAGGGAAATCCAAAGAGATGTGAATCCAACCAGGAACCATTTACAAGTGGCACTGGCTGAAGGAACAGCCAGGCCTAAATAGCCGAGCAGAAGAGAAGATAAGTGGAGGCAGCTGATGACAGCTAACTCCAAGGAGCAGCCATACCACTTGAAACCACAAGAGGGAGCCCAAGAGCAGAACTCACAAAAGTGCCACTTACAACCACCGGAGGGAGCCCAAGAGCGGAATTCACAACAGGTGACACGAGATCTCGGTATGCTGAGGAAATTTTGTGATACCTAGCTCATCACGTCCCTATCGATTGCACACCGACCATACTTCAGGGAATCCCGAGGAGGTTATACAGTACGTCAACGTTAAGAGAAATACTCCAGATCCCGAAGGATTAACACCATCACCAGGATCAGAGACGTCATTATTCTGAGGATCATAAAGGACATCTATGCGTCACAGTTTTGACGCCAATGAACTCTCTGTAACGAACCAGTTTCCTGAAGTCGATGGTAGTTTAAGAAATTATTTTTGCTTTTATATGTTTTCTCCCCTGGAACTATTTTTTTTTCTTTTCTCTTTTTTCTCCTTGCTCCCGATTCCATGTTCTGCTGACCTGTTATCCCTGTTGTGTTTTCTCCCTGAGGGGAATAGTTATTGTAAAAATTACATTTTGTGTTAACCCTTGCTCTGCCTCTGTCTGTCACTGCATCTCCTAATCTGCTTATCCATGTCTAGTCGGAATGTGGCCAGAGTATGCAAATCACATACTGGTGGTCACATGCCTGGTTTCGGCATCGGACAATCCTGACAACACACTGTAGCCTTGAGCCCCAAGCCTGGACAACCCCTTTAATGAAATTACTTATTTTGATAAATAGTTATATTTTCACTGGTTCATTCACACATTTTCCTGTTACTCTTTTACAAAGCCACCAGGTGTCCAGCTTCTTAATTTGTCTTTTCCCTGTCAGCATTTTAATGCTTCAGTTGTCCTCGGAACCTATACAGGAATTTGCTTTCCTCAGCTCTGCAGTGAAATTAATGGAAAACAAGCCAGTTTGTAATCAAATTGTTATTCAGCTCCAGTAATAAAAGTCATAATGCTTCCATTTTATAAACACAATTTTGGATAAAATGTCATTCAATTAGTTTATTACTGTAACCTCTGCATAGTTTTTCTTTGAATCGCTATGCCCAATAAAATTATTATATTCTTGGAAAATCCAATTTCCATTGTAATATGGGCAGACAGTAGTTGGAATATCCTTAGCTACAAATAGATTGTAAAGTCTGCAGTAGTCAATATGATGTAATCCTTCTGATTGCATACATATGAAACATATTGAAGCATGTAATCATACTGGCCAACTCATCTATAATGTCCAGGAGACTCCCTGGAAAAGGAAGGTTCTCCTTAGAGAGTTGAGAAAAGTCTTCTTCTATGGGATATGAGTCGCCTGCCAGGGCCTGGGGTACTCTGTTCCGGGTCCGGTTGCACTTAAAGGGGATGTCACGGTGGCTGCGACCCGGTCCGTGGCCCTGGGCACTCAATTAAATGGGAAAGGTCTTTAAGTTGTATTTTGGAATAAAGTCTATTTATGACACCACCTGTGGTTCTTGGTCAGAGCGGACCAACACTGCTTAAAAGGGTCCTCTGGGGTGATGTTGTTGCAGCAAGATGGTGGCGCTTCTCACAGGTGAAGCGGGGTCCCCAGGGCTCCCAGGGTGTATGGCAAGGATGGTGGGTTGCCGGTAAATAACGGAGGACACAGGGTTGCAGTCTTTACCTGGTTTAGTGAAGTAGTAGTCAGCCTCAGTCCAGGGTACTGGCAACAGGTGCAGAAGGACTCCAGGCAGCCTGAAAACAAGTAGAAAACCCCTTGGCAGGTCAGGTTGGGAGCTTTCCACTATGCGCTGATTTTCTGGTCCCTTGCTACCTGTAGCTTGCTGGTAAAGTACCCTTTTCTCTCTCCTGTCCTGGGACAGTACCTGCACGGTAGGCAACTTGAGCTGTTCTCTTGGGGTCTCTGACACGGTGACTCCAGGCTCTAACTGTTGCTGAGCCTCAGGTTTAGTATGGGCAATTTATGTATAGTCCTATGCCCTTCGGTTCTACTGTGGACCTTGCAGTTATCCACAATCTCGGGCTCCCGGTGCCCGGTTTCTGCGCTCTGGTTCACAGAAGGCCCAATCGTCACCTCCTTGAGCTCCTAATCACTCCTCTCAGCTCCTTTCCTGTCTCTTTTCTCACACAAAATGTGAAAGAGTCTCGCACTCAACTTAATTTTTCATATTTGTAGATTTATTAGAAGTAGCACTGGAGAAACGTTTCAGCCCAACCGGACTTTCATCAGTCACGTGCTGTGCCAAAGAGTGTGTGGCGACAGGTCCTATACTCAGATGCAGACAATTGTGATGCCGTGTTGTTCCCACAAAAGTGTGGCGACAAGTCTTGTATACAGATGCAGCAATGCTTGGTGCAGATAGTGACCGCCTGGTATAGGAATAGAGTAGTAGATAAGAGGAGTATGCGTAAACTCACAAGGTAGTATATTCGGCTTGAGGTAGTGACCTCTGACTGCCAAAAGTGGGACAGGGGCTGGAATGACGCCGCTGCGTTGTGTGGGAGGTCCTCTCAGACGCGGAGTCCACCGTGTGTTGTTGTGCTGTGGAGTTCATTCTTTACTTACTTGTAGTTTGAGAGTCCTTGTAACCTTCCCATCCATGGGACCAGATCCAGCTGCAGCAACTGATATGACAAGAGAAAATAGGTCCAGTTCAACAGGTTCGGCTTTACTGTATAATACGGATACAAGCAACTGCAGCATATAAATTGAGACAGAATCCTTTTTTGGTGATGTTCCCTTGGTCCTGTGTATTATCAGTCCCTCACTAGTGATGGGCGAACCCTTGCATGTTCAGGTGTGGTGGATGTTGTGAATTCTGCTTTTGGGCTCCCTCCGGTGGTTGTAGGTGGTAATGCAGTTGTCCCTGGGCTGCAGTCTTGGACAGGTGTATCTGCTGATTGCAATTCTGACTGGGGTATTTAGGTTTGCAGGACTTATTAGTCCTTGCCAGTTGTCAATGTTTCTTGGGAAGTGTTGGATCTTTGTCTGGCTTCTCCTGCTTAGCTGCCAATTCAGCAAAGATAAGTGTCTGTTTCTTTTTCTGTGGCACACAAGCTGTGTGCTTATATTCTGTGCTATTCATTTGTTTTCTCTTGTCCAGCTTAGACTGTGTCAGTGTTTTCTCAGTCTTGTTGGATTCTCTGGAGTTTTTGTATTTTCTGCTCTAAATATTTTTGGAAGGATTTTAATACTGACCGCTTAGTATCCTGTCCTATCCTTTCCTATTTTAGCTAGAGTGGCCTCTTTTGCTAAATCCTGTTTCCTGCCTGCGTGTGTCTTTTCCTCTACTACTCACAGTCAATATTTGTGGGGGGCTGCCTATCCTTTGGGGTTCTGCTCTGAGGCAAGGTAGAATTCCTATTTCCATCTATAGGGGTATTTAGTCCTCCGGCTGTGTCGAGGTGTCTAGGATTTGTTAGGCACACCCCACGGCTACTTCTAGTTGCGGTGTTAAAATCAGGATTTCCGGTCAGTATAGTTACCATCTACTCCAGTGAAAGTTTTCATGCTGCTCCAAAGGTCTCCTGATCATAACAGTACAACTGGCCAATAATGAGTTAAATGCATCTCAGAAGAAGGGAAGAAAGGTCTTGAGCCATTTTTTTTCTTCAGTCTGCTTTGTTTTCTCCTCCCTCTTTATCTCTGGGTGGCTGAGGAGCCTTGTGCTAGCATGAATGTTCAGGAATTAGCTTCTCGTGTAGACCAGCTTGCTACTCGAGTACAGGGTATTTCTGATTATATTGTTCAGACTCCTGTTTTAGAACCGAAGATTCCTACTCCTGATTTGTTTTTTGGTGACAGGTCCAAATTTTTGAGTTTTAAAAACAACTGTAAACTGTTTTTTGCTTTGAGACCTCGATCCTCCGGTGATTCCATTCAGCAGGTTAAAATCGTCATCTCCCTGCTGCGTGGCGACCCGCAGGATTGGGCATTTTCCCTGGAATCTGGGAATCCGGCTTTGCTTAATGTAGACTCCTTTTTTCAGACTTTAGGATTATTATATGATGAACCTAATTCTGTGGATCAAGCTGAGAAGACCTTGTTGGCCCTGTCTCAGGGTCAAGAGGCGTCAGAATTGTATTGTCAGAAATTCAGAAAATGGTCTGTGTTGACTAAATGGAATAATGATGCTTTGGCGGCAATTTTCAGAAAGGGTCTTTCTGAATCCGTTAAAGATGTTATGGTGGGGTTTCCCACGCCTTCCGGTCTGAGTGATTCTATGTCTCTGGCCATTCAGATTGACCGGCGCTTGCGGGAGCGCAGAACTGTGGCGCTGTGGCGTTATCCTCAGAGCAAATTCCTGAGCCAATGCAGTGTGATAGGATTCCGTCTAGAACGGAACGAGAAGGTTTCAGACGTCAGAATAGGTTGTGTTATTATTGTGGCTACGCTTCTCATGTCATTTCTGCCTGCCCTAAGCGGACAAAGAGGATCGCCAGTTCATTTACCATTAGTACTGTGCAACCTAAATTTCTGTTATCTGTGTCCTTAATATGCTCATTGTCATCATTTTCTGTCATGGCGTTTGTGGATTCAGGCGCCGCCTTGAACTTAATGGACTTTGAGTTTGCCAGGCGTTGTGATTTTCCCTTGCAGCCTTTGCAGAACCCTATTCCTTTAAAGGGCATTGATGCTACACCCTTGGCTAAAAATAAGCCCCAGTTTTGGACACAGGTGACCATGCGCATGGCGCCAGCCCATCAGGAAGATTGTGGATTTCTGGTGTTGCATAATTTGCATGATGCTATCGTGCTGGGTTTTCCGTGGTTGCAGGTACATAATCCTGTGTTGGATTGGAAGTCCATGTCTGTGACTAGTTGGGGTTGTCAGGGGGTTCCTAATGATGTTCCTTTGATGTCAATCTCCTCTTCTTCCTCTTCTGAAATTCCAGAGTTTTTGTCTGATTTTCAGGATGTATTCGATGAGCCTAAGTCCAGTTTCCTTCCACAGCACAGGGACTGCGATTGTGCTATTGACGTGATTCCAGGCTGTAAGTTTCCTAAGGGTCGACTTTTCAACCTGTCTGTGCCTGAACATACCGCCATGCGGAGCTATATTAAGGAGTCTTTGGAGAAAGGGCATATTCGACCATCTTCTTCACCGTTGGGAGCGGGGTTCTTTTTTGTTGCTAAAAAAGATGGTTCCTTGAGACCCTGTATTGATTATCGCCTCTTGAATAAAATCACGGTCAAGTTTCAATACCCTTTACCTTTGCTTACCGATTTGTTTGCTAGGATTAAGGGAGCTAGTTGGTTTACGAAGATTGACCTTCGGGGGGCATATAATCTTGTTCGTATTAAGCAGGGTGATGAATGGAAAACTGCGTTTAACACGCCCGAAGGCCATTTTGAATACCTTGTGATGCCATTCGGGCTCTCTAATGCTCCATCTGTTTTTCAGTCCTTCATGCATGATATCTTCCGGACTTATCTTGATAAATTCTTGATTGTATATTTGGACGATATTTTGATTTTTTCCGATGATTGGGAGTCTCATGTGCAACAGGTCAGGATGGAATTTCAGATCCTTCGTGACAATGCTTTGTTCGTGAAAAGGTCTAAGTGTCTCTTTGGGGTGCTGTTGTGAATTCTGTGGCTGAATTCACTCCTGTGGTCACAAGTGGTACTGCAGCTTCTGAGCTTCCTCCCTCAGGTGTTCTGGTGAGCTCGTTAACTGCTTCATTACTTAACTCCGCCTGATGCTGCTATCCTTGCTCCTTGTCAATGTTTCAGTGTTGGATCTGAGCTTCTCCTGATTGTTCCTGTGACCTGCTGCTCTGTATAGCTAAGTGCTTTTTGCTTTACTGTTGTGAATTCTGTGGCTGAATTCACTCCTGTGGTCACAAGTGGTACTGCAGCTTCTGAGCTTCCTCCCTCAGGTGTTCTGGTGAGCTCGTTAACTGCTTCATTACTTAACTCCGCCTGATGCTGCTATCCTTGCTCCTTGTCAATGTTTCAGTGTTGGATCTGAGCTTCTCCTGATTGTTCCTGTGACCTGCTGCTCTGTATAGCTAAGTGCTTTTTGCTTTACTGTTGTGAATTCTGTGGCTGAATTCACTCCTGTGGTCACAAGTGGTACTGCAGCTTCTGAGCTTCCTCCCTCAGGTGTTCTGGTGAGCTCGTTAACTGCTTCATTACTTAACTCCGCCTGATGCTGCTATCCTTGCTCCTTGTCAATGTTTCAGTGTTGGATCTGAGCTTCTCCTGATTGTTCCTGTGACCTGCTGCTCTGTATAGCTAAGTGCTTTTTGCTTTTTTGTTGCTTTTTTTTCTGTCCAGCTTGTCTTTTGTTTTGCTGGAAGCTCTGAGACGCAAAGGGTGTACCGCCGTGCCGTTAGTTCGGCACGGTGGGGTTTTTTTTGCCCCCTTTGCGTGGTTTTGCTTTAGGGTTTTTTGTAGACTGCAAAGTTCGCTTTACTGTCCTCGCTCTGTCCTAGAATATCGGGCCCCACTTTGCTGAATCTATTTCATCCCTACGTTTTGTCTTTTCATCTTACTCACAGTCATTATATGTGGGGGGCTGCCTTTTCCTTTGGGGAATTTCTCTGGGGCAAGTCAGGCCTATTTTTCTATCTTCAGGCTAGCTAGTTTCTTAGGCTGTGCCGAGTTGCCTAGGTAGTTGTTAGGCGCAATCCACAGCCGCTTTTTAGTTGTGTTTAGGATAGGATCAGGTGTGCAGTGTACAGAGTTTCCACGTCTCAGAGCTCGTTCTTGTATTTTTGGGTATTTGTCAGATCACTGTGTGCGCTCTGATCGCTAAGCACACTGTGTTTCTGGATTGCCTTCATAACACCTGTCATTAGCAAACATAACAGTACAAGGAGCCAACTAATGATTCTCAATAGAGGGAAAGAAAAAGTTCTGACATCATTTTTTTTTTTTTCTGCTCTGTGTTCACTTTTTTTTTTTCCCCTAGACATTTGGGTGATTCTGGACACAGGTGTGGACATGGATATTCAGGGTCTGTGCTCTTCAATGGATAATCTCGTTATAAATGTACAAAAAATTCAAGATACTATTGATCAGAAATCTATGTTAGAACCAAGAATTCCTATTCCTGATTTGTTTTTTGGAGATAGAACTAAGTTTCTAAGTTTCAAAAATAATTGTAAGCTATTTCTGGCCTTGAAACCTCATTCTTCTGGTAATCCTATTCAACAGGTTTTGATTATTATTTCTTTTTTGCGCGGCGACCCTCAAGACTGGGCATTTTCTCTTGCGCCAGGAGACCCTGCATTGAGTAGTGTCGATGCGTTTTTCCTGGCGCTCGGATTGCTGTACGATGAGCCTAATTCAGTGGATCAGGCTGAGAAAAATTTGCTGGCTTTGTGCCAGGGTCAGGATGATATAGAAGTATATTGTCAGAAATTTAGGAAATGGTCAGTACTCACTCAGTGGAATGAATCTGCGCTGGCAGCTTTGTTCAGAAAGGGTCTCTCTGAGGCTCTTAAGGATGTCATGGTGGGTTTTCCTATGCCTGCTGGTTTGAATGAGTCTTTGTCTTTGGCCATTCAGATCGGTCGACGCTTGCGCGAGCGTAAATCTGTGCACCATTTGGCGGTACTGCCTGAGGTTAAACCTGAGCCTATGCAGTGCGATAGGACTATGACTAGAGTTGAACGGCAGGAATACAGACGTCTGAATGGTCTGTGTTTCTACTGTGGTGATTCCACTCATGCTATTTCTGATTGTCCTAAGCGCACTAAGCGGTCCGCTAGGTCTGCCGTCATTGGTACTGTACAGTCCAAATTCCTTCTGTCCATTACCTTGATATGCTCTTTGTCGTCGTTTTCTGTCATGGCGTTTGTGGATTCGGGCGCTGCCCTGAATCTGATGGATTTGGATTATGCTAAACGTTGTGGGTTTTTCTTGGAGCCTTTGCGGTGTCCTATTCCATTGAGAGGAATTGATGCTACACCTTTGGCCAAGAATAAACCTCAATACTGGGCCCAGCTGACCATGTGCATGGCTCCTGCACATCAGGAAGTTATTCGCTTTCTGGTGTTGCATAATCTGCATGATGTGGTCGTGTTGGGGTTGCCATGGCTACAAACCCATAATCCAGTATTGGATTGGAATTCCATGTCGGTATCCAGCTGGGGTTGTCAGGGGGTACATGGTGATGTTCCATTTTTGTCGATTTCGTCATCCACCCCTTCTGAGGTCCCAGAGTTCTTGTCTGATTATCAGGATGTATTTGAAGAGCCCAAGTCCGATGCTCTACCTCCGCATAGGGATTGTGATTGTGCTATCAATTTGATTCCTGGTAGTAAATTCCCTAAAGGTCGATTATTTAATTTATCCGTGCCCGAACACGCCGCTATGCGCAGTTATGTGAAGGAATCCCTGGAGAAGGGACATATTCGCCCATCGTCATCACCACTGGGAGCAGGGTTCTTCTTTGTAGCCAAGAAGGATGGTTCGCTGAGACCGTGTATTGATTACCGCCTTCTTAATAAGATCACTGTTAAATTTCAGTATCCCTTGCCATTGTTATCTGACTTGTTTGCTCGGATTAAGGGGGCTAGTTGGTTCACTAAGATAGATCTTCGTGGTGCGTATAATCTGGTGAGAATCAGGCAAGGAGATGAATGGAAAACTGCATTCAATACGCCCGAGGGTCATTTTGAGTATCTAGTGATGCCGTTCGGACTTGCCAATGCTCCATCTGTGTTTCAGTCTTTTATGCATGACATCTTCCGTGAGTATCTGGATAAATTCCTGATTGTTTACTTGGATGACATTTTGATCTTCTCAGATGATTGGGAGTCTCATGTGAAGCAGGTCAGAATGGTTTTTCAGGTCCTGCGTGCTAACTCTTTGTTTGTGAAGGGATCAAAGTGTCTCTTCGGTGTGCAGAAAGTTTCATTTTTGCGGTTCATCTTTACCCCTTCTACTATCGAGATGGATCCAGTTAAGGTCCAAGCCATCCAGGATTGGATTCAGCCGACATCTCTGAAAAGTCTGCAAAAGTTCCTGGGCTTTGCTAATTTTTATCGTCGCTTCATCTGTAATTTTTCTAGCATTGCCAAACCATTGACCGATTTGACCAAGAAGGGTGCTGATTTGGTTAATTGGTCTTCTGCTGCTGTGGAAGCTTTTCAGGAGTTGAAGCGTCGTTTTTGTTCTGCCCCTGTGTTGTGTCAGCCAGATGTCTCTCTTCCGTTCCAGGTCGAGGTTGATGCTTCTGAGATTGGAGCAGGGGTGGTTTTGTCACAGAGAGGTTCTGATTGCTCAGTGATGAAACCATGTGCTTTCTTTTCCAGGAAGTTTTCGCCCGCTGAGCGTAATTATGATGTGGGCAATCGAGAGTTGCTGGCCATGAAGTGGGCATTCGAGGAGTGGCGTCATTGGCTTGAAGGAGCTAAGCATCGCGTGGTGGTATTGACTGATCATAAGAACTTGACTTATCTCGAGTCTGCCAAGCGCTTGAATCCTAGACAGGCCCGTTGGTCGTTATTTTTTGCCCGCTTCGACTTTGTGATTTCATACCTTCCGGGCTCTAAGAATGTGAAGGCGGATGCTCTGTCTAGGAGTTTTGTGCCCGACTCTCCGGGTTTATCTGAGCCAGCGGGTATCCTCAAGGAAGGAGTCATTGTGTCTGCCATCTCCCCTGATTTGCGGCGGGTGCTGCAAAAATTTCAGGCGAATAAACCTGATCGTTGTCCAGCAGAGAAACTGTTCGTCCCTGATAGGTGGACTAATAAACTTATCTCTGAACTTCATTGTTCGGTGTTGGCTGGTCATCCTGGAATCTTTGGTACCAGAGAGTTAGTGGCTAGATCCTTCTGGTGGCCATCTCTGTCACGGGATGTACGTACTTTTGTGCAGTCCTGTGGGATTTGTGCTAGGGCTAAGCCCTGCTGTTCTCGTGCCAGTGGGTTGCTTTTGCCCTTGCCGGTCCCAAAGAGGCCTTGGACACATATTTCGATGGATTTCATTTCTGACCTTCCCGTTTCTCAAAAGATGTCAGTCATTTGGGTGGTCTGTGATCGCTTTTCTAAAATGGTCCATCTGGTGCCCTTGGCTAAATTGCCTTCCTCCTCTGATTTGGTACCTTTGTTCTTTCAGCATGTGGTTCGGTTGCATGGCATTCCTGAGAATATTGTTTCTGACAGAGGTTCCCAGTTTGTTTCAAGGTTTTGGCGAGCCTTTTGTGGTAGGAGGAGGCTTTCCATCCTCAGACTAATGGCCAGACCGAACGAACCAATCAGACCTTGGAAACATATCTGAGATGTTTTGTTTCTGCAGACCAGGATGATTGGGTGTCCTTTTTGCCGTTGGCTGAGTTCGCCCTTAATAATCGGGCCAGCTCGGCTACCTTGGTTTCTCCATTTTTTTGCAATTCTGGGTTCCATCCTCGTTTCTCTTCAGGACAGGTTGAGTCTTCGGACTGTCCTGGTGTGGATTCTGTGGTGGATAGGTTGCAGCAGATCTGGACTCAGGTAGTGGACAATTTGATCTTGTCCCAGGAGAAAGCTCAACTTTTCGCTAATCGCAGACGCCGTGTGGGTCCCCGACTTCGTGTTGGGGATCTGGTTTGGTTATCTTCTCGTCATATTCCTATGAAGGTTTCCTCTCCTAAATTTAAACCTCGTTTTATTGGTCCGTATAGGATTTCTGAGGTTCTCAATCCTGTGTCTTTTCGTTTGACCCTCCCAGACTCCTTTTCCATACATAATGTATTCCATAGGTCGTTGTTGCGGAGATACGTGGCACCTATGGTTCCATCTGTTGAGCCTCCTGCCCCGGTTTTGGTGGAGGGGGAATTGGAGTATATTGTGGAGAAGATTTTGGATTCTCGTGTTTCTAGACGGAAACTCCAGTATCTGGTTAAATGGAAGGGTTATGCTCAGGAAGATAATTCCTGGGTTTTTGCCTCTGATGTTCATGCTTCCGATCTTGTTCGTGCCTTTCATGCGGCTCATCCTGGTCGGCCTGGGGGCTCTGGTGAGGGTTCGGTGACCTCTCCTCAAGGGGGGGGGTACTGTTGTGAATTCTGTGGCTGAATTCACTCCTGTGGTCACAAGTGGTACTGCAGCTTCTGAGCTTCCTCCCTCAGGTGTTCTGGTGAGCTCGTTAACTGCTTCATTACTTAACTCCGCCTGATGCTGCTATCCTTGCTCCTTGTCAATGTTTCAGTGTTGGATCTGAGCTTCTCCTGATTGTTCCTGTGACCTGCTGCTCTGTATAGCTAAGTGCTTTTTGCTTTTTTGTTGCTTTTTTTTCTGTCCAGCTTGTCTTTTGTTTTGCTGGAAGCTCTGAGACGCAAAGGGTGTACCGCCGTGCCGTTAGTTCGGCACGGTGGGTTTTTTTTTGCCCCCTTTGCGTGGTTTTGCTTTAGGGTTTTTTGTAGACTGCAAAGTTCGCTTTACTGTCCTCGCTCTGTCCTAGAATATCGGGCCCCACTTTGCTGAATCTATTTCATCCCTACGTTTTGTCTTTTCATCTTACTCACAGTCATTATATGTGGGGGGCTGCCTTTTCCTTTGGGGATTTTCTCTGGGGCAAGTCAGGCCTATTTTTCTATCTTCAGGCTAGCTAGTTTCTTAGGCTGTGCCGAGTTGCCTAGGTAGTTGTTAGGCGCAATCCACAGCCGCTTTTTAGTTGTGTTTAGGATAGGATCAGGTGTGCAGTCTACAGAGTTTCCACGTCTCAGAGCTCGTTCTTGTATTTTTGGGTATTTGTCAGATCACTGTGTGCGCTCTGATCGCTAAGCACACTGTGTTTCTGGATTGCCTTCATAACACCTGTCATTAGCAAACATAACAGGTGCAGAAGGTTTCTTTTTTGGGCTTTATTTTTTCTCCCTCGTCTATAGAGATGGATCCGGTTAAGGTTCAGGCCATTCATGATTGGATTCAGCCCACATCCGTGAAGAGCCTTCAGAAATTTTTGGGTTTTGCAAATTTTTATCGCCGTTTCATTGCTAATTTTTCCAGCGTGGTTAAACCCTTGACCGATTTGACGAAGAAAGGTGCTGATGTGGCGAATTGGTCCTCTGCGGCTGTCTCTGCCTTTCAGGAGCTTAAACGTCGATTTACTTCTGCTCTGGTATTGCGTCAACCGGATGTTTCTCTTCCATTTCAGGTTGAGATTGTCGCTTCTGAGATTGGGGCAGGGGCCGTTTTGTCTCAGAGGGATCCTGTTGGTTCCTTAATGAAACCGTGTGCCTTCTTTTCCCATAAGTTTTCGCCTGCTGAACGCAATTATGATGTCGGCAATCGAGAGTTGTTGGCTATGAAGTGGGCGTTTGAGGAGTGGCGACACTGGCTTGAGGGAGCTAAGCACCGTATTGTGGTCTTGACCGATCATAAGAATTTGATTTACCTCAAGTCTGCCAAACGGCTGAATCCTAGACAGGCTCGATGGTCCTTGATTTTTTCCCGTTTTGATTTCGTGGTCTCGTACCTTCCGGGTTCTAAGAATATTAAGGCTGATGCCCTCTCTAGGAGTTTTTTGCCTGATTCTGCTGAGTTCTTACAACCGGTCGGTATTCTGAAAGAAGGGGTGGTCCTTTCTGCCATTTCCCCTGATTTACGACGGGTTCTTCAGGAATTTCAGGCTGACAAACCTGACCGCTGTCCTGTGGGGAAACTGTTTGTTCCTGATAGATGGACTAGTAGAGTGATTTCTGAGGTTAACTGTTCCGTGTTGGCTGCTCATCCTGGCATTTTTGGTACCAGAGACTTGGTTGGCAGGTCCTTTTGGTGGCCTTCTTTGTCGCGTGATGTGCGTTCTTTTGTGCAGTCCTGTGGGACTTGTGCGCGGGCCAAGCCTTGTTGTTCCCGTGCTAGTGGGTTGCTTTTGCCATTGCCGGTCCCTGAGAGGCCCTGGATGCATATTTCTATGGATTTTATTTCCGATCTTCCTGTTTCCCAGAAGATGTCTGTTATCTGTGTTGTTTGTGACCGATTCTCTAAGATGGTTCATTTGGTGCCTTTGCCTAAATTGCCTTCCTCTTCGGATTTGGTTCCGTTGTTTTTTCAGCATGTGGTCTGTTTGCATGTTATTCTGGAGAATATTGGGTCCGACAGAGGTTCCCAGTTTGTTTCTAGGTTTTGGCGGGCCTTTTGTGCTAGGCTGGGCATTGATTTGTCTTTTTCTTCTGCATTTCATCCTCAGACAGATGGCCAGACCAAGCGAACTAATCAGACTTTGGAGACTTATTTGAGATGCTTTGTGTCTGCTGATCAGGATGATTGGGTGGCTTTCTTGCCATTGGCCGAGTTTGCCCTTAATATTCGGGCTAGTTCGGCTACTTTAGTTTCGCCTTTCTTTTGTAATTTTGGTTTTCATCCTCGTTTTTCTTCTGGGCAGGTTGAGCCTTCTGACTGTCCTAGTGTGGATTCTGTGGTTGACAAGTTGCAGCAGATTTGGGCTCATGTGGTGGACAATTTGGTGTTGTCTCAGGAGGAGGCTCAACGTTTTGCTAACCGTCGTCGGTGTGTTGGTTCCCGGCTTCGGGTTGGGGATCTGGTCTGGTTGTCTTCCCGTCATGTTCCTATGAAGGTTTCTTCTCCTAAGTTTAAGCCTCGGTTTATTGGTCCTTATAGGATTTCTGAGATTATTAATCCGGTGTCTTTTCGACTGGCGCTTCCGGCCTCTTTTGCTATCCATAATGTCTTCCATAGATCTTTATTGCGGAAATATGTGGAGTGTTGTGAATTCTGTGGCTGAATTCACTCCTGTGGTCACAAGTGGTACTGCAGCCTCTGGGCTTCCTCCCTCAGGTGTTCTGGTGAGCTCGTTGGCTGCCTTGTTATTTAACTCCGCCTGATTCTGTCTTCCTTGCTCCTTGTCAATGTTCCAGTGTTGGATCTGAGCTCCTGGATCTTTCCTGTGGCCTGCTGCTCTGCTTAGATAAGTGCTTCTTTGCTTTTGTTGCTGTTTTTTCTGTCCAGCTTGTCTATTCGTTTTTGCTGGAAGCTCTGAGACGCAAAGGGTGTACCGCCGTGCCGTTAGTTCGGCACGGTGGGTCTTTTTGCCCCCTTTGCGTGGTTTTTGCTTTAGGGTTTTTTGTAGACTGCATAGTTCTCTTTGCTATCCTCGCTCTATCTAGAATATCGGGCCTCACTTTGCTGAATCTATTTCATCCCTACATTTTGTCTTTTCATCTTGCTAACAGTCATTATATGTGGGGGGCTGCCTTTTCCTTTGGGGTATTTCTCTGAGGCAAGTCAGGCTTGTATTTCTATCTTCAGGCTAGTCAGCTCCTCAGGCTGTGCCGAGTTGCATAGGTAGTGACAGGCGCAATCCACAGCTGCCTTTAGTTGTGTTAGGATAGGTTCAGGTATTGCGGTCTACAGAGATTCCACGTCTCAGAGCTCGTTCTATTGTTTTTGGGTTATTGTCAGATCACTGTATGTGCTCTGATTGCTGCACACTGTGTTACTGGATTGCCTACATAACAGTACAAGGAGCCAATCTAATGATTCTCAATAGAGGGAAAAAAGAAGTTCTGACATCATTTTTTTTTCTCAGCTCTGTGTTCAGTCTTTTTTTTCCCCTAGACATTAGGGTGCTTCAGGACACAGCTGTGGACATGGATATTCAGGCTCTGTGCTCTTCAATGGATAATCTCGTTATAAATGTACAAAAGATTCAGGATACAATTGATCAGAAATCTATGCTAGAACCAAGAATTCCTATTCCTGATTTGTTTTTTGGTGATAGAAATAAGTTTCTGAGCTTCAAAAATAATTGTAAGTTATTTCTGGCCTTGAAACCTCATTCTTCTGGTAATTCAGTTCAACAGGTTTTGATTATTATTTCTTTTTTGCGCGGCGACCCTCAGGACTGGGCATTTTCTCTTGCGCCAGGAGACCCTGCATTGAGTGGTGTCGATGCGTTTTTCCTGGCGCTCGGATTGCTGTACGATGAGCCTAATTCAGTGGATCAGGCTGAGAAAAATTTGCTGGCTTTGTGCCAGGGTCAGGATGATATAGAAGTATATTGTCAGAAATTTAGGAAGTGGTCTGTACTCACTCTGTGGAATGAATCTGCGCTGGCAGCTTTGTTCAGAAAGGGTCTCTCTGAGGCTCTTAAGGATGTCATGGTGGGTTTTCCTATGACTGCTGGTTTGAATGAGTCTATGTCTTTGGCCATTCAGATCGGTCGTCGCTTGCGCGAGCGTAAATCTGTGCACCATCTGGCGGTATTGTCTGAGATTAAACCTGAGCCTATGCAGTGCGATAGGACTATGACCAGAGTTGAACGGCAAGAACACAGACGTCTGAATGGGCTGTGTTTCTACTGTGGTGATTCCACTCATGCTATTTCTGATTGTCCTAAGCGCACTAAGCGGTTCGATAGGTCTGCCGTCATTGGTACTGTACAGTCCAAATTCCTTCTGTCCATTACCTTGATATGCTCTTTGTCATCGTATTCGGTCATGGCGTTTGTGGATTCAGGCGCTGCCCTGAATCTGATGGATTTGGATTATGCTAAACGTTGTGGCTTTTTCTTGGAGCCTTTGCGGTGTCCTATTCCGTTGAGAGGAATTGATGCTACACCTTTGGCCAAGAATAAACCTCAGTACTGGGCCCAGCTGACCATGTGCATGGCTCCTGCACATCAGGAAGTTATTCGCTTTCTGGTGCTGCATAATCTGCATGATGTGGTCGTGTTGGGGTTGCCATGGCTACAAACCCATAATCCAGTATTGGATTGGAACTCTATGTCGGTATCCAGCTGGGGTTGTCAGGGGGTACATGGTGATGTTCCATTTTTGTCTATTTCGTCATCCACTCCTTCTGAGGTCCCAGAGTTCTTGTCTGATTTTCAGGATGTATTTGAAGAGCCCAAGTCCGATGCCCTACCTCCGCATAGGGATTGTGATTGTGCTATCAATTTGATTCCTGGTAGTAAATTCCCTAAAGGTCGTTTATTTAATTTGTCCGTGCCTGAACACACCGCTATGCGCAGTTATGTGAAGGAATCCCTGGAGAAGGGACATATTCGCCCATCGTCATCACCACTGGGAGCAGGGTTCTTTTTTGTAGCCAAGAAGGATGGTTTGCTGAGACCGTGTATTGATTACCGCCTTCTTAATAAGATCACTGTTAAGTTTCAGTATCCCTTGCCATTGTTATCTGACTTGTTTGCTCGGATTAAGGGGGCTAGTTGGTTCACTAAGATAGATCTTCGTGGTGCGTATAATCTGGTGAGAATCAGGCAAGGAGATGAATGGAAAACGGCATTTAATACGCCCGAGGGTCATTTTGAATATCTAGTGATGACGTTCGGACTTGCCAATGCTCCATCTGTTTTTCAGTCTTTTATGCATGACATCTTCCGTGAGTATCTGGATAAATTCCTGATTGTTTACTTGGATGACATTTTGATCTTCTCTGATGATTGGGAGTCTCATGTGAAGCAGGTCAGAATGGTTTTCCAGGTACTGCGTGCTAATTCTTTGTTCGTGAAGGGATCAAAGTGTCTCTTTGGGGTGCAGAAAGTTTCATTTTTGGGGTTCATCTTTTCCCCTTCTACTATCGAGATGGATCCGGTTAAGGTCCAAGCCATCCAGGATTGGACTCAGCCGACATCTCTGAAAAGTCTGCAAAAGTTCCTGGGCTTTGCTAATTTTTATCGTCGCTTCATCTGTAATTTTTCTAGCATTGCCAAACCATTGACCGATTTGACCAAGAAGGGTGCTGATTTGGTTAATTGTTCTTCTGCTGCCGTGGAAGCTTTTCAGGAGTTGAAGCGTCGTTTTTGTTCTGCCCCTGTGTTGTGTCAACCAGATGTTTCTCTTCCGTTCCAGGTCGAGGTTGATGCTTCTGAGATTGGAGCAGGGGCGGTTTTGTCACAGAGAGGTTCTGGTTGCTCAGTGTTGAAACCATGTGCTTTCTTTTCCAGGAAGTTTTCTGCTGCTGAGCGTAATTATGATGTGGGCAACCGAGAGTTGCTGGCCATGAAGTGGGCATTCGAGGAATGGCGTCATTGGCTTGAAGGAGCTAAGCATCGCGTGGTGGTATTGACTGATCATAAGAACCTTACTTATCTCGAGTCTGCCAAGCGCTTGAATCCTAGACAGGCCCGTTGGTCGTTATTTTTTGCTCGCTTCGATTTTGTGATTTCGTACCTTCTGGGCTCTAAAAATGTGAAGGCGGATGCTCTGTCTAGGAGTTTTGTGCCCGACTCTCCGGGTTTATCTGAGCCGGCGAGTATCCTCAAGGAAGGAGTCATTGTGTCTGCCATCTCCCCTGATTTGCGGCGAGTGTTGCAAAAATTTCAGGCTAATAAACCTGATCGTTGTCCGGCCGAGAAACTGTTCGTCCCTGATAGGTGGACTAGTAAAGTTATCTCTGAACTTCATTGTTCGGTGTTGGCTGGTCATCCAGGAATCTTTGGTACCAGAGAGTTAGTGGCTAGATCCTTCTGGTGGCCATCTCTGTCACGGGATGTACGTACTTTTGTGCAGTCCTGTGGGATTTGTGCTAGGGCTAAGCCCTGCTGTTCACGTCCCAGTGGGTTGCTTTTGCCCTTGCCGGTCCCGAAGAGGCCTTGGACACATATTTCGATGGATTTCATTTCTGACCTTCCCGTTTCTCAAAAGGTGTCAGTCATTTGGGTGGTCTGTGATCGCTTTTCTAAAATGGTCCATCTGGTGCCCTTGGCTAAATTGCCTTCCTCCTCTGATTTGGTGCCTTTGTTCTTCCAGCATGTGGTTCGTTTGCATGGCATTCCTGAGAATATTGTTTCTGACAGAGGTTCCCAGTTTGTTTCAAGGTTCTGGCGAGCCTTTTGTGGTGGGATGGGCATTGACCTATCTTTTTCCTCGGCTTTCCATCCTCAGACTAATGGCCAGACCGAACGAACCAATCAGACCTTGGAAACATATCTGAGATGTTTTGTTTCTGCAGACCAGGATGATTGGGTGTCCTTTTTGCCGTTGGCTGAGTTCGCCCTTAATAATCGGGCCAGCTCGGCTACCTTGGTCTCTCCATTTTTCTGCAATTCTGGGTTCCATCCTCGTTTCTCTTCAGGACAGGTTGAGTCTTCGGACTGTCCTGGTGTGGATTCTGTGGTGGACAGGTTGCAGCAGATCTGGACTCAGGTAGTGGACAATTTGACCTTGTCCCAGGAGAAGGCTCAACTTTTCGCTAATCGCAGACGCCGTGTGGGTCCCCGACTTCGTGTTGGGGATCTGGTTTGGTTATCTTCTCGTCATATTCCTATGAAGGTTTCCTCTCCTAAATTTAAACCTTGTTTTATTGGTCCGTATAGGATTTCTGAGATTCTCAATCCTGTGTCCTTTCGTCTGACCCTCCCGGACTCCTTTTCCATACATAATGTATTCCATAGGTCGTTGTTGCAGAGATACGTGGCACCTATGGTTCCATCTGTTGAGCCTCCTGCCCCTGTTTTGGTGGAAGGGGAATTGGAGTATATTGTGGAGAAAATTTTGGATTCTCGTGTCTCTAGACGGAAACTCCAGTATCTGGTAAAATGGAAGGGTTATGCTCAGGAAGATAATTCCTGGGTTTTTGCCTCTGATGTCCATGCTCCAGATCTTGTTCGTGCCTTTCATGTGGCTCATCCTGGTCGGCCTGGGGGCTCTGGTGAGGGTTCGGTGACCCCTCCTCAAGGGGGGGGTACTGTTGTGAATTCTGTGGCTGAATTCACTCCTGTGGTCACAAGTGGTACTGCAGCCTCTGGGCTTCCTCCCTCAGGTGTTCTGGTGAGCTCGTTGGCTGCCTTGTTATTTAACTCCGCCTGATTCTGTCTTCCTTGCTCCTTGTCAATGTTCCAGTGTTGGATCTGAGCTCCTGGATCTTTCCTGTGGCCTGCTGCTCTGCTTAGATAAGTGCTTCTTTGCTTTTGTTGCTGTTTTTTCTGTCCAGCTTGTCTATTCGTTTTTGCTGGAAGCTCTGAGACGCAAAGGGTGTACCGCCGTGCCGTTAGTTCGGCACGGTGGGTCTTTTTGCCCCCTTTGCGTGGTTTTTGCTTTAGGGTTTTTTGTAGACTGCATAGTTCTCTTTGCTATCCTCGCTCTATCTAGAATATCGGGCCTCACTTTGCTGAATCTATTTCATCCCTACGTTTTGTCTTTTCATCTTGCTAACAGTCATTATATGTGGGGGGCTACCTTTTCCTTTGGGGTATTTCTCTGAGGCAAGTCAGGCTTGTATTTCTATCTTCAGGCTAGTCAGCTCCTCAGGCTGTGCCGAGTTGCATAGGTAGTGACAGGCGCAATCCACAGCTGCCTTTAGTTGTGTTAGGATAGGTTCAGGTATTGCGGTCTACAGAGATTCCACGTCTCAGAGCTCGTTCTATTGTTTTTGGGTTATTGTCAGATCACTGTATGTGCTCTGATTGCTGCACACTGTGTTACTGGATTGCCTACATAACAGTGGAGCCCGTTGTTCCCTCTGTTGATCCTCTGGCCCCTGTGTTGGTTGATGGGGAGTTGGAATATGTTGTTGAGTAGATTTTGGATTCCCGTTTTTCGAGGTGGAAGCTTCAGTACCTTGTCAAATGGAAGGGTTATGGCCAGGAGGATAATCCTTGGGTTTTTGCCTCTGATGTCCATGCTGCTGATTTGGTTCGTACCTTTCATCTGGCTCATCCTGATTGGCCTGGGGGCTCTGGTGAGGGTTCGGTGACCCCTCCTCAAGGGGGGAGTACTGTTGTGAATTCTTCTTTTGGGCTCCCTCCGGTGGTTGTAGGTGGTAATGCAGTTGTCCATGGGCTGCAGTCTTGGACAGGTGTATCTGCTGATTGCAATTCTGACTGGGGTATTTAGGTTTGCAGGACTCATTAGTCCTTGCCAGTTGTCAATGTTTCTTGGGAAGTGTTGGATCTTTGTCTGGCTTCTCCTGCTTAGCTGCCAATTCAGCAAAGATAAGTGTCTGTTTCTTTTTCTGTGGCACACAATCTGTGTGCTTATATTCTGTGCTATTCATTTGTTTTCTCTTGTCCAGCTTAGACTGTGTCAGTGTTTTCACAGTCTTGTTGGATTCTCTGGAGTTGCAGATATACGCTCCACATCTTTAGTTAGATGGTGGAGTTTTTGTATTTTCTGCTCTGGATATTTTTGGAAGGATTTTATTACTGACCGCATAGTATCCTGTCCTATCCTTTCCTATTTTAGCTAGAGTGGCCTCTTTTGCTAAATCCTGTTTCCTGTCTGCATGTGTCTTTTTCTCTACTACTCACAGTCAATATTTGTGGGGGCTGCCTATCCTTTGGGGTTCTGCTCTGAGGCAAGGTAGAATTCCTATTTCCATCTATAGGGGTATTTAGTCCTCCGGCTGTGTCGAGGTGTCTAGGATTTGTTAGGCACACCCCACGGCTACTTCTAGTTGCGGTGTTAAGATCAGGATTTGCAGTCAGTATAGTTACCATCTACTCCAGTGAAAGTTTTCATGCTGCTCCAAGGTCACCTGATCATAACAGGTGGGTTCGACTTAACAGTTAAAAAGTTTGCATCCGGTCACAGGCGTAGGCTGATGGGACCACTATTCTTGTAGGCTGCAACCGTCAGCTGTAAGCTTTATCATGGCTATCAAGAATAGGGTTGTCCCCATGCCATTTTTTAAAACTAATGGACTAATTATTGTATTACCTATGTTTTCCTGTGTAGTGAAAACTATATCCCTATTATGGTAATGGTCCCCCTAGTGAACAGTCGTCACCCCATTCCCAGGGACGGCTTTGAGGCAGAGCCTCCAAGAGAACCGAGACGCAAAGCAGCCATACAGATAAAATACAACACCTTTTCTCATATATAAGACAATATGTTAATATATAGTGAGTATGGAAAGTATTCAGACCTCTTTAAATTTTTCACTTTGTTTCATTGCAGCCATTTGGTAAATTCAAAAAAGTTAATTTTTTCTCATTAATGTACATTCTGCTCCCCATCTTGGATGAAAAAAACCACCTTGGCTGAAATGTAGAATGTCCGGACAGCTTTATGCAAAAAAGAGAGAAAATATATACATCCGCACTGCTGTTATTAGTTAGACCTTTATGCCACTCTTAAGCTGTAACTTCATGCCGCATATAGCCTTATAAACACAAAAGTGTTTCACCGGGGTGCTGCTATTGCCACAGTTCAGAAAGAATCTCAAAAAAGAAGAACAAAAAAAAGATAAAGCGCACTCACCGGTGATAAACCCACAGATTTATCACCGACGGCGGCCGTTTCGTGCTTAAAGCACTTCAACAGACCTGTTGAAGTGCTTTAAGCATGAAACGGCCGTCGTCCCTGTGTGTTCACTACCCTCCCTGCAGCACATATAGTTATGTCCGAATAAATCTGTGGGTTTATCACCGGTGAGTGCGCTTTATCTTTTTTTTGTTCTTCTTTTTTGAAATGTAGAATGTTTTGCAAATTTAAGAAAAAAGAAAACTGAAATATCACATGGTCATAAGTATTATTTCAGATCCTTTGCTCAGACAATCATATTTAAGTCACATGCTGTCCATTTCTTTGTGATCCTCCTTGAGATGGTTCTACTCCTTCATTGGAGTCCAGCTGTGTTTAATTAAACTGATAGGACTTGATTTGGAAAGGCACACACCTGTCTATATAAGACCTCACAGCTCACAGTGCATGTCAGACCAAATGAGAATAATGAGGTCAATGGAACTGGCCAAGGAGCTCAGAGACAGAATTGTGGCAAGGCTCAAATCTGGTCAAGGTTACAACAGAATTTCTGCAGTACTCAAGGTTCCTAAGAACACAGTGGCCTCCATAGTCCTTAATGGAAGACGTTTGGGACCACCAGAAGTCTTCCTAGACCTGGCCGTCCAGCCAAACTGAGCAATCGTGGGAAAAGAGCCTTAGTGAGAGAGGTAAAAAAGAACTCCAAGATCACTGTGGCTGAGCTCCAGAAATGCAGTAGGGAGATGGAAGAAATTTCCACAAAGTCAACTATCACTGCAGCCCTCCACCAGTTGGGGCATTATCGCAGAGTGGCCCGACGGACTTCTCTCCTCAGTGCAAGACATATGAAAGCCCACATAGTTTGCTAACAAAACACATGAAGGGCTCCCAGACTATGAGAAATAAGATTCTCTGGTCTGATGAAACAAAGATAGATCTTTTTGGTGATAATTCTAAGTGGTATGTGTGGAGAAAATCAGGCACTGCTCATCACTCATGGCTGTACTAGCTCAAAAGGGTGCTTCTCCTCAATACTGAGCAAAAGGTCTAAATACTTATGACCATGTGATATTTCAGCTTTTCTTTTTAAATAAATTAGCAAAAATTACTACATTTACAGTATGTTTTTTTCAGTCAAGATGGGGTGCAGAGTGTAGATTCATGAGAAAAAATTAACTTTTGAGAATTTACCAAATGGCTGCAATGAAACAAAGAGTGAAAAATGTAAAGGGGCCTGACTACTTTCCGTACCCACTGTATCAAACATCACATTGAACCCTGTGTTGCCACGACGTCTTCAACTACCCCCCTTCAATGCTGGCTACACATGTAATGCTTCAACATGTCTGCACATATGGAATCAGATGATGATTGCTGTCAGATTTACACAGAAGTTTAGAGAAAAAAAAGATCTACACAACCATTCAAAAGTTTTGGTTCACTTAGAAATTTCCTTATATTTGAAAGAAAAGCACAGTTTTTTCCAATGAAGCTAACATTAATTAAATCAGAAATACTCTATACATAGTTAATGTGGTAAATGACTATTTTAGCTACAAACGTTATGTTTGTAATGCAATATCTTCATAGGAGTATAGAAGCCCATTTCCAACAAACATCACTCCAGTATTCTGATGGTACTTTGTGTTTGCTAACTGTGTAAGAAGGCTATTGAATGGTTAGAATACCCTTGAAAACCCCTGTGCAAGTATGTTAGCACAGCTGAAAACAGTTTGGCTGATTAGAGAACCTATAAACCTGACCTTCCTTTGAGCTAGTTGAGAATCTGGAGCATTACATTTGTTGGTTCCATTAAACTCTCAAAATGGCCAGAAAATAATAACTTTCATGTGAAACTTGTGAAACTCGACAGTCTATTCTTGTTCTTAGAAATGAAGGATATTCCATGCGAGAAATTGCCAAGAAACTGAAGATTTCCTACAACGGTGTGTACTATTCCCTTCAGGGGAAAGCACAAACAGGCTCTAACCAGAGTAAAAAGAGAAGTGGGAGGCCCCGCTGCACAAATGAGCAACAAGACAAGTACATTAGAGTCTGTAGTTTGAGAAATTGACGCCTCACAGGTTCTAAACTGGCAGCTTCCTTAAATAGTACATGCAAAACACCAGTGTCAACATCTACAGTGAAGAGGCGACTCTGGGGTGCTGGCCTTCAGGGCAGAGTGGCAAAGAAAAAACCATAACTGAGACTGGCTAATAAAAGGAAAAGATTAATATGGGCAAAACAACACAGACATTGGACAGAGGAATATTGGAAAAAAAGTGTTATGGACAGACGAATCCAAGTTTGTGGTGTTTGGATCACACAGAAGAACAATTGTGCGATGCAGAACAACTGAAAAGATGCTAGAAGATTGCCTGACGCCATCTGTCAAGCATGGTGGAGGTAATGTTATGGTCTGGGGTTGCTTTGGTGCTGGCAATGTGGGAGATTTGTACAAGGTAAAAGGGATTTTGAATAAGGAAGGCTATCACTCCATTTTGCAACGCCATGCCATACAGGGTATGATTGGAGCCAATTTCATCTAACAACAGGACAATGACCCAAAGCACACCTCCAAATTATGCAAGAACTATTTAGGGAAGAAGCAGGAAGCAACTTGTGGGAGGGGCTTCTGGAAGCATGGAGTGAAATTTTTCCAGATTACCTCAGCAAATTAACTGCTAGAATGCCAAAGGTCTGCAATGCTGTGATTGCTGCAAAGGGAGCATTCTTTGACGAAAGCAAAGTTTGAAGGAGAAAATTATTATTTCAAATAAAAATCTTTTTTTCGAACCTTGTCAATGTCTTGACTAGATTTTCAATTCATTTGGCAACTAATTTGATTAAAGGGACTCTGTCACCTGAATTTGGCGGGCTCTGTTTACGGTCCGATGGGCGGTGTTTTCTGTTCTTTCATGCCCTTCCTTTCCCGCTGGCCGCAATATTGTCTTGAATTTGTTTAGGTTTCTTCTATAGTACACGCGTGCGCAATGCAATCTCGCCTTGCGCACGCGCAGTATGCTTTGCCCAACTGCGGGCAAAGCCGAAAAACATTAGTGTGCATGCGACGGCGCACTATGTCCCGGAAGTATTTTGCTGTGCTCCGGGACATAGTGCGCCGGCGCATGCGCACTAATGCTTTTCGGCTTTGCGCGCAGTTGGGCAAAGCATACTGCTCATGCGCAAGGCGAGATTGCTTTGCGCACACGTGTACTATGGAGGAAACCTAATCAAATTCAAGACAATATTGCAGCCAGCGGGAAAGGAAGGGGTGCATGAAAGAACAGAAAACATCGCCCATCGGACTGTTAACAGAGCCCGCCAAATTCAGGTGACAGGTTCCCTTTAACCTTCGTCAGGCTGCATAATTTTACAACGTTAACTGGCTGCAGAGGTACAATTGTGATATTTGGCCAATATATTTTGGACCAAAACTGCAGAGATGTCACGAAATTTCAGCCCTCTACGACTTTTCGAAAAAAAGTTATTGCAATTTTAAAACGGAATAGTTACAATTGTACCTAGTCAGCCGGACGAAGGTTAATAAAAGTATGAGTTTTCATGGAAAACACAAAATTGTCTGGGTGACCTTAAACTTTTGAACGGTAGTGTATGAGTATGTATGAAATTGTAGTCACACAGAAGCCTCATCCACTATAGTAGGCGTCGTATTACTGCTTTCTACAAAATATGCATAGTACATTCACTTGTCTGAGACCTTAAAGTCTATGGAGATGACTATGAAATGTGCTGTCAAAGTATATATCGAGCAAATTTTAAAAACTTAAGAAGAGCTTAAAGGGAATATAACCTAATTATATGGGCATATGGGTGACAGAATTAGAAAAGTTAAACTAGTTCTTCCTGTATGCCTCATATTTGCTGTCTTGTTTTTGAGAAATTGTATTTTATTTCTGTATGCTAATGATTTCTTCCTGCGGTGCCTGGAAGAAATCTCTTCCTCCTGTATTAATTATCATACCACCTCCCTCCCATCACCGTCAGTGTCCTGTGATGCTTACTGGTCACCCCGGAATCCCACGCCTCCACCATGCCATAGTGTGTTATATGTATCTATCCCATCCTTCTATGGGCATTGGTTTCATCATTCTTCTGTGCTGGCGCCGGCGAGTCCCTGCTATTTCCGTTGCAGTGTCCTCCGGCGTGCCTACTTCCACGGCCACCATTATGCATCACAGGACATTGTGATGCTGATGGGAGTGGGGTGGTATGATAATGAAGACATTCCCGGAGCCTAGAAGAAATCATTAGCATACAGGAATAAAATACAATTTCTCAAAAACAAGACTGCTAATATGAGGCATACAAGTAGAACTAGTTTAACATTTCCATCACCTGTATGGCCATATTACATATACAGTGGGTGCAGAGAGTATTCAGACCCCTTTAAATTTTTCACTCTAGAAGCTGGGACCCTGTTGGACCTTGGGATGGAACACATCCTCCTGATGCCAAGGATTGCGGGCCCTACATCAATCATGGTTGCCCCTACAGTCTACAGCTCCTGCACCTCCTCCTCTTCAACTTCCAACTCCGAAATGACCACAACAGTCACAAGCTGGAAGCACTGCAGCACTGCTTCAGCCAAGCGTCAAAAGGCTGTGCTGAAGCTAATATGCTTAGGTGACAAACCGCACAATGCTGAAAGTTGTGGACATCTCTGAAAGAGCAGGCAGATCTGTGGCTGACACCGCTGAACCTCCAGTCAGTCATGGTTGTGTGTGACACTGGCAGGAATCTGGTGGCGGCTCTGAGGTGAGGCAAGCTCACACACATACCATGCCTGGCCCTTGTGCTTAAACTCATTGTTCAACAGTTTCTCAAAAGCTACGCAGAGCTACCGGATCTGCTTATCAAAGTATGCCTCCTGTGTACCCATTTTGGAAAGTCAGCTACAGCTTCCTCTGCCCTTGCTGTGCTTCTGCAGCATTTGCAGCTGCCGGCTCACCGACTATTGTGTGATGTCCCCACGCGTTGGAACTCTACACTGCAGATGTTGAAAAGGATTTGTGAGTAGAAGAGGGCAGTTGTTGACTATCAGCATCAACAAGGCCATCGGTATTCAGTTCAGACTCCACGCATAAAACCTCAGGAGTGGACATGGATGTCAGACATATGTACAGTCCTCCAAAACTTTGAAGACTCCACCAAGATGGTGAGCCGCAATGACGCCTTAATTAGCATCACCATCCCACTTCCCTGTGTTCTGAAAAGCTCTCTGCTCACAATTAAAGAGGATTCATTGCAGGCGGAGATTGATGAGACGGAGCAAGGAACCATACAAGGTGATTACACACAGCCCAGCCTCATCTCATCCCAACATGGATTGGGTGACAATGAGGAGGAGGAGGAAGAACAGGTGCTATAGATGGTACTACAAGCACAACTGTCATACCGACTGGTCAGCGTGGAAGGCCTGAGGACATGTAGGAGGAGAGCATGGTCAGTTGTCCTCTTGGTGAGGACACAGAAGTCTTGCCTGTTAGCAGTCTGGCACGAATGGCTGAGTTTATGTTACGCTGCCTTTCCCGTGACACTCGCATTCTCAAAATTTTGGGTGACAGTCATTACTGGTTGGTGACACTTCTAGACCCACGCTACAAGGAGAACTTTCTATCTCTTATTCCAGAGGCAGACGGGTGTACTAAAATGGTGCAGTACCAGAGGGCCCTTGTTCAGGAATTATTTAAAAAATTCCCATCTGAAAACGCTGGCAGCAGAGGTCACAAGTCGTTGGACAACCAAGGAGTATAGGTAAGAGAGACACAACTCCAATCCAGAAGAGGAAGGGAACACTGGCAAAATCCTGGGAGAGTTTTCTCAGACCCTCCCATCGCACAGGCCCTGAGGCACGTGGTACTCTCACAAGGAGTCCAAAGTTTTGGAAGATGCTGAGGGAGTACCTTGTTGACCATACCAACATCCTCTGTGATTCCTCTGTGCCTTATAATTATTGGGTATTCTAGCTGGACATGTGGCATGAACTGTCTCTGTATGCCTTGGAGGTCCTGGCCTGCCCTGCAGTTAGCGTTTTGACAGAGCGGGTATTTAGTGCCTCTGGTGGAATTATAACTGATAAGCACATCCGCCTGTCAACTGAAAATGCTGACAGGCTGACTCTTATAAAAATGATCAAGGGCTTGATTGGGACAGACTTCTGTACACCACCGAATGATAGCAGCGAAACATAAACTGAAATCCGGTGTCTTTTTTTGGGAACTCTATTACCATGCACCTCTTCACACCCACACATGGGTAAATGCTTCCTGATTTGGCCTATTCACTGTTGTAGTCCTCCTCATTCTCCTCATCCTCATCATCCACCACTAGTAGATCACCATGGTGACCGTGGTCTGTGATGCAACACCCCCATTATTGTTTTGAAGGGTGTTTATGATGCCCGTAAATAAACTTTTGGACAGTATGTTGCTGTATACCCCCCATGGGGAAATGTTTGTCAGCCCATACACTTACTGCATGGGCATTACAAGTATAGGAGACCCACTCCTTTGTAATGGGAACAGATTTTTAGGTGGCCCTCCTCCACGTCTCTTCATCTACCACCACTATATCACCAGGATGACCGTGATCCATGATGCAACACCCACATTATTGTTTTGAAGGGTGTTTATGATGCCCGCAAATAAACTTTTGGACAGTATGTTGCTGTATACCCCCCATGGGGAAATGTTTGTCAGCCCATACACTTAAGGTACCTTCACACTGAACGATATCGCTAGCGATCCGTGATGTTGCAGCGTCTTGGCTAGCGATATCGTTCAGTTTGACACGCAGCAGCGATCAGGATCCTGCTGTGCCATCGTTGGTCGGAGCAGAAAGTCGTTGGACTCCCGCAGACATCGCTGAATTGGCGTGTGTGACGCCTATTCAGCGATGTCTTCACTGGTAACCAGGGTAAACATTGGGTTACTAAGCGCAGGGCCGCGCTTAGTAACCTGATGTTTACCCTGGTTACCAGCGTAAACGTAAAAAAAAAAAAACACTACATACTTACATTCCGGTGTCTGTCCTCCGGCGCTGTGCTTCTCTGCACTGTGAGCGCCGGCCAGCCGGAAAGCAGAGCACAGCGGTGACGTCAACGCTGTGCTTTCCGGCTGGCGCTCACAGTCCTTTACTGCATGGGCATTACAAATATAGGAGACCCACTCCTTTGTAATGGGAACAGATTTTTAGGTGGCCCTCCTCCACGTCTCTTCATCCACCACCACTATATCACTAGGATGACCGTGATCCATGATGCAACACCCACGTTATTGTTTTGAAGGGTGTTTATGATGCCCGCAAATAAACTTTTGGACAGTATGTTGCTGTATACCCCCCTTGGAGAAATGTTTGTCAGCCCATACAATTACTACATGGGCATTATAAGTATAGGAGACCCACTCCTTTGTACTGGGAATAGATTTTTAGTAGGGCTTCCTCCACGTCTCTTCACCCACCATCACTAGATCACCAGGGTGACTGTGATGCAACACTCACATTATTGCTTTAAAGGGTGTTTATGATGCCCGTAAAGTAAATTTTAAACACTATGCTGTGTATACCCCCCTTGGGGAAATGTTTGTTAACCAATACCCTTACTGCATGGGCATTACAAGTATAGGAGACCCACTCCTTTGTAATGGGAACAGATTTTTTAGGAGGCCCTCCTCCACGTCTCTTTATCCACCACCACTATATCACCAGGGTGACCGTAGTCCATGATGCAGCACCCACATTATTGCTTTAAAGGGTGTTTATGATGCCCATAAAGTATATTTTTTATCACTATGTTGATGTATACCCCCAGGGGGAAATGTTTGTCAGCCCATACCATACTGCATGGGCATTACAAGTATAGGAGACCTGTTCCTTTGTAATGGGAACATATTTTTAGGAGGCCCTCCTACACGTCTCTTCCAAGGGATATTGGTGTGCATCCAAATTTGGGCCAGGCCTTGCATTCACAGGATAAACAAACAGTGTGGGAGACCGACTTCCTAATAATGGGAACTGTAGGGGTTGGTCAGCTTCAACAATGCAATTCTCCACTGCCGGTTCTTCAGTCTCAAATCTGAAATTCTCCACTGCAGATTTTACAGTCTCAACACTGCAATTCTCCACTGCAGGTTCCACAACCTCAACACTGCAATTCTCCACTTCAGGTTCTTCAGGCTCACCACTGCAATTCACCAATGCAGGTTCTCTTATCACTGCAATTCTCCACTGCAGGTTCTTCTGGTTCACCTCTGTAATTCAACAATGCAGGTTCTTCAGCCTCAACACTGCAATTCGCAAATGCCTGGGCTTCAGCCTCAACACTGCAATGCTTCACTGGCGGGTCTTTATCCTAAACACTGCTATTCTCCACTGCTGGTTCTTCAGCCTCAACACTACAATTATCCAATGCAGTTTCTTCAGCCTCAACACTGCTATTCTCCACTGAAGTTTCTTCAGCCTCAACGCTGCAATTCTCCAGTACTGGTTCTTAAGCCTCAACACTGCAATTCTCCACTGCTGGTTCTTCAGCCTCAACACTGCAATTCCCCACTGCAGGTTCTTCTGGCTCACCACTGCAATTCAACAATGCAGGTTCTTCAGCCTCAACACTGCAATTTGCAAATGCTGGAGCTTCAGCCTCAAAACTGCAATGCTCCACTGCCGGGTCTTCATCCTCAACACTGCAATTCTCCACAACAGTGTCTTCTGCCTCAACACTGCAAATCTACACTGCATGTTTTCCATCCTCAACACTGACATTCTTCAAACCGGGTCTTCATCCTCAACACTGTAATTCTCCAATGCATGTTCTTCATGCTCAACACTGAAATGCTACACTGCCGGGTGTTTAGCCTCAAAACTGCAATGCTCAAAGGCCGTGTCTTCATCCTCAACACTGACATTCTCCAATGCAGGTTCTTCTGGCTCAACAATTTACTGCATAGCCAAATAGTATCAGGGTACCAAATTACAAATAATGGGAACAATGCTTTCAATTGGCCATCCAGTACATTAGTTCAAAGGTTATTGGGGTGCGTCCAAATTTGGAGCATGCCTTGCATTCACTTCATGGGCAAACTGTATGGGAGTAAAAAAAAATAAGAATAATGGGAACTTCGGTTTCATGTGGCCATCCAGGACGTCTGTTTATTGAGTTATTGGGGTGCGTCCAAATTTGGACCAGGCCTTACATTCACTTCATGGGCAAACTTTATAGGAGTACAAAATTCATTATAATGGGAACTTTGGTTTCATGTGGCCATCCAGTACGTCTGTTCAAGGGGTTATTGGTGGTGCATGTAACTATGGGGCAGGGCAGGCCTTGCATTAAATGCATAGGCAAACACTATGGGAATACCATATTTCTAATAATGGGAACTTTGGTTTCATGTGGCCATCCAGGACATCTGTTTTTTGGGTTATTGGGGTGTGTTCAAATTTGAAGCAGGCCTTGCATTCACTTCATGGGCAAACTGTATGGAGTGCAAAAATCATAATACTGGGAACTTTGGTTTCATGTTGCCATCCAGGACGTCTGTTCAAATGGTTATTGGGGTGTGTCCAAATTTGGAGCAGGCCTTGCATTCACTTCATGGGCAAACTGTATGGGAGTAAAAAAAAACAAGAATAATGGGAGCTTTGGTTTCATGTGGCCATCCAGGACATCTGTTTTTTTGGTTATTGGGGTGTGTCCAAATTTGGAGCAGGCCTTGCATTCACTTCATGGGCAAACTGTATGGAAATACAAAATTCATAATAATGAGAACTTTGGTTTCATGTCTCTTTAAAGGGATATTAGGGCCTTGCATGCAATGTATAAGCAAACAGTATGGGATTACCAACTTCCTAATAATGGGAACATTGCTTTCAGGTGGCCCTCCTGTAAGTCTCATCAAAAGGGTATTGGGGTGCATCCAAGTTTTGGGCAGCCCTGCCACTCACTGCATATGCAATAACATGATAAGAGGCACACTGTTTAATAATGAGAACAACAAAGCATAGCCGCCTCATGACTCTATAAGAATAGTGAGGGCCGACTGCTGGCCCTTTAAGAATAGTATAGGTCCCCTGAGGACCGTATAAAAATAGGCTTTGAGACTTTCAGAGTCTCTCCTTCATAAATGAAACAGGATTTGTCTGATGATGTGGCACACACCACATGGGCAGATAAGGTTGTCAAATGTTAAAATGACATTTCCCATTGAATGCATTTGTCTTGGTTGAAAGGAATACTCAAGTTGAAAAATGCATCAAAAACAATAGGTGTGAACATAGCCCAAGGTGTGGAGGAGCATTTTGTTTTGTTTTTTAACATATTTCCCAGGAAAACCCATTTTGGTTGCGTTTTGGTATGTTTTTTGGTAATTCTGTAAAAGTGACATAACACTCAGATAACATTGTTCACAGCAGTATCCTGGGATTCAGAAACGCTTCCAGGGGTCTTCCCCATGTCATTTGAGCAATGTTCCCAATGATTTCTGCTGTGTTTAGACCCTCTAAAGACCTCCGGGGGGGCGCGACAAAAATGCTCGACTTTCCCACAGGCTGCTCGAGCACCCGAGCATTCCAATATGCTTGACCCGAGTACAAAAGCAAAAGTCCTTGTGAAGATGATGCCAGAAGTTGGTAAGATTATGTCAATATCCACATGAAACATGTACTCTATCAACATGGGCTGAAAGGCTACTCTGCCAGGAAGAAGCCATTACTTCAAACATAAAAAGACAGATTAATGTTTGCAAATGCACACAGGAACACAGACGTTAATTTTTGAAGACATGTCCTGTGGTCTGATGAAACTAAAATTGAACTTTTTGGGCATAATAACCATCATTACGCTTTGAGGAAAAAGGGAGAAACTTGGAAGCCTAAGAACACCATCCCAACTGTGAAACACGGGGGTGGCAGCATCACGTTTTCAGGTTGTTATGCTGCAGGGGGGACTGATGCACTTCACAAAATAGATGGCATCATGACAAAAGAAGATTATGTGGCAATATTGAACATCTCAAGATATCAGCCAGGAAGTTAAAGCTTGGGCGAAGTGGGTTTTCCAAATGGACAATGACCCGAAGCATACTGCCAAAATGGTAATAAAGTGGCTTAAGGATAACAAAGTCAATGTTTTGGAATGGCCATCACAAACCCTGATCTCAATCCTATTAAAAATTTATTGGCAAAGCTGGAAAGGCAGGTGCGAGCAAGGCGACCAACAAACCTGGATCAGTTGCACCAGTTTTGTCAGGAGGAATAGGCCCAAATTCCGACCAACTATTGTGAGAAGCTTGTGGAGGGATATCCCAAACGTTTGACCCAAGTCATTCAGTTTTGAGCAATGGTACCAAATACTAATGAAATAAATGTATGTAAACTTTTGACTTTGTAGTACGTAATAAAACTGCCTTAAAACATTGTCTCCCAGTATTCTGTCGTTTGGAAAATATTAATAATTATGGTAATCCTAATTGACCTAAAACGGGAAAGGTTTATTCTGATTTCATGTCAGATATTGAGATAAACAAGCATATGTGTCTTTATATATATATATATATATATACATATATATATATATATATAGCTGTGCTCAAAAGTTTACATACTCACATAATTTTTGCTTTCTTGGCCTTTTTCAGAGAATATGAATGATAACACCAAAACTTTTTCTCCACTCATGGTTAATGGTTGGGTGAAGCCATTTATTGCGAGTAAGGAAGGAGACGGCAGCACTCACCAATCTTCAGTGCTGGTAAAACTTTATTGCAGTAAAATCTTCACGGCTCGGGGGAGCATATACAGCAGAGTGTACAGGTCAAACAACGGCCGTTTCGTGCTGCTCAAGCGCTTCAACACAAACCTGTTGAAGATCGGTGAGTGCTGCCATCTCCTCCCTTACTCGCAGCTGCATTGTGATGTTTTCTCGGTTCAGCACCCGAGATCTAGTCGCCGGCTCATGCTGACAGCCTGTGGGTTCATGAGTTCAGCGTCTTGGTGTTGCAGTCAGCTGTTTCTTGATTGACTGACTTTAGAAGCCATTTATTGTCAAACTACTATGTTTTCTCTTTTTAAATCATAGTGACAACCCAAAACATTCAAATGACCCTGATCAAAAGTTTACATACCCTGGTGATTTTAGACTGATAGCATGCACAGAAGTTGACACAAATGGGTTTGAATGACTACTAAAGGTAATATCCTCACCTGTGTCCTGTTTGTTTGTAATCAGTGTGTGTGTATAAAAGCTGAGTGAGTTTCTGGGATCCAGACAGACTCTTGCATCTTTCATCCAGCCACTGACGTTTCTGGATTGTGAGTCAATGGGAAAGCAAAAGAATTGTCAACAGTTCTATGGGAAAAGGTAGTTGAACTGTATAAAACAGGAAAGGGACACAAAAAGATATTCAAGGAATTACTAATGCCAGTCAGCAGCGTTCAAACTGTGATTAACAAATGGGAAATCAGGGGCCTATGAAAAAAACAAAACCACGGTCAGGTAGACCAACAAAAATGTCATCCACAACTGCCAGGAAAATTGTTCGGGATGCAAATAAAAACCCACGAATAACATAATCTAAAATACAGGACTCTTTGAAAACTAGCGATATGGCTGTTTCAAGATGCACGTAGTATATAGCAATGTGGGCATCATATCCCTGTTAAAAAAAAGAAAATAAAAAAGTTATATACTCACTTTCCGTTGGCCCCTGGATCCAGGAAGCGTTTACCGACGCTCCTCGCGCGCTCCGGTCTCAAGAGTGCATTGCGGTCTCGCGAGATGATGACGTAGCGGTCTCACGAGACTGGTACGTCATCATCTCACGAGATCGCAATGCATGGAGCGGTCACCGGAGCGTCACGAGGAGCAGGAAAGGATTGTTCTGGATCCGAGGGGCCGACGGACGATGAGTATATAACGATTTTTTATTTTATTAATTATTTTTAACATTAGATCTTTTTACTATTGATGCTGCATAGGGAGCATCAATAGTAAAACAGTTTGTCACACAGGGTTAATAGCAGCGTTAATGGAGTACGTTACACCGCGGCATAACACGGTCCATTAGCGCTGCCATTAACCCTGTGTGAGTGCTGACTGGAGGGGAGTATGGAGCGGGCACTGACTGCGGGGAGGAAGGAGCGGCCATGTTGCCGCCGGACTGTGCCCGTCGCTGATTGGTCGTGGCAATGGTCGTGGGCGTTTTGCCACGACCAATCAGCGACTTGGATTTCCATGGCAGACAGAGGCCGCGACCAATGAATATCCGTGACAGAAAGACAGACAGAAAGACAGACAGACTGAAGTGACCCTTAGACAATTATATAGTAGATAGTCCATATATATATACACTTCATATGTATGCAATATTGTTACTGAAGAAATCTGGAACTTTTTAATGGATAATTAAAAGGTATGTTTTACTCTACCATTGGACTGATCGCTCGAGAAACAAAAAGTTATATATATATATATATATATATATACTGTATATATATATACATATACAGTATATGTATATATACATATATATATATATACTATACATACTGGTGTGTGTATATATATATATATATATATATATATATATACACTTCATATGTTCCTTGACAATTGAAGGGCAATTAATGTGTGAACATTCAGGAATACAGATGCAGAAATACTCTCGGCCACAGTGTATTCATTAGCCTTCAATGCATAGAACAGTGAAGTGCTGATGCCAGGTCCTCTGTGAGGTTTAATGACACATCACCGCTCCATTGGACTCAATGACTCTCCAACCGACTCTTTTCTAATTCTCTAAAGATCATTGAGTTGCCAGCCAATGACACCATATCACGGTTTACACTACTCAAGAATGCTCTCTACTGGCCAAAGTGGTGAATAGCCAGGACCTGCACCAATAATATGTAAATTCAAGATCTTAGCAGCAAAGTGTAGATCTAAGGCAGATTTGTAATAATCATCAAAGTTCATTTGCTGCTGCAAATGAAAACTAACTTACCTTATATATAATGTGTTCAATGACTATATATATTGACTTGAAAGCGTAAAAAAGTTGGCCAATATATTTTAACAAGTGTATTGAGGACAAGATTGTTTGGCACTTATGCATTAATAAGTGTTAGGGTGCTTTCACATTGTGTTCAGGCACCCTGTCTAGTACTGCATCTAGGTGTCCACCTCCAGTAAGCGCACACTCCTGAAAATGATGCATGATAGAGCGCATGTTCCAATAATAGTCTATGACCCCGTCCACGCACACATCCATATCCCATTTTGCTGGTGGTTTGGAAGTAAGCCTTGATGGGGCCACCGAATGGGTGCCTGAACACAATGTGAAATCACCCTTACAGGCACTTCTCCTCTTCTTGGTAGCGAAGCAATCTTTCCAAACCGCACAGCTCTCCTGCCAGCAAAATGTCAGCTGATGGATTTATCTGATCCTATGCTACTCTATCGGCCTCGTCCAACCGAAAAACATCTTTGCTATGTGAAGTATTTTTCATTTCGAGAATACTCATTGACAAATCTGGATGTGCAACAAGAAGAGGAGAAGAACCTGTAATATATATTAGTAAAGGTGCAATGCTCTGCAATGCTCGTTCACGATAATTGTGCATCGTAAGTAGGCTACTGCTCATCCGATATATTACTGTCTGGCTCTATGACATCATGACGTTGAGTGTCACCTGGTCACTGAGCTCCATGCAACGTCCTGATGGAGGTGACCGTCATATCCAGTTAGACAGTTAATAGGTTGATGACCCGTGTTCGCCTCCATGCCCGCCACATTGATGCAAAATATTTAGAACTGAGAGTCCTCAGTGGTTGATACCTTTTAATGGCTAACTGAAAAGATAGTAACAAATTGCAAGCTTTCCAGACTACTCAGGTCTCTTCATCAGGCATAGACTAAAAGAAATTCTGAAGAATCACATATTTATGCACAACGCGGCACAGAAAAATGCCATAGATAAGACAGGTGACGTGAAGGAGAATTGCCATTATGTGAGTGATAAACAGTTATGTCCATAAATATTGGGCCAGTTCATAGATAAGGAGTGTGAATGTTTTATTGTCCTCTGATTGAGGTCTGGTTCTGTTATGATGATACAACAAGAGAAAAGAAATAAGCCAGCTCACCGATGACGATCACAGGTGCACGGATCTCCATTGCAGGTAAACGAACAAGTCCTCCAGAGAAAAAAAAGGGATTGAGATCCAGCTCCTAAAATTCGGTAATTTTTATTAGATTCCAAAGACGATAAAATCCACAAACATGGAATAACCAAACTCCCTCCCGGTGGGTGCCCCTGCACATGAAGGGCTATACGGCCGTATAGCCCTTCATGTGCAGGGGCACCCACCGGGAGGGAGTTTGGTTATTCCATGTTTGTGGATTTTATCGTCTTTGGAATCTAATAAAAATTACCGAATTTTAGGAGCTGGATCTCAATCCCTTTTTTTTTCTGTTATGATGACCCCACATGGTCTGAAGAGCAAATTCCACTGGCTAACACGGTACCAAGATATATATCTTTCCTGTATCACATTGATGCAGTAATTGATGCAATAGGAGCCACGACCAAGTATTGAGTGCATTTTATTATATTATATATGTATTATTTTATATATTATAAAGTATTCTAATTTACTGAGATAATGACTTTGGGGTTTTCAATGGTTGTAAGCCATAATCATCAACATTAACAGAAATAAACACTTGAAATAGATCTCTCTGTTTGTAATGATTCTATATAATATATGGGATTCACTTTTTGTATTGAAGAACTGAAATAAATTAACTTTTTTATGATATTCTAATTTTGTGAGAAGCACCTGTAAGTGTAGTTTTTAGAAGTGGGACTCACATCAATCAGTCATTTATGGCAAAGCAAGTGAATATGCCAAATATGTGAAATCAGAATATCCCTTTAGGCCATGTTCACACTAGCAGTATTTTGTCAGTATTTTACATTTATTTGTAAGCCAAAACCAGGAGTGGGTGACAAATACAGAAGAGGTGACGTGTTTCTATCATACTTTTCCTCTGATTGTTCCACTCGTGGATTTGACTTACAAATACTGAGGTAAAAAACTGACCAAATACTGAACGTGGCCTTATGCAACAATTACACAAAGTATTTAGTAAGTTTTTGTTGCAGATTTTCTCTAAACATAATAGCTAAATTAAGTTCCTTCTGTTATTTTCATTGTGTTCATGAATGCGTTTTTTAAAAATGCGTTGTTACTGCGTTTTTGTCTCTTTTTGGTATGTCATGTTTGAAGTAAAATTGCTTTATGTTTGACAATTCCCAGTATTTGACTTTGACAAACCTTTATTGATACAGTCATGGGTGGAGTGAATTACATGCATTTTTTTAACCATCTAATTCTAATGCACCTTTACTAGGAGAAAAAGCACATAAAACTCACTATATCCACAAGAAAAATTGATGTTGAGGATTTGAAACATGCACCGCAGGTCAATTTACGCTGTGTAAAAAAAAAATATCATAGTGGGCACTAGGTTTCTATAAGGCTATGTGCACACGTCAGGATTCCTTGCAGAAATTTACTGAACAAACCCGGACATTTTCTGCAAGAAATCTGCATGCGTTTTTCTTGCGGATTTTTTGGGTTTTTTTCCGGAGGTTTGCAATGCAATAATATAGTGGGAAATCCGCAAAAAATCTGCAAAATTAATGAACATGCTGCGTTTTTTACCGTGATGCGTTTTTTTTCGCGGAAAAAAATGCAACATGTGCAAAAAAATTGCAGAATGCATTATAAATGATGGGATACATATGTATGTGTTTTTATCGCGTTTTTATAGCGAAAAAAAAAAAAGAAAAATCCTGAACGTGTGCACACAGCCTAAGGGCTCCTTTCCACTTGTGAGATAAACGTCCATGTCTCGCATGTGAAAACCAAGCTGTGGCGCCGGAACTCCAGAGCGGTGAGTGCAGCTCCATGTGTTGCTATGCAGCCGCACGCTCCGCTCCCAAGTGCCGGCAATATGTGCATATTCATCACTGTAATGAGCGGTACCACGTGACCGCTCACACAGGACAGGCTGCCGGCGCTGAGAGCATACATCGCAGGAGCTGGGTGAGTATTTCTCGGCAAGCGGGCGGGCGCACGTGGGATGGGAGGCGGGAAATGATCCGAAACTTTATTTTTAACAAAAAAAAACCAAAAACCTTGATTTTTCATTCCTTCTCTCCAGCGAACGCTGCTGGGGAGAAGGAATGAATGCCGGCTTCAGCACCAAAAGCAGGGGACAGAGCTTAACTGTAGCGCTGTCTCCTGCAAGGTCCGTGTGGTCCTCAGTCGGCACACGGCTGCTGCACGTGTGCCACACTGATGTGCTACGTGAGCACACGGACACAGGGACACGGATAACGCCGGTACCGATTTCTCCTGTACCGGAATTATCTGGACGTGTGAAACTGGCCTAATAGGAATCTGCAGGTGTAAAACCGCAGGTGGAATCCGCACAAAAACCGCAGTAAATCCGAGGGCAATCCACGGGTAATCTGCAGTGCGGTTTACCTGCGGATTTTACAAAAACAGTGAGGAAAAATCCGCACACCAATCTGCAACGTGTGCACATAGCCTGAGGGTCCTCTTTAGGCCGGAGTCACACTTACCGTATAAAAAATCGGTCCGATTTTGACGGCCGAAAATCGCACAAATGTTCCCGAACAGTGATCCGTATTTCATCTGTGTGTAATGCAAGGATGTGATTTCCTCGCATCTAGTAACAGTGTGACATCCGTATGGCATCCGTATGCAATGCGATTTTAACATGAGCTTTTACATACAGCAGTTCTCTCTATGTAAAAGCTCATATTAAAATCACATTGCATACGGATGCAATACGGATGTCACACTGTTGGTCCGTATGGTGTGCGATTTTTTGTCGCACCCATATACTTGCATTGGCGAGTCTTGGCCGAGATACACTGACAATCGCAGCATGCTGCGATTTCACTCGGATCCTGAATATGGCTGAGAAAACAACTGATGATAGGAGCTGCCCCATAGATTAACATTGGTCCGAGTGCTATCTGATTTTTTATCGCCTAGCACTCGTTCGTATTATGCTCTAGTGTGACTCCGGCCTTAGTCTGTGTCCACTCCTGCATGGACCAAATATCCACTTAAAAAAAATTGCAGAATGTATTGTTCTCTTCCCTATTTCGGATGAGACTCGCTTATTAAAGTCTATGGGTGTGCAAAAAAATGTTGTATCTCCTACAAATTAACCATAATGCATCCACTTTTTATGGATATATTGCCATTTTTTGGTCTTATATTCAATCTGCTAAAGTATAAATAGGAATTCCACACGGATGACAATACAGATCAAAGATCGTCCACTTTTTCCAAATGAAAATTGTACGATTTGTTTTTTTATACACTCGTATGAACTTAGCTTGATCACAACATTTTTTTTCTACACACTTCCATTATATTTTTTATACCACTATTATCTTTGAGATTCAGATTCAGAACGTAATTAATTTACCCACTTGCGTGATCCTGGAACAATGAATCGGATGAAGCTATCAGTGCGTATAAGCAACAAATCTTTCCTCGTGCTTTCCCTGCAGTTCCTCTGACGGATCCCTCTCCTATTTCAATTAGTTTCCATCATCCGGCCACTCAGTGAAGCTTCACTCTATGCAGGGCAATTTCTCCAGCAGTGAAAGAGTTACCACTTACGCTGTTATTATTGTGTAAATGTGCAAGAATAAAATATTCATTATACACTACACATCAGTAATGCAAAAATTGCTTACATCCATATGTTTGTCAGCAGATTACGTGCAGATCTGTATTCGCTTTGTTCCAGCAAGCACGTGTCAGGGATGTGCAAGATTTTAAGAAAGGACTCATTGATTTCTATACAGATTGTCCGCTCCCGTGCAGCAGACGGGGTTAACATCTGCGTTTGCAAAATGCTAACCATGTCTGGTGGATATTGGCCTCAGAGAGGTCGGATCCTGCTGTGTTTGCATCCAGGCCAGAACCTGCTCTGCTTACAAGCAGTCGTGCAAGGGGTGGCTTTACATTTTTTCTTGTGTTTTGGCATCTTTACCCTTGAAGTGCCCTGATTATACAAAGCATTGATTTTACAATGCATCCTTCAATTGATCGTTGTGTCTTGCTCCTCCCACAGGAAACTGCCGACAGCGCTTTCTCATCTCAGACCAATGTTTCCTCAGATGACTGAGCCCTGCACACCTTGTGATTATATACTGGAGTGCAAGCTCTTAGGTCTTGTTACTATATTTTTTAATATGTATATTACTTCCAGTATGAAGGGTTTGAAAAATACTTCTGTCCATAAATCCTAGCTACCCAGGGATTTAAACTGGCTTCTCGATGTGCTTAATACTGGATATTATGTTCAAGTTTTTATGTTTCAGGACGCCAACATATTCAATAGAACAGAGATTGTCATCGCTCCCTGTCCCCAGTGGGACATATTAAAGGGAACCGGTCACCCCCAAAATCGATGGGGAGGTAGGCTCACCGTCATCAGGGGCTTATCTACAGCATTCTGTAATGCTGTAGATAAGCCCCCGATGTAACCTGAAAGAGGAGAAAAAGAGGTTAGACTATACTCACCCAGGGGCGGTCCCGCTGCGGTCTGGTCAAATGGGTGTCTCAGGTCCGCTACGGGGCCTCCCATCTTCATTCCATGATGTCCTCTTCTGGTCTTCACGCCGCGGCTCCGGTACAGGCGTACTTTGTCTGTACTGTTGAGGGCAGAGCAAAGTACTGCAGTGCGCTGGGCCTCTCTGACCTTTCCGGCGCCTGCGCACTGCAGTACTTTCCTCTGCCCTCACCAGGGCAGAGCAAAGTACGCCTGCGCCGGAGCCGCGGCGTGAAGACCAGAAGAGGACGTCATGGAATGAAGATGGGAGGCGCTGTTCCGGACCTGAGACACCCATCGGAGCAGGACCGCCCCTGGGTGAGTATAATATAACCTCTTTTTCTCCTCTTTCAGGTTACATCGGCGGCTTATCTACAGCATTACAGAATGCTGTAGATAAGCCCCTGAAGACGGTGAGCTTACCTCACCATCAATTTTGGGGGTGACAGGTTCCCTTTAAATATAATTATCTTTCAGTATTCGTCTATTCACATTGGTCAAATATTGTCACTTCCAAATCGAGATTTGTGCTACTATAATGTTGAATCATGTATAATGTTTTGTCAGGACAATCTACAGAATTATTAAACCATCACAGACCTGTTCAATGATCATCACAATATGGGGTGTAAACTTTAACCTTTTAGGAGCCACATTTAAAGGGCATGTATTACCTGCTTTTTGCCGTCCCGAAATGCAGCATAACGTAGTGACGAAGACTCTGATTACAGCCCGACATCACTTGTCAATGTAATATTAAATATTTTTGTGAGATCACTGGTCAGTTGCAGCAAGAACTGAGAAAGTGTGCTCAAGAGTCAATAATATTAGAGCTCCCCTTGCTCCAGTGTCAGTGAAGCAAGGTGTACTAGCATTGTCTTCATCTGTACACTACATATACGCTTTTGGCTACTTGAGATAGTTGTGATTCACAAAACTGGACTGGAGGACATTAATCAAGTCATGAGAAGGTCTATGCACGGCGTGGCCCTTATGACTACTTAGAGGTCACTGGTTGTAAATGGCAATCTTTTAACAGTGCTTTTTCCATGCTATTCTGTATTGATTAGAATACGGAAGGACATTATTCTTAAAGACTATACTAAGGACCAGGGGGCACTCATTAGAGGTGGAAGAAAGGTGATTCTAGCAGCTAAATAGGAAAGGGTTCTTAACAGTATTCAGAATGTGGAATGCCCGACCACAAGAGGTAGTAATAGCAGACACTGTAACAGCTTTTAAAAAATGGCTGCATAGCTTCCTAGATACACATAACATTATGGGTTATAGTTAAATTAGTGACACAATGTACAATTGATGGAGAAATGTTGAACTTGATGAACCTTTTTTCAACATACTGTATGTAGCTACAGTTGTGTGAAAAAATGTTTGCCCCTTCCTGATTATTTCCTATTCTTTTGCATGTTTGTGACACTTAAATGTTTCAGCTATCCAAATAAGGTGATGCACCCTATTAATATTCTCATGGTTTTGTTATATGCTTCTTGAATCATTAAGGTGAAAGTGCGCCCTATTTTTCTCTTAGTCACTTAAATGTTTCAGATCACCAAACAAATTTAAATATTCGACAAAGATAACAAAAATAAACACAAAAGGAAGTTTTTAAATGAAGGTCTTTATTATTAACGGAAAAAGAAATCCAAACCTACTGGGCCCTGTGTGAAAAAGTGATTGCCCCTGTGATGCAATGGTAGCACGCAGTGAAATGGCAGTGACCCAAGCAAGTTCAAAACAAAACGTTCCTTTAACCCCTTTACCCCCAAGGGTGGTTTGCACGTTATGGACCGGGCCAATTTTTACAATTCTGACCACTGTCCTTTATGAGGTTATAACTCTGGAACGCTTCAACGGATCCCGGTGATTCTGACATTGTTTTCTCGTGACATATTGTACTTCATGATAGTGGTAAAATTTATTTGATATTACCTGCGTTTATTTGTAAAAAAAAATGGAAATTTGGCGAAAATTTTGAAAATTTCGCAATTTTCCAACTTTGAATTTTTATGCAATTAAATCACAGATATGTCACACAAACTACTTAATAAGTAACATTTCCCACATGTCTACTTTACATCAGCACAATTTTGGAACCAACATTTTTTCTTTTGTTAGGGAGTTATAAGGGTTAAAAGTTGACTAGCAATTTCTCATTTTTCCAACACCATTTTATTTTAGGGACCACATCTCATTTGAAGTCATTTTGAGGGGTCTATATGATAGAAAATACCCAAGTGTGACACGATTCTAAAAACTGCACCCCTCAAGGTGCTCAAAACCACTTTCAAGAAGTTTATTAACCCTTCAGGTGTTTCACAGGAATTTTTTGAATGTTTAAATAAAAATTAAGATTTATCTTTTTTTCACAAAAAATTTACTTCAGCTCCACTTTGTTTTATTTTACCAAGGGTAACAGGAGAAAATGGACCCCAAACGTTGTTGAACAATTTGTCCTGAGTACGCCGATACCCCATATGTGGCAGTAAACCACTGTTTGGGCGCATGACAGAGCTCGGAAACGAAGGAGCGCCATTTGACTTTTCAATGCAAAATTGACTGGAATTGAGATGGGACGCCATGTTGCGTTTGGAGAGCCACTAATGTGCCTAAATATTGAAATCCCCCACAAGTGACACCATTTTGGAAAGTAGACCCCCTAAGGAACTTATCTAGAGGTGTGGTGAGCATTTTGACCCACCAAGTGCTTTACAGAAGTTTATAATGCAGAACCGTAAAAATAAAAAATCATTTTTTTTTCACAAAAATTATTTTTTAGCCCCCAGTTTTGTATTTTTCCGAGGGTAACAGGAGAAATTGGACCCCAAAAGTTGTTGTCCAATTTGTCCTGAGTGCGCTGATACCCCATATGTGGGGGGAACCACCATTTGGGCGCATGGGAGGGCTCGGAAGGGAAGGAGCGCCATTTGGAATGCAGACTTAGATGGAATGGTCTGCAGGCATCACATTGCGTTTGCAGAGCCCCTAATGTTCCTAAACAGTAGAAACCCCCACAAGTGACCCCATATTGGAAACTAGACCCCCCAAGGAACTCATCTAGATGTGTTGTGAGAACTTTGAGCCCCCAAGTGTTTCACTACAGTTTATAACGCAGAGCCGTGAAAATAAAAAATGTGGTGCAGGCACCAGGCCAGATTTCATATTGTAAATCCTTTTGCTAATACTGTGGTGCATTTATCAGTCCACATTTCATAGTTAAAATAATTTGGGCTAATATTGTGGTGCAGGCACCAGTCCACATTTCATAATCAAAATTGTTTTGGCTAATACTGCGGTGCAAGCAGCAGGCCACATTTCATAGTCAAAATCGTTTGGGTTAATACTCTGGTACAGGCACCAGGCCACATTTTATATTCAAAATCATTTAGGCTAATACTGTGATGCAGGCACCATTCCAAATGTCATAATTAAAATCATTTGGGCTAATAATGTGGTGCAGGCACCATGCCACATTTCATAATCAAAATCATTTAGGCTAATACTGTGGTGCAGGCACCATACCAGAGTTCATAATGTTGACTCTACTTCTGTGTACAATACTAAGTGTACTATTATGTATGTATTTATTGTTGCCCTATGTGCTGATGTACAATGTATATTGCTTTATTAGAGGGAAAGTGCAGTACCTTAGTTAGTCCACTGGATGGGGACATGGTAGTGCTTAGCACAGTAAATAGTTAACGTGGGAGGGGCCAGCTGTTGATAAGATAGGAGAATTTCCTTGTTACAATTCATTGGAACCAGGGAGCTCAGACAGCTCAGGAGCGCCAGAGAGCCCAGGCAGTCCTGGAGGGTCCTAGAGCCTGAGGCAACACAGTGCGCCCCATAACGTTTGAAGCTAGAAACCCAGACATCCAAGGCCAGGAGATCAGGAATTGCAGCAGCACAGAAACGCAGGTGGCTCTATCATGTAGCAGCTTACTACCTGGCCAGATGCCCTTTTGTCTGGGGTAAAGCGGACAGGGGAACTCCTAAGGGTATGTGTCCACGTTCAGGATTGCATCAGGATTTGGTCAGGATTTTCCATCAGTTTTTGTAAGCCAAAACCAAGAGTGGAACAATTAGCAGAAAAGTATAATAGAAACATACGCACCACTTCTGTATTTATCACCCACTCCTGGTTTTGGCTTACAAAAACTGATGGAAAATCCTGACCAAATCCTGATGCAATCCTGAACGTGGACACATACCCTTAGAGTAATGAAGCTGGACAGGGAGGATGCTGCGAGCCTGGATACGACAGTCCAATCCAAGAATGTGCTGAAGGACATGAGGGAGAGCACACGGAAAGCGAAGGATGTAAACTGAGTGGAACCCTAAGTTGATGCTGCAAAAGACATGGATGCGCTGAGAGAAGAAACCAGTAAAGTTAGCTGTTTTAAGTTGAATGTGGACTCTGTCTCTATTTGTACAACAATGCCAGCAGCAGAACTTTGGCCATTCAGATGGGATCCTGATGGAGCAGATGATGTAGCTGAAGGTACGCTAAAAAGGAAACATTGTTTTAATGTGGCAGGAGGCCAGGGCGCGTGTAAACAGATATTCTCAGCCACGATTACGGCCCTGGTGTTCTCTCACACAGGCACCAGTCCACTTTTCATAATCAAAATCGCTTGGGCTAATATTGTGGCGACTCCTAAAGCGACTTCAATCGCTCTCCCCATGCACTGACTCATACAGGATTCCGGCTGCATCCAGGCTACCCCAAAATGTCATTTGGAGCTGATAGAGACAGGATACATCTTTCTCTCAATACCAGTATATTTGTTCTGATGAAGGTTCAGATGTGGACCGAAAATGTTCAACTTGCCTTTATGGATGCATATCAATAAACATTTTCATTGCACGCCAAAATTTTCTTCAGAGTGCCAAGTCTTTTCTGGTTTTAATATTCTGGTGCAGGCAGCAGTCCACATTTCATAATCAAAATCGTTTTGGCTAATACTCTAGTGCAGGCACCTGGCCACATATCATAATCAAAATCATTTAGACTAATATTCTGGTGCAGGCACCAGGCCACTTTTCATAATCAAAATAGTTTGAGCTAATACTGTGGTGCAGGTGCCAGTCCACATTTCGTAATCAAAATTGTTTGGGATAATACTGTGGTGCAGACACCAGGCCACATTTCAGAATCAAAATCATTTAGGTTAATCCTCTGGTGCAGGCATCATTCCACATTTCACAATCAAAATCGTGTGGCCTAATACTGTGGTGCAGGCACCAATCCACATTTCATAATCAAAATTGTTTAGGCTAATACTCTAGTGGAGGCACTAGGCCAGAGTTCATAATATAAATCCTTTGTGCTAATACTGTGGCGCAGGCACTAGTCCACATTTCATAATCAAAATTGTTTTGGCTAATGTAACATGTGTAAATAAGTCCAAACACATAAACAAATAAAGATCACTAATGGTGACACCGAGTTTATGATTAAAGAATTCATTACCTGCTCCACCACAGAGGTCATTTATACTATAACATGCCTATGTAGAAAGGTATATGAGGGGCGCACTAAAAGACCCCTGCGAGTAAGAATCAGTGAGCATATTCGAAACATCAAGAACAAGTTCTTGGGTCACCCTCTTTCAAAGCATTTTACTGAACATCACAATGGAATGACACAATATATGGAGATTGCAGGCATTGAGAAAATACATCCACATTGGAGAGGAGGGAACTACGTTAAGACCATGTTGAGAGCAGAAACAAAATGCATTTTTACATTGGACACCATCATTCCTAGAGGATTGAATAGTGGAATTGAACTGTTTGGTTTTCAGTGATTCATTTTGCGGATGGCGGATATAAGGACTGCTACTTGGGGGTAGGGGCCATTCCTGAGGAATGAGACAGACGTCTCCGAAACGCGTCGGTTGTTTGGTCCCTACCGCCATCCGTACTTTGCCCCAGTGCGCGGTCACGCTGCTCACTCTGGCACGCAGGTCCTCCGTAAGTGCTGCTCCCACCAATCGCACCAGGTTTGGACGCTGCTACACACTGGGTACAGAGGAGCGATATCGATTGATATTTGGACATTTGGACTATTTTTTCCAGCGAGATTTTCTTCACCTTTACGGACCTCCTATTAGGGTAAGCACTTTATCAGCTCATTAATGGTGCTCTAGAACCCTCTTATGTAGCATACATTGGAAAACACAGGGGGATTCTGAAGGGGCGGTCTGAATCCATTTGATGAATTGCCATAGCGGTGATTTTTAGATCACACAGCTATTCATATACTACCACTGCTTTGTTTTTCTCCCATAAGGGCTAAAAATCATCACGAATACTGATACATGCACCCACATGTATATATCTTTTTTGATAACATTTCATAATCAAAATCATTTGTGCTCATGCTGTAGTGCAGGCAAGAGATCACATTTAATTTCTAAATCGTTTGTGCTAAAATTGTGGTCCAGCTAGGAGTTCACACTTCAGAATCCAAATTATTTGGGCTAATACTGTGGTGCAGGCAACAGGCCACATTTGATCATCAAAATAGTTTGGACTAATACTCTGGTGCAGATGAAAGGCAACATTCATAATCAAAATAGTTTTTGCTAAAAATGTAGTCCAACCAGGAGTACACATTTCAGAATCTAAATCCTTTGTGCAAATTGTGTGCTCCAGCCAGCAGTATACATTTCAGCATCTAAATCATTTGTACTAATTGTGTTCTTCATTCAGGATTCCACATTTCATCATCTAAATCATTTGTGCTAATTCTGTGGTCCAGCCACACTATTCCAGCAAATAAATATAGAATGTTAATTTACTGAGAGGTGACTGACAGGTGGGAGCCTGTTATGATCTGGTGACCTAGGAGCTGCATGAGAACATTCACTGGAGAAAGTGGCCACTGTACTGACCGCAATCCTGAACTTAACACCGCAACTAGAAGTAGCCGTGGAGTGTACCTAACACACCTAGACACCTCGTCACAGCCGGAGAACTAAATACCCCTAAAGATGTAAATAGGAATACTATCTTGCCTCAGAGAAAATCCCCAAAGGATAGACAGCCCCCCACAAATATTGGCGGTGAGTCGGAGAGGAAAAAAACATACACAGGCAGAAAAACAGGATTAGCACAGGAGGCCACTCTAGCTAGATAGTACAGGATAGGACAGAGTTCTGTGCGGTCAATATAAAAAACCCTTCAAAACATCCACAGCAGAATATACAAAAACTTCCTACATCTTTACTAAAAGATGTAGGAGCGTAAATCTGCAACTCCAGTGAATCCTACAATCAGAGCAGGAATAAAACTGAAACAAGCACACTGGCAGTGTGCCACAGAAACAAAATCCAAACACTTATCTTTGCTGAAATAGGCTGCGAGCAGGAGAAGCCAGAAAGTGATCCAACACTTCACAAGGAACATTGACTACTGGCAAGGGCTAAAGGATCCTGCCCACTTAAATATCCCAGTCAGAATTGTAATCATCCGATACACCTGGCCAGGTCCGTGACTCAGAGACAACTGCATTCCCACCTACAACCACTGGAGGGAACCCAAGAGCAGAATTCACAACAGGAGCCTAGGGTTGTGAAACAGCTGGTTAAAAAAGGATAAGGATACATCCAACTTGAGTGGGATAAAGCGAGGTTGTAGTGGAAGGGGGAATAGGCTTGGTGTTCCAAGTATACATGGAGTAGATGGTAATGTTACTGAACGCACTGCTGAACAAACACCGGCTTTCCTATCCAAACAGAACTGACAACTTCTGTAACTGGATGGACTACTTGACTACTTTTCTTTGGCAGCTGCACAGTGGTACACCTTGTAGATGAGGGACAGAAAGAGTGTGTGATTGAGTGGATGGCAAGTGCTGCATCAAGTGGCCTCTTCTCCTCTTCCTCCACCTTAATATCACACACAGTACAGTCCTCAGAGGTGGTATCCCTATTACTCTTGTTTCCCCCCCACGTCACAACTCTCCAACCATCCTACTGACCCAGAGTACACATAGTATAATTGCACAGCATGTATGCATGGACCAGCATTTATGAATTAAACATTGAAATGTAACAGGTGGCTGCAGGGCTGCCACTAGGAATTTTGGGGCCCCATACTGGAAAAATTTTCAGGGCCCCTTTGAGACTCCGCCCAGGCTCCACCCCTCAAACCTTCTATATTCCCACTGCACACTCAGAAAAACTCCACATCTGCACCACATCCTCACGAATCACACATTAACAGTTCCCATCACCAGATCACATACATAGCCAGCAGCTTTTTCTTTGGCCAAAAGATTTTTTAAGCTGCCACCATAACAAGGTAGACTCTTTTGGCCGGGCCCTACTCTACTCTAACCTATTAAACATTTGTTAAAATATGCAATACAATTTAGGTATATTTTTATTCATTTTTCAATTTTTAAAATGACCAATAATATCACATTCAAGAGACAAATACTATCTCACCATGACTAGATCACATATTACCACCATAGTGACCGGATAATATCACATACAAGGGAAAAATACCACCGCACCATGTCCAGACCACATATTACCACCACATGGTAACCAATAATACCACATACAAGTGGCAAATACCACCACACCATGACCAGACCACATATTACCACCACATAGTGACCAAACAACAGCACATACAAGGAACAAATACCACCACACCATGACCGGACAACATATTACCATCTCATAGTGACCAAATAACAGCATACACAAGGAACAAATACCACCACATCATGGCCGGACAACACATCACCACCACATAGTGACTGAATACTACAATACTGATCATTAATAAAAAAATACTAATATCACCATAAGTGCCATTATACACAGGAGATTTGTACCTAGTATGCAGTGTCCTGGTGCAGGTAATACAGTGATTACTGGTGAGTGGTGACATTATACACAGGAGCTCTGTATATAGTGCATAGTGTACAGATAATACAGTGATTACCAGTGACAATATACTCAGGAGCTCTGTATATAATGTCAGTGTAAAGGTAATACAATGATCACTGGTGACATTGTACACAGTACCTCTGTGTATACTGTCAGTGTACAGGAAATACAGTGATCACCAGTGACATTGTACACACGACCTCTGTATATAGTATACAGTGTATAGTGTCAGTATACAGGTAACACACTGACTCACCAGTGATGTCTGTAGGTCAAGTCCTTCATTTTCACTTTTCATCTTCATCCAGCACAGACCGCTATCACGTCTTCCAGCCAGGGCTCGTCTCTGCAGGAAATAACACAGTTATCTAGAGCAGTGTTTTTCAACCTTTTTTGAGCTGCGGCACACTTTTTATACTTAAAAAATCCCGAGGCACACCACCAACCAAAATGGCACAAAATGGTGCGTCCAGGTTTGAGATGAAAGTCTGCAGTCATTCTATGTGACTGCAGGCTTCTGAATTCTCACAGCGCAAGCACTGCACACTTTCAGGATTCTCCCTTGCCGGTGGCCAGAGTGGACGGTCATGACAGCACAAGTATGTGATTTGGATACTTCTGGTTACATTCTAACTAGACGTGTCCGGCCTCAGTCAATTCATTTTCATTGAATGAGGCCACACATGTCTAGTCAGCACGTGACCGCATGTATGTAAATCACCAACATCAGAGAATTATGATAGCAGTGTGCACTGTGAGAATTCAGAAGTCTGCAGTCACATAGTATGACTGCAGACTCATCACAACCTTGGACATCCCCTTTAATGTTCCTAACAAATAAAAATGAGAATTAGTATCACAAAAAAAACACATTTACATCCAGGTACCTGATAGATGACGTTGTTTGTGGAGTCGCCTCTTTCTTTTCATCTTCACCTTGTCCAGATGCCATGATGACTCTTCTCATCCACCGGCAGAGCTCGTTTCTGCAGACTTCCATCTTCTCCTGTCTTCTGCAGCACATCCCGACACAACACCCTTAAAGATAGCAGTGTTATTATAATGCTCCGGAATAACAATATCTGCCCTAGGCTGAGCCCCTGAGTAAATAATTGCCCCTCACTTTATTCCCAGCACATAATATGACCCTCACTGTCCCTCTTATGGTACATGCCATCCACACTACCCTCTCTCTCTTTTCCATACTTCACACTGCCTTCTCATACGGTGTCCCTCATAGAGAGCCCAGTCTCTCTACTGTGCCCCTTCATTACACTCCTCCTACTTGGCATACTGTCTCCTCCTGGCTGTTACCCTCACACTACTCAGTATCTATTATGTGTCCACTCACACTTTCATCCCCCCATACTGTCTGCACACATTTCTAATAGCCTCCTCCTGTACATCCCCCCCCTGCTAACATACCCCTTTGCTCTCTCCATATTCCCCCCTCACACATTCCCCCGACTCCCCATACTGTCCTCACACATCCCATCACCGTTGCTCCCAGTACTGTCAGCACACATTTTTCCCCTCGCTACTGTGTCCACCCCCATCTCCCCACTCACCCCCACAGAATATATCCACTGCCCTTCCGATAGAATAAATCCATCCCCTTCCACAGAATAAATGCACCCTGCCCCACACATGCTAAATAAATTCCAGCCCCCCCCCCACGTACACACTGAATAAATCCCCCCCACACACTGAATAAATCCCCCCACACACTGAATAAATCCCCCCCACACACTGAATAAATCCCCCCCACACACTGAATAAATCCCCCCCACACACTGAATAAATCCCCCCACTCACTGAATAAATCACCCCCACACTGAATAAATCCCCCCACACACTGAATAAATCCCCCCACACACTGAATAAATCCCCCCACACACTGAATAAATCCCCCCACACACTGAATAAATCCCCCCCACACACTGAATAAATCCCCCCCACACACTGTATAAATCCCCCCACTCACTGAATAAATCCCCCCCACACACTGAATAAATCCCCCCCACACACTGAATAAATCCCCCCACACACTGAATAAATCCCCCCACACACTGAATAAATCCCCCACACACACTGAATAAATCCCCCCCACACACTGAATAAATCCCCCCCACACACTGAATAAATCCCCCCCACACACTGAATAAATCCCGCCCACACACTGAATAAATCCCCCCACACTTAATAAATCCCCCCACACACTTAATAAATCCCCCCACATACTCCCCATAAACCCACCCCACGCTGAATAAATCCCCCCATACTTAATAAATCCCCCCACACACTTAATAAATCCCCCCACATACTCCCCATAAACCCACCCCACGCTGAATAAATCCCCCCACACACTTAATAAATCCCCCCACATACTCCCCATAAACCCACCCCACGCTGAATCTTCGGTGTCTTCAGCTCCACAGCACAGGAGCACTTACCACCAAGTCTCTTCTTTCTCCTGCGCGCCGGATAGTGACGTCAGCAGCGTGATCACATGACTTGATCACGCTGCTGGCGTCGTTCTGACCCAGCGGTCAGAGCCTCAATTGTACTCGCAGCTGGTAGATGTCTGCGAGTACAATTGATCTCCGGGAGCCGGCGCGCTGCAGCTTCTCTGTGCCGGCTGTCAGCTTGACAGTCGGCACAGAGAACAGCTGACTCCCGTTCCCCGCTGCACACCCGACCATGTGTCGCGGCACACTAGTGTGCCGCGGCACACTGGTTGAAAAACACTGATCTAGAGCACCACTTGCAGAACACATTACTTAATTTTTTCCCAACTTCTACCCTACACCAAATGAAGAAAAAAAGGCGACATAGTGTCGCTCTGCACAGTAATAGGACTGCCCCCATTTATAACAATATCCTCCAAAAATAAAATAAATACATCACTGCAGTAATAATATCCCTTAATTAGCCCTGTGATGCAGTGACCCCTGTTACGGAGGCGTATTGAGGCCATGGGAATGCATGGCAGCAGGAAGCATATCTATGATGGGGAGACAACATCCAGCATTATTGTAAATGGCCGGTATGTGTCGCAAAGGAGTTCCTCTGCACTATAAGCCAATAATGTTGTTCTGGAACCTGTAGTTCCACAAGTGTTTGTTTACTTTAAATGGAGGCTTGCAGGGATAGTCGGAAAGCTGGATGGGTCTAACCACACACACCTCCCACCTATGGGGGTGGTTTCAGCTCCATAATGTGACCAGGGTATGGGTTGCATGGTTCTAAGTGTATGGACCTGGTTCTTGGCTGTAAGGTCCTGTGAGAGGAAAGGCCTGAGTGTTGGGAGGTCCAGAGTGTGGACTGGACCCCTGAAGAGCACAAGGTGAAGCCGTGATCCTAAGTAGCCTCTGTTTTGGGAGGTCCTATGTGTGGATCGGATCCCTGAAGAGCACAAGGTGAGGCCATGGATCTGCAGAGCCGGTGACGGGTACTGTGTTGGGGAAGCTACAGTCCTTCGGTGGGTCTGGAACTGACTGATGTGTGCCTGCCAGGCAAGTTGGTGATCCCCGTAAGGCAGCTTCTCCGGAGGATAGGACCCATGTGATGTCAGCCGGTGAAAACCTGCAACGTTGTCAAGCAGGTAACCCAGACTGTGTGTGTTTGGCTCCAGAGCGACTCTGAATACTGGACTCTACCGAGTATGGTCACAGTCCTGATGGAGTAGGACCATGTTATGAACACTGTTACTTTGTTTTGCCGGATCTGAAGGCTGTTATTTTGTGTTTGTGCCGCTAGGGCTTATGGAGTAATAAACCCAGTTGAACTTTTGAAGAAAATACAGTCCTGCTGTGTGTTTTATCGCTGCCAAGCGAGTATTCCCCAACCCATTAGTGATCGCTATCTCACAGCCCCTATGATAATATCCCCCATCCTGGCCCCCCCCTGTGTCTCATTCCTGGCTCCAGCCATATGTTCTCGCATCCTGCCCGGAGTATCCATTCTGCCCCCATGTGATGTACCATCCTGCCTCATCTGTCCCATGATCCTGCCTCATGTGTCCCATCTGTCCCATGATCCTGCCTCATCTGTCTCCATCATATCCACCCTGTCCCATGATCCTGCACCATGTGTCCCCATCCTGCCCCATGATCCTGCCCCATGATCCTGCCCCATCTGTCTCCATCCTGCCCCGTGTCTCCATCCTGCCCCGTGTCTCCATCCTGCCCCCTGTGTCTCCATCCTGCCCCCTGTGTCTCCATCCTGCTCCGTGTTTCCATCCTGCCCCCCATGTCTCCACTCTGTCCCGTGTCTCCCATCCTGCCCCCCATGTCTCCATTCTGCCCCTTGTCTCCATTCTAACCTGGGCTTGCAGCTTTCAATAAAAATGAAAAACTAAAAACACTTTCTCCTTACCTGGCCACGCTCCAGCGCCGACGTTCCACCCCAGGCATTTCAAGCGCGTACTCGCTGGCAAATGACAATGACGTCATACGCCAGTGACGTGCACGCTGACGTCAGCTGCCAGCCTCTGATTGGCTGGCGACTTTTAACTATTGCCATGCGGGCCCACACGGCAATAGAGTTTAACTGAACCTGCATCTCGGACGCAGGTTCAGTTATTGCACCGGCAGAACCCTGCCGCTGGGGCCCAATGGGCAGAAGAGACAGGGCCCAATGCGGGCCCCCTCTGCTCATCGGGCCCCATACGTCAGTCAGGGCAGTAATGCCCTGATGGTAGCCCTGATTGTACTGACAGATCACAAAATGTGTCTGTGTATGGTACATTAATAATAGGAAATAGTTCATTAATGTGAATTAACCCTTTCTTGAAGGGGCAATTTTGAAGCTTTGAGCTCTCATTTTGCACTTCCTTTATTTTCAAGAGCCATCATTTTTTATTTTAATGTCCATATAGAGATTTGAGGGCTTGCTTTTTCCGGGATGAGTTGTACTTTTGAATGACATCATTGATTTTAACACATAGTGTACTTGAAAAAACAAATTTCAAGTTCAGTGAAATTGTGAAAAAAAAACTTCTGACATTGTTTTTTGGAATTGTTTTTACGGTGAGCATTTTGTGGTTAAAATGACCTTGCAGTTTCACTCTGCTCATCAGTACAATTACGGAAATACCAAACATGTCCATTTTTTTTAAATTTAGTAGTGAAAAAAATAGATATTTGGGAAAAAAAAGCTGACAAACTGCTCAGAAGACACAACAAACACATGGAAAAGTCACAAGTACATATAGACAAGCGAAAAGAAAAGAGATGGAGGAGTAAAAGGAGGAGGAGACACAGATATAGGCATGTCATGCCCCTCTAAAATCAAGAAAGGCTGGAGTAAAAAATTAGTAATTAGATCTACAGGCGATGTAGCTTGCTTCATGGGTGGGGTACTCTGCTGAGTAGCAGACACTGCTACTAGGCCCAAGAGGATTTCCTGGGCTAGATGCAGTTAAAAATTAGTAATTAGATCTACAGGCGGTGTAGCTTGCTTCATGGGTGGGGTACTCTGTTGAGTAGCTGAAACTGCTACTAGGCCCAAAGTATTGCTTGGGCTAGATGCAGTTAAAAATTAGTACTTAGATAAACAGGCGGTGTAGCTTGCTTCATGGGTGGGGTACTCTGTTGAGTAGCAGACACTGCTACTAGGCCCAAAGTATTGCCTGGGCTAGATGCAGTTAAAAATTAGCAATTAAATAAACAGGTGGTGTAGCTTGCTTCATGGGTGGGGTACTCTGCTGAGTAGCAGACACTGCTACTAGGCCCAAAGTATTGCCTGGGCTAGAAGCAGTTAAAACTATATGCAAAAAACTGTATGTGGGGAGGACTAAACGGCCCTTGAAAGTGAGAATTAACTAACATATTCGCAATATTAAAAACTAATTTCTGGGCCATCCCCTTTCTAAGCACTTCATAGAACACCATAATGGAATGGTCAAACAGATGGAGATAGTGGGTATCGCAATAGTACACCACCATTGGAGATTAGGCAACTATATCAAAGCTATGTCTAGAGTGGAGACAAAATGGATTTTTCTATTAGATACCATTGTACCCAGAGGACTTAACAGTGGAGTAGAACTTTTTGGTTTTCAATAATCAAGTTGATTGCTTGAGGAGATATAAGGACTGTTATTCGGGGTAAGGACAATCCCTGAGGAAGGAGACAGACGTCTCTTAAACACATTGGTTATTGGTCCTTACTGCGTTCCGTACACACCTTCGGGTCACCACAGCGGTCACGTGAGTCACCACGTCATGAAGGTCCTGCAGATGAGCCGCTTTCACTGCTCACATCACACGCGGCGTCTGCTCTAGTGGATCCCACTTTCACCCGAAGCTCTGCAAGGAATGGCTGCCACCGGCCGGGGCAGCTATTCATGTTGATTCAAACTACTCTACTTACCTCTACCCATCTCGCTGCTGATCGTCAAGATATTTTTCATCACCATTCTATATTGTGTCAGCACTGGGGGTAAGAACTGACTTATTTTCAATTATATGCTACGTTGATATGGAAATTTGGGTTGGATAAATCTATCCCGTGTGTGCTGCGGCCGTTCCCAATAAGACTGAGTATTTTGAGCGCTCATCAAGAATGAGTCTGTACACCATTGTGACAGGAAAGCATTCCATCAATACTGACCCTTTATTTCCTGATACATAGTTTTATAATTGCATATAGAAAGGAGTGGTTAGGGGTGGTTAGTTAATTAACATATTGTCTAGCTCCTCTGTTATTGGTTATCTGAATATATATGGAATATTGAGATTTATGCACATATGATTGCTGATTAAGCAACTAAAATGTATCTCTTCATCTAAGACACAGTTGAGACATCTCATCAGCACTTAAGACATCTGGAGTAGGGTTGAGCGACCTTGACCTTTTTAGAGTCGAGTCGTGTTTCGCGAAACCCGACTATCTTAGAAGTCGAGTCGAGTGGAATCGGCCGATTATCGCGAAAAGTCGGGTATCGCCCGAAACACGAAACCCAATGCAAGTCAATGGGGGAGCATAGTCGGCAGTGAGTGGAGGCCAGGAAAACACCTACACTGCCCATTTTAATGGCAAAAACATCCATTCTTGTTACAGAAGCTTGTCAATCGTAATTTACCTTATAATAATTGGAAGGCATTTGAAATTGGGGGTCATTTGGCTAAAGTTGTGGGGGGTAGGGCTGGTTCAAGTAATTAGTGGGCCCAGGAAATCTGGACCACGTCACGGCAGTGGAGCAGGGAGAGGTAAGTATTTCAACTTTGCAAGTGCTGTGATCCTGAGCAAGCAGGGGGGCCCACTCGTGGGCATTGGCACTGGCACAGGGCCCCTCAAAGTACAGCGGTGTGTTTGCACGGCGGGGGCGCCTCCCACCGGCAGCAACACTTTTGCGTACTATGAGAGGCCCTGTGCCAGTGACGTCGCCAACTAGTATTCCTCCCTCCCCCTACCTGATGAAGGAACCTGCACTTTCATCTGCACCTTCCTCTTTGTCCCCGTGTAAGGTGGTATGGTATGCGGGAAGAGGAACCTGACTTTCAGCAGGGTCACAATCTTGCTGTGTAGCGTGCACGGGGAATTTTGCGTTATGGGTCAATGTACCAGCAGACTCATCTATCACTGGCTGGGCAATGGGCAGGATGAGGAGGAAACACAGATATAGGCCCAAAGAATAAAGTTGGCTAAATGCAGTTCCAAATTGGTAACACAGGACTAACCAGGGGGCATTGCAGTGGAGGACAACTGGAATGAGAGGCTGACACAGAGAGTAGGCCCAAATCAGTAAGTAGTCGAAATGCAGTTCAAAATTGGCAACCGTAGTAAACAGGCGGCACAGCTTTGTTCAGTGGAGGAGAACAGCAAGGAGTGGCAGACACCGATAGTAGGCCCCAACCCAACTAGTAGGCCAAATGCAGTCTAACATTAACAACTACTTAACGAGAGCCTGAAAATGGAATTTCAGGACAGGAAACCAGGAGAACAGCAAGGAGCGGCAGACACTGTTAGTAGGCCCCAAACCAACTAGTACGCCAAATGCAGTTGTTCCATTTAACCACTATTTAACAAGAGCCTGAAGATAGAAGCTCAGGAAAGGCAACCTGGAGAACACCTTGGAGTGGAACACACCGTCTCTACACCCCATACCCAATTTGTAGGCCTAATGCAGTGTAGTTTCCAACAACTACTAAACGAGAGCATTAAGATCGAAGCAATGGCGAGGAAACCTGGGGAACACCTTGGAGTTGAACACACCATCTCTCTACACCCCATACCCATTTTGTAGGCCTAATGCAGTGTAGTTTCCAACAACTACTAAACGAGAGCCTGAAGATAGAAGCTCAGGAAAGGCAACCTGGAGAACACCTTGGAGTGGAACACACCGTCTCTACACCCCATACCCAATTTGTAGGCCTAATGCAGTGTAGTTTCCAACAACTACTAAACGAGAGCATTAAGATCGAAGCAATGGCGAGGAAACCTGGGGAACACCTTGGAGTGGAACACACCATCTCTGTACACCCCATACCCATTTTGTAGGCCTAATGCAGTGTAGTTTCCAACAACTACTAAACGAGAGCCTGAAGATAGAAGCTCAGGAAAGGCAACCTGGAGAACACCTTGGAGTGGAACACACCGTCTCTACACCCCATACCCAATTTGTAGGCCTAATGCAGTGTAGTTTCCAACAACTACTAAACGAGAGCATTAAGATCGAAGCAATGGCGAGGAAACCTGGGGAACACCTTGGAGTGGAACACACCATCTCTCTACACCCCATACCCATTTTGCAGGCCTAATGCAGTGTAGTTTCCAACAACTACTAAACGAGAGCCTGAAGATAGAAGCTCAGGAAAGGCAACCTGGAGAACACCTTGGAGTGGAACACACCGTCTCTACACCCCATACCCAATTTGTAGGCCTAATGCAGTGTAGTTTCCAACAACTACTAAACGAGAGCCAGAAGATCGAAGCAATGGAGAGGAAACCTGGGGAACACCTTGGAGTGCAACACACCATCTCTCTACACCCCATACCCAATTTGTAGGCCTAATGCAGCGTAGTTTCCAACAACTACTAAACGAGAGCATTAAGACCGAAGCAATGTGGACGAAACCTGGGGAACACCTTGGAGTGTAAGACACCATCTCTCTACACCCCATACCCAATTTGTAGGCCTAATGCAGTGTAGTTTTCTACAACTACTAAACGAGAGTCGGAAGACCGAAGCAATGGCGAGGAAACCTGGGGAACACCTTGGAGTGGAACACACCATCTCTCTACACCCCATACCCATTTTGTAGGCCTAATGCAGTGTAGTTTCCAACAACTACTAAAAGAGAGCCTGAAGATAGAAGCTCAGGAAAGGAAACCTGGAGAACACCTTGGAGTGGAACACACCGTCTCTACACCCCATACCCAATTTGTAGGCCTAATGCAGTGTAGTTTCCAACAACTACTAAACGAGAGCCAGAAGATCGAAGCAATGGAGAGGAAACCTGGGGAAAACCTTGGAGTGCAACACACCATCTCTCTACACCCCATACCCATTTTGTAGGCCTAATGCAGCGTAGTTTCCAACAACTACTAAACGAGAGCATTAAGATCGAAGCAATGGCGAGGAAACCTGGAGAACACCTTGGAGTGGAACACACCATCTCTCTACACCCCATACCCAATTTGTAGGCCTAATGCAGCGTAGTTTCCAACAACTACTAAACGAGAGCATTAAGATCGAAGCAATGGCGAGGAAACCTGGGGAACACCTTGGAGTGGAACACACCATCTCTCTACACCCCATACCCATTTTGTAGGCCTAATGCAGTGTAGTTTCCAACAACCACTAAACGAGAGCCTGAAGATAGAAGCTCAGGAAAGGCAACCTGGAGAACACCTTGGAGTGGAACACACCGTCTCTACACCCCATACCCAATTTGTAGGCCTAATGCAGTGTAGTTTCCAACAACTACTAAACGAGAGCATTAAGATCGAAGCAATGGCGAGGAAACCTGGGGAACACCTTGGAGTGGAACACACCATCTCTGTACACCCCATACCCAATTTGTAGGCCTAATGCAGTGTAGTTTTCTACAACTACTAAACGAGAGTCGGAAGACCGAAGCAATGTGGACGAAACCTGGGGAACACCTTGGAGTGTAACACACCATCTCTCTACACCCCATACCCAATTTGTAGGCCTAATGCAGTGTAGTTTTGTACAACTACTAAACGAGAGTCGGAAGACCGAAGCAATGTGGACGAAACCTGGGGCACACCTTGGGGCGGCAGACACCGTTAGTAGGCCCTACCAAAGTTGTACCCCCAATGCAGTTTTAAAATTCCTAGAGGCTGAAAACAAGACTATTGACGCTCAGCTTTTTTCAAAGGAACACAGCTGAATTGAGTGGCGCAGACAGACACAGGTAGTAGGCCTTAAACCAAAAATGTGGCTCACTGCAGCTTAAAAAAGGTTAGAGGGGTACACAGGCAGCATTGCTCTGGGCAGTGGAGGACAATTTCAATAGTGGACCGCAGACAGACTTTGTACGCCTACTATTAAAAAAAGGATGCTCTATGCAATAAAAAATAGGTTCCAGGGGTACACGGGCAGCAGTGGTCTGGTCAGTATAGGAGTAGTAGAAAGAACGGGCCGCAGACAGGCTTCGAAGGCCTAACATAAAAAAATATTGGACTGTAGGCACTTTAACATTGGTTCCAGGGGTACACTGGCAGCAGTAGACTGGTCAGTGTAGTAGTAGAAAGAACGGTCCGCAGACAGGCTTCGAAGGCCTAACATAATAAAATGGGCTGGCTGTAGGCAATTTAAAATTGGTTCCAGGGGTACACGGGCAGCAGTAGACAGGTCATTGGAGGCCTAGTGGAAGGAGGGACCGCACACAGGCTTCGAAGGCCTAACATAATAAAATTGGACAGGCTGTAGGCACTTTATAATTGGTTCCAGGAGTACACGGGCAGCAGTAGACAGGTCAGTGTAGTAGTAGTTGAAAGAACGGGCTGCAGACAGGCTTCGAAGGCCTAACATAATGAAATGGGCTGGCTGTAGGCAATTAAAAATTGGTTCCAGGGGTACACGGGCAGCAGTAGACAGGTCATTGGAGGCCTAGTGGAAGGAGGGACCGCAGACAGGCTTCGAAGGCCTAACATAATAAAATTGGACAGGCTGTAGGCACTTTATAATTGTTTCCAGGGGTACACGGGCAGCAGGAGACAGGTCAGTGGAGGCCTAGTGGAAGGAGGGACCGCAGACAGGCTTAGAAGGCCTAACATAATAAAATTGGACAGGCTGTAGGCACTTTATAATTGGTTCCAGGGGTACACGGGCAGCAGTAGACAGGTCAGTGTAGTAGTAGTTGAAAGAACAGGCCGCAGACAGGCTTCGAAGGCCTAAGATAATAAAATTGGCTGGCTGTAGGCACTTTATAATTGGTTCCAGGGGTACACGGGCAGCAGGAGACAGGTCAGTGGAGGCGTAGTGGAAGGAGGGACCGCAGACAGGCTTCGAAGGCCTAACATAATAAAATTGGACAGGCTGTAGGCACTTTATAATTGGTTCCAGGGGTACACGGGCAGCAGTAGACAGGTCAGTGTAGTAGTAGTTGAAAGAACGGGCCGCAGACAGGCTTCGAAGGCCTAAGATAATAAAATGGGCTGGCTGTAGGCACTTTATAATTGGTTCCAGGGGTACACGGGCAGCAGGAGACAGGTCAGTGGAGGCCTAGTGGAAGGAGGGACCGCAGACAGGCTTCGAAGGCCTAACATAATAAAATTGGACAGGCTGTAGGCACTTTATAATTGTTTCCAGGGGTACATGAGCAGCAGGAGACAGGTCAGTGGAGGCCTAGTGGAAGGAGGGACCGCAGACAGGCTTCGAAGGCCTAACATAATAAAATTGGACAGGCTGTAGGCACTTTATAATTGGTTCCAGGGGTACACGGGCAGCAGGAGACAGGTCAGTGGAGGCCTAGTGGAAGGAGGGACCGCAGACAGGCTTCGAAGGCCTAACATAATAAAATTGGACAGGCTGTAGGTACTTTATAATTGGTTCCAGGGGTACACGGGCAGCAGTAGACAGGTCAGTGTAGTAGTAGTTGAAAGAACGGGCCGCAGACAGGCTTCGAAGGCCTAACATAATAAAATGGGCTGGCTGTAGGCACTTTATAATTGGTTCCAGGGGTACACGGGCAGCAGGAGACAGGTCAGTGGAGGCCTAGTGGAAGGAGGGACCGCAGACAGGCTTCGAAGGCCTAACATAATAAAATTGGACACACTGGAGGCACTTTATAATTGGTTCCAGGGGTACACGGGCAGCAGTAGACAGGTCAGTGTAGTAGTAGTTGAAAGAACGGGCCGCAGACAGGCTTCGAAGGCCTAAGATAATAAAATGTATGTAGGCAAACACCGTGTGCACTGCTATAATTTGGTGCAGAGACTAGGTTCCCAAACCATCCAGCAATTAATATAAAAGCCTCGCACTCAACTTAAATCATATTCAGTGATAGGTTTATTGAGGTAGCACTGGAAACGTTTCAGCCCTTATAAGGCTTTCATCAGTCACTACAATGTTTCCAAAGAAAAGATATATACATAAAATACAGTGTCCAAACAAAAACAAAGAAAGAACAAAAGTATATACAAGGTTTTACAATAGCCAAATTATTACAGGAAATCATTAAGTATATGACATTGCAGTGAACACATGCATATACATACTCGCTCAATGTATTTTATGGTGGAAGGAAAAAACACACATACCGTGCTGTGCCTTAGAGAAAATGTCAGTCGTGTCCTTAGTTAGGATACAGGTAGTATGAAGTGCCTATTGCAGTATATAGAAAGAATAGGTATTTTAGAGACGGGGCTGAAGATACTATGGTCCAGATAGAAAGGGATAATACTCACAGCCAATCACTGCTACGTAAAGGAAAGGTGATCAAATATGAGAAACCCAAAGTATATGGGAGCTGAAATCTAAGATAAAAATAGCCAGGGGGAAGAGAGAAATATATATATAAAAGAGTGTAGCAAACGCCCAGTTGGGACCATATGATAAAGTGACCACTTACTTAGATAATTACCTTTTACATATGGGGTATATATATTGGGGCAGTAGCCTCTGGAGCAGCAAGCGTGGGGGCTGTGGGGAATGTAATGAGGATACAGGGATCACGTACTGATATCAGTCTATTGAAGTATGCTATGCCGGGGTAGTGAAAGCCATACCTGGATTGGGGGCCGCCTGAATATACGAAATATCCTCTCTGACGCGGTGTCCACCGCTTTTCTGAGGTGTGTGCGGAATCAGCGCTATTTAAAGCCGTGTGTATCCCCTGAAGTGGGTAAAAGTAGCCAGGGGGAAGAGAGAGATAAATATAAAAAACGTGTAGCGAACGACCTGTTGAGACCGTATGGTAAAGTAACCCCAAACTTAAGTAGTTACCTTATATAAGTGCAATATATCGATTGGGGCAGTGGCCTCTGGAGCAGCAAGCATTAATACAGGGGCTAAGGGGAATGAGGATACAGGATTTCACGCACTAGTATCTGCCTATTAGAGTATGCTGTGCCGGGGTAGTAAAAGACATACCTGGAGGGGGCCGCCTGGACATACGAAGTATCCTCACTGACGCGGTGTCCACCGCTTGTCTGAGGTATGTGTGGAGCCCGCGCTATTTAAAGCCGTGTGTATCCCCTGCAGTGGAGCGCCGAGACCGGAAATGACGTCAGTCGGTCCCGGCCAGAGCAGAAGTAGATGGCCGTGCGTTCCACTGTGTGATAGTGCGTTCCACTAGAATAACGATGTGGTGGACGTATCTAAAATAGGTGTGTAATACCCCAGGGTAGATGTATAATGCGGCCGCTGTAGCGGGGATATATAGAAACAAAAAAAGAAAGAAAGAAACCGGGAGATATAATCCTATACCGAAAGGGGGAGGGGAAAATAAGGAGAGCTGGAAAGAGGAGGGGTAATAAGAGAAGTGTAGCTACATATCCTGCAGTGTGGCTGAGGTAGAACGCTGTGGATAAAGAGTGTTACAAAAAGGGGGTTGACACATGTCATGGCAACAAATCTGCTTTATGGCTATGGGTACCATGATTCTGCACAGAGTGTGTGCGTGCTGAGTGGTGTCTAGAGGTCTATATGAGTGGATCCATTGAGGCTAGTTCGTGATAGTAGTGCCATTCATACACCGATACGTTTTCGTGATGAGTGGTGGCACAGAGAGTGGTGCTTGTTCAGGTGGTTCGTGATGTGCCAATCATTAATATAGACGACTCTAAAAGACAAAAAACTCAGTCAGTCCAATTATAAATCTAAGATAGTCAAGATATTATACAGTTTCATCATATAAACGCAGACAGCTCATACTCCCTATTAAGACCCCTGGGTGACAAAGTATCCAGTGTGTGAATCCAGTATGCTTCACGTCTCTTGAGCATAAGTGTTCTGTTACCCCCCCTACGTGGTTTGGGGACTTGTTCCAAAATTTGAAATCTTAATTGCATGGAAATGATGGGGTAGTGGTAGTAGTAAGTTGTCACAGCGAATGGTGGATTTATGTTTAGATATTCTGTCCCTGATACATTGTGATGTCTCCCCCACATATAACAAACCACATGGACATTTTATGACATATATTACAAATGTGGAGTCGCACGTGAGGGACCGCAGACAGGCTTCGAAGGCCTAACATAATAAAATTGGACGGGCTGTAGGCACTTTATAATTGTTTCCAGGGGTACACGGGCAGCAGGAGACAGGTCAGTTGAGGCCTAGTGGAAGGAGGGACCGCAGACAGGCTTCGAAGGCCTAACATAATAAAATTGGACAGGCTGTAGGCACTTTATAATTGGTTCCAGGGGTACACGGGCAGCAGAAGACAGGTCAGTGGAGGCCTAGTGGTAGGAGGGACCGCACACAGGCTTCGAAGGCCTAACATAATAAAATTGGACAGGCTGTAGGCACTTTATAATTGGTTCCAGGGGTACACGGGCAGCAGGAGACAGGTCAGTGTAGTAGTAGTTGAAAGAACGGGCCGCAGACAGGCTTCAAAGGCCTAACATAATAAAATGGGCTGGCTGTAGGCAATTTAAAATTGGTTCCAGGGGTACACGGGCAGCAGTAGACAGGTCATTGGAGGCCTAGTGGAAGGAGGGACCGCAGACAGGCTTCGAAGGCCTAACATAATAAAATTGGGCTGTAGGCACTTTATAATTGGTTCCAGGGGTACACGGTCAGAAGTAGACAGGTCAGTGGAGGCCTAGTGGAAGGAGGGACCGCAGACAGGCTTCGAAGGCCTAACATAATAAAATGGGCTGGCTGTAGGCAATTTAAAATTGGTTCCAGGGGTAGATGGTCAGCAGTGGTCTGGTCAGCGGAGGCCGATTGTAATGAGTGTCTGCCAGTTAGTAGTCCAAAACAATAAATAAATGTGAATGTCTCGCATTAAAACAAAACGAAAACACTAAAGGGTGCAATCATTAGGTTCAGGGGTGGGATCCTCTGCATAGTTTCAGACCTACTAATTTAGCGCAAAGTATTTACTGTGGTAAATAGAGGACACTGGCCCTGACTATGTTAAGTACCATCATACATGTCAACACAATGGTATTGTCAGTGGCAGGAATGGAAGGATGTCAGCGCATAAACTAAACATTGGTGGAAGTGTGAGAGATAACTGTGGAAGTGGTAGAGCAATGTTTGACCTGGGGTTGGGTGAACTCTCTAGTGGCCGGTGGTACAGGACCAGGGCCCCTCATGTTACAACAGTGTGTCTGACGTTGGGTGCGCACCACCACCGCCAGAGACACTTTATTGTACTATGAGGGACCCAATGGCAGTGCCGTCGACCAAAAGCGGGCACACCCACCTCTTCAGACAAACAGCACTCTCACGGGTGCTTGCGCCAAGTCGCGATACCATGGCCCCGTGTGGGGAGTTTGGCCATTTAGGGAGGTGTAAACATGTCGTATGCTGGACAATCAGCTGCAGCAAATTAGACATTAGAAAAGTAATTCACAGTAGTCCACAGGCAAGAGCTTTTCATAGGAAAGCTAGGTGTCTGCCAGGCAAGGTGGGGCAAAAGAATTCGAAATCCAGTTGTGGTTCATTTTAATGAATGTTAGATCATCAACATTTTGGGTAGCCAGACGAGTCCTTTTTTCGGTTAATATTGAACCTGCAGCACTGAATACTCTTTCTGATAGGACACTAGCTGCCGGGCAAGCAAGCTCCTGCAATGCATATTCTGCCAATTCTGGCCAGGTGTCTAATTTTGATGCCCAGTAATCAAATGGGAATGACGGTTGAGGGAGAACATCGATAATGGATGAAAAATAGTTAGTAACCATACTGGACAAATGTTGTCTCCTGTCACTTTCAATTGATGCAGTAGTACCTGTCCTGTCTGCGGTCATAGCAAAATCACTCCACAACCTGGTCAGAAAACCCCCTGTCCAACGCCACTTCTGATGTGTGCACCCCTAACACTCCTGGTCTGCTGCCCCTGGAGCTCGTGTGAGAACGATCACGTGCGCTGTGTGCTGGGAATGCCTGAAGCAAAAGGTCAACAAGAGTTGATTGTTTGGTTGCTAATATTAGTTCCGAGTTCTCATGTGGCATAATATTTTGCAATTTGCCTTTATAGCGTGGATCAAGGAGGCAGGCCAACCAGTAATCGTCATCGTTCATCATTTTAGTAATGCGTGTGTCCCTTTTGAGGATACGTAAGGCATAATCCGCCATGTGGGCCAAAGTTCCAGTTGTCAAATCTGCGGTTGTGATTGGTTGAGGGGCAGTTTCAGGCAAATCTACGTCACTTGTGTCCCTCAAAAAACCAGAACCCGGCCTTGCCACGCAACCAATTTCCAGTGCCCCCGGGAAAGCTTCCTCATTAAAAATATACTCATCCCCATCATCCTCCTCGTCCTCCACCTCCTCTTCGCCCGCTACCTCGTCCAGTACACTGCCCTGACCAGACAATGGCTGACTGTCATCAAGGCTTTCCTCTTCCTCTGGTGCAGACGCCTGATCCTTTATGTGCGTCAAACTTTGCATCAGCAGACACAATAGGGGGATGCTCATGCTTATTATGGCGTTGTCTGCACTAACCAGCCGTGTGCATTCCTCAAAACACTGAAGGACTTGACACATGTCTTGTATCTTCGACCACTGCACACCTGACAACTCCATGTCTGCCATCCTACTGCCTGCCCGTGTATGTGTATCCTCCCACAAAAACATAACAGCCCGCCTCTGTTGGCACAGTCTCTGAAGCATGTGCAGTGTTGAGTTCCACCTTGTTGCAACGTCTATGATTAGGCGATGCTGGGGAAGGTTCAAAGACCGCTGATAGGTCTGCATACGGCTGGAGTGTACAGGCGAACGTCGGATATGTGAGCAAAGTCCACGCACTTTGAGGAGCAGGTCGGAGAACCCAGGATAAGTTTTCAATAAGCACTGCACCACCAGGTTTAAGGTGTGAGCCAGGCAAGGAATGTGTTTCAGTTGGGAAAGGGAGATGGCAGCCATGAAATTCCTTCCGTTATCACTCACTACCTTGCCTGCCTCAAGATCTACTGTGCCCAGCCACGACTGCGTTTCTTGTTGCAAGAACTCGGACAGAACTTCCGCGGTGTGTCTGTTGTCGCCCAAACACTTCATAACCAATACAGCCTGCTGACGCTTGCCAGTAGCTGCCCCATAATGGGACAACTGGTGTGCAACAGTGTCAGCTGCCGATGGAGTGGTTGGCCGACTGCGGTCTGTGGAAGAGCTGTCGCTTCTGCAGGAGGACGAGGAGGAGGAGGAGGGGGTGCAAACGCCTACAGCCAACTGTTTCCTAGACCATGGGCTAGGCACAACTGTCCCGAAATTGATGTCCCCTGTGGACCCTGCATCCACCACATTCACCCAGTGTGCCGTGATGGACACGTAACGTCCCTGGCCATGCCTACTGGTCCATGCATCTGTAGTCAGGTGCACCTTTGTACTCACAGATTGCCTGAGTGCATGGACGATGCGCTGTTTAACATGCTGGTGCAGGGCTGGGATGGCTTTTCTGGAAAAAAAGTGTCGACTGGGTAGCTCGTAGCGTGGTTCAGCGTACTCCATCAGGGCTTTGAAAGCTTCGCTTTCAACTAACCGGTAGGGCATCATCTCTAACGAGATTAGTCTAGCTATGTGGGCGTTAAAACCCTGTGTACGCGGATGCGAGGATAAGTACTTCCTTTTTCTAACCAGAGTCTCATGTAGGGTGAGCTGGACTGGAGAGCTGGAGATCGTGGAACTTGCGGGTGTGCCGGTGGACATGGCAGACTGAAAGACGGTTGGAGACGGTATTGTTTCCGCCGGTGCCCTAGATGCAATATTTCCTCCTACAAAACTGGTGATTCCCTGACCCTGACTGCTTTTGGCTGGCAAAGAAACCTGCACAGATACTGCCGGTGGTGCGGAAAATGGTGACCTTACAGTGACGGAAGGGATGTTGCGTTGCTGACTAGCTTCATTGGCCGAGGGTGCTACAACCTTAACGGACGTTTGGTTGTTAGTCCAGGCTTGAAAATGCATGGTGGTTAAATGTCTATGCATGCAACTTGTATTGAGACTTTTCAGATTCTGACCTCTGCTTAAGCTAGTTGAACATTTTTGACAGATGACTTTGCGCTGATCAATTGGATGTTGTTTAAAAAAATGCCAGACTGCACTCTTCCTAGCATCGGATCCCTTTTCAGGGATTGCAGACTGAGCTTTAACCGGATGGCCACGCTGTCCTCCAACAGGTTTTGGCTTTGACACGTGTTTTGGGCCAGATACGGGCCCGGGAGATGGAACCTGTTGCGATGTTGATGCCTGCTGCGGCCCCTCCTCCACCTCCGCTTCTGAACTACTGCCGCCTGCACCCTGTTCCCCCAATGGCTGCCAATCGGGGTCAACAACTGGGTCATCTATTACCTCCTCTTCTAGCTTGTGTGCAACTTCGTCTGTGTCATCGTGTCGGTCGGTGGTATAGCGTTCGTGACGGGGCAACAGAGTCTCATCAGGGTCTGATTGTGGATCAGTACCCTGAGAGGGCAATGTTGTGGTCTGAGTCAAAGGACCAGCATAGTAGTCTGGCTGTGGCTGTGCATCAGTGCACTCCATGTCAGAATCTACTTGTAATGGGCATGGCCTGTTAAGTGTTTCACTTTCTAAGCCAGGGACGGTATGTGTAAAGAGCTCCATGGAGTAACCCGTTGTGTCGCCTGCTGCATCCTTCTCTCTTGTTGTTGTTTTTGCTGAAGAGGACAAGGAAGCGACTTGTCCCTGACCGTGAACATCCACAAGCGACGCGCTGCTTTTACATTTACCAGTTTCAGAAGAGGAGGCAAAAGAGCTAGAGGCTGAGTCTGCAAGGTAAGCCAAAACTTGCTGTTGCTGCTCCGGCTTTAAAAGCGGTTTTCCTACTCCCAGAAAAGAGAGCGTTCGAGGCCTTGTGTAGCCAGACGACGAACCTGGCTCCACAGCTCCAGACTTAGGTGGAATATTTTTTTTCCCACGACCATCTGATGCTCCACTACCACTACCATCATTACCAGCTGACAATGAACGTCCACGGCCACGACCTCTTGCACCAGACTTCCTCATTGTTTTAAAAACTTAACCAAAGCAACTTTATTTGTTGCTGTCAAACAATTTACACGGTGACCTATAACTTCAGTATGATTTCAATATCCCTTTACAGGTTGGTGAGACCACAAGAAAAATCAGGCACAATGTTACACACTCTGTTTTCTGTGGCACCAAATCACAGAGATGCCACACACGCAGGAATGTCACTCAAGCACAAATGTCAATATTAATCTCCCACCTATTTTTTTTTTTTTTTCAGGGAGACTTTAGAAACAAAATAAAATAAAATGATTTTTTCAGGAATAATTTAGAAACCAAATAAAATAAAATGATTTTTTCAGGGACAATTTAGAAACCAAATAAAAAAAATTAAAAAAAGGCTTTCTATGGCCCACTTTGTGAGAGATGGCACACACAGGAGTCAGGAGTGGCACACAAGCCCAGAGGCCGGTGGCAGCGCACGTCTGCGTGCAGAGAAGTGATCCCTGAAGAAGGAGAACGTTTTTCTCCAAAACGCGTTGGAATTGGTCCTAAGCTCTTTCCATAGCCGGTCACGTGATTACTCACGTGACTGTGACGTCACACTAGGTCCTGCTAGAGCAGCATGACCTAACGGCTCTGTCCAGCAACGTGGACACACTTCTCTGCACGCAGACGTGCGCTGCCACCGGCCGGGGCAGTGCCTGCGATCCGGATCGCTACAGGACTACTTGCGGACTATATTTTATTTCATCCGTTCCCGGTTACATGATTGGAAGAAATCAAGACCTCAAAATAAGTGCTGCTGACCGGATAATCCGGCATTTCATCTTTTTCGCGTTATTTGGATGTTCCGAGAAGGCTACTCTGCAGGATTCCTGTCCCTTCTGACTGTTCCCTCAGGTAGCTATATATATTCTTTTACTTTACTTGCGGTATGAGGTAGTTTGAGCACCTTGTTCTGTGGTCCTCTGACGGGTTTTTCAGCGCAGACAGTCTGTTTTTTATTTGTTAGATTTTTCTATTTGCTTGCGGTGGGTGGCACCGCAATTCTGTTTGCTGCAGGCATAATTTGTTGTGAGCGCTACAGGTTTTGTTTTTTAGTAAAAAAATTAAATAGGCTTTCTATGGCCCACTGAGTGAGAGATGGCACACACAGGATACAGGAGTGGCACACAAGCCCTGAGGCCAATATTTTTCTCCCACTGATTGATGTAGTGATTTTTTCTGGTAGATTTTAGAACCCAAATCAAGCAAAAAAATAAATAGGCTTTCTATGGCCCACTGAGTGAGAGATGGCACACACAGGAGTCAGGAGTGGCACACAAGCCCTGAGGTCAATATTTTTCTCCCACTGATTGATGTAGTGATTTTTTCTGGTAGATTTTAGAACCCAAATCAAGCAAAAAAATAAATAGGCTTTCTATGGCCCACTGAGTGAGAGATGGCACACACAGGAGTCAGGAGTGGCACACAAGCCCTGAGGCCAATATTTTTCTCCCACTGATTGATGTAGTGATTTTTTCAGGTAGATTTTAGAACCCAAATCAAGCAAAAAAATAAATAGCCTTTCTATGGCCCACTGAGTGAGAGATGGCACACACAGGAGTCAGGAGTGGCACACAAGCCCACAGGCCAATATTTTTCTCCCACTGATTGATGTAGTGATTTTTTCAGGTAGATTTTGGAACCCAAATCAAGCAAAAAAATTAATAGGCTTTCTATGGCCCACAATTTGAGAGAGAGAGAGAGATGGCACACCCAGGAGTCAAAACTGGCACACAAGCAGAAAGGACAATATTAATCTCCCACCTATTTTTTTTTTTTTTTCAGGGAGACTTTATAAACAAAATAAAATAAAATAATTTTTTCAGGAAGAATTTAGAAACCAAATAAAATAAAATGATTTTGTCAATGACAATTTAGAAACCAAATAAAAAAAATAAATAAAAAAAGGCTTTCTATGCCCCACTGAGTGAGAGATGGCACACACAGGAGTCAGGAGTGGCACACAAGCCCTGAGGCCACTATTTTTCTCCCACTGATTGATGTAGTGATTTTTTCTGGTAGGTTTTAGAACCCAAATCAAGCAAAAAAATAAATAGGCTTTCTATGGCCCACTGAGTGAGAGATGGCACACACAGGAGTCAGGAGTGGCACACAAGCCCTGAGGCCAATATTTTTCTCCCACTGATTGATGTAGTGATTTTTTCTGGTAGATTTTAGAACCAAAATCAAGCAAAAAAATAAATAGGCTTTCTATCGCCCACTGAGTGAGAGATGGCACACACAGGAGTCAGGAGTGGCACACAAGCCCTGAGGCCAATATTTTTCTCCCACTGATTGATGTAGTGATTTTTCAGGTAGATTTTAGAACCCAAATCAAGCAAAAAAATAAATAGCCTTTCTATGGCCCACTGAGTGAGAGATGGCACACACAGGAGTCAGGAGTGGCACACAAGCCCTGAGGCCAATATTTTTCTCCCACTGATTGATGTAGTGATTTTTTCAGGTAGATTTTAGAACCCAAATCAAGCAAAAAAATAAATAGCCTTTCTATGGCCCACTGAGTGAGAGATGGCACACACAGGAGTCAGGAGTGGCACACAAGCCCAGAGGCCAATATTTTTCTCCCACTGATTGATGTAGTGATTTTTTCAGGTAGATTTTGGAACCCAAATCAAGCAAAAAAATTAATAGGCTTTCTATGGCCCACAATTTGAGAGAGAGAGAGAGAGATGGCACACCCAGGAGTCAAGACTGGCACACAAGCAGAAAGGACAATATTAATCTCCCACCTATTTTTTTTTTTTTTTCAGGGAGACTTTATAAACAAAATAAAATAAAATGATTTTTTCAGGAAGAATTTAGAAACCAAATAAAATAAAATGATTTTGTCAATGACAATTTAGAAACCAAATAAAAAAAATAAATAAAAAAAGGCTTTCTATGCCCCACTGAGTGAGAGATGGCACACACAGGAGTCAGGAGTGGCACACAAGCCCTGAGGCCACTATTTTTCTCCCACTGATTGATGTAGTGATTTTTTCTGGTAGATTTTAGAACCAAAATCAAGCAAAAAAATAAATAGGATTTCTATGGCCCACTGAGTGAGAGATGGCACACACAGGAGTCAGGAGTGGCACGCAAGCCCTGAGGCCAATGTTTTTCTCCCACTGATTGATGTAGTGATTTTTTCTGGTAGATTTTAGAACCAAAATCAAGCAAAAAAATAAATAGGCTTTCTATCGCCCACTGAGTGAGAGATGGCACACACAGGAGTCAGGAGTGGCACACAAGCCCTGAGGCTAATATTTTTCTCCCACTGATTGATGTAGTGATTTTTCAGGTAGATTTTAGAACCCAAATCAAGCAAAAAAATAAATAGCCTTTCTATGGCCCACTGAGTGAGAGATGGCACACACAGGAGTCAGGAGTGGCACACAAGCCCAGAGGCCAATATTTTTCTCCCACTGATTGATGTAGTGATTTTTTCAGGTAGATTTTGGAACCCAAATCAAGCAAAAAAATTAATAGGCTTTCTATGGCCCACAATTTGAGAGAGAGAGAGAGAGAGAGAGAGATGGCACACCCAGGAGTCAAGACTGGCACACAAGCAGAAAGGGCAATATTAATCTCCCACCTATTTTTTTTTTATTTTTTTTTCAGGGAGACTTTATAAACAAAATAAAATAAAATGATTTTTTCAGGAAGAATTTAGAAACCAAATAAAATAAAATGATTTTTTCAGGGACAATTTAGAAACCAAATAAAAAAAATAAAAAAAAGGCTTTCAATGGCCCACTGAGTGAGAGATGGCACACACAGGAGTCAGGAGTGGCACACAAGCCCAGAGGCCAATATTTTTCTCCCACTGATTGATGTAGTGATTTTTACAGGTAGATTTTGGAACCCAAATCAAGCAAAAAAATAAATAGGCTTTCTATGGCCCACAATTTGAGAGAGAGAGAGAGAGAGAGAGAGAGAGAGAGAGAGATGGCACACCCAGGAGTCAAGACTGGCACACAAGCAGAAAGGGCAATATTAATCTCCCACCTATTTTTTTTTTATTTTTTTTTCAGGGAGACTTTATAAACAAAATAAAATAAAATGATTTTTTCAGGAAGAATTTAGAAACCAAATAAAATAAAATGATTTTTTCAGGGACAATTTAGAAACCAAATAAAAAAATAAAAAAAAGGCTTTCAATGGCCCACTGAGTGAGAGATGGCACACACAGGAGTCAGGAGTGGCACACAAGCCCAGAGGCCAATATTTTTCTCCCACTGATTGATGTAGTGATTTTTACAGGTAGATTTTGGAACCCAAATCAAGCAAAAAAATAAATAGGCTTTCTATGGCCCACAATTTGAGAGAGAGAGAGATGGCACACCCAGGAGTCAAGACTGGCACCCAAGCAGAAAGGGCAATATTAATCTCCCACTGTTTTATTTTATTTTTTTTCAGGGAGACTTTAGAAACAAAATAAAATAAAATGATTTTTTCAGGAAGAATTTAGAAACCAAATAAAACAAATTGATTTTTTCAATGACAATTTAGAAACCAAATAAAAAAAATTAAAAAAAGGCTTTCTATGGCCCAGAGAGTGAGAGATGGCACACACAGGAGTCAGGAGTGGCACACAAGCCCAGAGGCCAATATTTTTCTCCCACTGATTGATGTAGTGATTTTTACAGGTAGATTTTGGAACCCAAATCAAGCAAAAAAATAAATAGGCTTTCTATGGCCCACTGAGTGAGAGATGGCACACACAGGAGTCAGGAGTGGCACACAAGCCCTGAGGCCAATATTTTTCTCCCACTGATTGATGTAGTGATTTTTTCAGGTAGATTTTAGAACCCAAATCAAGCAAAAAAATAAATAGGCTTTCTATGGCCCACTGAGTGAGAGATGGCACACACAGGAGTCAGGAGTGGCACACAAGCCCTGAGGCCAATATTTTTCTCCCACTGATTGATGTAGTGATTTTTCAGGTAGATTTTAGAACCCAAATCAAGCAAAAAAATAAATAGCCTTTCTATGGCCCACTGAGTGAGAGATGGCACACACAGGAGTCAGGAGTGGCACACAAGCCCTGAGGCCAATATTTTTCTCCCACTGATTGATGTAGTGATTTTTTCAGGTAGATTTTAGAACCCAAATCAAGCAAAAAAATAAATAGCCTTTCTATGGCCCACTGAGTGAGAGATGGCACACACAGGAGTCAGGAGTGGCACACAAGCCCAGAGGCCAATATTTTTCTCCCACTGATTGATGTAGTGATTTTTTCAGGTAGATTTTGGAACCCAAATCAAGCAAAAAAAATTAATAGGCTTTCTATGGCCCACAATTTGAGAGAGAGAGAGAGAGATGGCACACCCAGGAGTCAAGACTGGCACACAAGCAGAAAGGACAATATTAATCTCCCACCTATTTTTTTTTTTTTTTCAGGGAGACTTTATAAACAAAATAAAATAAAATGATTTTTTCAGGAAGAATTTAGAAACCAAATAAAATAAAATGATTTTGTCAATGACAATTTAGAAACCAAATAAAAAAAATAAATAAAAAAAGGCTTTCTATGCCCCACTGAGTGAGAGATGGCACACACAGGAGTCAGGAGTGGCACGCAAGCCCTGAGGCCAATATTTTTCTCCCACTGATTGATGTAGTGATTTTTTCTGGTAGATTTTAGAACCAAAATCAAGCAAAAAAATAAATAGGCTTTCTATCGCCCACTGAGTGAGAGATGGCACACACAGGAGTCAGGAGTGGCACACGAGCCCTGAGGCTAATATTTTTCTCCCACTGATTGATGTAGTGATTTTTCAGGTAGATTTTAGAACCCAAATCAAGCAAAAAAATAAATAGCCTTTCTATGGCCCACTGAGTGAGAGATGGCACACACAGGAGTCAGGAGTGGCACACAAGCCCAGAGGCCAATATTTTTCTCCCACTGATTGATGTAGTGATTTTTTCAGGTAGATTTTGGAACCCAAATCAAGCAAAAAAATTAATAGGCTTTCTATGGCCCACAATTTGAGAGAGAGAGAGAGAGAGAGAGAGAGAGAGATGGCACACCCAGGAGTCAAGACTGGCACACAAGCAGAAAGGGCAATATTAATCTCCCACCTATTTTTTTTTTATTTTTTTTTCAGGGAGACTTTATAAACAAAGTAAAATAAAATGATTTTTTCAGGAAGAATTTAGAAACCAAATAAAATAAAATGATTTTTTCAGGGACAATTTAGAAACCAAATAAAAAAAATAAAAAAAAGGCTTTCAATGGCCCACTGAGTGAGAGATGGCACACACAGGAGTCAGGAGTGGCACACAAGCCCAGAGGCCAATATTTTTCTCCCACTGATTGATGTAGTGATTTTTACAGGTAGATTTTGGAACCCAAATCAAGCAAAAAAATAAATAGGCTTTCTATGGCCCACAATTTGAGAGAGAGAGAGAGAGAGAGAGAGAGATGGCACACCCAGGAGTCAAGACTGGCACACAAGCAGAAAGGGCAATATTAATCTCCCACCTATTTTTTTTTTATTTTTTTTTCAGGGAGACTTTATAAACAAAATAAAATAAAATGATTTTTTCAGGAAGAATTTAGAAACCAAATAAAATAAAATGATTTTTTCAGGGACAATTTAGAAACCAAATAAAAAAAATAAAAAAAAGGCTTTCAATGGCCCACTGAGTGAGAGATGGCACACACAGGAGTCAGGAGTGGCACACAAGCCCAGAGGCCAATATTTTTCTCCCACTGATTGATGTAGTGATTTTTACAGGTAGATTTTGGAACCCAAATCAAGCAAAAAAATAAATAGGCTTTCTATGGCCCACAATTTGAGAGAGAGAGAGATGGCACACCCAGGAGTCAAGACTGGCACCCAAGCAGAAAGGGCAATATTAATCTCCCACTGTTTTATTTTATTTTTTTTCAGGGAGACTTTAGAAACAAAATAAAATAAAATGATTTTTTCAGGAAGAATTTAGAAACCAAATAAAATAAAATGATTTTTTCAATGACAATTTAGAAACCAAATAAAAAAAAATTAAAAAAAGGCTTTCTATGGCCCAGAGAGTGAGAGATGGCACACACAGGAGTCAGGAGTGGCACACAAGCCCAGAGGCCAATATTTTTCTCCCACTGATTGATGTAGTGATTTTTACAGGTAGATTTTGGAACCCAAATCAAGCAAAAAAATAAATAGGCTTTCTATGGCCCACTGAGTGAGAGATGGCACACACAGGAGTCAGGAGTGGCACACAAGCCCAGAGGCCAATATTTTTCTCCCACTGATTGATGTAGTGATTTTTTCAGGTAGATTTTAGTACCCAAATCAAGCAAAAAAATAAATAGGCTTTCTATGGCCCACTGAGTGAGAGATGGCACACACAGGAGTCAGGAGTGGCACACAAGCCCAGAGGCCAATATTTTTCTCCCACTGATTTATTGATTTTTTCAGGTAGGATTTAGAACCCAAGTCAAGCAAAAAAATAAATAGGCTTTCTATGGCCCACTGAGTGAGAGATGGCACACACAGGAGTCAGGAGTGGCACACAAGCCCTGAGGCCAATATTTTTCTCCCACTGATTGATGTAGTGATTTTTTCTGGTAGATTTTAGAACCCAAATCAAGCAAAAAAATAAATAGGCTTTCTATGGCCCACTGAGTGAGAGATGGCACACACAGGAGTCAGGAGTGGCACACAAGCCCTGAGGCCAATATTTTTCTCCCACTGATTGATGTAGTGATTTTTTCTGGTAGATTTTAGAACCCAAATCAAGCAAAAAAATAAATAGGCTTTCTATGGCCCACTGAGTGAGAGATGGCACACACAGGAGTCAGGAGTGGCACACAAGCCCTGAGGCCAATATTTTTCTCCCACTGATTGATGTAGTGATTTTTTCAGGTAGATTTTAGAACCCAAATCAAGCAAAAAAATAAATAGCCTTTCTATGGCCCACTGAGTGAGAGATGGCACACACAGGAGTCAGGAGTGGCACACAAGCCCAGAGGCCAATATTTTTCTCCCACTGATTGATGTAGTGATTTTTTCAGGTAGATTTTGGAACCCAAATCAAGCAAAAAAATTAATAGGCTTTCTATGGCCCACAATTTGAGAGAGAGAGAGAGATGGCACACCCAGGAGTCAAGACTGGCACACAAGCAGAAAGGGCAATATTAATCTCCCACCTATTTTTCTTTTTTTTTTTCAGGGAGACTTTATAAACAAAATAAAATAAAATGATTTTTTCAGGAAGAATTTAGAAACCAAAGAAAATAAAATGATTTTTTTCAATGACAATTTAGAAACCAAATAAAAAAAAAATAAAAAAAAGGCTTTCTATGCCCCACTGAGTGAGAGATTTCACACACAGGAGTCAGGAGTGGCACACAAGCCCTGAGGCCAATATTTTTCTCCCACTGATTGATGTAGTGATTTTTTATGGTAGATTTTAGAACCCAAATCAAGCAAAAAAATAAATAGGCTTTCTATGGCCCACTGAGTGAGAGATGGCACACACAGGAGTCAGGAGTGGCACACAAGTCCTGAGGCCAATATTTTTCTCCCACTGATTGATGTAGTGATTTTTTCTGGTAGATTTTAGAACCCAAATCAAGCAAAAAAATAAATAGACTTTCTATGGCCCACTGAGTGAGAGATGGCACACACAGGAGTCAGGAGTGGCACACAAGCCCTGAGGCCAATATTTTTCTCCCACTGATTGATGTAGTGATTTTTTCTGGTAGATTTTAGAACCCAAATCAAGCAAAAAAATAAATAGGCTTTCTATGGCCCACTGAGTGAGAGATGGCACACACAGGAGTCAGGAGTGGCACACAAGCCCTGAGGCCAATATTTTTCTCCCACTGATTGATGTAGTGATTTCTACAGGTAGATTTTGGAACCCAAATCAAGCAAAAAAAATAAATAGGCTTTCTATGGCCCACTGAGTGAGAGATGGCACACACAGGAGTCAGGAGTGGCACACAAGCCCAGAGGCCAATATTTTTCTCCCACTGATTGATGTAGTGATTTTTTCAGGTAGATTTTGGAACCCAAATCAAGCAAAAAAATAAATAGGCTTTCTATGGCCCACTGAGTGAGAGATGGCACACACAGGAGTCAGGAGTGGCACACAAGCCCACAGGCCAATATTTTTCTCCCACTGATTGATTTATTGATTTTTTCAGGTAGGATTTAGAACCCAAATCAAGCAAAAAAATAAATAGGCTTTCTATGGCCCACTGAGTGAGAGATGGCACACACAGGAGTGAGGTGTGGCACACAAGCCCTGAGGCCAATATTTTTCTCCCACTGATTGATGTAGTGATTTTTTCTGGTAGATTTTAGAACCCAAATCAAGCAAAAAAATAAATAGACTTTCTATGGCCCACTGAGTGAGAGATGGCACACACAGGAGTCAGGAGTGGCACACAAGCCCTGAGGCCAATATTTTTCTCCCACTGATTGATGTAGTGATTTTTTCTGGTAGATTTTAGAACCCAAATCAAGCAAAAAAATAAATAGGCTTTCTATGGCCCACTGAGTGAGAGATTGCACACACAGGAGTCAGGAGTGGCACACAAGCCCTGAGGCCAATATTTTTCTCCCACTGATTGATGTAGTGATTTTTTCAGGTAGATTTTAGAACCCAAATCAAGCAAAAAAATAAATAGCCTTTCTATGGCCCACTGAGTGAGAGATGGCACACACAGGAGTCAGGAGTGGCACACAAGCCCAGAGGCCAATATTTTTCTCCCACTGATTGATGTAGTGATTTTTTCTGGTAGATTTTAGAACCCAAATCAAGCAAAAAAATAAATAGGCTTTCTATGGCCCACTGAGTGAGAGATGGCACACACAGGATCCAGGTGTGGCACACAAGCCCAGAGGCCAATATTTTTCTCCCACTGATTGATGTAGTAATTTTTTCAGGTAGATTTTGGAACCCAAATCAAGCAAAAAAATTAATAGGCTTTCTATGGCCCACAGTTTGAGAGAGAGAGAGAGAGAGATGGCACACCCAGGAGTCAAGACTGGCACACAAGCATAAAAGGGCAATATTAATCTCCCACCTATTTTTTTTTTCAGGGAGACTTTATAAACAAAATAAAATAAAATGATTTTTTCAGGAAGAATTTAGAAACCAAATAAAATAAAATGATTTTGTCAATGACAATTTAGAAACCAAATAAAAAAAAAATAAAAAAAGGCTTTCTATGCCCCACTGAGTGAGAGATGGCACACACAGGAGTCAGGAGTGGCACACAAGCCCTGAGGCCACTATTTTTCTCCCACTGATTGATGTAGTGATTTTTTCTGGTAGATTTTAGAACCCAAATCAAGCAAAAAAATAAATAGGCTTTCTATGGCCCACTGAGTGAGAGATGGCACACACAGGAGTCAGGAGTGGCACACAAGCTCTGAGGCCAATATTTTTCTCCCACTGATTGATGTAGTGATTTTTTCTGGTAGATTTTAGAACCAAAATCAAGCAAAAAAATAAATAGGCTTTCTATCGCCCACTGAGTGAGAGATGGCACACACAGGAGTCAGGAGTGGCACACAAGCCCTGAGGCCAATATTTTTCTCCCACTGATTGATGTAGTGATTTTTCAGGTAGATTTTAGAACCCAAATCAAGCAAAAAAATAAATAGCCTTTCTATGGCCCACTGAGTGAGAGATGGCACACACAGGAGTCAGGAGTGGCACACAAGCCCAGAGGCCAATATTTTTCTCCCACTGATTGATGTAGTGATTTTTTCAGGTAGATTTTGGAACCCAAATCAAGCAAAAAACTTAATAGGCTTTCTATGGCCCACAATTTGAGAGAGAGAGAGAGAGAGATGGCACACCCAGGAGTCAAGACTGGCACACAAGCAGAAAGGGCAATATTAATCTCCCACCTATTTTTTTTTTAATTTTTTTTTCAGGGAGACTTTATAAACAAAATAAAATAAAATGATTTTTTCTGGAAGAATTTAGAAACCAAATAAAATAAAATGATTTTTTCAGGGACAATTTAGAAACCAAATAAAAAAAATAAAGAAAAGGCTTTCTATGGCCCACTGAGTGAGAGATGGCACACACAGGAGTCAGGAGTGGCACACAAGCCCAGAGGCCAATATTTTTCTCCCACTGATTGATGTAGTGATTTTTACAGGTAGATTTTGGAACCCAAATCAAGCAAAAAAATAAATAGGCTTTCTATGGCCCACAATTTGAGAGAGAGAGAGAGATGGCACACCCAGGAGTCAAGACTGGTACCCAAGCAGAAAGGGCAATATTAATCTCCCACTGTTTTATTTTATTTTTTTTCGGGGAGACTTTAGAAACAAAATAAAATAAAATGATTTTTTCAGGAAGAATTTAGAAACCAAATAAAATAATATGATTTTTTCAATGACAATTTAGAAACCAAATAAAAAAAAATTAAAAAAAGGCTTTCTATGGCCCACAGAGTGAGAGACGGCACACACAGGAGTCAGGAGTGGCACACAAGCCCAGAGGCCAATATTTTTCTCCCACTGATTGATGTAGTGATTTTTACAGGTAGATTTTGGAACCCAAATCAAGCAAAAAAATAAATAGGCTTTCTATGGCCCACTGAGTGAGAGATGGCACACACAGGAGTCAGGAGTGGCACACAAGCCCTGAGGCCAATATTTTTCTCCCACTGATTGATGTAGTGATTTTTTTCTGGTAGATTTTAGAACCCAAATCAAGCAAAAAAAATAAATAGGCTTTCTATGGCCCACTGAGTGAGAGATGGCACACACAGGAGTCAGGAGTGGCACACAAGCCCTGAGGCCAATATTTTTCTCCCACTGATTGATGTAGTGATTTTTTCTGGTAGATTTTAGAACTCAAATCAAGCAAAAAAATAAATAGGCTTTCTATGGCCCACTGAGTGAGAGATGGCACACACAGGAGTCAGGAGTGGCACACAAGCCCTGAGGCCAATATTTTTCTCCCACTGATTGATGTAGTGATTTTTTCAGGTAGATTTTAGAACCCAAATCAAGCAAAAAAATAAATAGCCTTTCTATGGCCCACTGAGTGAGAGATGGCACACACAGGAGTCAGGAGTGGCACACAAGCCCAGAGGCCAATATTTTTCTCCCACTGATTGATGTAGTGATTTTTTCAGGTAGATTTTGGAACCCAAATCAAGCAAAAAAATTAATAGGCTTTCTATGGCCCACAATTTGAGAGAGAGAGAGAGAGAGAGAGATGGCACACCCAGGAGTCAAGACTGGCACACAAGCAGAAAGGGCAATATTAATCTCCCACCTATTTTTTTTTTCAGGGAGACTTTATAAACAAAATAAAATAAAATGATTTTTTCAGGAAGAATTTAGAAACCAAATAAAAAAAAAATAAAAAAAGGCTTTCTATGCCCCACTGAGTGAGAGATGGCACACACAGGAGTCAGGAGTGGCACACAAGCCCTGAGGCCAATATTTTTCTCCCACTGATTGATGTAGTGATTTTTTCTGGTAGATTTTAGAACCCAAATCAAGCAAAGAAATAAATAGGCTTTCTATGGCCCACTGAGTGAGAGATGGCACACACAGGAGTCAGGAGTGGCACACAAGCCCTGAGGCCAATATTTTTCTCCCACTGATTGATGTAGTGATTTTTTCTGGTAGATTTTAGAACCCAAATCAAGCAAAAAAATAAATAGGCTTTCTATGGCCCACTGAGTGAGAGATGGCACACACAGGAGCCAGGTGTGGCACACAAGCCCAGAGGCCAGTATTTTTCTCCCACTGATTGATGTAGTGATTTTTTCAGGTAGATTTTGGAACCCAAATCAAGCAAAAAAATTAATAGGCTTTCTATGGCCCACAATTTGAGAGAGAGAGAGAGAGAGAGAGATGGCACACCCAGGAGTCAAGACTGGCACACAAGCAGAAAGGGCAATATTAATCTCCCACCTATTTTTTTTTTCAGGGAGACTTTATAAACAAAATAAAATAAAATGATTTTTTCAGGAAGAATTTAGAAACCAAATAAAATAAAATGATTTTGTCAATGACAATTTAGAAACCAAATAAAAAAAAAATAAAAAAAGGCTTTCTATGCCCCACTGAGTGAGAGATGGCACACACAGGAGTCAGGAGTGGCACACAAGCCCTGAAGCCACTATTTTTCTCCCACTGATTGATGTAGTGATTTTTTCTGGTAGATTTTAGAACCCAAATCAAGCAAAAAAATAAATAGGCTTTCTATGGCCCACTGAGAGAGATGGCACACACAGGAGTCAGGAGTGGCACACAAGCCCTGAGGCCAATATTTTTCTCCCACTGATTGATGTAGTGATTTTTTCTGGTAGATTTTAGAACCAAAATCAAGCAAAAAAATAAATAGGCTTTCTATCGCCCACTGAGTGAGAGATGGCACACACAGGAGTCAGGAGTGGCACACAAGCCCTGAGGCCAATATTTTTCTCCCACTGATTGATGTAGTGATTTTTCAGGTAGATTTTAGAACCCAAATCAAGCAAAAAAATAAATAGCCTTTCTATGGCCCACTGAGTGAGAGATGGCACACACAGGAGTCAGGAGTGGCACACAAGCCAGGAGGCCAATATTTTTCTCCCACTGATTGATGTACTGATTTTTTCAGGTAGATTTTGGAACCCAAATCAAGCAAAAAAATTAATAGGCTTTCTATGGCCCACAATTTGAGAGAGAGAGAGCGAGAGAGATGGCACACCCAGCAGTCAAGACTGGCACACAAGCAGAAAGGGCAATATTAATCTTCCACGTATTTTTTTTTTATTTTTTTTTCAGGGAGACTTTATAAACAAAATAAAATAAAATGATTTTTTCAGGAAGAATTTAGAAACCAAATAAAATAAAATGATTTTTTCAATGACAATTTAGAAACCAAATAAAAAAAAATAAAAAAAGGCTTTCTATGCCCCACTGAGTGAGAGATGGCACACACAGGAGTCAGGAGTGGCACACAAGCCCTGAGGCCAATATTTTTCTCCCACTGATTGATGTAGTGATTTTTTCTGGTAGATTTTAGAACCCAAATCAAGCAAAAAAATAAATAGTCTTTCTATGGCCCACTGAGTGAGAGATGGCACACACAGGAGTCAGGAGTGGCACACAAGCCCTGAGGCCAATATTTTTCTCCCACTGATTGATGTAGTGATTTTTTCTGGTAGATTTTAGAACCCAAATCAAGCAAAGAAATAAATAGGCTTTCTATGGCCCACTGAGTGAGAGATGGCACACACAGGAGTCAGGAGTGGCACACAAGCCCTGAGGCCAATATTTTTCTCCCACTGATTGATGTAGTGATTTTTTCTGGTAGATTTTAGAACCCAAATCAAGCAAAAAAATAAATAGCCTTTCTATGGCCCACTGAGTGAGAGATGGCACACACAGGAGCCAGGTGTGGCACACAAGCCCAGAGGCCAGTATTTTTCTCCCACTGATTGATGTAGTGATTTTTTCAGGTAGATTTTGGAACCCAAATCAAGCAAAAAAATTAATAGGCTTTCTATGGCCCACAATTTGAGAGAGAGAGAGAGAGAGAGAGATGGCACACCCAGGAGTCAAGACTGGCACACAAGCAGAAAGGGCAATATTAATCTCCCACCTATTTTTTTTTTCAGGGAGACTTTATAAACAAAATAAAATAAAATGATTTTTTCAGGAAGAATTTAGAAACCAAATAAAATAAAATGATTTTGTCAATGACAATTTAGAAACCAAATAAAAAAAAAATAAAAAAAGGCTTTCTATGCCCCACTGAGTGAGAGATGGCACACACAGGAGTCAGGAGTGGCACACAAGCCCTGAGGCCACTATTTTTCTCCCACTGATTGATGTAGTGATTTTTTCTGGTAGATTTTAGAACCCAAATCAAGCAAAAAAATAAATAGGCTTTCTATGGCCCACTGAGAGAGATGGCACACACAGGAGTCAGGAGTGGCACACAAGCCCTGAGGCCAATATTTTTCTCCCACTGATTGATGTAGTGATTTTTTTCTGGTAGATTTTAGAACCAAAATCAAGCAAAAAAATAAATAGGCTTTCTATCGCCCACTGAGTGAGAGATGGCACACACAGGAGTCAGGAGTGGCACACAAGCCCTGAGGCCAATATTTTTCTCCCACTGATTGATGTAGTGATTTTTCAGGTAGATTTTAGAACCCAAATCAAGCAAAAAAATAAATAGCCTTTCTATGGCCCACTGAGTGAGAGATGGCACACACAGGAGTCAGGAGTGGCACACAAGCCAGGAGGCCAATATTTTTCTCCCACTGATTGATGTACTGATTTTTTCAGGTAGATTTTGGAACCCAAATCAAGCAAAAAAATTAATAGGCTTTCTATGGCCCACAATTTGAGAGAGAGAGAGCGAGAGAGATGGCACACCCAGCAGTCAAGACTGGCACACAAGCAGAAAGGGCAATATTAATCTTCCACGTATTTTTTTTTAATTTTTTTTTCAGGGAGACTTTATAAACAAAATAAAATAAAATGATTTTTTTCAGGAAGAATTTAGAAACCAAATAAAATAAAATGATTTTTTCAATGACAATTTAGAAACCAAATAAAAAAAAATAAAAAAAGGCTTTCTATGCCCCACTGAGTGAGAGATGGCACACACAGGAGTCAGGAGTGGCACACAAGCCCTGAGGCCAATATTTTTCTCCCACTGATTGATGTAGTGATTTTTTCTGGTAGATTTTAGAACCCAAATCAAGCAAAAAAATAAATAGTCTTTCTATGGCCCACTGAGTGAGAGATGGCACACACAGGAGTCAGGAGTGGCACACAAGCCCTGAGGCCAATATTTTTCTCCCACTGATTGATGTAGTGATTTTTTCAGGTAGATTTTAGAACCCAAATCAAGCAAAAAAATAAATAGCCTTTCTATGGCCCACTGAGTGAGAGATGGCACACACAGGAGTCAGGAGTGGCACACAAGCCCAGAGGCCAATATTTTTCTCCCACTGATTGATGTAGTGATTTTTTCTGGTAGATTTTAGAACCCAAATCAAGCAAAAAAATAAATAGGCCTTCTATGGCCCACTGAGTGAGAGATGGCACACACAGGAGCCAGGTGTGGCACACAAGCCCAGAGGCCAATATTTTTCTCCCACTGATTGATGTAGTAATTTTTTCAGGTAGATTTTGGAACCCAAATCAAGCAAAAAAGTTAATAGGCTTTCTATGGCCCACAGTTTGAGAGAGAGAGAGAGAGAGATGGCACACCCAGGAGTCAAGACTGGCACACAAGCATAAAAGGGCAATATTAATCTCCCACCTATTTTTTTTTTCAGGGAGACTTTATAAACCAAATAAAATAAAATGATTTTGTCAATGACAATTTAGAAACCAAATAAAAAAAAAAAATAAAAAAAAGGCTTTCTATGCCCCACTGAGTGAGAGATGGCACACACAGGAGTCAGGAGTGGCACACAAGCCCTGAGGCCACTATTTTTCTCCCACTGATTGATGTAGTGATTTTTTCTGGTAGATTTTAGAACCCAAATCAAGCAAAAAAATAAATAGGCTTTCTATGGCCCACTGAGTGAGAGATGGCACACACAGGAGTCAGGAGTGGCACACAAGCCCTGAGGCCAATATTTTTCTCCCACTGATTGATGTAGTGATTTTTTCTGGTAGATTTTAGAACCAAAATCAAGCAAAAAAATAAATATGCTTTCTATCGCCCACTGAGTGAGAGATGGCACACACAGGAGTCAGGAGTGGCACACAAGCCCTGAGGCCAATATTTTTCTCCCACTGATTGATGTAGTGATTTTTTCTGGTAGATTTTAGAACCAAAATCAAGCAAAAAAATAAATAGGCTTTCTATCGCCCACTGAGTGAGAGATGGCACACACAGGAGTCAGGAGTGGCACACAAGCCCTGAGGCCAATATTTTTCTCCCACTGATTGATGTAGTGATTTTTTCTGGTAGATTTTAGAACCAAAATCAAGCAAAAAAATAAATAGGCTTTCTATCGCCCACTGAGTGAGAGATGGCACACACAGGAGTCAGGAGTGGCACACAAGCCCTGAGGCCAATATTTTTCTCCCACTGATTGATGTAGTGATTTTTCAGGTAGATTTTAGAACCCAAATCAAGCAAAAAAATAAATAGCCTTTCTATGGCCCACTGAGTGAGAGATGGCACACACAGGAGTCAGGAGTGGCACACAAGCCCAGAGGCCAATATTTTTCTCCCACTGATTGATGTAGTGATTTTTTCAGGTAGATTTTGGAACCCAAATCAAGCAAAAAAATTAATAGGCTTTCTATGGCCCACTGAGTGAGAGATGGCACACACAGGGATGGCACTCTAGCAGAAATGCCAATCTTAATCTCCCACAAAAAAAAAAAAAACAGGGACTGTCCTACAATTACTATCTCCCTGCAGTAATCTCAGCCAGGTATGGCAGGCAGCAATAAGGAGTGGACTGATGCACAAATTAAATAAAAAGTGTGGACAAACAAAAAAGATAGCTGTGCAGAAAGGAAGGAACAAGAGGATTTGTGCTTTGAAAAAAGCAGTTGGTTTGCACAGCGGCGTACATACAGCAATGCAGCTATCAGGGAGCCTTCTAGGGCAGGTGGTGTTGGACACTGGAAATCGCTACAGCACAAGCGGTTTGGTGGTTAATGGACCCTGCCTAACGCTATCCCTGCTTCTGACGAAGCGGCAGCAACCTCTCCCTAAGCTCAGATCAGCAGCAGTAAGATGGCGGTCGGCGGGAACGCCCCTTTATAGCCCCTGTGACGCCGCAGACAGCAAGCCAATCACTGCAATGCCCTTCTCTAAGATGGTGGGGACCAGGACCTATGTCATCACGCTGCCCACACTCTGCGTTCACCTTCATTGGCTGAGAAATGGTGCTTTTCGCATCATTGAAACGCGACTTTGGCGCGAAAGTCGCGTACCGCATGGCCGACCACGCACAGGGGTCGGATCGGGTTTCATGAAACTCGACTTCGCCAAAAGTCGGCGACTTTTGAAAATGAACGACCCGTTTCGCTCAACCCTAATCTGGAGTTCTTCCGCTTTTTTGGGTGGAAATCACTGAACAGTCTGTCTGGCTTATATCAGTTTATGTCAGCCATTTTAAGCAATTGATTATAGTGTATATAGATATATTTGCGTTAATATGAGTATATATGATTATAGAGGAGTATACAGGCAAGTGAGATCTACATGATATAAATATTTCTATCACAAGCCCCCTTTATATCACTTGCCCTAAACCTAGCCTCCTGTCCCAAAGCGCTGCAACTCTTTTGTGCTGTCGGTGAACTGACGCAAGCCTAGTGCCTACGCCCCACTCCGTACAGACTTTTCGCAAATGGGCGGTCAGGAGATCTGTCCCTAACGGGGGTTAGTTGCAATCAGTCTCTTAGTTGCAATCAGTCTCTTATTCAATAGCATGTGTAGTGTATTCTTTATCAGGTAGGTCATCTATTCGGTCAGGCAGGGCATCCACAACATCATTCTGGCTTGGGTGTCATCCTCTGGAAGGGGAGCTTTCTTGCAATGCGATGCGTGGATCCAAGTGGGTCTTCCCTCCAGCTTCACAGAGGTTGGTGTCATCAGCGGCACTTTGGACAGGACCATCAAATCTGGGATCAAGTGTTGTTCTCCTTACAAACTTTTTCACCAACACTCAGTCTCCTGGCTTCAAGGAGTGCATACCGGACACTGAATCTGTATCTGGCAATGAAGAAAAAACTCGAGAATGGATGTTAGCAAGTTTCTTGGTGAGTTCAATTACATAAGCAGACAAAGTATCATATTACATAGTCAGCTGCTGAGGGAAAGAATACCCCTAACCTGGGACTAGACCCAAACAAAATTTCATATGGTGACAGCTTTTCTGGGCCTCTGGAAGTGTGCCTTACACTAAGTAGTGTGATTGGGAGTGTCTCTTGGGCAACTTTCAACATCCTGTTCTTAAGTGTCCCATTCAGTCTATCCACTTTCTCGCTACTCTGGGGATTGTAGGGAGTGCGTAGGCCTAAGTCTGACCCTACTGCTGACCAGATCTCTCGTGTGAGATTTGCTGTGAATATGGGTCCCTGGTTACTGCCTATCACTTCTGGGACCCCATATCTGCGTATCTCATCTCTGAGGGTAGTCTCTTTGCAGTAGTCTTTGCTTACTGGTTCCTCACTGGGAAAACTTCTGGCCATCCTGAGAACACGTCCACGACCACAAGGGCATATTCAAAACCTCCACTTGGCGGCATCTGGATGTGGTCTATCTGGATCCTCTGGAAGGGATACAGCGGGCTGGCAAGATGATGTGTGGGAACTTTCTTCATTCTTTCAGGGTTGCATTTGCCGCAGGTCAGACAGCTGTTAGTGAATTTGGCTTTTAGGGTGGAGATCCCTGGAGCGAACCAGTAAGCACCAATCAGATCATTCATCTGTGTCTTTGATCTGTGTGTAGGCCCATGTGCCCACTGGACCACCATAGGATACATGCTTCGGGATAAACAGGGTTCGTAGTCCATTGCGTATACCCTTCATTCTTCATGTATTGCTCCCTTCCGCATCCAGCATTCCTTCTTGTCCTTTTTTAGGGCATGGTCTTGCAGCTTTTTGAGCAGATCCCAGGACGTCATTTGGTCAGGGTTCTTGTCTTCAGTCGTCATGTAGCAGCCGTCCGGCTCTACAACCTCTCCCACTTCTCCATTTTGCCTTCCTTTGGCTGCTTCTTTGGCTGCTATAGCCGCCATGTTGTTACCCCGTGCCTCTACTGTGTTCAATTTTCCATGTGCTTTGACTATTAGTACTGCCACCATTTTTTGGAAGTTGGAGGGCATCCAGCAGGTCCTTGATGGCTCCATGATGCTTCATGGCTGTTCTGCTTGCTGTGATGAAATCTCTTGCAGTCCAGACGGGTCAAGAGTCGTGTGCTATGCCATGCGAGTACCTTGAATCGGTGTATATATTCGCAGTTTTTCCTTCTGCAATCTGGCAGGCCTTCATCAGCGCTATCAGTTCTCCTTCCTGAGCTGACAGACTAGGCGGCAGAATTCTGGACCACAGTATCTCTTGATTGCTGGTCACTGCACATCCCGTGTGGAATCTTCCTTCATCATCTGCAAATCTGGAGCCATCCACGTAGAGGATCAACTCTGGGTTGGTCAGTGGCTCTTCTGCCACCTTGGGTAGTCCTGCTGCTTCCTTTTGCATGATGCTGAAGCAATCATGGTCATCCATCCGCAGCAAATGCAGATCCCTGCGGAAGGTATCATGCAGATTTTTGATCAGAATTTTGATCTGAGGGTCCATATCTGTATCCCCCCTTGGGAGTGGGAGTAGAGTGGACGGGTTGAGGACTGTGCATCTGGAGATGGTGACATTGTCGGGCAGGAGTAGAGAGCACTGGAGGCGAAGATGCCTGGCGGTGGAGAGATGTTTTGGCTGGGTTCGGTTGAGGAGTGATGAGATGTCATGCGGAGCCAGGATTTCCAATGGATACCCAAGAATGATGACAGCAGTCGTGTCCGGGAGGGCGTATGCTGCAAATGCTGCTCTCATGCAGGAGGGGGCTTCCCTTGCAACTGGATCCAAGCAAGCTGAAAATTAGCCCAAAGTTCTCGGCTTTCCCCCCTGAAGCTGTGTCAGGACTCCAGTAGCAAGGCCTTCTTTTTCCATCAGGTAGAGATGGAATGGCTTCTCTTAGTCAGGTAAGCCTAGTGCTGGCGCTGAGACCACAGAGTCTTTTAACTTCTTGAACGAGCTGAAGGCTGCATCTGTCAGGAGGAACGGGGTTGTGTTGACACAGTCATACAGAGGCTGCATTAGGACTGAAGCATCAGGGATCCAGGCTCTGCAATACGAAACTAGACCAAGGAAGGCCTGTAGTGCCTTTGGAGTTGTTGGAGGAACCATCTTCTCCACTGTGGTCGTCCGATAAGCAAGTTATGTTCCAGGGACACTGTATTGCTTCAGACATCACAGGACTTTGTTCTTTGAGACCTTGCAGTGCTGCTCCGCCAGGTAGAGTCTGAGAGACAAGGAATGGGCTTTACATGGGCCCAAAGGAGTAGATTGTCCATGTATTGTAGCGGGGTTACTTCTGCATGTTCTGTGACCCAGTTGGCGAGGACTGTGGACATTGCTTTGGTGAACCATGAAGGGCTGTTCTGGGCCCGCTGTGGCATCACTTGTCCATGTGTGCTGTCCCCCCTGGTGCGTTAAGGCAAACAGGTACTGGTCATCCGGGTGAAGGGGAACACTGGAGAAAGCATTTGCCTGGTCGGTCACAGTGAACACTTTTGCTGTATCAGGCACATTGGAGAGCAGAGTGTGCGGATTCAGCACAATTGGAGTTTAAAACACCGGGCGTCATTCACGTCTCTCAGGTCATGTACCATTTTGAACTTGGCTGGCTCTCCTTTTACAGTCTTTTTCTTAACAGGGAAAAGCAGGGTATTGCAAGGCGATGTGCAAGGAACAATGATTCCTATTTCCATGTAGACCTTCAGACGGTCAGAGGCAGCTTGACTCTAGGCCTGGCCTGGGCCTTACAAGGGTACGGGGTACCTTGAGGTTTTCCCACGTCCTCGGGTCCCTTAGACCATAGACTTTCTGGTACTACATCCAGTACCTCCTTGGGTAGGCCTCTGTCGGTTGTTTGAGGTTCTTGTAGGGCAGCCAGCATGACCATGATTCGTCTTGGGTCAGGGATGAAGAAAGTATCTCCACAAAAAGTGGATGAAGAAAGTGTCACGGTCCCATCTTCCTGGAACACTGTGGTTGCCTTCCGCTTCTGCAGTAGGTCCGCTCCCAGCAGGTTGAGTGGCAGGTTCTTCACACCACAAACTGGGACAGGACAGAGTGTCTTGGCTGAGTGCACATGCTCAGAGGCTTTGTAAGCTGAGAATGTCTGACTTGACCATCAATGCCCATGCGAGACACAGAGGATTCTGATAGGCAGGTGGGATCAGCGAGTTCCACACGTCTCATCACACTTCTGGCTGCACCGGTGTGCAGAAGAAAAGATCTGACAACGCCATCCAATTTCAGGGCAATTTGAGGTATTGGTCCTGCAGACGGGGTTTTACATGTCAGGAGCGTAGTGTCTTTCAGACCTGGCTTGCTTACCCCTATCCCATGGACGGGGTACTTCACTGTTTTCTGTACTTCTTCCTTGACCTGTTTCTCTGGACCAACTCTTGGGTTGCATGGGTGCTCTGCACTGGTTCCAGAAATGACCAAACTTGCCACAGTTGCAACACTTGACACTTCTTCTGTCCTTGTAGGGTGGTTGCGCTTCCAGGTCAGTGGTCACCATGAGAGGGGCTGTCTTCTGCACTCCTGGTTGGGATTCAATCCGTTTGGCTACTGTGGACAACGGCATGATGGGCACTGTAGCGGCAGCGGGGTCCGGCCTGCTGATTGAAGCTGCGGGGCCTGGTGGTAAGATGAGGCCTGCAGGTGCGTCCGTGTTGAGGCCCGGGGGTGCCATGAAACCGGTGGCTGCATCCAACCCGAGGTCTTGGGGCATTACAGGGGCTGCGGCTGCATCTGCCACCACTTCTTCCCCCTGGTTTGACATAACTTCTCCCCTTTGCTAACCTTATTGAGGTCGGTGTCTCCTCTCCGGAGACTGCAGCGGTTCTTCCGGCGTGTCGCTCGACACTTTGCAGCGTCTTCACCTCTGGCTCCCCTTCCGGCGTTCTCAGCAGCACGGCACCCGTTTCCTTCTTCACGCGCTTTGTGGCGCTATAATAGCAATAGTTTTGGCGACATTTGGCAAAAAACAGTCTCCCAGGTGCACATAACCCGTTTTGCTGGGTCAGTCCACTGCTATTAACCTGTTCTCGGGCCTAGTCACTATCAGTGGTTTCCTGATTGGCTGTCTCAGTCCATGCACAAAGGCCTGTGCCAACATTTGCGTGTGTATCTGGTCATGAATGGTGAAGCCCAAGTCTTGGAATACTTGCATTACTCTGCCATGAAACTTCTTTAAAGACTCTGTTTTGTCTTGGCTCATGTCATGTAAGCTGAGGGCTTGTCCTGCCAATCTGCCTTTGGCTCACACTCTGAGCTGTTCAATTAGCTGTGGCCCTGACTCCCAAGTGTGTACATCTAATTCTGCTGGAAGTTGGAATTGTTCCTTCATGATTGGCCAGAGTGCATCACCTGCTTTTTTGTTCCATTTATGGCCCAGAGATCATTCCAGGTGGCTATATATGTTCGCTGGTTCTGCTACATTCTTCAGTAAAATGGCATGGGATGCATCCCTGGGTCTGAAAGATTGTCACCTGACATGAAGTGCAGTGCACATAGTGTAATGGTGGTGCCTCTATCTGCCCCTGCATTCTTGGTGCCTGTGGGTTGGGTTTCTTTTCCTAGTACTAGGCAGCATGTATGATATTCCCTCCTCATCCTCATCAGAGGAATAGTTGTGATAGCGTGTGCTGGGGTCATACACTCACTGATTTTGGACTTAGAAGCCGCCATTTTGTGTGAGGATGTCTCCCCCCTTGCTGAAGCTGTGGTGGACTAGGCTTATAGCTCTATGTTGATGTGAGTGTAGGCAGCTCTGACCGGTGCTGAAGTTGTACATTATCAACAGATGGTGAGTCCTCCCCCCTCTGCACCCAGGGCTGAGCTGTCTGCTGCCTGATGTGTCTGTATCTTGGGGGGTGCCTTCTACTGGGGGATCTCCACCTTCCTCGCCTGATACCATGACTGTCAGAGGCTGGGCTGTATTGGAAACATAATGTGCCTTGTGCTGTGAGCACCAGATACAGAGACACCTCTCTGCTTGAATCTGGCATCTACCCAACAGGCAACAAAGCAGGAGAAGGAGAGTGTGAAACAGGAAGAGATACATGGTGCAGAGGAAAAGAAGGAGGTAGAGATGTAAGGTGCGCAGAAGGCGGGACGTGCGGAGGTGAAGAGTGAGGGAGGGGAGCTGATAGAGCAAAAGACCGGTGGTTTAGAGAAGGGGGAGAGAGAAGGAGGCAAAGGGTGTGGCAAAAGAGAAGGAGGAGGTGTGGAGTGTGATGTAGAAGGAGGGAGGAGAACAGAGGGAGGAGAAGATGGGAGATGTGGAGGAGAGAGAGGAGGAGGAGAAGAGAGGCCTGGAGATGGGTGTGGAGAAGGAAGAGCAGGAGGAGATAGGTGTGGTGGGGGAGTGAAGAGGGAGGAGAGAAGGAGGGTGAGTGAAGGGGGAAAGAGGTGTGGAGAAGAAGGAGAAGGAGGAGTAGATGTGTAGAGGAGATAGAGAGAGAGAGAGAAAAGTGTGGAGAAAGAGGAGAGGAAAAGAGAGTGAGAGAGGAGAAGGAGAAGAGAAAAAGTGACAGAGAAAAAGGAGGATAGTGAGGAGAAAGATGGAGGAGAAAGACAAGAAGAAAATTCCTTCTTCTTTGATGCAGCCTGAGACTGTATGGTCAGAGCAACAGTGCCATCTCCATGTACAAAGGTTGGGCGGGGCGCACCACATACTGTGCAAAAACTCCCTATACCATGGAATCTGGTGAGAGCATGGGGAGGCGCTGATGGCTTAATACCTTTCCCCATTTTATATACATAAAAATCACTTCCTGGTTTGCTCACTTATCTTTCTGTACCACCTAAGCGATGTAAGCTCTGCTGCTACTGTATACCATGTATCAGCATTCAGCAATGTAACATCAGCTAACTTCCCTTATTTTCCTTTCTACGTCATGCCATTCCGCAGCTTGAAGTCTGCCATTCTTATGGATTTCACATACTTTATACCTTCTAAAATTCTTCACGTACTTAACACCTTAGTATTCTGCCACTATCTGGGGGGCCGTTTTCTCATCAGGAAGTAAAAGACCTTCCTGTTGTTTGGCCACCTTATTTCCCATTGCAAAAAGTAAAATAAAAAAAAACACAACAAAAAACTTCAAACAAATGGGTATATGAAAACACAAAAAATAATAAAATTAAAAAAAAGAAATGAATACTTCCAAAAATTGGTGTAAGATGTTGAAATCAAAGCACAAAATAACCATCAAAAACTCGGTACACGATCCAAAACTCAGGATCTTTACAGAAAAGGAAAAAAACCCTTTTAAACAAAAAAGTGAAGAGGCAGAAAAGAAAAGAAACTTTGAAAAACTTTTAAAAAAAGTCTAAAAACGTCAAAATGCAACAAAGACAGAAGGACAGAAGGAAAAAAACCCTTCAAAAGAGTAATAAAAAAAAAGATTAAAACGACTTCTCTTCTCCTTTTTTTTCTGAACTCTGCGCTCAAATGCAGTCAGAGACACACTTCCCCTTTTTATAAGCAGCTGCTGTATCCAATGTTACCAAAAATCACGTATCTGAACAAACAAGTATGTCACATCAAAAATGATACATACAATTTAGTTTCATCTGTTCAAAAATGGCTACACCATAGCCAGCACTGCAGAAGCAGAAAACTTAAAAAACAGATTTAACAGTGTGATTTACAATGGATATATCTCTACTGGCAGCGTGGAGAAGGAAAAAGAGGAAGAGAAAAAAAACTTCTCCATACAATTATATGCTCTTAAAGCAGCAACATGTGACCCGAACCAAACAGATACAGACGTCTGGGAGATGCCCTTTTAATTATTCTGTGACACGTGCAGGTTGAGCTGGGAACAGACTACTGCCAATTGCACTGGGCACACCTGTGCCCGGGCCGCCTGAGTGAGAAACACAAGCGGGAAATCTACCTCCCCGGTCCGTCATCCTGACTGGCTTGCCGGCACTACGGGAATCTGCAGTAGCCCTCTAAGTTATCACTACCCGTGCCTGGATTTTGGAGCCATCTGCAGCGGAACTACCTGTTCCTCCTATGCACGGGAATCCTGCAATAACTTATCGAGCGATTTGACCTCCTGCGGTCTGTTACCCGGCAACCACAAGCAAATCAGCCACTGTTCCAACTGTCTCCCGGATCTTACACAAACATAGAACACATACACGGCACACAGCAGACACCTTGATCCCAGGGTTTTTGATACGGGCTTTTGGACTTTTTACACTACCTGGGAATGCGGTGGTGACCGGCAAGAGGTATAGACCCGGAGTGGGCACAGGGGACTTTCAGGTAAGATGATAACATTTTCTTACCTTACTTATGGAGCTGCGCAGTCTCCGTCCCGTGAACCAAGGTCATGGCCAACACGTCCGTCTCTCCGGTCAGCAGGGTCCCGTGTGTTTCGTCCACGCCCCACATTGGGCGCCATTTGATATGGAAATTTGGGTTGGATAAATCTATCCCGTGTGTGCTGCGGCCGTTCTTAATAAGAACATACATAAGTATTTTGAGCGCTCATCAAGAATGAGTCTGTACACCATTGTGACAGGAAAGCATTCCATCAATACTGACCCTTTATTTCCTGATACATAGTTTTATAATTAAAGCTAAACTACAGTACCACCAAAGAAAATAAACTGATGGCACAAGGAATGTAAAATATAACAAATTTTATTATACCAATAAACAAAACTTAAACATATATCAAAATATCTAAGTACCTCAGGCACAGCTAGAGGTCACTAGGAGCAGAGCACCAGTCACAAAAACCATGTAAGTATATGACCGACACAGAATACATCCATGGCTAGTATATGGTTTTACAAATAACACACAACCAGAGTCTCCTAGCACTGCCCTTCAGTTGCAACCACTGGCACAAGCCTAAGTGGTGAAAAAGCCGAGGTTCGCTGGTCATGTGTCGACTTTTCTACCTAAATACTGCCTAGATACTGCCAACATAACCGACATAGTAATTATACATAGGTATATTACCTGTGATGTGCCCGCGTCCTAGTGCGCAACCCACCCCGACGTGTGTTTCGCCAGTTCTTCTTCCGGGGGCGTGTACCATAAGGGGAGGTAGGCAGTCCTTTTAAAATCCCCACCGGCCAATCATACAATAGCGTTCATAGTAACTCATGATCACGCGTCCATGACGTCGGATGTAAATACTGGACACGTGTCCAGGACCGCCTACCTCCCCTTATGGTACACGCCCCCGGAAGAAGAACTGGCGAAACGCACGTCGGGGTGGGTTGCGCACTAGGACGCGGGCACATCACAGGTAATATACCTATGTATAATTACTATGTCGGTTATGTTGGCAGTATCTAGGCAGTATTTAGGTAGAAAAGTCGACACATGACCAGCGAACCTCGGCTTTTTCACCACTTAGGCTTGTGCCAGTGGTTGCAACTGAAGGGCAGTGCTAGGAGACTCTGGTTGTGTGTTATTTGTAAAACCATATACTAGCCATGGATGTATTCTGTGTCGGTCATATACTTACATGGTTTTTGTGACTGGTGCTCTGCTCCTAGTGACCTCTAGCTGTGCCTGAGGTACTTAGATATTTTGATATATGTTTAAGTTTTGTTTATTGGTATAATAAAATTTGTTATATTTTACATTCCTTGTGCCATCAGTTTATTTTCTTTGGTGGTACTGTAGTTTAGCTGTTGTTACGGAATGTGACCAAGCTCCTTGCTTAGGTCATTTGGATTAATATGTATACGATAGTTTTATAATTGCATATAGAAAGGAGTGGTTAGGGGTGGTTAGTTAATTAACATATTGTCTATCTCCTCTGTTATTGGTTATCTGAATATATATGGAATATTGTGATTAATGCACATATGATTGCTGATTAAGCAACTAAAATGTATCTCTGCATCTAGGACAAAGTTGATGTTCATGATTTGTGCGTTACAATCAACTATTTTTTTATAGCGGTGGGCCCACTGTTGTGTTAACTATTGGCCCAGTGTACCTTTACCAACGAATATTGAGATTGGCTTTCTCTGTGGACATTATTTGGGCTGTTATTCAGCTTGAATCTGTATATACATTTGTATATACATTTTTACATGTAAAAATCTAAAATCAGCCTACCAACACCCAGACTCATGACAAAAAAATTTAAAAAAGAAATATCTTTAGGTAGAATGGCGGGTCCATTCAGAACACTTTCCTTAGAAGACGTAGTGGTATCCCCGTTGGGAGCCGTGCCAAAAAAGGAACTCAATACATTCAGACTAATCCACCATTTGTCATATCCAAGGGGCAGATCAGTAAACGACAACATCGACACGGATCCAAGTACAGTACTATGTACTGTACCTCCTTTGACAAGGCTATCAGGTGGGTCAAGAAGTTGGGAAGGGGCACCCTAATGGCCAAAACAGACATTGATGGGGCATTCCGGTTACTACCTGTGCCTCCGAATAGTGTCCGCCTATTGGGCTGCTTCTGTAAAGGAGCATACTACATAGATCGCTGTTTGCCCATGGGGTGCTCCATATCCTGCTCACTATTTGAGGCATTTAGTTGGTTCCTCGAATGGGTCATCATGGACGTTTCTAAGGGGGCACATATTATCCATTACCTCGACAATTTCATATGCCTGGGCCCAAAAGATTCGCCACAGTGTGAATACACGCGGTAGTCCACCTGTGAGAAGGAGAAAGCTGGAGGGAGAGCGGACACCCCAGAGCCGAAGGGTTAGATTGAGAAAGGAAGAAGGCGGTGTAGCTTGCTTCATGGGTGGGGTACTCTGCTGAGTAGCAGACACTGCTACTAGGCCCAAAGTATTGCCTGGGCTAGATGCAGATAAAAATTAGTAATTAAATCTACAGGCGATGTAGCTTGCTTCATGGGTGGGGTACTCTGCTGAGTAGCAGACACTGCTACTAGGCCCAAAAGGATTTCCTGGGCTAGATGCAGTTAAAAATTTGTAATTAGATCTACAGACGGTGTAGCTTGCTTCATGGGTGGGGTACTCTGCTGAGTAGCAGACACTGCTACTAGGCCCAAAGTATTGCCTGGGCTAGATGCAGATAAAAATTAGTAATTAAATCTACAGGCGATGTAGCTTGCTTCATGGGTGGGGTACTCTGCTGAGTAGCAGACACTGCTACTAGGCCCAAAAGGATTTCCTGGGCTAGATGCAGTTAAAAATTTGTAATTAGATCTACAGACGGTGTAGCTTGCTTCATGGGTGGGGTACTCTGCTGAGTAGCAGACACTGCTACTAGGCCCAAAGTATTGCCTGGACTAGATGCAGTTAAAAATTAGTAATTAGATCTACAGGCGGTGTAGCTTGCTTCATGGGTGGGGTACTCTGCTGAGTAGCAGACACTGCTACTAGGCCCAAAAGGATTTCCTGGGCTAGATGCAGTTAAAAATTTGTAATTAGATCTACAGACGGTGTAGCTTGCTTCATGGGTGGGGTACTCTGCTGAGTAGCAGACACTGCTACTAGGCCCAAAGTATTGCCTGGGCTAGATGCAGATAAAAATTAGTAATTAAATCTACAGGCGATGTAGCTTGCTTCATGGGTGGGGTACTCTGCTGAGTAGCAGACACTGCTACTAGGCCCAAAAGGATTTCCTGGGCTAGATGCAGTTAAAAATTTGTAATTAGATCTACAGACGGTGTAGCTTGCTTCATGGGTGGGGTACTCTGCTGAGTAGCAGACACTGCTACTAGGCCCAAAGTATTGCCTGGACTAGATGCAGTTAAAAATTAGTAATTAGATCTACAGGCGGTGTAGCTTGCTTCATGGGTGGGGTACTCTGTTGAGTAGCAGACACTGCTACTAGGCATAAAGTATTGCTTGGGCTAGATGCAGTTAAAAATTAGTAATTAGATCTACAGGTGGTGTAGCTTGCTTCATGGGTGGGGTACTCTGTTGAGTAGCAGACACTGCTACTAGGCATAAAGTATTGCCTGGGCTAGATGCAGTTAAAAATTAGTACTTAGATAAACAGGTGGTGTAGCTTGCTTCATGGGTGGGGTACTCTGCTGAGTAGCAGACACTGCTACTAGGCCCAAAGTATTGCCTGGGCTAGATGCAGTTAAAAATTAGTAATTAGATAAACAGGCGGTGTAGCTTGCTTCATGGGTGGGGTACTCTGTTGAGTAGCAGACACTGCTACTAGGCATAAAGTATTGCTTGGGCTAGATGCAGTTAAAAATTAGTAATTAGATCTACAGGTGGTGTAGCTTGCTTCATGGGTGGGGTACTCTGTTGAGTAGCAGACACTGCTACTAGGCATAAAGTATTGCCTGGGCTAGATGCAGTTAAAAATTAGTACTTAGATAAACAGGTGGTGTAGCTTGCTTCATGGGTGGGGTACTCTGCTGAGTAGCAGACACTGCTACTAGGCCCAAAGTATTGCCTGGGCTAGATGCAGTTAAAAATTAGTAATTAGATAAACAGGCGGTGTAGCTTGCTTCATGGGTGGGGTACTCTGTTGAGTAGCAGACACTGCTACTAGGCATAAAGTATTGCTTGGGCTAGATGCAGTTAAAAATTAGTAATTAGATCTACAGGTGGTGTAGCTTGCTTCATGGGTGGGGTACTCTGTTGAGTAGCAGACACTGCTACTAGGCATAAAGTATTGCCTGGGCTAGATGCAGTTAAAAATTAGTACTTAGATAAACAGGTGGTGTAGCTTGCTTCATGGGTGGGGTACTCTGCTGAGTAGCAGACACTGCTACTAGGCCCAAAGTATTGCCTGGGCTAGATGCAGTTAAAAATTAGTAATTAGATAAACAGGCGGTGTAGCTTGCTTCATGGGTGGGGTACTCTGCTGACTAACATACACTGAAGCTCTGGAGCAGACCTCTGAATCCCAGGCCATAGTATGAGTTAACAGCTCTGCAGACTCAACCATCTCTGTTAACCCAAGCCATAGTGTATGTAGTTTCTAAAGGTTAAAAGGGGGGAGGGAGCGACCCCACCCACCTGGAATTGACGATGCCAATGTCATGTAAAACACAGCAAGGGGACTCCAAAAAGAGTCTCTATTTTTTCCAAAAATTGGGCCAGAGACACTACTTAAGTGACATCAATTTCCCCAGAGTTTCTTAAAATGGTTGGTGAGGTGATTTTCAAAAATTATCAAGCTTTTAGTCTCCCCAGGATGACACAGGGGTAGAAAAGTCCTTGCGGATCCAGGATTTGTTCATCTTGATGAACGTTAGTCTGTCTACATTCTCACTGGACAGCCGCGTGCACTTATCTGTCAGCACACCACCAGCAGCGCTGAACACACGTTCAGAGAGAACGCTGGCTGTGGGGCACGACAAGATCTCCAAGGCGTGAGTGGCAAGCTCAGGCCATTTTTTCAGATTAGAAGCCCAAAATGTGCAATGGTCCAGTTCCACAGTCATGGCATCGATGTTAACTTGGAGATACTCCTGTACCATCCTCTCTAGGCGTTGGCTATGTGTCGTCTCCTGTGGCCTTGCAAAGGATGGCTTAAAAAATTATTGAAACGATTGGAAAAGGTTGCTGTTACCACCAGATATGATGTTACTGTTACGGTTTGAGTGATGACTCAACAGTCTCACGGTTGGCAAGTTAGAACTCAGAGATTCACTACGTGCACCACTGGTGTTTTGTGGAAAAGCAGATGTAAGATTCTGTAACAGTCTCTGCTGATGCTCCTGCATGCGTGAATCCCTTTCTATGGCAGGAATTAGTTCGCCAAATTTACTTTTGTACCGGGGATCTAAGAGTATGGCAACCCAGTAGTCGGCATTACTTCGGATTATGACAATCTGAGGGTCATGTTGCAGGTAGTGCAGCAAGAAGGCACTTGTGTGTCCTGCGCATCGAGGAGGACCAAGTCCTTGCTGTCTTGGTGGCAGCGAGGTGAAAATCATGCATCCTTTGTCTGCCCTCTCCCCCCAACCTCGCACAACAGAAATTTGATCAAGGTCTCCCTCATCTGATGAGTCTTCCATGCCCAGCACCAGTTCGTCCTCCACTTCTTCCTTGGCTCCTGCACCTTCCTCAACAGTTTGGCTGCTACCATGCACCCTCGGTAATCCCTCTCCCCCACCCTCCAATGCCAGCCACCTTGGTGCTGCCGACCGTCTGGACATTGAAGATATTATCCCTTCTGCATCCGACTCCTCCTGTTCCTCCTCCTCCTCCTCTTGTACCTCCAACTGACTCAGAATACTGTTTAAGGTGTGCTCCAGCATGTAAATAACCGGAATAGTCATGCTGATAATGGCATCGTCAGCACTAAACATCTTCATCGCTATTTCAAAACTGTTCAGAAGGGTGCATAGGTCCCTGATCTGAGACCACTCCTGCGGTGTGATTTGCCCCACCTCTGGATCTTGTTGGCCCAGGCTATACGTGCTATATTTTGCACCAGGGCTCCTCGGTGCTGCTACAGTTGCTGCAACAAGTGCAGAGTTGAATTCCACCATGTGGGCACATCGCATTTCAGCCAGTGAACTGGCAGGCCCAACAACTTCTGTAGAGATGTAAGTCGTTGAGCTGCGGGATGCGAACGGCGGAAGTGAGCACACAGCGACCGTGCCCTCTGCAGAAGCCCATCTAGTCCGGGATAGTGGGATAAAAATTGCTGGACAACCAGGTTCAAAACGTGAGCCATACAAGGCATGTGTGTAACATTGCCCCGGCGAAGGGCCGCACCCAGGTTTGCAGCATTGTCGCACACGACTTTCCCTGGCTGCAGGTTCAGTGGAGACAACCATTGATGGAACTGACCACAACTCCTCAGCTGTGTGATTCACATTTCCCAGACATTTCAAGGTAAACACTGCCTGATGCTGTTGAGCCCTGGTGACAGCATAGTAAGGAGGTGTGCAGGATTCCTTCTGTGCAGTTAGAACGCAGGTGGCATTACCAGACAGGCCTTGGGTGCAGGTGGAGGACCAAGAGGAGGTTGAGGTGGCAGAAGCAGTGGAGGAACTTATAGATACAGAGGATCGACGCGCAACTCATGGGGACGGCAAGACTTGGACAGCAGCCTCATCTCCTGCTGTCACCATGGTTACCCAGTGCCCAGTCACCGACATGTAACGCCCCTGTCCATGTCTATTCGTCCAAGTGTCTGTGGTGAAATGCACCCTGTCACACACAGAGTTTCTCAAGGAAAGCGGTGATGTTGTGTGCGACATTCTGGTGTAGCGCATGCACAGCTTTCATTGAGACGTAGTGGTGACTGGGCATCTGGTACTGGGGCATTGCGACGGACATAAGGTCTCAAAAATCCTCTGTGTCCACCAGGCAGAAAGGCAGCATTTCTGTAGCCAACATCTTGCAGATGGTGAAATTCAACCTCTGAGCTTTGTCATGGCTAGGAGGAAATGGTCTTTTACTTGTCCACATCTGAGGGACCGAGGGCTGGATGCCGTGCTTAGATGGGGTTGAGTAGGGTGTCCCCGACTAACTGCTGGTCTGTGAGGAAGGTGCAGGTGGAGATATTATGTTGCCTTGATCAAAATGTGGTGGTCTCGATGTCGGAGAGCACTCAGCACCAGCAGGTGTTTCCACTTGCAAATGTACTGACAACCTGCCAATCACACTGGCTGTTGCAGGTAAAACGGTGGAAGGTCTGCGTCCAAAACCATGTGCGTCTGCTGTCCCCACAGTCACAGACGATGAAGAGGCCACGGATGCACTTGATGGGGCAGACGGTGGTTGGCCCGGCCCAATAGGCCGCATTGTAGCACAGTGAGCTTCCCACTGCAACTTATGCCTCATATCCATGTGACGGTTCATGCATGAAGTACTCAAACTATTCATTTTTTGGCCTCTACTGAGATTTTGGTGACAAATCTTACAGACAACATGAGTTGGGTCATCCTTTGCGATCTCAAAAAATGCCCAGGGTATGCAAGGCTTAGAGCCCATGCGACCTGAAGAGCCACCACAAATTGTGCCCAGAGGCACAGTTGTGGTTGAGGATGTAGTTGTTGACGTGCTTCCAGTACTCCGTCTCTGTCCAGGAAGGCGCAACCTAACCTTGTCATCACAAGCATCCTCCTCCACCCAGAGGCGTAGCTAGAGCTTTTGCCGCCCGGGGCTGATCCCGAGTTTGGCGCCCCCTCCCCCCCATCCCCCCCCCCCAGCTCAATACACACAAAGGTTACCAAAAATGGTTTTCCTGTTTTGTAGAACTTAAACTGGGCCTAATGGTGTCACCCCCACATGCCACACCTGTGACTTAATACCACCACACCATGACCAGGCCACATAGTGACCGAATAATACTACATACAAGGGACAAATACCACCGCACCATTTCCAGACCACATATTACCACCACATAGTGACTGAATACTACAATACTGATCAGTAATAAAAAAAAAACCACAATACTATCACCATAAGTGCCAGTATTCACAGGAGATCTGTACTTAGTATGCAGTGTCTGTGTAGAGGTAATACAGAGATCACTGGTGACATTATACACAGGACCTCTATATAGTATACAGTGTATAGTGTCAGTGTATAGGTAACACTGACTCACCAGTGACGTCTCTAGGTGAAGTCCTTCATCTTTCATCCAGCACAGACCGCCATCATTCCTTCCAGCCAGGACTCGTTTCTGCAGGAAATAACACAGTTATCTCGAGCTCCGCTTGCAGAACACATTACTTAATTTTTCACAACTTCTACATTACACCACATGAAGAAAAAAAGGTGATATAGTGTCACTCTGCACAGTAACAGGACCGCCCCCCATTTAAAACAGTATACTCAAAAAATAAAATAAATACATCACTGCAGTAATAATATCCCTTAATTATCCCCTATGGTAATAATATTCCCCACCCTGGCCCCGTTTATCTCATTCCTGGCTCCAGCCATATGTTGTCGTATCCTGCCCTCATGAGTATCCATTCTACCCCATATGATCTCCCCATCCTGCCCCACCAGCCTCCATCGTATCCGTCCTGCCCCATGATCCAATCCTGCCCCGTGTCTCCAATCATGCCCCGTATCTACATTCTGCCCATGCCTCAAGTCCTGCCCCCAGTGTGTCCAGCATATTACCCCCATGTTGTCCAGCAATCTGCCCCAGTGTGTCCAGCATTCTGCCCCATGGTCTCCAGTATTGCCCCAGTGTGTCCAGCATTCTGCCCCATGGTCTCCAGTATTGCCCCAGTGTGTCCAGCATTCTGCCCCATGGTCTCCAGTATTGCCCCAGTGTGACCAGCAATCTGCCCCATAGTCTCCTGTATTGCCCCAGTGTGTCCAGCAATCTGCCCCATGGTCTCCTGTATTGCCCCAGTGTGTCCAGCAATCTGCCCCATGGTCTCCTGTATTGCCCCAGTGTGTCCAGCAATCTGCCCCATAGTCTCCTGTATTGCCCCAGTGTGTCCAGCAATCTGCCCCATGGTCTCCTGTATTGCCCCAGTGTGTCCAGCATTCTGCCCCATAGTCTCCTGTATTGCCCCAGTGTGTCCAGCATTCTGCCCCATGGTCTCCAGTACTGCCCCAGTGTGTCCAGCAATCTGCCCCATGGTCTCCTGTATTGCCCCAGTGTGTCCAGCAATCTGCCCCATAGTCTCCTGTATTGCCCCAGTGTGTCCAGCAATCTGCCCCATGGTCTCCTGTATTGCCCCAGTGTGTCCAGCATTCTGCCCCATAGTCTCCTGTATTGCCCCAGTGTGTCCAGCATTCTGCCCCATGGTCTCCAGTACTGCCCCAGTGTGTCCAGCAATCTGCCCCATAGTCTCCTGTATTGCCCCAGTGTGTCCAGCAATCTGCCCCATAGTCTCCTGTATTGCCCCAGTGTGTCCAGCATTCTGCCCCATGGTCTCCAGTACTGCCCCAGTGTGTCCAGCAATCTGCCCCATGGTCTCCAGTATTGCCCCAGTGTGTCCAGCATTGCCCCAGCCCCAGACAGTCAGACATAAAGAAAAAAAAAAAAAAAGTAAAATCCTCACCTCTCCCGTTCCCAGCGCAGGTCCGGTGCAGTCAGCGTCTCTCCGGCTCTGCGACGCTCAGGACAGAGAGGCAGAGCGGCGCGCACAGTAGTGACGTCATCGCGCCCTCTGCTCTGAGACGTCGCAGAGTCAGAGGACGCTGCAGCTGCCGGCGCCGCAGGAACCAGGAGAGGTGAGTATAGAGCGGGGGGCGGGGGCGGGGGCGGGACCCGGGGGTGGGGGGAGCTGGCCCTGGTCGTGGCGGCGGACGGCGCCGCCCGAAGATTTAAAGGGGCGTCTTTTTTTTTTTTTATCTTCTTCTCCTGCAGCGCCGGCCGCCCCCAGCATTGTGCCGCCCGGGGCGGACCGCCCCCCCCGCACCCCCCTTCCTACGCCACTGCCTCCACCTCCTCTGCTGACCTCATGGACTGGCGGACTGTGGGTTGACAGTAAGTGGGGTCTCCAATCACGTCATCATCACTCTGTGTGTTCTCACACCCGTCGTCCTTAGAGCCAACCTCTTCCTGCCCTGACTGAAAAGTCAAGTTTTCGGTCCAATCAGGTTTCTCAGTCTCATCATCATCATCTTCCTCATTGTCTCCACCAACAGGAGTTACAGTTTGGGAATGAGAGTCTACATTATGCTTAGAACCTTCTTCATCTGGGCCTGGATCCGACTCACAAAGATTCTGGGCATCAGTGCAGATCATTTCATCGTCTGGATTCACAGAAGCTCTGGAGCAGACCTCTGATTCCCAGGCTATAGTATGAGCAAACAGCCCTGCAGACTCAACCATCTGTGTTACCGCATACTCAGATGGGCAGCTGGAGACTTGGGAGCTGTGAGGAAACAAGTGCGATTGGGGTGACACCTCTGAGGACTGGAGTATTTGTGATGTTGAAGTTGAGATGGAGGAGAGCCCACTTGAAGGAGCACTTGATATCCGTTCAAGCACCTGCTCTTTTTGTGCCTCATCTGGAATTTGTAGGGATGCTCGTAGCGATGGTTGTAAGAAAGGGATCATATCAGATTGTCCACGAAAAGAAGTAGACATCTTACTTTGGCTGGAAGATGGTCTTTCTTCTGCAGATGTTACTGTTGCTTTACCACCTACCCCATGGACACAACCGTTTTTTCCCTTTCCAACACACCTATTCCCCTTTCCACCAGCAGCAGGCCTTTTGCCACTCATTTTGGTGCTTAACTAATTGGCAACTCTGTAGTTGTTGGCACAAAAATCGATGGATGGAAACCGAGCAGAGCTGAGTGGCCAAACTGTGGTACTAGCCCATAACGATTTACTGGGTTAGATGCAGTAAAAAATTCTTAGATGCACAGGCGGTGTAGCTAGCTTCACAGGCAGGCTATTCCGCTGACGTGCAGACACTGCTACTAAGCCCAATACGATTTCCTGGGTTAGATGCAGTAAAAAATTGTTAGATACACAGGCGGTGTAGCTAGCTTCACAGGCAGGCTACTCCGCTGACGGGCAGACGCTGCTACTAGGCCCAAAACGATTTACTGGGTTAGATGCAGTAAAAAATTATTAGATACACAGGCAGTGTAGCTAGCTTCACAGGCAGGCTACTCTGCTGACGTGCACACACTGTTACTAAGCCCAAAATGATTTACTGGGTTAGATGCAGTAAACAATTATTATATACACAGCTGGTGTAGCTTGTTTCACAGGCGGGCTACTCTGCTGATGTGCAGACACTGCTACTAAGCCTAAAACGATTTACTGGGTTAGATGCAAAAAAATTGAGATACACAGGCGGTGTAGATAGCTTCACAGGCGAGCTACTCAGATGACTACCAGACATTGCTACTAGCCCAAAAGGATTGGCTGAGCTAGATTACACCAAATGCTGTGACAAACACTTACACAGCACTGGCACAGTCCTGCCTGGCAAGATGTTTATCCTGGTTACCAGCGAAGACATCGCTGAATCGGCGTCACATACGCCGATTCAGCGATGTCAGCAGGAAGTCCAGCGACGAAATAAAGTGCTGGACTTTCTGCAGCGACCAACGACATCACAGCAGGATTCTGATCGCTGCTGTGTGTCAAACTGAACGATATCGCTAGCCAGGACGCTGCAACGTCACGGATCGCTAGCGATATCGTTCAGTGTGACGGTACCTTAAGCTGCAGCAGTGAGGAAATGGTGGCGACGGGGCAAATGGCTGGTTCTTATAGGGCAAGGACATGTGACATACACAGCCAATGACACATGCCCTTGCTTGTGTGCATCACATGCACTTTGCTGTGTGTGTGTGTGTGTGTGTGTACTGCTGATAGGCTGAGAGACTGCACCGCCCCACTGTAAATGCGGGAAAGAAAACAAAATGGAGATCGGCATTATTTCAGCACAGATCTATCCCCCGCTCCCTGCACACTATACTCTGAAACAGTCTATTAACATTGGTAAACAGTCTTAATGTGAAAATCAAGTTAGGCTTTTGGTGAACGAACAGTTATCGAACAGAAACTCGAACAGCCGAATTTTAAGCAAATTGTTTGAGTTCGTCGAACGACTCGAACATCGCCCAAAACAGCTCGAATTTGAAATTGGCGAACAGTTCGACTTGAACATCGCTCATCTCTACTTATAAGACCAGTATTGATTTTATTTTAGCTCCGATGGAGCTGTGTGATAGCTTATTTTTTGCAGGGCTAGATGATGTTTTTATTAGTACAATTTTAGGATAAATGTGACTTTTTGATCGCTTGTTACAGCTTTTTTGTGGAATTGTGGCAACCAGAAAAAAAAGAAATTTTGCATTATTGATTTTTTTCTTTTTAGGCTACGTTCACACGTTGCGTTTTTGCTTAGTTTTTTTATACAAATTTTCAGCTGCGTTTTACGCTGGCATCACACTAGAGAGGAATAAGGACGAGCGAGAGGCGCAAAAAAACGCATTGCACCAATGCTTCTCTATGGGGCAGCTTCCATCAGCCGTATATTTCTCGACCGTTTTTTACAGGCTGAAAAAACCGCAGCATGCTGCAATTGTCAGCGTATTTCTTCAAAAATATGCCAATGATAGTCTATGGGTGTGAGAAAAATACTGATTGCACACAGACCATGCGTGTGACTTGCGAGAAATATGCAAGACTTTTCCAGGTGACAGGAAATGTGCCAATCCCTCAATCAGGAAGCTTAGACATGCTAATTAGCTTAAAAAGCGAGACAGACATCCCGAAAGTACGCCTCCACGAGTCTCCTGCAGCATGGCTTCACTAATTAAAGGGACTCTGTCCCCTGAATTTGGAGGGAACAATTTTCAGCCATAGAGGTGGGGTTTTCGGGTGTTTGATTCACACTTTCCATACCTGCTGGCTGCATGCTCGCTGCAATATTGGATTGAAGTTCATTCTCTGTCCTCCGTAGTACATGCCTGCACAAGGCAATCTTGCACAGCGCAGGTGTGTACTATGGAGGACAGAGAATGAACTTCAATCCAATATTGCAGCCAGCAAGCAGCCAGCGGGTAAGGAAAGGGTGAATCAAACACCCGAAAACCCCGCCTCTATGGCTGAAAATTGTTCCCTCCAAATTCAGGTGACAGAGTCTCTTTAAATAAAACACCTGACAAACAATTATTTGAACACACTAATTCACACTCAACTACGTGCTGACACAACTGAACAGATTAATCTGTGATTAAATATTATTCCAGGAGTTACAAAAAACCTGTATACTATCACAACTGGATAGATTAATCCGCAATGGAGTTGTTTAACATAAATGGCTGTGGGGTTGGAGGATAATTTCTCATAATCCCTATGCTCATTCAAAATCCTTTGGCACATGTCAATATAGTCTCCCTCATTCATGATAACCGTATTCCCCCCTTTATCAGAGGGTTTGATTAAGATGTTGGTATCTTTTTCCAACATCTTTAAGGTTTCCATTTCAGATCTGAATAAATTGTACTTACTTGCTATAAATGTAGTGGCTGTGTGGCATACCCTGTTATGTGAACAGGATCCAATTTCAGGAGTGAAACAACTGGAAAAGAATATCAAATATACCATTTTATAAATTGTCAAACAAAGGGGGTTATATACAGTAGAGATGTCTGTCCCTGTGTCCTTGAATATATAGGCAAAACCATAAGGGAATTTAGGAGACGAGTGGGAGAGCACTTGAGAGACATCGCACTAAAAAGAGAAACCCCACTGGCCAGACACATGAACGCCAAACATGATGGAAAAAGCTATGATTTAACCCCTTAGCGACCGCCGATACGCCTTTTAACGGCGGCCGCTAAGGGTACTTAAACCACAGCGCCGTTAATTAACGGCGCTGTGGAAAAAGTCCATAGCGCCCCCCAGAGGCCGATTTTCTCCGGGGTCTCGGCTGCCGAGGGTAGCCGAGACCCCAGAGAACATGATTCGGGGGTTTTTTAACCCACCCCACATTTGCGATCGCCGGTAATTAACCGTTTACCGGCGATCGCAAAAAAAAAAAAAAAAAGCGATCTCTTTTTAATTTCTCTGTCCTCCGATGTGATCGCACATCGGAGAACAGAGAAAAGGGGTCCCAGGTGGCCCCCCAATACTCACCTAGCTCCCCGATGCTCCTCGTGTCTCCCGGTGGGCGCCGCCATCTTCAAAATGGCGGGCGCATGCGCAGTGCGCCCGCCGGCCGGCACTGGGAGAATCTTTGGGGTCTCGGCTGCCGGGGGTAGCCGAGACCCCAAAAAGCATGATCGGGGTCGGTATTACCGACCCCTGTTTTGCGATCGCCGGTAATTAACTGTTTACCGGCGACCGCAAAAAAAAAAAAAAAAAAGTAAAGTGTAATTCTCTGTCCTCTGATGTGATCGCACATCAGAGGACAGAGAAATAGGGGGATTCGGGGACCCTAGCATACTCACCTAGGTCCCTGGATCCTCTTGCTGCTCCTCCTGGCCGCCGGCAGAAGAACATGGCGGACGCATGCCCAGTGCGCCCGCCATCTGTCTCCATCTGCCGGCCGGCAGGAGAACAGCAGTTGGGGCTAAAATTAGGCTTAGGGGTAGGGGTAGGGTTAGGGGTAGGGGTAGGGTTAGGGTTAGGGGTAGGGTTAGGATTAGGGGTAGGGTTAGGGGTAGGCGTAGGGTTAGGGGTAGGGTTAGGGGTAGGGTTAGGGGTAGGGCTAGGGTTAGGGCTAGGGGTAGGGTTAGGGTTAGGGGTAGGGTTAGGGGTAGAGGTAGGGGTAGGGCTAGGGCTAGGGCTAGGGGTAGGGTTAGGGGTAGGGTTAGGGGTAGGGGTAGGGTTAGGGGTAGGGTTAGGGGTAGGGGTAGGGTTAGGGGTAGGGCTAGGGTTAGGGCTAGGGGTGTTGTGAATTCTGTGGCTGAATTCACTCCTGTGGTCACAAGTGGTACTGCAGCTTCTGAGCTTCCTCCCTCAGGTGTTCTGGTGAGCTCGTTAACTGCTTCATTACTTAACTCCGCCTTATGCTGCTATCCTTGCTCCTTGTCAATGTTTCAGTGTTGGATCTGAGCTTCTCCTGATTGTTCCTGTGACCTGCTGCTCTGTATAGCTAAGTGCCTTTTGTTTTTTTGTTGCTTTTTTTCTGTCCAGCTTGTCTTTTGTTTTGCTGGAAGCTCTGAGACGCAAAGGGTGTACCGCCGTGCCGTTAGTTCGGCACGGTGGTTTTTTTTTGCCCCCTTTGCGTGGTTTTGCTTTAGGGTTTTTTGTAGACTGCAAAGTTCGCTTTACTGTCCTCGCTCTGTCCTAGAATATCGGGCCCCACTTTGCTGAATCTATTTCATCCCTACGTTTTGTCTTTTCATCTTACTCACAGTCATTATATGTGGGGGGCTGCCTTTTCCTTTGGGGAATTTCTCTGGGGCAAGTCAGGCCTATTTTTCTATCTTCAGGCTAGCTAGTTTCTTAGGCTGTGCCGAGTTCCCTAGGTAGTTGTTAGGCGCAATCCACAGCCGCTTTTAGTTGTGTTTAGGATAGGATCAGGTGTGCAGTCTGCAGAGTTTCCACGTCTCAGAGCTCGTTCTTGTATTTTTGGGTATTTGTCAGATCACTGTGTGCGCTCTGATCGCTAAGCACACTGTGTTTCTGGATTGCCTTCATAACACCTGTCATTAGCAAACATAACAGTACAAGGAGCCACACTAATGATTCTCAATAGAGGGAAAGGAAAAGTTCTGACATCATTTTTTTTTTTTTTTTTTTTTCTGCTCTGTGTTCATTTTTTTTTTTCCCCTAGACATTTGGGTTATTCTGGACACAGGTGTGGACATGGATATTCAGGGTCTGTGCTCTTCAATGGATAATCTCGTTATAAATGTACAAAAAATTCAAGATACTATTGATCAGAAATCTATGTTAGAACCAAGAATTCCTATTCCTGATTTGTTTTTTGGAGATAGAACTAAGTTTCTAAGTTTCAAAAATAATTGTAAGCTATTTCTGGCCTTGAAACCTCATTCTTCTGGTAATCCTATTCAACAGGTTTTGATTATTATTTCTTTTTTGCGCGGCGACCCTCAAGACTGGGCATTTTCTCTTGCGCCAGGAGACCCTGCATTGAGTAGTGTCGATGCGTTTTTCCTGGCGCTCGGATTGCTGTACGATGAGCCTAATTCAGTGGATCAGGCTGAGAAAAATTTGCTGGCTTTGTGCCAGGGTCAGGATGATATAGAAGTATATTGTCAGAAATTTAGGAAATGGTCAGTACTCACTCAGTGGAATGAATCTGCGCTGGCAGCTTTGTTCAGAAAGGGTCTCTCTGAGGCTCTTAAGGATGTCATGGTGGGATTTGGCCATTCAGATCGGTCGACGCTTGCGCGAGCGTAAATCTGTGCACCATTTGGCGGTACTGCCTGAGGTTAAACCTGAGCCTATGCAGTGCGATAGGACTATGACTAGAGTTGAACGGCAGGAATACAGACGTCTGAATGGTCTGTGTTTCTACTGTGGTGATTCCACTCATGCTATTTCTGATTGTCCTAAGCGCACTATTTTTCTATCTTCAGGCTAGCTAGTTTCTTAGGCTGTGCCGAGTTGCCTAGGTAGTTGTTAGGCGCAATCCACAGCCGCTTTTAGTTGTGTTTAGGATAGGATCAGGTGTGCAGTCTGCAGAGTTTCCACGTCTCAGAGCTCGTTCTTGTATTTTTGGGTATTTGTCAGATCACTGTGTGCGCTCTGATCGCTAAGCACACTGTGTTTCTGGATTGCCTTCATAACACCTGTCATTAGCAAACATAACATAGGGGTAGGGTAAAGGGTAGGGTTAGGGCTAGGGTTAGGGCTAGGGTTGGGGCTAAATTTAGGGTTAGGGTTGGGGCTAAATTTAGGGTTAGGGTTGGGGCTAAATTTAGGGTTAGGCTTCTTTCACACTTACGTCGGTACGGGGCCGTCGCAATGCGTCGGCCCGACATACCGACGCACGTTGTGAAAATTGTGCACAACGTGGGCAGCAGCTGTAGTTTTTCAACGCATCCGCTGCCCAATCTATGTCCTGGGGAGGAGGGGGCGGAGTTACGGCCACGCATGCGCGGTCAGAAATGGCGGATGCGACGTACAAAAAAACGTTTCATTGAACGTTTTTTTGTGCCGACGCTCTGCCAAAACACAACTGATCCAGTGCACGACGGACGCGACGTGTGGCCATCCGTCACGATCCGTCGGCAATACAAGTCTATGGGCAAAAAACGCATCCTGCGGGCACATTTGCAGGATCCGTTTCTTGTCCAAAACGACGGATTGCGACGGAATGCCAAACGACGCAAGTGTGAAAGTAGCCTTAGGGCTAGGGTTAGGGTTGGGGCTAAAGTTAGGGCTAGGGTTGGGGCTAAAGTTAGGGTTAGAGCTGGGATTAGGGTTAGGGTTTGGATTAGGGTTGGTATTAGGGTTAGGGTTGGCATTAGGGTTACGCTTGGGATTAGGGTTAGGTTTGGGATTAGGGTTAAGGTTAGGGTTGTGATTAGGGGTGTATTGGGATTAGGGTTAGGTTTGAGGTTAGGGTTGAGATTAGGATTAGGGGTGTGTTGGATTTAGGGTTTTGATTAGGGTTATGGTTAGGGTTGACATTAGGGTTGTTTTGGGGTAAGGGTTGTGATTAGGGTTAGGGTTAGTGATTAGGATTATGGATCAGGTTGGGATTAGGGTTAGGGGTGTGTTGGGGTTAGGGTTGGAGCTAGAATTGGGGGGTTTCCACTGTTTAGGTACATCAGGGGGTCTCCAAACACGACAGCCAATTTTGCGCTCAAAAAGTCAAATGGTGCTCCCTCCCTTCTGAGCTCTGCCGTGCGCCCAAACAGTGGGTTACCCCCACATATGGGGCATCAGCGTACTCGGGATAAATTGGACAACAACTTCTGGGGTCCAATTTCTCTTGTTACCCTTGTGAAAATAAAAACTTGGGGGCTACAATATCTTTTTTGTGGAAAAAAAAATATTTTTTATTTTCACGACTCTGCATTCTAAACTTCTGTGAAGCACTTGGGCATTCAAAATTCTCACCACACATCTAGATAAGTTCCTTGGGGGGTCTAGTTTCCAAAATGGGGTCACTTGTGGGGGGTTACTACAGTTTAGGTACATCAGGGGCTCTGCAATCGCAACATAATGCCCACAGACCATTCTATCAAAGTCTGCATTCCAAAAAGGCGCTCCTTCCCTTCCGAGCTCTGCCGTGCGCCCAAACAGTGGTTTACCCCCACATATGGCGCATCAGCGTACTCGGGATAAATTGGACAACAACTATTGCAGTCCAATTTCTCCTGTTACCCTTGAGAAAATAAAAACTTGGGGGCTACAATATCTTTTTTGTGGAAAAAAAAATATTTTTTATTTTCACGACTCTGCATTCTAAACTTCTGTGAAGCACTTGGGCATTCAAAGTTCTCACCACACATCTAGATAAGTTCCTTGGGGGGTCTAGTTTCCAAAATGGGGTCACTTGTGGGGGGTTACTACAGTTTAGGTACATCAGGGGCTCTGCAATCGCAACATAATGCCCACAGACCATTCTATCAAAGTCTGCATTCCAAAAAGGCGCTCCTTCCCTTCCGAGCTCTGCCGTGCGCCCAAACAGTGGTTTACCCCCACATATGGCGCATCAGCGTACTCGGGATAAATTGGACAACAACTATTGCAGTCCAATTTCTCCTGTTACCCTTGTGAAAATAAAAACTTGGGGGCTACAATATCTTTTTTGTGGAAAAAAAAATATTTTTTATTTTCACGACTCTGCATTCTAAACTTCTGTGAAGCACTTGGGCATTCAAAGTTCTCACCACACATCTAGATAAGTTCCTTGGGGGGTCTAGTTTCCAAAATGGGGTCACTTGTGGAGGGTTTCTACTGGTTAGGTACATCAGGGGCTCTGCAAACGCAACATAATACCCGCAGACCATTCTATCAAAGTCTGCATTCCAAAACGGCGCTCCTTCCTTCCGAGCTCTGCCGTGCGCCCAAACAGTGGTTTACCCCCACATATGGGGTACCAGCATACTCAGGACAAATTGTACAACAACTTTTGGGGTCCAATTTCTCTTGTTACCCTAGTGAAAATAAAAACTTGGGGGCTAAAAAATCTTTTTTGTGGAAAAAAAAAATATTTTTTATTTTCACGGCTCTGCATTATAAACTTCTGTGAAGCACTTGGGCATTCAAGGTTCTCACCACACATCTAGATAAGTTCCATGGGGGGTCTAGTTTCCAAAATGGGGTCACTTGTGGGGGATTTCTACTGTTTAGGCACATCAGGGGCTCTCCAAACGCGACATGGCGTCCGATCTCAATTCCAGCCAATTCAACATTGAAAAAGTAAAACGGCGCTCCTTCACTTCCAAGCTCTGCGGTGCGCCCAAACAGTGGTTTACCCTCACATATGGGGTATCGACGTATTCAGGAGAAATCGCACAACAACTTTTGTGGTCTAATTTCTCCTGTTACCCTTGTGAAAATAAGAATTTGTGGGCGAAAAGATCATTTTTGTGTAAACAAAAGCGATTTTTTATTTTCACGGCTCTACGTTATAAACTTCTGTGAAGCACTTGGGGGTTCAAAGTGCTCACCACACATCTAGATAAGTTCCTTAAGGGGTCTAGTTTCCAAGATGGTGTCACTTGTGGGGAGTTTCCACTGTTTAGGCACATCAGGGGCTCTCTAAATGTGACATGGCATCCGATCTCAATTCCAGCCAATTCTGCATTGAAAAAGTCAAACGGCGCTCCTTCACTTCTAAGTTCTGCGGTGCGCCCTAACAGTGGTTTACCCCCACATATGGGGTATTGGCGTATTCAGGAGAAATTGCATAACAAAATTTATGGTTACATTTCTGTTTTTACACTTGTGAAAATAAAAAAAATGGTTCTGAATTAAGATGTTTGCAAAAAAAATTTAAATGTTCATTTTTTCCTTCCACATTGTTTCAGTTCCTGTGAAGCACGTAAAGGGTTAATAAACTTCTTGAATGTGGTTTTGAGAACCTTGAGGGGTGTAGTTTTTAGAATGGTGTCACACTTCATTATTTTCTATCATATAGACCCCTCAAAATGACTTCAAATGTGATGTGGTCCCTAAAAAAAAATGGTGTTGTAAAAATGAGAAATTGCTGGTCAACTTTTAACCCTTATAACTCCCTAACAAAAAAAAATTTTGTTTCCAAAATTGTGCTGATGTAAAGTAGACATGTGGGAAATGTTATTTATTAACTATTTTTCATGACATATCTCTCTGATTTAAGGGCATAAAAATACAAAGTTTGAAAATTGCAAAATTTTAAAAATTTTCGCCATATTTCCATTTTTTTCATAAATAATCGCAAGTAATATCGAAGAAATGTTACCACTAACATGAAGTACAATATGTCACGAAAAAACAATCTCAGAATCAGCGGGATCCGTTGAAGCGTTCCAGAGTTATAACCTCATAAAATGACAGTGGTCAGAATTGCAAAAATTGGCTCGGTCATTAAGTACCAAATTGGCTCTGTCACTAAGGGGTTAAAGTTTATGGGAATAGATAAGGTTACTCCACCAAAAAGAGGTGGTAATTGGGACCAGGCTACAATGTGAGACAAAATGGATCTATCGTCTCAAAACACAAACACCTAGAGGCTTTAATGAGATCCTCACGTATAGCTGTTTTCTTTGATACTCTATTGAAAAGCCCTAATTGTAAGCCCTATGCACAATCTCTGCGCTTCCTTCCTTTTTCTTTTCATTGAGGGCTATTTAGGGCCTTGATAGGGCCAGCCGTCATGGAATGGGGGCGTCATTTCTCGCTCATCTATCTGTAGGGTGCCAACCTCCATTGATAGGTAGGTTACAGTTGATAGGAGCTTTGTATGGAATATCTAACACCTCACATATCCTTATCCCTCTTACTGCATTTTCCGATGCCCTAATTTTGAGAGCTTAATAAGCACACTGTTTGGCATTCAATCATTCCCATACCATTTCTCCAATCAGCCCCATATATCCAACTATATACTTTTCTCCCTCCTATATAAAATTCTTTTAGAGTCCTGCCATAGCTATGATATAAAAAAAAAATTTTTTGAGAGTTAAACAGAGTGATTATTATCGTATTTTTTCATATTCTTTCCACTTTTTATTGAACTAGTAAATGCCTTGACATTTTTATCCTCCTTCCTATATGGAGGTTTAGGTAACTAAACTCCTGCTTTGAGCACAAAGTATTCCTTTTCTAGGTAACCATGCCTTCAGGGGTTAATCTCCGCTTGAATACGTCTCCAGATATTACGTTGACGGTCCGGCGCTGCGTTCCACCTAAGTTACACTCCAGTAACCATGGAAATACATGCATCGTATACTACACATACAAGAAGTGATGTATGCGGCTCACCAGTGTGTTCCATCACAAGCGCGCACAGGATATGATGCTGGAACGCTCGAGACATGAGGATCATCTGGCGGTCTATTTAACATGCGGCATTACAGCTGGTACGACATGCGGCATTCTTCCCCCATTTGTATAATGGGTCTCCACAGGATAGTATAGATGGATACCCTCTATTTTTCTTAAAAATAACTTCCACTGATGAGTATTAAAAACGAAACGCGTTGAGAAGCAAAAGCCTTGGGGTGACGGTATGGGTCCTGGCTGGTGATTCTTTTCGGGGTAATGTATGGATGAATAAGAGGTGCCTCCCCCACATCATATGACACCAGGTATAAATGTCCCCGTTTTTCACCGAATGAACAAAGGAATATGAGTCGAGATCGTTCCTTTAGCTAATTTTGAACATAGTGTGCTATTTTTGGTCCACAAATGATCTGTCACATTTGAGCAGTAATTGTTTCTGCCTTGATTATTCATTTAAGATTTTTCCAAGAGTCGGCTTCTACATAGTCTTTACACACGAGTATTATTGGGAACATGTGTTTTTCTGATAATTTTACTCTTGGTACTTTCTGAATTACATCTATTGCGGATTAATCTATCCAGTTGTGATAGTATACAGGTTTTTTGTAACTCGTGAAATAACATTTAATTGCAGATTAATCCGTTTAGTTGTGTCAGACTCAGCACATAGTTGAGTGTGAATTAGTGTGTTCAAATAATTGTTTGTCAGGTGTTTTATTTAACACCCTTTTAAAATACAATTATTAAAAGTTAAATTTTAACTTATTGGTCCCACCCTACTTTTTACACTTATTTTTGATCGGTGGTCAAAGCTTTATCTCACATCACATTACACATATGTATTTTCTGCTCATATATTAAATTAGATTTTATTATTGTCATACTTTCAAAACAGAACTCAGTCCAACCTCACTGAGAGGGAGACCGGGTCTGACTCAGAGGCCGTCATTGATCCAGTTGGGGAAGGTGAAGAGGTGGCTGGCCCATCTTCTGATCCTTCCATGTGCATCCCTCCAGGTCCATCTTCTGCTGCACCACAAGCTCCGCCAACAACTGCCCAGATGCTGCACCATCACCCACAGCTGCACCAGCTCCAGTCAGCCATGAAGATCCTGGGAACAGCAGCAGCCCTACTGTCCCTCTGGAGGCCTAAATTATCTTGTCAGGGCTGCCCAGGATGAAGGTGAGGAGGCATATTCACGCAGCCTGGCCCGGTACCTCCGTCCCCTACCCCGTGAGGGAACGCTACGTGTGAGAGGGTGCTTTCAGATCCTTCTTGATGCATGCTGCCCCCCAATAGCCCTTATGAGTTGTTTGAATACTTGGAGAGGTGGCAGATGTCACCTCGTAACCATATGCATCTTCCACCAACCCAACAAGTGCATGCTCAAGAGGGATCTGATGTACCTCCTCCACGTGTGCCTACACCTCAACCCTTTTCCCCCCCAAACCAACAAATGCAACCAAATATCCAAATGTCATCCTACCAGCAACCTTCCCAATATGGCCACTTGTACAAACCCAGTGTTGGAGGCTGGTCCCAACCTGGGTTTGGACGACATGGCCATATTGGGGGGGGTATATGAGTCACGTGGCTACTATAATCCTCATGAGGCCCATACTCTAAATCCCTATGGCCAATCGGCAAGTAGCCAATACGAGCATGGCCAATATTTACAGCAGGGGCAACGGTTAGTACACACACAGGGTGAAGGACAATTGGGGCAACAAAGACCGCAAGAACAAGAACCCGGACTGCCGCCATCACCTCCACCAACTTTTCATAACCTTTATTTTGTTTGTGGTTAAATATTTTGTTTGTTAAAACAATTCTTTTGTTCTCCTGTGATAGCAAATTAATAATTTGGATTTATGTTAGGCCAAATATAAATGGCCACAAAAGCCATATGAGGGAAATATGGTTTTTGCAAATAAGTATTTGGCTTTTGGACATATAAAAAACATTTCAAAAGCCAATTTATGTTTGTTGAAACAATCATTAATACACCATACATAATTAATAGATTCATAACCGTCTCTTAAATAAGTAAATTCAACACACACACAGTAACTTAACATAAGATTTATATATATATATATATATATATATATATATATATATATATATACAAATTTTGAAATTATAACATATAGACAGCATTAACTTGCCAGAGAGTAGAACCTTGAGGTGAAAGAAAATAATTTGAAAAAATATCACGGACTTTGAGTCCAGAAAGTGGACGACGCTGAGGGATGACATGTGGTGAAGGCCTAACCACATTGGGCAACACACCTTCAGCACCATCAGCTGAAGAGCACTCATGTAGTCTGATGAAGTTATGTAATACTACACAAGCTTTAATAACTTTGTTGATGTTGGCTTCACTCAGCTGAATTGCAGACTGGAGGAACCGCCATTTGGCACAAAGAATGCCAAAGGCGAACTTCACCTGTCGCCGTGCCGTGATAAACGTAAGTTAAAATATCCGCCACCGGTGGTCCAGGTTGTTAACTTGAAGGCCTCATCTGCCACAAGGACATATGGCACAGCTTCTACATTGGAGCCTGGAAGTTGACGTGGTGGTGGTAGGTCCAGGTGGTTATCGCGCAGCCACCGACCCATAATGGAGGAATTGAAGATTCTAGAGTCTCCAGTTCTCCCATAGGCCCCAATATCTACAATTATAAACCTGTAGTGACTGTCAACTAGAGCCAACAACACTACAGAAAAATATTGCTTATAATTGTATTATTGGGACCCTGAGTTCGGCGGCTTATGCACATGGATGTGCTTCCCATCAAGGGCTCCAATACAATTGAGAAATTGGCAATGCTCCTCAAATCCCCAGGCAATCTGCCACCTGTCTTCCATCTTGGGTCAGGCATAACCACTTTATGAAGTTGTGACCAGATTACTGAACAGGTAGACATCAACATAGAATATGTGAGGATTGAGGAATACATACAGTAAAGTAAGGAGAAGACACTCCTCTGCGGATATACATTTCCGCATCCTGGTGTTCTGAAATGTTATTCCAGGTCGCACTGTCTCCAACAAAATATCAAATGTCGCAATACTCATGCGACAGTACTAGAAACATTTGTCGGGATATGTCCGCAGAGATGCATATAGCCGGTGTAAATGGCCTTTAGTGAGGCGTTGCCTCAAAAGTGGATGGACCCACATTCTTCTCCTCCTCCTCGGATCCACTATCACTGGGTATGGCTGGCCAAAGCGACGTGACAACACCTAGTTATATAACACCAGCTCAGTTGGGATGAAATGCAGAAGGTCAGACATGTTGCCAAAGAACCACCAACAGAAGCACAGCACCAAAATGGCCAGATTGGAGGGTGCCACCTTTTGTAGAGTCAATAAATAGGGTTGCTGATGATGATTTAAATTAATTTCAGGCCTCAAAACTGTTAGGCCGGCGTCACACTCGGCGTAAGACAATACGGTCCGTATTTTATGGCCGTAATACGCGCGTAATACGCTGAAATGTCCCTGAAATATTGTTCCGTAGGTAATCCGTTGCCTAGGTGTGGTCGCGTATTTTGAGCATGTATTGTTGCGAGTGTGATCCGTGTTGTGAATTCTGTGGCAGAGCTCCCTCCTGTGGTCACAAGTGGTACTTCGGCTGGTTCTCTCTGTGAGCTTCCGTTGGTGGAGGAAAGTGGTACTGCGGCTTCTGAGTTTCCTTCCTCAGGTGATGTGGTGAAGTCGTTAGGTGCTTCTCTATTTAACTCCACCTAGTGCTTTGATCCTGGCTTCCAGTCAATGTTCTAGTATTGGACCTGTTTCCTCCTGGATCGTTCCTGTGGCCTGCTGCTCTGCATAGCTAAGTTTCTCTTTGCTATTGTTTGCTGTTTTTTTCTGTCCAGCTTGTCAATTTGTTTTTTTCTGCTTGCTGGAAGCTCTGGGACGCAGAGGGTGTACCTCCGTGCCGTTAGTTCGGTACGGAGGGTCTTTTTGCCCCCTTTGCGTGGTTTTTGTAGGGTTTTGTGTTGACCGCAAAGTTACCTTTCCTATCCTCGCTCTGTTCAGAAAGTTGGGCCTCACTTTGCTAAATCTATTTCATCTCTACGTTTGTCTTTTCATCTTAACTCACAGTCATTATATGTGGGGGCTGCCTTTTCCTTTGGGGTATTTCTCTGAGGCAAGGTAGGCTTATTTTCTATCTTCAGGCTAGCTAGTTTCTCAGGCCGTGCCGAGTTGCATAGGCAGCGTTAGGCGCAATCCACGGCTGCCTTTAGTGTGGTTGGAGAGGATTAGGGATTGCGGTCAACAGAGTTCCCACGTCTCAGAGCTCGTTCTTGTTTTTTGGGTTATTGCCAGGTCACTGTATGTGCGCTGACCTCTATGTCCATTGTGGTACTGAATTACCTTTCATAACAGATCCGTATGTGATCCGTAGGGCGTATTTTTCACGCAACATCACAAAATGGACATTTAACGGTTCTCTGGCCTGCAAATAATTCAAATCATCATTAACATCACTATTTAAGCCCTCAACAACAGGTGGAACCCTCCCATCTGCACATTTCTTTGTTGAGCTTATTTTGGCTGTGTTGGTTTGACCTACAAAACATGTCTGACCATGTGTCTTTAAGCACAACTCAGCGGGTGTTGTTTCACTGGCTGTTGTCACGTCGCTTTGGGCAGCCATATCTGGTGAATGTTGATCCGCGAAGGAGGAGTCGAAGATTGTGGGTGCATCCTCTATTGACCCAACGTCTCACCAAGGGACATTTTCAGAGGCTATATACAGCTTTGAGATCACATCCTGACAAGTTCTATCTGTACTGTCGCATGACCATCAGTACCTTTGATATCTTGTTGGAGATCTTACGTCCAGGTATCACCTATCAGGACACAAGGATGCGAAAAGCCATATCTGCTGAGGAGCGTCTTCTCCTAACCTTACGGTATGTATTCAACATTCTCACATACTGTATGTTGATGATATTTTTTTAGGGATGTTGTGTTTTAGCATGTTTTGGTAAGTATTTGTGGGCATTATGGCACAAGCACTTCACCAAAACTGTGGGGAATGTTGTAGTAAAGTAACCCAGGTTCTTTTTATTGTGAAAATGAAAATAATGTCTTTGTAAATATATTATGCAATTGTGCTTTTTCATGTTTTATTTATACTCATGTAAAATAACAAATATTATCTTTCTTTGTCTTTCAGCTTCCTGTCCACAGGCTTGTCGTATGCGGGACTACATCTTGAGTTTCTGATTGGACACTCTACAATTTCGGGCATTGTTAGTTCAACCTGTTATCAAATATGGGAGAAACTTCATGAACTTGTTATGCCTGAGCCCAAACAGGAGGATTGGCTTAAAATCGCCCGTGGATTCCAGAACACTTGTGACTTCCCTAACTGCTTTGGAGCTGTGGATGGGAAACATATCAGGGTGCGTAAGCCGCCGAAGTCTGGCACCCAATTCTACAATTATAAGCAGTTTTTCTCTGTAGTTCTGTTAGCTGTTGCTGACAGTAACTACAGGTTTATAATTGTAGACATTGGGGCCTATGGGCGAACTGGAGACTCTAGGGTCTTCAATGTGTCCATTATGGGTCGGCAGCTACGTGACAACCAGTTAAACCTGCTGGAGCTGGCTGGGCAGATGACGATGATCCTGCAGGTATGGAGCCTGACGGATCAGAAGATGGGCCAGCCACCTCTTCTCCTTCCCCAACTGGGTCTATGACCGACTCGGAATCCGACCCTGTCTCCCTGTCAGTGAGATTAGACTGTGTTCTGTAGTGACATATTTGTGCAAATTTTAATATTCTTTCCCTTTTTTGAAAAATTTTGAAAACAAACAGTCAAATGTGTTGTGAGGTTTGTACTTACGGTCTGAGGTCCATGCTGGGATTCAAGAATGTTAAGCGATCAAAATATATATATTTTTTCTTCTTAGGAGGTGCGTCTGCCCCACTCTTTTCACGCTGCTGCCTCTCCCTCCTATATTGATCGCAGATACTCCGCCATCTTGTTGTAACATCACCCACTGAAACAAAATGCATAAAACAAATTGATTACCCCATTATGCACAGTGGTCACACACGGTGTAATTGACAACACAGATTTTAGTGTAGCATAGGCATATGCCTTTGTGGAATACATTTCTTAGTAATTTAGATCAAATAATCAAATTTTTATGTAAGGCCACAAGGACAGAGTCCGCTACCCTCTATCCAGGAATGATATTTTTCTGGTTAACACTGTAAGGGACATCTGTTCAAACCATTATTTTAATCCGTTTATCATGTACAGCACCATGTAGCTACTGGTGTGCCTTAAATTAAGAACTGTAATCATTCAAAAATTCAGGAATACCAATTGTAAGGAGTTATGTAAGAGGGTGAACTGTAGTCCCACTGAGAGGGCACTAGGACCCTGTGGTTTTTGCCTATTGCAGAAGAGAACAGACCTTGCAAAACTCCCAGAGACAATGTGTGCTGCTGGGTGGGGTCTAGTGTCTCGGGTGTAAAGTGAAACTTGGAAGTGAGAGCTGAGAGAGAAAAAGGCGGGAAGCAAAGGCAGAAGCTGCTGTGAGATCTTAAAGAGAGACTGTGTGTGGATTTACTGCAAGTGTTTTTGGAGGAAAAGAAGCTTTTGAGAGACTTTTTGTTGCTAACGTTCCCCTGGAGAAGAATTAACCTTTTGTTTAACTCTGTGAGAGACTTGTGTGGCTAACGTTTCCTGGAGAGGAGTTAACCCTTTATTTAACAAAAGACTGAGACTTTACTAAGAACCCAGTACGTATTTGGAAGTCTGTGGATTCCCTGTGCATTGAGTGGAGAACCAAGTCTGGACAGACTGCTGATACAGAGACGGACGGATTGTCGTGGAAGCATTCCTAGGAGCTACAGAAGCAGAGACTACATCGTGAGACCACTAACTAAGTCCCCGGCGTTTGGGCTCGGCATCGGCCGACAAGACAAGAGGAGTTTGCTGTAACTTATTGGCGCTGAAAATATGAACTGGCTGCAGCCTGTGCGGATTCCTGCCTGAGAGGAAATCCATCTCAGGATACGGTACCATAGTTATAGATACCCGGGTATCTCTGCTCAGAGTGTTAAGTTGTTACTTTAGAGGTGTATCTTATATTAGAGTTGTGTAAGTTATACTCAATGTGCCATTCCAGGGGCTCCCTTAATAACACTACATTCAATTTACACTTGTTCCTGTTTTTAGTTGCCTGTTAGGTAAATTTCTTACTAGTCTGTTGTAGTACACAGTTCTCAGGAGACCTTGGAGTGGCACAGTGATTTCAGCTGCTGCTGAGCTAGTGTATCTTTGGGGTGCATCTGTCTTAATATTCTCCATATTACCTTGATTATTTTGCCTTTGAGTAAATACCGTTGGAGATTTCTGCCTTGGTCTTGGTTTGTGACTCACTGGATCTTATTCGGACCTCTGGTCATTACATTTTTGGCGTAGTCGGCAGGATCCAGTGTTTGTCATGGACGAGGGCGATGGTGGAAATGACCCCGCTGTATCCGCATCCTCCTCGGGGGTTGGGGTTCCCCTGGCAGCCGCGGCGACTTCGGGAGGGTATGTGCCTGTAGGAGCTTTACTTCAGCACATGCCGAAATACGATGGGCGCAATATGGCGTTGCAAGATTGGGCTGAGAGAATCCGGAGTATTCTGCGCATGTGTAATTTGACCCCCGCGTTACGCGCTGAGCTGGCATTAAATGCACTGGAGGGTGATATTAGGCGTATGGTGATGGTGCGCCCAGAATCAGAGAGGGATACATTAGAAAAGATTTTGGAACTGTTAGAGGGGAGTTTGGGGGGCCGAGCGCGCGTGGCCCAGCTTCGGTCCCTATTCTTTAATCGTCCCCAGAGAGAGTGTGAGTCCCTGATGCAGTACTCTAATATTTTGCAAGAGATGTTGAATGAGATGCAGCGACTAGACCCGGGGGCCATGGGGGCATTCCGGGAGGTAGACCGCTTGCTCCGGGACCAATTCATCACCGGTGTAGCCAATAGACTTCTCCGGGACAAACTGTTGGAAATGGTCCGGGTTGCACCAGAGTTATCTTTCTGGCAGATTTACCGAGCTGCAGTGGAAAGGGAAGAGAAATCGGCCTATGTTCCCGAGGGGTCAGTGAACAGTGCCCAGCTGGAGGAAGGTGGTTCATCAGGGTCGGGGGGAGAGGGGCTGGTAAGCGTGGTACAAGCTCTGCGTGCTGAGGTGAAGGAGTTGAAGCTGAAATTGTCTCAACTGACAGTTGATCCCGCCTCTACCCCCTCGCGGGAACCTCCTGCCTCACCCCCTGGAACGGTGACCCCGCAAATGGCCAGGTCGTCCTATCATAATGAGTCAAGCCCTCGCCCACGAGGAACAATCACCTGCTGGAAGTGTGGCCGCCAGGGACACATCTCGCGTTACTGCCGGGCGCTTACAGCCCCAGAAACCCCGTCGCCGGCTTTAAACTTCCGGCCGCTGCCATGAGAGGGCAAGCAGCAGCGGCCCCACCCACACAAAGCCCTCGACGGAATGAACAAGATTTGTTTGCATGTAGTCCAGTGATAGAAGCAGAGTTTGAAGGGCGGAAGATGAGGTGCTTGGTTGACACGGGATCCGAATGTACTATAATGCCTCTAGAAGTATATGAGAGATACTTCAGTCGACTAGTGATTCCAGAGGATGGCCGAGTGATACGACTGACCGCCGCAAATAATGGTCAATTGTCAGTAAAAGGGATCGTGTGGATGCAACTAAAAATGTTTGGTCAAGAGCTGGGGCAGAAAGGGGTAGTACTGGTGGATCACCCCCCTAGAAGAGGGATGGAAGTGACGCTCGGAATGAACGTGCTGCGAGATTTGAATCACCAGATGTATGCCAGTGAAGGACCCCGATACTGGGCCCGTGCGACAAGACACCGACCCACACAGAGAATTCTACACCGTCTAGTGCTGAGTTGCGACTTGCTGAAAAGTGCGGTCCCAGGTGGCCGGGTGGGCCGGGTCCGAGTGACTTCGAGGGCCCCGATCCTGCTGGGACCCAGACAAGAGGAACTCTTAATGCTGCCTGTGGGAGCTGCACAGAGATTGAATGGGCTTGAAGTGCTACTTGAGCCCGCCCGAGAGGGTTCCTCATTTGCCAAGGTACATGTGGCCCGTTCTTTGGCGATTGTGAAGAATGGACGAGTACCGGTCCGATGCATCAATGTTTTAGATGAAGCTGTTGCAATTCCCGCTGGGACCATACTGGCTGAACTGTTCGTACCGGCAGAGAAGGTGCCGGAAAATGCAGGGTTCGAATTGCGACCAGACCAACAGTCATCCTGAACATTCGCGGTCGAGGTAGGCCGGACTGAACCTCCTACGGAGGAATGGAATGTTCATGTGATCATGGAGCAGATGGGAGTGGATCGGGAGAAGCTGACCCCCGTGCAGTTGGAGCAGTTGGAGAGAGTTTTGTGGGAACATCAAGAGACCTTTTCCCGACATGGAGAGGACTTCGGGTGTACCCAGACGATTGAGCATGAGATTCCAACGGGGGATACTCCACCCATTAGAGAAAGATATCGCCAAATTCCTCCGGCGCTCTATCAAGAGGTGAAGAGCATGGTGGCCAGTATGCTGGACAACCAAGTGATCCGAGAGAGCCGGAGTCCCTGGGCGGCCCCTGTAGTCTTGGTCCGCAAGAAGGATGGGACACTCCGATTTTGTGTGGACTATCGGAAATTGAATGCCCACACCGTACGGGACGCATATCCTTTACCCCGTATTGAAGAATCCCTGTCGGCCCTGGGTCGGGCCAAGTATTTCTCAACGTTGGATTTGGCAAGCGGGTACTGGCAGGTCCCAATGGCTGAAAAAGATCGGGCCAAGACGGCGTTTGTATTGCCAATGGGGCTCTTTGAGTTCAACCGGATGCCCTTTGGCCTCGCTACCGCCCCGGGAACCTTCCAACGCCTGATGGAACATTGCTTGGGTGATCTAAATTTTGAATCAGTCCTGATATATTTGGACGACATTGTGGTGTTCGGAACCTCATTTGAAGATCATCTGGAGAAGCTGCGTCAAGTTCTCCGGCGGCTCAAGAGCTACGGCCTGAAAATAAAGCCAAAAAAATGTCAGCTGTTACGAAACCAGATTGAATATTTGGGGCATCTGGTGACCCCGGACGGGGTACTACCTTTAGCCAGTAAGATTAGGGCGGTACAAGAGTGGCCACCTCCTTGTGACCTGCGAGAAGTGCGGGCCTTCCTGGGCCTAGCAGGATACTATCGGCGGTTTGTGCCTAAATTCTCACAAGTGGTGAGTCCCTTGAATGAACTTTTGAGAGGGACAGCGCTGGGTCCTCGAAATCGCCCCATTCCATGGGGGCCCCTACAGAAAAAGGCATTTGATGGAGTGAAAACCGCCCTAACGAGTGCCCCATTGCTGGCCTACGCCCGGTTTGACACCCCTTTTTTGTTGTATACCGATGGTAGTCTTCATGGGTTGGGGGCAGTACTAGCACAGGTGCAGGACGGCCGAGAACGAGTGATTTCTTATGGCAGCAGATCTTTAAGAGACTCCGAGCGAAATCCGGCTAACTACAGCTCATTCTGTCTGGAATTGCTGGCCCTGGTGTGGGCAATGACAGAACGCTTCGCCGAGTATCTAACAGGAGCTGAGGTGCTAGTCATGACAGATAACAACCCGCTAGCTCACTTAGAGAATGCAAAACTGGGGGCGTTGGAGCAGCGGTGGGTCGCCAGACTGGCCAAGTTCAATTACCGCATTAAATTTCGCTCTGGTCGAGAGAACGGCAATGCAGATGCATTGTCAAGAGTGCCCCTTGGGTCATCCGGGGAAGATGTTGATGAACAACTTGAGGATACTGAAACTCCAGCTTTGGGGCAAATACCTATCTTCCAAAGTGTGGTACACTCAAGTGGGGTGGCCACCGGGATGCCCTGTGTCCTGGGTAAAACACCCTCAGATTGGACAAGAGTCCAGGATGAGTGTCCGGACGTTGCACTTGTGCGCCGTTGGGTACAAAACAAGGCCTGGCCCAGTGCAGAGGACAAGGCTCAGTTGTCCATGGAAGGAATGAAACTCCTTCGACAATGGGATAAATTGTGTGTGGAACAAGGTCTTTTGTATCGTAAGGTGTACCTGCCATCGGAGCTGCAGCATCGGTACCAACTGATAATTCCTGTGGGGATGGGGCCGGTGGTCGCTCGTGAGGCGCATGAGAAGGGGGCCCATTTTGGAAGTGAAAAGACACTTCAGTGGTTGCAGCGAGTCCTCTACTGCCCTGAGTTGGGAGGGATGGTGGCCGACGCGTGTCGGCAGTGCCGAATTTGTGGGCTCAACAAAAGCCCTGAGCAGCGGGCTCCCACACAGTCTATTAAGACTTCAGCTCCACTGGAACTACTCATGATTGACTACGTGTTGATAGGGTACTCTACATCAGGGTACTCCTACTGCCTGGTGATGACAGATCACTTTACCAAGTATGCTGTAGCGGTGCCGACAAGAGATCAGACGGCCAAGTCGGCGGCTGAGGCAGTGTGCCGACATTTCTTCCAAGTGTTCGGGTGTCCGCAGAGAATACATTCAGATCAAGGGGCCTGCTTTCAGGGAACGCTGATGAAAGAGTTGCACCAGCTCTATGGTATCGAGCAGTCGAGAACAACGCCTTACCACCCTCAGGGTAACGGGGCGTGTGAGCGTTTTAATCGGACCCTGTTGCAAATGTTGAGGTCCTTAGAGAGTCAGCAACAGACATGCTGGCCTGAGTATCTCCCCGAATTGATGTGGGCTTACAATAACAGGGTGCACAGTACTACTGGTTACTCACCACACATGTTGATGTTTGGTAGACCTGGCCGAGACATTGAGGATTTGAGCATGCCAGATCCCTCCTCCGCCCCCCTTCGGACTGCATCCGAGTGGGTACGAGAGCATCGGCGGCGGTTGAGGGTGGTGCATCAGATGGTGGGTGACCGCCTTCGCCAGGTGGTCCATAAGGACACGCGTCCTGTACAAACAGAGCTGTTCTCTCCGGGAGACAGAGTGTTGGTGAGGACAAAACGACGGTCAGGAAAGCTGAGTGACCGATGGGAGGCGATACCGTATCTGATAAAAAAACAGGTGAACCCTGAGATTCCAGTGTACGAGGTCGAACCGGTGGGGACAGGGGGGCCAACCCGTAATTTGCATCGTAACATGTTACAGCGGTGCTGGTTTGAAGATTCGGCGCCTACCCCCCTAGAGCCAGAGGCCATGTTTCAAGGGGCGGAAGCTCTGAATGATCTTGAGTTTGATGGTGTGCTTACTCCTGCGCCTGCTTATTTGCCCCCTGTGACCGATCTGGCCTCGGGTGATGAGAATGTTGGGGATATGGAGGATGTTGTTGAGGAGAGTGCATCAGGTCAACTGCTTGGTCCTGACGCTGTATCACAGGACATCGAGCCGCAGGAGGAGACAACTCCACTTACGCCCACTGACACGACCATGGAAGAGACTCTAGCTCCCTCTAAGGTCGCACCTGTTGATGTAGGACTCAGGAGAACTACACGATCTACGGCAGGAATACCGCCTCAGCGATATGCTCAAGATGAATTTGAGTGGGAAGGTATGTCGAGGACGCCAACCTCTAGTGGGGTGGCATGTAAGAGGGTGAACTGTAGTCCCACTGAGAGGGCACTAGGACCCTGTGGTTTTTGCCTATTGCAGAAGAGAACAGACAGTGCAAAACTCCCAGAGACAATGTGTGCTGCTGGGTGGGGTCTAGTGTCTCGGGTGTAAAGTGAAACTTGGAAGTGAGAGCTGAGAGAGAAAAAGGCGGGAAGCAAAGGCAGAAGCTGCTGTGAGATCTTAAAGAGAGACTGTGTGTGGATTTACTGCAAGTGTTTTTGGAGGAAAAGAAGCTTTTGAGAGACTTTTTGTTGCTAACGTTCCCCTGGAGAAGAATTAACCTTTTGTTTAACTCTGTGAGAGACTTGTGTGGCTAACGTTTCCTGGAGAGGAGTTAACCCTTTATTTAACAAAAGACTGAGACTTTACTAAGAACCCAGTACGTATTTGGAAGTCTGTGGATTCCCTGTGCATTGAGTGGAGAACCAAGTCTGGACAGACTGCTGATACAGAGACGGACGGATTGTCGTGGAAGCATTCCTAGGAGCTACAGAAGCAGAGACTACATCGTGAGACCACTAACTAAGTCCCCGGCGTTTGGGCTCGGCATCGGCCGACAAGACAAGAGGAGTTTGCTGTAACTTATTGGCGCTGAAAATATGAACTGGCTGCAGCCTGTGCGGATTCCTGCCTGAGAGGAAATCCATCTCAGGATACGGTACCATAGTTATAGATACCCGGGTATCTCTGCTCAGAGTGTTAAGTTGTTACTTTAGAGGTGTATCTTATATTAGAGTTGTGTAAGTTATACTCAATGTGCCATTCCAGGGGCTCCCTTCATAACACTACATTCAATTTACACTTGTTCCTGTTTTTAGTTGCCTGTTAGGTAAATTTCTTACTAGTCTGTTGTAGTACACAGTTCTCAGGAGACCTTGGAGTGGCACAGTGATTTCAGCTGCTGCTGAGCTAGTGTATCTTTGGGGTGCATCTGTCTTAATATTCTCCATATTACCTTGATTATTTTGCCTTTGAGTAAATACCGTTGGAGATTTCTGCCTTGGTCTTGGTTTGTGACTCACTGGATCTTATTCGGACCTCTGGTCATTACATTTTGCTACTACTGTTTCACACGAAAAATAAATTACAAACATGAGTGTACTTACTTATTTGTCTCTGTGCCTCACGTGGCTGCTGCTCATAATGTGGGAATAGGGACCCACACACACTCCTCCATGCTGCCTCTTTTTGGGCCCTGTTTGCATAGTTTGGATCTCTTTGGTCCCAAAGAACTGGCCTTTCTTGGACCAAAATGAGGAGCATATCCACATTTATAATCTGAGACATGGTGAATCTCACTCCGTGGAGGCGTGCAGCAGACTTCCGGGTTCACTGTCTGGCTTTTTGAGCTAATTAGCATGTCTCAGCTTCCTGATTAAGCCCTTTAGACAATTCCTGACACCTGCCTGAGTGTAGCGTATTTCTCGCAAGTCACACGCATGGTCCGTATGCATTCCATATTTTGCGCGTCCCCATAGACTTTCATTGGCGTATTTTTTGCGCAATACGCTGACAAACGCAGCATGCTGCGATTTTCAACGGCCGTAGAAAGCCGTATAAAACGGATGCGTAATATATGGCTGATAGGACCTGATCCATTGAGAATCATTGGGCCGTGTGTAATGCATGTTTTACGGACAAGTTTTATGCGCTCATACGTCCGTAAAACTCGCTAGTGTGACGCCGGCCTTAAATGTCCATTTTGGAAGGTTGCAGTACGGATGCCATATGGATTACATACGGAGGATTACATATGCAAAATACGCTGCCACACCCTGCCAACAGATTACATACGGAACACTGTTCAAGGAACTTCTCTGCATATCTCGGCCGTAAAAAAACGGACCGTATTTTACTACGCTAGGTGTGACGCTGGCCTTAGCAGCAAAGTCCATGAGATTTCAGAACTCTCATGACAGTGTTTTTTTTGCCCTCAGTATTTAGTACAAAACCTTAGGTTTTGCAAAATGCAGCATGAACACTTCTTGCAGCAGTTTTTCAGCGCTTTTTACCTATTGAAAGCAATATGTAGTGCAACCAAAAACGCTGCAAAAACACAATGTGTGAAAATAGCCTTACGGTGTTTACTGATCGAGTTAATTGTTTTTATATTTTGATAAGAATTGACTTTTTAAATTTTTTAAACATCCTTATTTTCAATGGGATCCAAGAGGGATGATTTGAACTTTGAGGTATTTTTTAAGGGTTATTGTTATTGCCCTTAAGGGAAAACAAGATGCGATTGCTTGAGCTATATACAGTGATGCCAAAGTATTGCTGTATATTGCAGAAATCACAGTCTCCTGTGGGGTTTCAAAGGCGCTCCGTAATGACAGGCACACTGGTCATCAGCTGCCCCTGGCTGTCATGGCAACCCATCGGCGACCCGTGATCACGTAACAGGTGCGTCTACGGGCAAAAGAATGATGCGCACACATATAGGTGCCGCATGTTAAATGCCGGTCAGAGATTGACAGTGGCATTTAACATGCGCCATACATGGAAGGGGTCAAATACCTGAGGGACCCCTTCCTCACTGTGTCACCTAGTTTCCTGTGGGCCCCCTTCCCCACTGTGTCATCCAATTTCCTGTGGGCCCCCTTCCCCACAGTGTCACCTAATTTCCTGAGGACCCCCTTCCCCACTTTGTCACCTTATTTGCTGAGGGCCTTCTTCCCCACTGTGTCACCTAATTTCTGGAGGGCCCCCTTCCCCAGAGGCAAAATGGTGAGAGAGGGGGCCCACAGGAAATTAAAAGTGAAACAGTGGGGCCCACAGGAAATTAAATGACACGGTGGGGGAGGGGAGCACAGGAAATTAGGTGACACAATAGGGTAGGGGGCCAATAGGACATTAGGTTAACCAATGGGGGAGGGGGCCACAGGAAAATAAGTGACTCAAGAGGGGAGGGGGCCAACAGGAAATTAGATTAACCAATGGGGGAGGGGTACACAAAAAACTAGAAGTTTTCTGCGGGGCCTCCCAACCCATGTCACCTTTAGATTGCATGGGGAACCTCCTAACCTAACTGCCTCGGTGGCTGGAGTAATAGTCATGCTGCAGGCATCATATATTTTACTCACACTCACACTACTGCCTGCAATCATAAGGGTAAGTTCACACAGGGCGTTTTTGCTGCTATTTTTTTCTGCACCAAAACCTAATCTTCTTGGCAGGAAAGAAATTGCATCAAAAACACAAGTTTAGGTGTGTGTTTGTTGCGTTTTGTGCTGTGTAATTGGTGCGAGTTTTTTGTTCCTTTTTTTTCTCCTTGTCCATGCTAATGTCATTGAATTTTCAGCAGCAAAAACGCAGCAAATAATGATACCTGCGTTTTTGCTGTGTTTTTTCAACACCCATTCAAGTCAATGGGTGAAATACGCTGAAAAAAACGCAGCAAAAACGCTGAAGTGACATGCTCTATGTCCAAAAAACGCACCAAAGCACAAAATAAAAATCACACAAAAAACCAATGTGTGTGCATGAGATTTCTGAAATCTCATAGGCTTAGCTGGTACTGTAAAAAGCAGCTGAAAATTAGCATAAAAAAAGCAGCAAAAACTCCCTGTGTGAACTTACCCTAAATGTCCCTCAGCTCCTCTATGTTATACTGCTGTGCAAGCTGGGGAAGGACAGCCGACCAATCACAGCACAGCTCATTGCCTGAGCATTGTTTGACGTCACGCAAACAAAATTGATGCTGATTGGCTGCATGTCAGCCAATCAGGATTAGACCACTTCTGTCCACAGTTTTCAACTGAAAAGTCGGAGACTATGGGTCAGCTGTTGCGTGCGTGCGTGCATGCGTGCGTGTGTCTCTCTGACTCAGCCGCACACCGTCAGCTGTGCCTCTGATTGTGCTGGCTGAAGTGAGGTTCACGCCACACACACAGGCACGCTGCACACCGCATTAATAGAAGCCAGCAGCAGCAGGTGATGTGAAGGAGCTGCGGCGCTCCTTCACATTGTGGTGTACATGGACACACAGTCCATGTAAAAGCACGGATATGTGCATAGCAGCATAGGTTAAAAGGGTACGTGTGGGATTTGTGAGGAAAAAATGGACGCCATACGTACTGCAAACACAGATATGTGAAGGGGCCTTACATGTAGTTTGCCCACGATAGCACCGCATAGGATTCAAGTGGCTAATTTCTGATAGCATTGTTTAGCACAGCATGCATAAGTAGACGATTTTCATCTTAAATTCACTTGGGAAAATGATAACGCTGATCCTATAAACGTAGAGGTGGCCTCGCATACACGCTCTGCAATTTTCAGTGTGACCATAGAAATAAATGGAGAGAGCTGTGCATGCAGCACTACAAGGGCTCTGTCCTCAGGATAGCACTGGGACCTGCATCTACTGGACTGTGGATACGGCATAAATGTTCCAGAGGGGAATCGCCCTTTTAATATATAATTAGTTTCTCTAAACTAGAAAAAAATCATCTGTATCATTGAAGGAAAGAAACCATCATGAAAATGAATGACTTATTGGTGGATTACTTAATCTTGCACCATATAACTATCCTATTACATACTAGAACATAAACCTGGTTTTGCGGCAGTGATGAATGACCTGTTCAGAATCCAGCACATCTGCACAGTATGTGCCCCTCATTGTTTGACTGGACATTACAGATTAGGTATTATAGATTGGAGGGTGCATATTGATGGACAGGGGTCTCCAGGCGTCAACTCCTCCTTGCACTAATGGTAAGGAAATTTCCCAGCGCCGCAGTGACATCAGCTGTTATCTGGGCATGCTTAGAGGAAAGAGGGTGGTCGTAGTACCTGGAGAAAGATTCTCACAGCCTGTCTGTCATCACCAGGTCAGCCTCTGGCTCCAGACTGCCTATACCCTGATTTAAAAAAAAGACAGGCACAAAAATTGGTGCATGAGAGAAAGGAGAACAGGGAGGGAAGGGAGTGTATGAAACACTAGGCATGTCTGCCTCCACTGGAGTCAAAGTGCCTCTCCAGAAGCCTTATCTGTTCCTCCAGACCTGGCTGACAGTGAGGTGGAACTACTGGCCATGTCCTGTATAGTAACATTCCATCATAGACTTCCTTGCAGTGGATTACAGACATGGATGAGGACTGTACACATACATATAGATAAGAATATAACGCTGTGCCTTTACTGGTAGTCAAGGTTTTGTTTTGTTTTGTTAAACCTGGAGTAAAACCTTAAGCTACCCATTCACTTTGGCTAAAGTTGATGAAAATGTACAGCTTCAATCTTAACAAATGTTCATTGAGGATAATTTAACAATGACTGATCATATTAACTGTTCACAGACCAACATGGCATGAAATATTCACCTCCGATCTTTTGCATACTGTATACTGGGCTGTTTGGGCGGAGCATCATACTGTATGGTGGGCTGTGTGGGGGACTATCATATTGTATGGGGGCTGTGGAAGGGCCACCATAGCTGTGTGGGGGGGACTAACATACTGTAAGGAAGCTGTGTGAGGGTACCATTATAGTCTATTGGGAGCTGTGTGGGGGCACTAACGTATTGTAAGGAGGCTGTGTGAGGGTACCATTATAGTTTATTGGGAGCGGTGTGGGGACTAACATACTGTAAGGAGGCTGTGTGAGGGTACCTTTATAGTTTATTGGGAGCGGTGTGGGGGACTAACATACTGTAAGGAGGCTGTGTGGGGGTACCATTATAGTTTATTGGGAGCTGTGTGAGGGACTAACATACTGTAAGGAGGTTTTGTGGAGGTTCCATTATAGTCTATTGGGAGCAGTGTAGGGGACTAACACACTGTATGGAGGGCTCTGGGGGAACCATTATACTGTATTGGGGGAACCATTATACAATATGGTGCAATGTGTGGGGGACCTTAGTGATGAGCGAGCATACTCGGATAAGGTGTTATCCGAGCATGCTCGTGTCCTAATCGAGTATTTTTGGCGTGCTTGAAAAAAATGCTCGAGTTCCTATGCCTGTATGTCTCGAGACTGTTCGACAGCTGCACTACATAACAAACAGGCAATACCTGTATGTGTGAGACATGCATTGGCAGCAACTCAAGCAATTTTTTTCGACCACACCACAATACTCGATTAGGACACGAGCATGCTCGAATAACACCTTATCTGAGCACGCACCCTCATCACTTGTCACTATCATACTGTGAGATGGGGCTGAGGGGAGACCATCTTAAAGTGTGGTGGGATGTGGGGGGACCACCTTACTGTGTGGGAGGGCTGTTGGGGGGACCATCTTACTGTGTAGATGGAGGAATATGTCAACATCATTCTGTGTGAGGGAATTTTTGGGGCCTTCACACACTATGGGGGCCATCATAATTTGTGAAAACACTAAAGGGCTTCAGTAGAGGCAAAGTAACTGTGTAAGGGCCACAATATATATCCCTCTCTGTGTCTTAAAAAGTTGGGAAGTTCTATGGAGCCCCGTGATTTCTTTGTACACCCCTGCTCATTACATTTTTCAGTTTATTTTTTATGCGTTTTTATTGAGTTTTTGCCGCTGCTGTATTAGTCTCTATTTGGTATGTCATGTTTTAAATAAAGATGCTTTGTTTTTGATACTTCCTGTTTTTTGGCTTTGACAAAACTTTATTGATACAGTCATGTTTGGATTACAGGCCCTTTTATTGCGTTCCTGCAGAGCGCATGCCTTTTCTACATGTGGTTTTTCTTCATCTAATGCAATTGTATGGCAAAAATCAACACATATAACTCCGTATGTTTGCAAGAGAAATTGACATGTTCTGGATTTGAAACAAGTCCAAAGTCCAAAAAAAGAACAATGGGCATTGCATTTCTATAAATGTCCTCCGGCGCTGTGCTTCTCTGCACTGTGTAAGCGCAGCGGCCGGAAAGCACAGCGGTGACGTCACCGCTGTGCTTTCCGGCCGGCGCTTAGTGCAGAGAAGCAGAGCGCCGGAGGACAGACACCGAAATGTAAGTATGTACTGTTTTTTTTTTTTACGTTTACGCTGGTAACTAGGGTAAACATCGGGTTACTAAGCGCGGCCCTGCGCTTAGTAACCCGATGTTTACCCTGGTTACCAGGGGACTTCGGCATCGTTGGTCGCTGGAGAGCTGTCTGTGTGACAGCTCTCCAGCGACCACACAGCGACGCTGCAGCGATCGGGATCGTTGTCTAGATCGCTGCAGCGTCGCTTAATGTGACGGTACCTTTAGTCTTAGCGCATGTTCAAAGGTACCAGATTTACTCAGCATATCTTGTTAAAATCTCATCAAGTTAACGTGTACTAGGCATCATGTGAAGATCCCAGATAGTGGCCCTACATAATAGTATAACATTGATCAAACCATATTATTTCACCAAAAACATTAGATTGGTAGGTGAAATTTACCAGTAAGCAATTCTTTTATTTGTCAGTAACAGATCCTGGATCGAATGTGACCATGGTTAAAATGTTTGTCAGATAACCGCTAGTCCATGAAAGATCGTGCCTTAAAGAACATCGCTGAACATTTATGGATGATTGAAGCAACAGTAACATCCCAGAGGGAAGAAACTATGTGTGACTCGCCTATACCTTATTTCTGATGCCTAAAAGTTCACTATAGCTTTTAAAATCTGCAGGGATTTACAGACACATCTATACAAATTTATACACTCTTCAAGAAACCAACAAATCTGGTCCTTTTTTTTATTTAATGGGCCTTTAAAAGCCTAATCAAAGGCAGGTCCAGTTTATGCAATGCTGGTGTCTGTAATCACATTATTCACCAGAAGACAGTCTGATAAACATCATTCCCACCACAAGTTTGCCTTGGCTTTGATCTAGGAAAAGATATGCAGTCTATTTCATTGAAAAAGATGCTTCTGGCTCTCAGGCTCCCTTTGTGACATAATTGGTAGCTTCTCTAAGATTTCGTGGCCTTAAAGCAGCTGTAAATCTCATGTAACTGGTCTTTGAACAGAAAAGTTAGAAACCTCGAAACGTGTAAAAATCCTTTAGGCTGAGAGCATGTTTATATTCCAGATGCCTAAGCTGAGAAGAATTTACCCAAAGTCCTACTGCATAATATTAGGAGAATGATTTAGTAACAAGGGCTTAAAGCAAATCTGCCACCACATTTCACAATAGAAATGGCTTGAATATTAAATAAATATCTTGAACCTGATGCTGTTGGTGTACTTACTTTGAAAATCATGGTCACAATGGAAATATAATCCTAATATTAAAATAGGCATTTTAATACTGGGCAAGAAAACTTTCAACAGATTATACAGCCTTGTTTTACATTTTCAAAGTAGATAAATTAGCATAATCAAGTATAAGCAATCTATTTAATAATGAATACAGTTTCTAAGATGAAAATTGGCGACGGATCCTCTTTTCGGAGCTTATTATTCTGCAAATCGTTTGCCACTTAAAGTAAATTTCTCAGCAGGATTTCACCTCCCAAAGTATATATACGTGCATGTAGCTATTTGATAAACAAAACCAGTGATACCTTTACATGGCCAGTCCCTTCCTCCATTTCTGAGAAATCAACATTTGAGTTGATATGCCAATGAGGCTGAAGAGCTATTGTAAATTTGAAGCCTAAGTCACTGCAGCTCTATTCCCCACCCAGCACCACCTCCTCCTGTTTGACTGACAGCTTCTTTGTCTGAAGTCACACAATATAGAGCCTGTCAGTCAAGCAGCAGGAGGCAGGACTTGTTGGGGAATAGAGCTGGAGTGACAGAGGCTTCTGATTTACAAATAGAAGTCCAGCCTCATTTGCATTTCAATTCAAAGACTGATATCTCAGAAACTTGTCTTTGAAAGAGTTACATACACGTATAAATAGTTTGGAGGGGGGAAAGGTTAAATCGAATTGACAGAGTACTTTCAGAGTTCAGATGATTCAATTTTATATCTATGTATATGTCCCCTATAACATTAGGAAAAAAACAAATAATACAAAATTGCCTGCCTGAAGCATTTTCAATGTAAGAGTACCAATATACAATAGATTATTTTGAACCCTCTGAGTTTGGCTTCCCTGGATGATCATTTGATGTGTGTGGGAGCATCCTTACTTTTCCAGACACTTTGAACTTAAACACCTGCTCCTTCTGATCTCGGGATGATAAGTAAGTGGTGTCTGGGAGAGTTAGCTTTTACCCTGATGAGAGTTTGATCAACAGCTAAGGCTCTGTTCACATGTCCAATAACACTCCATTTAAAACAGATCCAGTACATAAATAAAACAGATCCGTGCAAAACAAAAAGAAGGACCACATTTTTAATGGATACGCTAACATTTTATAACTTAGAACTTCTATACAAATTGGATAGCTATCTGCTGAACGATCGCTTGGCTGAAAACTATCTCACCTGAATCCAGAGCATTGTGTTCCTATAAAAAGAAGATAATGCAACTCCTGTAATAGCAGTAGAAATGGAAAGTGGATGATTTATCAATAGTAACCAATATACCGTATATACTCGAGTATAAGCCGACCCGAGTATAAGCCGACCCCCCTAATTTTGCCACAAAAAACTGGGAAAACTTATTGACTCGAGTATAAGCCTAGGGTGGAAAATGCAGCAGCTACCGGTGAATTTCAAAAATAAAAATAGATGCTCCATACCATTCATTATTGCCCCATAGATGCTCCATATAAAGCTGTGTCATATATAATGCTCCATACCATTGATTTTATTGCCCCATAGATGCTCCATATATAGCTGTGCCATATAGAATGCTCTGCACCATTCATTATGGCCCCATAGATGCTCATTATAAAGCTGTGCCATATATGCTCTGCACCATTCATTATGGCCCCATAAATGCTCCATATAAAGCTGTGCCATATATATTGCTCTGCACCGTTCATTATGGCCCCATAGATGCTCCTTATAAAGCTGTGCCATATATGCTCTGCACCGTTCAGTTTGGCCCCATAGATGCTCCACATAAATCTGTGCCTTATATGCTCTGCACCGTTCAGTTTGGCCCCATAGATGCTCATTATAAATCTGTGCCCTATATGCTCTGCACCATTCAGTTTGGCCCCATTGATGATCCACATAAATCTGTGCCATATATGCTCTGCACCGTTCATTATGGTCCCATACATGCTCCTTATAAAGCTGTGCCATATATGCTCTGCACCGTTGATTATGGCCCCATAGATGCTCCTTATAAAGCTGTGCCCCATATATATTGCTCTGCACCGTTGATTATGGCCCCATAGATGCTCCTTATAAAGCTGTGCCATATATGCTCTGCACCGTTCAGTTTGGCCCCATAGATGCTCATTATAAATCTGTGCCATATATAATGCTGCTGCAATAAAAAAAAAAAAACACATACTCACCTTTCTTGCTTGCAGCTCCCCAGCGTCCGGTCCCGGCGTCTCTCCGCACTGACTGATCAGGCAGAGGGAGCCGCGCACACTATATGCGTCATCGCGCCCTCTGACCTGCACAGTCAGAGCGGAGAGACGCCGGGAAGATGGAGCGGCACCCGGCGTGTGGATCGTGGACAGGTAAATATGACATACCCGTATTTTTCGGACTATAAGACGCACCGGACTATAAGGCGCACCCAGGTTTTAGAGGTGGAAAATAGGGAAAAAAAATATTTGAAGCAAAAAAATGTGGTAAAATATTTAATAACATAAATAACATACTATTATATGTGGTGTTATTATGTATAATAGTATGTTATTATGTTGGAAGCTGCGGGACCAGTGTGGTGTCTGTACAGTACTATATGAAGACGCTGGAGGGTGAGTATAAGAATGGGGGCACAGGGCTTATATTGAAAGCACCACTCCAGCACTGCAAAATAACACTGCAGTAAAATCCCATGGGAGAACTATAACTCCCAGCATGTCCTGCAGATCCTATGACATGCTGGGAGTTATAGTTCACCAAAGGAGTGGCAGAGTGCTTTATTGTGTTTTGTTAAGACTAACCTCTTAATTGTGGCAGCCAGCCACACTGTGGTGAGGTAAAAGTATCCCATGACTGCACACAGAGCCCTCCCTCTTGTTTCCTTTCCACAGCACAGGTTATGAGGAAGCTGCAGATTCTAGTGGAGAGCCTGAAGGACCTGTGATGATGTCAAGAAGAGGGAGGGCTCTGTGCTGCCATGTGATGCTCCAGCCCGCCCACTCCTGACATCAAACAGGTCCTGTTTGTGCACAGCACTCAGCCTCCAGCCCAGGCATGGCAGGCAGGTATGCAGCGATCTCCTCTATCCCCCGGACCCTGCTGCTGCTGCCTCCTCTCCCCCGGACACACAGATCTCCCCAGCTGCTGCAGGAATCAGTGCTGGGGAAGCCATGTGTGTCCCTGCTTAAGTGCAGTATTCATTTGCTGCTCCCTGCTCAGCTGATAGGTGGGCGGGGAGTAGCTAATGAATATTCACTGCACTTAATCATCGGGACCAAATGGTTTCCCCAGCACTGATTCCGGGCAGTGGGGACATCCTGAAGTGGGATAACAGTGCGATCCCACTCACTGCTGCCCCCCTCCCCACATGCTACATCCGTACCATAAGACGCACCCACACTTTCCTCCCAAATTTGGAGGAAAAAAAGTGAGTCTTATGGTCAGAAAAATACGGTACTTACCTGCTCCCGACGATCCTGACGCTCCCCCTGCCCGTCACACTGTCTTCGGGTGCCACAGCTTCTTCCTCTATCAGCGGTCACCGTTACTGCTGATTAGAGAAATGAATATGCGGCTCCACCCCTATGGGAGTGGAGTCCATATTCATAAGTTTAATGAGCGGTCCCAGGTGACCGCTGTACAGGGGAAGAGCTGCGGCACTCGAAGACAGTGTGACGGGCAGGGGGTGTGTCAGGATCGCCGGGAGCAGGTAACTATGCCTCAGCGCCCTCTCCCCCTCACCCGCTGACCCTGCCACAGACCGTGACTCGAATATAAGCCGAGAGGGGCACTTTCAGCCCAAAAATTTGGGCTGAAAATCTCGGCTTATACTCGAGTATATACGGTAGTTCCCTAAAGGGAGTTTAAAAAAGCTAATATCAGGTATATTTTATCTGCTTTATTTGGTAATCAAAATTCTATTTTTATTTATGCTGATTTAATCAATATTGCCAAGGCTGTGTTCACACGGTGCATTTTTGCGGCTTTTTTTCCACACAGAATTGGCCCATAAAAGCTAGAGAATTCTTATACCAGCAAAGTGAATGAGAATCCTGAAATACTGTGCACATGATCAGTATATTTTCTTTCAAAGTTTTGTGCTGCTTTTAAATCCACAGCATATCAATTCTTTGTATGTTTTAGCTGCGTTTTTCATCCATTGACTTCAACTGAATCAGTCAAATACGCAGCAAAAATGCCAGTATAAAAATGTTTGTGGATTTGCTGCAGATTTACTGAGTTTTTGCTTGTGTTTTTACGACTTTCTATATTGGGTGTTTCTCTTGCTGTCATCTGTGTGACAGTGCGAGAAACACCAGCGGCTCTGATCAGTGGTAAGATTGTTACTGCCGGTCAGAACGCTGCAGGGTCACGCTGTCAGAAGTCAGCGTGAGCCTGCAGCTGTGACTGTGACCCACAGTAAAAAACTTGCAAACGATCACAGCTGTCGGCTGATGAGAGACTGCTACTCTACAGCGAGTACAGCCATATCCCTCAACTATCTGCCGTAATCCATACTGTCCCACGATGATTCGGATCACTTGTAGAGCAGTCACATCAGCTGATGTGACTGCTCTACCGGCATCCAGCTACACACTGAGTGGAGCGTGTAATCACTCCTGAAGTGTGTAGTGCTGCCTGCAGTGAGAAAGTTCACTGGAGTTCATCAACTGATGAGCCCCTGTGATCTCACTTAGGGTACCACCACTGCGACAGAAAGTTCTCAAGCAGCAGCAGTGGCATCAGTGAGTTCATTGGGGTTCATCAGCTGATGATTAACTTTTTCACCGCATCTCAACGCTACCCACTGGCACAGGAGCGATTACCTCATGTGTCAGTGCGAGCCTGCTGTCCTTGAGAGCAGTCACATGTGACTGCTCTTAAAGTTATCAGGATTTTCGTATGACATTATGGATTATCTCTTCACTTCAGACAGGTGGATATATGGTTGTTTTTTTGTTTTTTTTTACAGGGGACAAAGGCATCGGGGATTAAGTGTTAAGGTGAGTATAATGTGTTTTTTATTTTTAAATAAATGTGTAAAGCTGTGTGCTCATTTATTTCAAATAAAGGACTTTATTATGGGTGTTTTTTATTTACAATTTGAATATGGGGTTAGTAATGGGGGTGTCTTATTGACACCTCTCAATTACTAACCCCTGGCTTCATGTCAGCTGCAAATGCAAGGCTTAAAATATATAATCACTGCACTCGTACGATGAAGATACTTGGTTCATGTGAATAATTTTATTGAATAAATGTTCAGGTGAAGCGATAAGCACAGGCTTAAAGCTGATGTTTTTAGTCTGGGAGGGAGCAAATAACCATGGCCCTTTCCTAGGCTATTATTATCAGCCCGCAGCTGTCTGTTTAGCCTTTGTTGGTTAGAATTTATAGGGGATCCTACGTGAATTTTTTGGGGGGTGGCAGTCCCACTTTAAACTAGCCAGTAAAGGCTAAGCAACCAGCTGTGAGCTGATGTTAATAGCCCAGGAACCTTGGGGCTATGTTCCCACGATCTGGAAGTAGCAGAGTTTTGGATGCAGCGTATTGTGTTCACTGAATCATAAGGATTTACTGGATTCAATACACTCTATTGATGAAATTTCTGTTGTGGAGACTAGAGTCAATGCAAGAGAAATTAACATGCTGCGGAGCTGTCAGTTTCCATGGATGATACACAGGTGCGCACACACATAGGGGACATTTTCTAGAAATACCATCTACTATTCTGCAATGGCTGGCTGCTGTGGTGTTGACACTGCATAAATATGCAGCGTCAAAACCTCAACAAATCCTGAACGTGGGCACATACCCTTATGGCTGTTGGCTCGTTACCAGAATATTAACCTTTGCTGATTATAAAAAATTACGCAGGAGCCAACACCATTCTTTTTTTCATTTTTTTTTTATAAATAAAAAATTAAAATGTCAGCGTGGTATCCCACTGATATGAATTGGAATAACCTCACACACGTCACCACCGCCAGCTATTGAGATGCGTAACGAGTTCTGCCAGTTAGGATACGTGCCTAATATACGGAATGGCAGTGATTTAGATGCAGCTCACCTGTGCTGCGTCCAAACCGCTGCGCTCTATGATACGAGCACAGTGGATGATATTTACAGAAATCCCATGCCTACTCAGCTTCTAGTTGACGCTGTATAAACTGACAGGTTTACGAGCTGCAGAACCTTAATTTCTGTTGCGAAGAAGCTACAGAAATCTCCACAATGGAATGTATTGGATGTGGTAAATCCGCATTGTTCAATGAATATATGTGGATTTAACAGCGTGATTCAACTCAACGAAAATATGCTGCATCCAAAGTGCTGCTATTTCCTAATCGTGGGCACGTAACCTTGTTGTTTAGTTACAGCCTATGTAGGTTCATTCTGTTAATGCTCCTACATAGGCTGGTGACAACATGGGACAACGCTTTAACCCTTGGATTACTGACAGACATGGGGTGAGTATATTTGGATTAATCTAAATGATTGAACAAAGTTTCTGTTTTATTTCAAATAAAGTGGTTTATTCATGGTGTGTTTATTTACTTACAGGTTTAGTAATGAGAGTGTCTGGCTGACACGTCTTCATCACTAAACCTAGGGCTTGGTGTCAGTGACAGCTGCTGACACCTACCCCTAATCCCTTTACCCTGATGTGACTGCACCAGAGCATCGGGAAGAGCCAAGGCTAAGTGCTAGAATTGGCGCTTCAAATATGAAGTGCAATTTCTGGGACAGCTGAGGGCTGGTATTTTTAGCCTGGGATGGGCAAAATAAGCATGAAAAAGAAAGTGTTGAACAAGGAAATCCATCAAAAAACTTTTTTCTTTTTTTAACCCCTTCCCGACCCATGACGCCACGTAGGCGTCATGAAAGTCGGTGCCATTCCGACCCATGACGCCTATGCGGCGTCATGGAAAGATCGCGTCCCTGCAGATCGGGTGAAAGGGTTAACTCCCATTTCACCCGATCTGCAGGGACAGGGGGAGTGGTAGTTTAGCCCAGGGGGGGTGGCTTCACCCCCTCGTGGCTACGATCGCTCTGATTGGCTGTTGAAAGTGAAACTGCCAATCAGAGCGATTTGTAATATTTCACCCATTATAACGGGTGAAATATTACAATCCAGCCATGGCCGATGCTGAAATATCATCGGCCATGGCTGGAAATACTAGTGTGCCCCCACCCCACCCCTCCGATCGCCCCCCCACCCCCCCGATCTGGCCGGTACACTGCTCCGGCTCCCCTCCGTCCAGTGCTCCGCTCCCCCCCGTGCTCGTGTCCGCTCCCCCCGTGCTCCAATCACCCCCCCGTGCTCCAATCACCCCCCCTGCACTCCGATCCACCCCCCCCGTGCTCCGTTCCACCCCCCCGTGCTCCATTCCAGCCCCCCCGTGCTCCGTTCCACGCCCCCCGCGCTCCGTTCCACCCCTCCCGCGCTCCGATTCCCCCCCCGTGCTCCGATCCCCCCCCCGTGGTCCCCCCCCACCCTATCATACTTACCGATCCAGCCGTGGTCCCGTCCGTCTTCTCCCGGGCGCCGCCATCTTCCAAAATGGCGGGCGCATGCGCAGTGCGCCCGCCGAATCTGCCGGCCGGCAGATTCGTTCCAAAGTGCATTTTGATCACTGAGATAGATTATATCTCAGTGATCAAAATAAAAAAAATAATAAATGACCCCCCCCCCTTTGTCACCCCCATAGGTAGGGACAATAAAAAAATAAAGAATTTTTTTTTTTCCACTAATGTTAGAATAGGGTTAGGGTTAGGGGTAGGGTTAGGGGTAGGGTTAGGGTTAGGGGTAGGGTTAGGGTTAAGGTTAGGGCTAGGGGTAGGGGTAGGGTTAGGGTTAGGGTTAGGGTTAGGGGTAGGGTTAGGGTTAGGGTTAGGGCTAGGGTTAGGGTTAGGAATGTGCACATGTATTCTGGTCCTCTGCGGATTTTTCCGCTGCGGATTTGATAAATCCGCAGTGCTAAACCGCTGCGGATTTATGGCGGATTTACCGCGCTTTTTTCTGCGCATTTCACTGCGGTTTTACAATTGCGATTTTCTATTGGAGCAGTTGTAAAACCGCTGCGGAATCCGCACAAAGAAGTGACATGCTGCGGAATGTAAACCGCTGCGTTTCCGTGCAGTTTTTCCGCAGCATGTGTACAGCGATTTTTGTTTCCCATAGGTTTACATTGAACTGTACACTCATGGGAAACTGCTGCGGATCCGCAGCGTGTGCACATACCTTTAGAATTAGGCTATGTGCACATGGTGCGGATTTGGCTGCGGATTCGCAGCAGTGTTCCATCAGGTTTACAGTACCATGTAAACATATGGAAACCAAATCCGCTGTGCCCATGGTGCGGAAAATACCGCGCGGGAACGCTGCGTTGTATTTTCCGCAGCATGTCAATTCTTTGTGCGGATTCCGCAGCGTTTTACACCTGTTCCTCAATAGGAATCCGCAGGTGAAATCCGCACAAAAAACACTGGAAATCCGCGGAAAATCCGCAGGTAAAACGCAGTGCCTTTTACCCGCGGATTTTTCAAAAATGGTGCGAAAATATCTCACACGAATCCGCAACGTGGGCACATAGCCTTAGGGTTAGGGTTGGAATTAGGGTTGTGGTTATGGTTAGGGGTGTGTTGGGGTTAGGGTTGTGGTTAGGGGTGTGTTGCAGTTAGGGTTGTGTTTAGGGTTATGGCTACAGTTGGGATTAGGGTTAGGGGTGTGTTGGGGTTAGTGTTGGAGTTAGAATTGAGGGGTTACCACTGTTTAGGCACATCAGGGGTCTCCAAACGCAACATGGCGCCACCATTGATTCCAGCCAATCTCGTATTCAAAAAGTCAAATGGTGCTCCCTCACTTCCGAGCCCTGACGTGTGCCCAAACAGTGGTTTACCCCCACATATGGGGTACCAGCATACTCAGGACAAACTGCGCAACAATTACTGGGGTCCAATTTCTCCTGTTACCCTTGTGAATCTAAAAAAAATGCTTGCTAAAACATAATTTTTGAGGAAAGAAAAATGATTTTTTATTTTCACGGCTCTGCGTTGTAAACGTCTGTGAAGCACTTGGGGGTTCAAAGTGCTCACCACATATCTAGATAAGTTCCTTGGGGGGTCTAGTTTCTAAAATGGGGTCACTTGTGGGGGGTCTCAACTGTTTAGGCACACCAGGGGCTCTGCAAACGCAACGTGACACCCGCAGACCATTCCATCAAAGTCTGCATTTCAAAAGCCACTACTTCCCTTCTGAGCCCCGACGTGTGCCCAAACAGTGGTTTACCCCCACATATGGGGTATCAGCGTACTCAGGAGAAACTGGACAACAACTTTTGGGGTCCAATTTCTCCTGTAACCCTTGGGAAAATAAAAAATTCTGGGCTAAATAATTATTTTTGAGGAAAGAAAACGTATTTATTATTTTCACGGCTCTGCATTATAAACTTCTATGAAGCACTTGGGGGTTCAAAGTGCTCACCACACATCTAGATAAGTTCCTTTCAGGGTCTAGTTTCCAAAATGGGGTCACTTGTGGGGGGTTTCTACTGTTTAGGCACATCAGGGGCTCTGCAAACGCAACGTGACGCCCGCAGAGCATTCCATCAAAGTCTGCATTTCAAAACGTCACTACTTCAATTCCAAGCCCCGGCATGTGCCCAAACAGTAGTTTACCCCCACATATGGGGTATCACCGTACTCAGGAGAAACTGGACAACAACTTTTGGGGTCAAATTTCTCCTGTTACCCTTGGGAAAATTAAAAAATTCTGGGCTAAATAATTATTTTTGAGGAAAGAAAACGTATTTATTATTTTCACGGCTCTGCATTATAAACTTCTATGAAGCACTTGGGGGTTCAAAGTGCTCACCACACATCTAGATAAGTTCCTTTGGGGGTCTAGTTTCCAAAATGGGGTCACTTGTGGGGGGTTTCTACTGTTAAGCCACATCAGGGGCTCTGCAAACGCAACGTGATGCCCACAGAGCATTCCATCAAAGTCTGCATTTCAAAACGTCACTACTTCACTTCCGAGCCCCGGCATGTGCCCAAACAGTGATTTACCCCCACATATGGGGTATCAGCGTACTCAGGAGAAACTGGACAACAACTTTTGGGGTCAAATTTCTCCTATTACCCTTGGGAAAATAAAAAATTGCAGGCTAAAAGATCATTTTTGAGAAAATATTTTTTTTTTTTATTTTCATGGCTCTGCGTTATAAACTTCTGTGAAGCACTTGGGGGTTCAAAGTCCTCACCACACATCTAGATTAGTTCCTTTGGGGGTCTAGTTTCCAAAATGGTGTCATTTCTGGGGAATCTCCAATGTTTAAGCACACAGGGGCTCTCCAAACGTGACATGGTGTCCGCTAATGATTGGAGCTAATTTTCCATTTAAAAAGCCAAATGGCGTGCCATCCCTTCCGAGCCCTGCCGTGCGCCCAAACAGTGGTTTACCCCCACATATGGGGTATCAGCGTACTCAGGACAAACTGGACAACAATATTTGGGGTCCAATTTCTCCCATTATCCTTGGCAAAATAGGAAATTCCAGGCTAAAAAATCATTTTTGAGGAAAGAAAAATTATTTTTTATTTTCATGGCTCTGCGTTATAAACTTCTGTGAAGCACCTGGGGGTTTAAAGTGCTCAATATGCATCTAGATAAGTTCCTTGGGGGGTCTAGTTTCCAAAATGGGGTCACTTGTGGGGGAGCTCCAATGTTTAGGCACACAGGGGGCTCTCCAAACGCGACATGGTGTCCGCTAACAATTGGAGCTAATTTTCCATTCAAAAAGTCAAATGGCGCGCCTTCCCTTCCGAGCCCTGCCGTGTGCCCAAACAGTGGTTTACCCCCACATATGAGGTATCGGCGTACTCGGGAGAAATTGCCCAACAAATTTTATGATCCATTTTATCCTACTGCCCATGTGAAAATGAAAAAATTGAGGCGAAAATAATTTTTTTGTGAAAAAAAAGTACTTTTTCATTTTTACAGATCAATTTGTGAAGCACCTGAGGGTTTAAAGTGCTCACTAGGCATCTAAATAAGTTCCTTGGGGGGTCTAGTTTCCAAAATGGGGTCACTTGTGGGGGAGCGCCAATGTTTAGGCACACAGGAGCTATCCAAACGCGACATGGTGTCCGCTAACGATGGAAATAATTTTTCATTCAAAAAGTCAAATGGCGCTCCTTCCCTTCCGAGCCTTACCATGTGCCCAAACAGTGGTTTACCCCCACATGTGAGGTATTGGTGTACTCAGGAGAAATTGCCCAACACATTTTACGATCCATTTTATCCTGTTGCCCATGTGAAAATGAAAAAATTGAGGCTAAAAGAATTTTTTTGTGAAAAAAAAGTACTTTTTCATTTTTACGGATCAATTTGTGAAGCACCTGGGGGTTCAAAGTGCTCACTATGCATCTAGATAAGTTCCTTGGGGCGTCTAGTTTCCAAAATGGGGTCACTTGTGGGGGAGCTCCAATTTTTAGGCACACGGGGGCTCTCCAAACGTGACATGGTGTCCGCTAAAGAGTGGAGCCAATTTTTGATTCAAAAAGTCAAATGGCGCTCCTTCCCTTCCAAGCCCTGCCGTGCGCCCAAACAGTGGTTTACCCCCACATATGAGGTATCAGCGTACTCAGGACAAATTGGACAACAACTTTCGTGGTTCAGTTTCTCCTTTTACCATTGGGAAAATAAAAAAATTGTTGCTAAAAGATAATTTTTGTGACTAAAAAGTTAAATGTTCATTTTTTCCTTCCATGTTGCTTCTGCTGCTGTGAAGCACCTGAAGGGTTAATAAACTTCTTGAATGTGGTTTTGAGTACCTTGAGGGGTGCAGTTTTTAGAATGGTGTCACTTTTGGGTATTTTCAGCCATATAGACCCCTCAAACTGACTTCAAATGTGAGGTGGTCCCTAAAAAAAATGGTTTTGTAAATTTCGTTGTAAAAATGACAAATCGCTGGTCAAATTTTAACCCTTATAACTTCCTAACAAAAAAAAATTTTGTTTCCAAAATTGTGCTGATGTAAAGTAAACATGTGGGAAATGTTATTTATTAACTATTTTGTGTCACATATCTCTCTGGTTTAACAGAATAAAAATTCAAAATGTGAAAATTGCGAAATTTTCAAAATTTTCGCCAAATTTCCGTGTTTATCACAAATAAATGCAGAATTTATTGACCTAAATTTACCACTAACATGAAGCCCAATATGTCACGAAAAAACAATCTCAGAACCGCTAGGATCCGTTGAAGCGTTCCTGAGTTATTACCTCATAAAGGGACACTGGTCAGAATTGCAAAAAACGGCAAGGTCTTTAAGGTCAAAATAGGCTGGGTCTTGAAGGGGTTAAAATATCTTTATTTAGCTCCAAAAAGCATTCATTGTACAAGAACACTCCAAAACTTCTAACATGAACAGTAGTGTTTTGAAGAGGTTTTTGAGGAGGATTTTTGAGGTCCTCAAACAATGTGTAAACCCCTGAGAAAGCTAATGCGAAACGTGCATTGGGGTACTGGGCAGTGTGGTCTGTTACTGTGGAACATTGACTATGGTGACTGTTGGTGGGTAAGGGGTCCCTGCAAGACTTTCCTTTATAATAATTGAGGGTTTCCTTTATGTTATCAATTGTTATTTGGCTATTGCTGTCTAATATTTGGATACTTTTTGTGGGGTCATTCAATTAATAAACAAAGTGTTCATAATTCCCTCTAGACCAGACCTGGGCAAAGTGCAGGCCACATGAGGCCCTCTGGCTGTCTCAGTCCAGCCTGGCCTCCAGCCACTTCCTCCACCGATCAGCGTGTGAAACAGCTGACGCGATGACGTCATGTACCGCCGGAGAGTCAGCGCATGGGAGAGACAGCAACAGAAGCAGAAGCAGGGCACCTGGAACGGGACCGAGGTGAGTATTTGCTGTTTTTTTTTCATGTGTATGAACATGGGGATTCTATGGAATGAACATCGAGATTCTATGGTGGTGAACATGGAGATTCTATGGGGGAGAATATGAGGATTCTATGGGGTAAACATGGGGATTCTATGGGGTGAACATGGGGATTCTATGGGGTGAACATGGGGATTCCATGGGTGTGACATGCAGCACATGAGGAGGCTATGGGGGTGTCATGCTGCACATAGGGAGGATATGGGGTGTCATGCTGCACACAGGGAGGCCATGGGGGTGTCATGCTGCACACGGGGAGGCTATGGGGGTGTCATGCTGCACATGGGGAGGCTATGGGGGTATCATGCTGCACATGGGGAGGCTATGGGGGTGACATGCTGTACATGGTGAAGCTATGGGGGTATCATGCTGCACAAGGGGAGGCTATGGGGTGACATGCTGCATGTGGTGAGGCTATGGGAAGGCTGTATACTGTCTTGCAATATATGAGGAGGCTGTGTGGAGCTCATTCACTATATTGGGAGGCTGTGGAGGCCTCGTTCAGTATGTGGAGAGACTGGGGCTCATGCTGTATATAAGAAGGCTGTTTGGGGCTCATGCAGTTTATGGGGAGGTTATGTGGGGCCTCATGCAGTATATAGGGAAACTGGGGCTCATGCAGTACATGGGGAGGCTTTGTGGGGCTCATGCTGTACATGGAGAGGCTGTGTGGTGCTCATGCTATACATGGGGAGCATGTGTGGGGCTCATGCTGTTCATGGGGAGGCTTTGTGGGGCTCATTCTGTACATGAGGAGGCTGTGTAGGGCTCATGCTGTACATTGGGAGGCTGTGTGGGGCTCATGCTCTACATGGGGAGGCTTTGTGGGGATCATTCTGTACATGGGGAGGCTGTGTGGGGCTCATGCTGTACATGAGGAGGCTGTGTGGGGCTCATGCATTACATGGGGAGGCTGTGTGGGGCTCATGCTGTACATGGGGAGGCTGTGTGGGGCTCATGCTGTACATGGTGAGGCTGTGTGGGGCTCATGCTGTAGATGGGGAGACTGTGTGGGGCTCATGCTGTACATGGTGAGGCTGTGTGGGGCTCATGCTGTAGATGGGGAGACTGTGTTGGGCTCATGTTGTATATGGGGAGGCTGTGTGGAGCTCATGCCGCATATGTAGGGTACAAAGGTATATAAGGGGTGTCAGCATGCTTAATTATGCTCAATATTAAGTGATAAAATTAATATTAATATATTAACCCCATTACCCCCAAGGGTGGTTTGCACGTTAATGACCGGGCCAATTTTTACAATTCTGACCACTGTCCCTTTGTGAGGTTATAACTCTGGAACGCTTCAACGGATCCCAGTGATTCTGACATTGTTTTCTCGTGACATATTGTACTTCATGACTATGGTAAAAATTCTTTGATAGTACCTGCATTTATTTGTGAAAAAAACGGAAATTTGGCGAAAATTATGAAAATTTCGCAATTTTCCAACTTTGAATTTTTATGCAATTAAATCACAGAGATATGTCACACAAAATACTTAATAAGTAACATTTCCCACATGTCTACTTTACATCAGCACAATTTTGGAACCAAAATTTTTTTTTGTTAGGGAGTTACAAGGGTTAAAAGTTGACCAGCAATTTCTCATTTCTACAACACCATTTTTTTTTAGGGACCACATCTCATTTGAAGTCATTTTGAGGGGTCTATATGATAGAAAATACCGAAGTGTGACACTATTCTAAAAACTACACCCCTCAAGGTGCTCAAAACCATATTCAAGAAGTTTATTAACCCTTCTGGTGCTTCACAGGAATTTTTTGAATGTTTAAATAAAAATGAACATTTAACTTTTTTTCACAAAAAATTTAATTCAGCTCCAATTTGTTTAATTTTACCAAGGGTAACAGGAGAAAATAGACCCCAAACATTTTTGTACAATTTGTCCTGAGCACGACAATACCCCACATTTGGGGGTAAACCACTGTTTGGGCGCACGGCAGAGCTCGGAAACGAAGGAGTGCCATTTGACTTTTCAATGCAAAATTGACTGGAATTGAGATAGGACGCCATGTTTCGTTTGGAGAGCCCCTGATGTGCCTAAACATTGAAACCCCCCACAAGTGACACCATTCTGGAAAGTAGACCCCTTAAGGAACTTATCTAGATGTGTGGTGAGCACTTTGACCGACCAAGGGCTTCACAGAAGTTTATAATGCAGAGCCGTAAAAATAAAACAAAAATTTTTTCCCACAAAAATTATTTTTTTAGCCCCCAGTTTTGTATTTTCCCGAGGGTAACAGGAGAAAGTGGACCCCAAAATTTGTTGCCCAATTTGTCCTGAGTGCGATGATACACCATATGTGGGGGGAACCACTGTTTGGGCGCATGGGAGGGTTCGGAAGGGAAGGAGTGCCATTTGAATGCAGACTTAGATGGAATGGTCTGCAGGTGTCACATTGCGTTTGCAGAGCCCCTAATGTACCTAAACAGTAGAAACCCTCCACAAGTGACACCATTTTGGAAAGTAGACCCCCTAAGGAACTTATCTACATGTGTGGTGAGCACTTTGACCCACCAAGGGCTTCACAGAAGTTTATAATGGAGAGCCGTAAAAATAAAACAAAAATTTTTTCCCACAAAAATTATTTTTTAGCCCCCAGTTTTGTATTTTCCCGAGGGTAACAGGAGAAATTGGACCCCAAAATTTGTTGTCCAACTTGTTCTGAGTGCGCTGATATCCCATATGTGGGGGGGAACCACTGTTTGGGCGCATGGGAGGGCTCGGAAGGGAAGGAGCTCCATTTGGAATGCAGGCTTAGATGGAATGGTCTGCAGGTGTCACATTGCATTTGCAGAGCCCCTAATGTACCGAAACAGTAGAAACCCCCCACAAGTGACACCATTTTGAAAACTTGACCCCCTAAGGAACTCATCTAGATGTGTTGTGAGAGCTTTGAACCCCCAAGTGTTTCACTACAGTTTGTAACGCAGAGCCGTGAAAAGTGAAAAAAAAAATCTTTCCCCCAAAAATTATTTTTTAGCCCCCAGTTTTGTATTTTCCCGAGGGTATGAGGAGAAATTTGACCGCAAAAGTTGTTGTCCAATTTGTCCTGAGTACGCTGATACCCCATATGTTGGGGGGAACCACCGTTTGGGCGCATGGGAGGGCTCGGAAGGGAAGGAGTGCCATTTGGAATGCAGACTTAGATGGAATGGTCTGCAGGCGTCACATTGCGTTTGCAGAACCCCTAATGTACCTAAACAGTAGAAATCCCCCACAAGTGACCCCATATTGGAAACTAATCTTTTTTTTTCCCACAAAAATTATTTTTTAGCCCCCAGTTTTGTATTTTCCCAAGGGTAACAGGAGAAATTGGACCCCAAAAGTTGTTGTCCAATTTGTCCTCCTGAGTACGCTGATACCCCATATGTTGGGGTAAACCCCTGTTTGGGCACACGGGAGAGCTCGGAAGGGAAGAAGCACTGTTTTACTTTTTCAACGCAGAATTGGCTGGAATTGAGATCGGACGCCATGTCGCGTTTGGAGAGCCCCTGATGTGCCTAAACAGTGGAAACCCCCCAATTATAACTGAAACCCTAATCCAAACACACCCCTAACCCTAATCCCAACCCTATTCCCAACTGTAAATGTAATCTAAACCCTAACCGTAACTTTAGCCCCAACCCTAACTGTAGCCTTAACCCTAGCCCTAACCATAGCCCTAACCCTAACTTTAGCCCCAACCCTAACTGTAGCCTTAACCTTAGCCCTAACCATAGCCCTAACCCTAGCCCTAACCCTAGCCCTGACCCTAGCCCTAACCATAGCCCTAACCCTAGCCCTAACCCTAGCCCTAACCCTAGCCCTAACCCTAGCCCTAACCCTAGCCCTAGCCCAAACCCTAGCCCTAGCCCTAGCCCTAGCCCTAACCCTAGCCCTAATGGAAAAATGGAAATAAATACATTTTTTTAATTTTTCCCTAACTAAGGGGGTGATGAAGGGGGGTTTGATTTACTTTTATAGCGGGTTATTTAGCGGATTTTTATGATTGGCAGCCGTCAAACACGGAAAGACGCTTTTTATTGCAAAAAATATTTTTTGCGTTACCACATTTTGAGAGCTATAATTTTTCCATATTTTGGTTCACAGAGTCATGTGAGGTCTTGTTTTTTGCGGGACGAGTTGACGTTTTTATTGGTAACATTTTCGGGCACGTTACATTTTTTGATCGCTTTTTATTCCGATTTTTGCTAGGCAGAATGACCAAAAACCAGCTATTCATGAATTTCTTTTGGGGGAGGCGTTTATACCGTTCCGCGTTTGGTAAAATTGATAAATCAGTTTTATTCTTCGGGTCAGTACGATTACAGCGACACCTCATTTATATCATTTTTTAATGTTTTGGCGCTTTTATACGATAAAAACTATTTTATAGAAAAAATAATTATTTTTGCATCGCTTTATTCTCAGAACTATAACTTTTTTTTTTTTTTGCTGATGATGCTGTATGGTGGCTCATTTTTTGCGGGACAAGATGACGCTTTCAGCGGTATTATGGTTATTTATATCTGTCTTTTTGATCGCGTGTTATTCCACTTTTTGTTCGGCGGTATGATAATAAAGCGTTGTTTTTTGCCTCGTTTTTTTTTTTTTTCTTACGGTGTTTACTGAAGGGGTTAACTAGTGGGCCAGTTTTATAGGTCGGGCCGTTACGGACGCGGCGATACTAAATATGTGTACTTTTATTGTTTTTTTTTTATTTAGATAAAGAAATGTATTTAGGGGAATAATATATACAGTGGGGCAAAAAAGTATTTAGTCAGCAATAGTGCAAGTTCCACCACTTAAAAAGATGAGAGGCGTCTGTAATTTACATCATAGGTAGACCTCAACTATGGGAGACAAACTGAGAAAAAAAAATCCAGAAAATCACATTGTCTGTTTTTTTAACATTTTATTTGCATATTATGGTGGAAAATAAGTATTTGGTCAGAAACAAAATTTCATCTCAATACTTTGTAATATATCCTTTGTTGGCAATGACAGAGGTCAAACGTTTTCTGTAAGTCTTCACAAGGTTGCCACACACTGTTGTTGGTATGTTGGCCCATTCCTCCATGCAGATCTCCTCTAGAGCAGTGATATTTTTGGCTTTTCGCTTGGCAACACGGACTTTCAACTCCCTCCAAAGGTTTTCTATAGTGTTGAGATCTGCAGACTGACTAGGCCACTCCAGGACCTTGAAATGCTTCTTACGAAGCCACTCCTTCGTTGCCCTGGCGGTGTGCTTTGGATCATTGTCATGTTGAAAGGCCCAGCCACGTTTCATCTTCAATGCCCTTGCTGATGGAAGGAGGTTTGCACTCAAAATCTCACGATACATGGCCCCATTCATTCTTTCATGTACCCGGATCAGTCGTCCTGGCCCCTTTGCAGAGAAACAGCCCCAAAGCATGATGTTTCCACCACCATGCTTTACAGTAGGTATGGTGTTTGATGGATGCAACTCAGTATTCTTTTTCCTCCAAACACGACAAGTTGTGTTTCTACCAAACAGTTCCATTTTGGTTTCATCAGACCATAGGACATTCTCCCAAAACTCCTCTGGATCATCCAAATGCTCTCTAGCAAACTTCAGACGGGCCCGGACATGTACTGGCTTAAGCAGTGGGACACGTCTGGAACTGCAGGATCTGAGTCCATGGTGGCGTAGTGTGTTACTTATGGTAGGCCTTGTTACATTGGTCCCAGCTCTCTGCAGTTCATTCACTAGGTCCCCCCGCGTGGTTCTGGGATTTTTTGCTCACCGTTCTTGTGATCATTCTGTCCCCACGGGGTGGGATTTTGCGTGGAGCTCCAGATCGAGGGAGATTATCAGTGGTCTTATATGTCTTCCATTTTCTAATTATTGCTCCCACTGTTGATTTCTTCACTCCAAGCTGGTTGGCTATTGCAGATTCAGTCTTCCCAGCCTGGTGCAGGGCTACAATTTTGTTTCTGGTGTCCTTTGACAGCTCTTTGGTCTTCACCATAGTGGAGTTTGGAGTCAGACTGTTTGAGGGTGTGCACAGGTGTCTTTTTATACTGATAACAATTTTAAACAGGTGCCATTACTACAGGTAATGAGTGGAGGAAAGAGGAGATTCTTAAAGAAGAAGTTACAGGTCTGTGAGAGCCAGAAATCTTGATTGTTTGTTTCTGACCAAATACTTATTTTCCACCATAATATGCAAATAAAATGTTAAAAAAACAGACAATGTGATTTTCTGGATTTTTTTTTCTCAGTTTGCCTCCCATAGTTGAGGTCTACCTATGATGTAAATTACAGATGCCTCTCATCTTTTTAAGTGGTGGAACTTGCACTATTGCTGACTGACTAAATACTTTTTTGCCTCACTGTATATATTTTTTTCATTATTTAGGAATATTTTTTTTTAATTTTTTTTACACATTTTGAATTTTTTTTTTTTTACTTTTTTACATTGTCCCAGGGGGGGACATCACAGATCAGTGATCTGACAGTTTGCACAGCACTCTGTCAGATCACTGATCTGACATGCAGCGCTGCAGCCTTCACAGTGCCTGCTCTGAGCAGGCTCTGTGAAGCCACCTCCCTCCCTGCAGGACCCGGATCCGCGGCCATCTTGGATCCGGGGCTGGAGGAAGCAGGGAGGGAGGTGAGACCCTCGCAGCAACGCGATCACATCGCGTTGCTGCGCGGGGCTCAGGGAAGCCCGCAGGGAGCCCCCTCCCTGCGGGAAGCTTCCCTATACCGCCGGCACATCGCGATCATCTTTGATCGCGGTGTGCCAGGGGTTAATGTGCCGGGGGCGGTCCGTGACCGCTCCTGGCACATAGTGCCGGATGTCAGCTGCGATAAACAGCTGACACCCGGCCGCGATCGGCGGCGCTCCCCCCGTGAGCGCCGCCGATCGCGCTGGACGTACTATCCCGTCCATGGTCATGGGGGCCCACCCCACCTCGACGGGATAGTACGTCCCATGTCAGAAAGGGGTTAATATTGAGTATAATTAATTTCAAGCTATTAGTTCAGCCCTCCACAACAGTTATGGTCTCTCATGTGGCCCCTCGGGAAAATTAATTGCCGACCCCTGATCTAGACTATTCCTTCTTTGATTCCCTGAACATATTTAATATCCCGTGCAGGAATTTTCTCCCTCCCCCTCTTGTCTTCATTTATGAAGTCATTATGTTTTATTATTTATTTCATATTTGGATTGTCATGATGTTATTCACCTTTGACCACAATGTCTGTTTTTTTTCTGGTTTTATGGGGCTATCAATTTCCTTCTGTTTTTGTGTATTGTAGTTGCTAAAATTATATTTATTTCAGATAAAAAAAATTTGGTATTTTTGATTATCATACAGTTCATTTCTGTTTTTTTCCTCCTTTTTGCTCCATATACAGTGGGGCAAAAAAGTATTTAGTCAGTCAGCAATAGTGCAAGTTCCACCACTTAAAAAGATGAGAGGCGTCTGTAATTTACATCATAGGTAGACCTCAACTATGGGAGACCAACTGAGAAAAAAAAATCCAGAAAATCACATTGTCTGTTTATTTATCATTTTATTTGCATATTATGGTGGAAAATAAGTATTTGGTCAGAAACAAACAATCAAGATTTCTGGCTCTCCCAGACCTGTAACTTCTTCTTTAAGAGTCTCCTCTTTCCTCCACTCATTACCTGTAGTAATGGCACTTGTTTAAACTTGTTATCAGTATAAAAAGACACCTGTGCACACCCTCAAACAGTCTGACTCCAAACTCCACTATGGTGAAGACCAAAGAGCTGTCAAAGGACACCAGAAACAAAATTGTAGCCCTGCACCAGGCTGGGAAGACTGAATCTGCAATAGCCAACCAGCTTGGAGTGAAGAAATCAACAGTGGGAGCAATAATTAGAAAATGGAAGACATACAAGACCACTGATAATCTCCCTCGATCTGGGGCTCCACGCAAAATCCCACCCCGTGGGGTCAGAATGATCACAAGAACGGTGAGCAAAAATCCCAGAACCACGCGGGGGGACCTAGTGAATGAACTGCAGAGATCTGGGACCAATGTAACAAGGCCTACCATAAGTAACACACTACGCCACCATGGACTCAGATCCTGCAGTGCCAGACGTGTCCCACTGCTTAAGCCAGTACATGTCCGGGCCCGTCTGAAGTTTGCTAGAGAGCATTTGGATGATCCAGAGGAGTTTTGGGAGAATGTCCTATGGTCTGATGAAACCAAACTGGAACTGTTTGGTAGAAACACAACTTGTCATGTTTGGAGGAAAAAGAATACTGAGTTGCATCCATCAAACACCATACCTACTGTAAAGCATGGTGGTGGAAACATCATGCTTTGGGGCTGTTTCTCTGCAAAGGGGCCAGGACGACTGATCCGGGTACATGAAAGAATGAATGGGGCCATGTATCGTGAGATTTTGAGTGCAATCCTCCTTCCATCAGCAAGGGCATTGAAGATAAAACGTGGCTGGGTCTTTCAACATGACAATGATCCAAAGCACACCGCCAGGGCAACGAAGGAGTGGCTTCGTAAGAAGCGTTTCAACATCCTGGAGTGGCGTAGCCAGTCTCCAGATCTCAACCCTATAGAAAACCTTTGGAGGGAGTTGAAAGTCCGTGTTGCCAAGCGAAAAGCCAAAAACATCACTGCTCTAGAGGAGATCTGCATGGAGGAATGGGCCAACATACCAACAACAGTGTGTGGCAACCTTGTGAAGACTTACAGAAAACGTTTGACCTCTGTCATTGCCAACAAAGGATATATTACAAAGTATTGAGATTAAATTTTGTTTCTGACCAAATACTTATTTTCCACCATAATATGCAAATAAAATGTTAAAAAAAACAGACAATGTGATTTTCTGGATTTTTTTTTCTCAGTTTGTCTCCCATAGTTGAGGTCTACCTATGATGTAAATTACAGACGCCTCTCATCTTTTTAAGTGGTGGAAATTGCACTATTGCTGACTGACTAAATACTTTTTTGCCCCACTGTAACTTTAAGGGTAGGATAAATTTAACATTAAGAAATAGAATATCAAAAATAAAATCAAGAAAATCACATTATATAAATTTATTTGCATTTTGCAGTGAGAAATAAGTATTTGATCCCCTACCAACCATTAAGAGTTCTGGCACATACAGACCAGTTAGATACTCCTAATCAGCTCCTTACCTGCATTATAGGCAGCTGTCTTACATAGTCACCTTTATAAAAGACTCCTGTCCACAAACTCAATTAATCAGTCAGACTCTAACCTCTACAACATGGGCAAGACCAAAGAGCTTTATAAAGATGTCAGGGACAAGATCATAGACCTGCACAAAGCTGGAACGGGCTACAAAACTATAAGGAAGATGCTGGGTAAGAAAGAGGCAACTGTTGGTACAATAGTAAGAAAATGGAAGAAGTACAAAATGACAATTGACATCGATCTGGGGCATTATGCAAAATCTCACCTCATGGGTTATCCTTGATCATGAGGCAGGTGAGAGATCAGCCTAAAAAATGTCAGGTTTTGTTCAGGAAATTTCTGCAAGAAATCCTGACGTGTGCACATAGCCTCAAACTACAGGGGGGGGGACATGTTAATGATCTTAAGGCAGCTGGGACCACCATCACCAAGAAAACCATTGGTAACACATTACGCCATAAAGGTTTAAAATCCTGCAGTGCCTGCAAGGTCCATCTGCTCAAGAAGGCACATGTGCAGGCTCGTCTGGTTTGCCAATGAACACCAGGATGATTCTGTGAGTGATTGGGAAAAGGTGCTGTGGCCAGGTGAGACAAAAATTGAGGTCTTTGGCATTAACTCAATTCACCATGTTTGGAGGAAGAGACATGCTGCCTATGACCCAAAGAACACCATCCCCACTGTCAAGCATGGAGATGGAAACATTATGTTTTGGGGGTGTTTCTCTGCTAAGGACAGAGGACTACTTCACTGCATCAATGGGAGAATGGATGGAGCCACATACCGTAAAATCCTGAGCGACAACCACCTTCCCTCTGCCACGACATTATAAATTGGTCGTGGCTGGGTCTTCCAGCAAGACAATGACCCAAAACATACAGCCAGGGCAACAAAGGAGTGGCTCAAAAAGAAGCACCAGACCTTAATCACATAGAAAACTTATGGAGGGAGTTGAAGCTCCAAGTTGCCGAGTGACAGGCTCAAAATCTTAATAATTTAGAGATGATCTGCAAAGACGATTGGACCAAAATTCCTCCTGACATGTGCGCAAACCTCATCATCAACTACAAAAAAGTCTGACTGCTGTGTTTGCTAAAAAGGGTTTTGCCACCAAATATTAAGTTTGGTTTGCCAGAGGAATCAAATACTTATTTCTCACTGCAAAATGCAAATACATTTATATAATTTATACAATGTGCTATTCTCGATTTTATTTTTGATATTCTATATCTCAATGTTAAAGTTAACCTACCCTTAAAATTATAGACTGTTCCTGTCTTTGTCAGTGGGCAAACTTACAAAATTAGCAAGGGATCAAATACTTATTTCCCCCACTGTACGCATAATCATAGCCTAATAGAGATTCATCCAGTAGGTCAGATAATATTGTATGTAATATCATGTATTAGCCAGCAGGTGGTAGTGTTGCATGCTTGCACAGATACCAAGGCATATTTGGAAAAAAATGTATGTGATTGATATAATGTAACTGTTTTATGCTTTTGATCAAAGGGAAAGTCAACTACAATGCTGCCCTGTGCAAATTATATAATTTAAAGGTCTGAAACATTAGAATCTATGACCTAATAGAAATGTGATAGAATATTTTCTACATTACTCCAGCAATATAGCAATGTCCTGCAGCACTAATTTAGCCTAGGTCATCCATGAAACACTTGGATGATGCCAAGTCCTGCTATTGTCAGATAACTGCTTTGGTCCCATTGTATAGTTACACCAATCTGTTACAGCTGATGATGTAGCATGACACCTGTTGATTGCAGCGATAAACCAGTGACTACTGGACACAAGGGCTGTAATTCACTTTCCATCATATGAGGCTATAACTCCAAGTACAACCCCTGGCAAAAATGATGGAATCACCGGCCTTGGAGGATGTTCATTCAGTTGTTTAATTTTGTAGAAAAAAAGCAGATCACAGACATGGCACAAAACTAAAGTCATTTCATCTGGCAACTTTCTGGCTTTAAGAAACACTAAAAGAAATCAAGAACAAAAAATGTGGTAGTCAGTAATGGTTACTTTTTATAACCAAGCATAGGGGAAAAATTACGGAATCACTCAATTCTGAGGTAAAAATTATGGAATCATGAAAAACAAACAAACAAAAAAACCACTCCAAAACATCACTAGTATTTTGTTGCTCCACCTCTGGCTTTTATAACAGCTTGCAGTCTCTGAGGCATGGACTTAATGAGTGTCAAACAGGACTCTTCATCAATCTGGCTCCAACTCTCTGCTGTTGCCAGATCAGCTTTGCAGGTTGGAGCCTTGTCATGGACCATTTCCTTCAACTTCCACCAAAGATTTTCATTTGGATTGAGATCCGGACTATTTGCAGGCCATGACATTGAACTTATGTGTCTTTTTTCAAGGAATGTTTTCACAGTTTTTGCTCTATGGCATGATGCATTATCATCTTGAAAAATGATTTCATCATCCCCAAACATCCTTTCAATTGATGGGATAAGAAAAGAGTCCAAATTATCAACATAAACTTGTGCATTTATTGAAGATGTAATGACAGCCATCTCCCCAGTGCCTTTACCTGACATGCAGCCCTATATCATCAATGACTGTGGGAATTTGCATGTTCTCTTCAGGCAGTAATCTTTATAAATCTCATTGGAACGGCACCAAACAAAGGTTCCAGCATTATCACCTTGCCCAATGCAGATTCGTGATTCACCACGATTGCTTTTCCTTAGCCCCTTGTAACCTTGTTGTCTTCTGTTTAGGTGTTAATGATGGCTTTCGTTTAGCTTTTCTGTATGTAAATCCCATTTCCTTTAGGTGGTTTTTTACAGTTCTGTCACAGACGTTGACTCCAGTTTCCACCTATTCGTTCCTCATTTGTTTTGTTGTGCATTTCCTGTTATGGAGACATATTGCTTTAAGTTTCCGGTCTTGATGCTTTGATGTCTTTCTTGGTCTACCAGTATGTTTGCCTTTAACAACCTTCCCAAGTTGTTTGTATTTAGTCCAGATTTTAGACACAGCTGACTGTGAACAACCAACATCTTTTGCAACATTGAGTGATGATTTACGCTCTTTTAAGAGTTTGATAATCCTCTCCTTTGTTTCAATTGACATCTCTCCTGTTGGAGCTATGATTCATGTCAGTCCACTTGGTGCAACAGCTCTCCAAGGTGTGATCACTCCTTTTTAGATGCAGACTAGCGAGCAGATCTAATTTGATGCAGGTGTTAATTTTGGGTATGAAAATTTATGGGGTGATTCCACAATTTTTTCCTCAGAATTGAGTGACTCCATAATTTTTCCCCTATGCTCGGTTAAAAAAGTAACCATTATTGACTACCACATTTTTTGTTCTTGATTTCTTTTAGTGTTTCTTAAAACCAGAAAGTTGCCATTTGAAAATACTTTAGTTTTGTGCCATGTCTGTGATCTGGTTTTTTTCTACAAAATTAAACAACTGAATGAACATCCTCCAAGGCCGGTGATTCCATCATTTTTGCCAGGGGTTGGATGATCTAAACAACAGTAAGGGCATTCAAAGAGGAGTGGCAGACCCCACACGTGAATACAGGCGTTATGGAACGTAATTAGAGGCAGAATACACAATGATAATGATACACAATACTGCTGTCACGCCGTAAACGGCGATAAAGGGGCAGGACGGCGTACTGGGACCCGCACCTGTCCCTACCACTTAAATGGGGCCCTGGTTTTCCTTTATCTCGGGGGTACCTATGATGGTTAGGAGGCCCGAGCCACCAGCGTATCCCTGTCTCCTGTGCAGGCCCTATCAGGGGCCCCCCTTCATCCCAAAAGAGGTGGACTGCACCAGTGTAATAATACAACAAATAACAGGGTATACATACAAGGTAACTAAAAGTCTCAAACTCACCAAATGCTCACACAACCACAGAGGAAACACAGAGAAGGGAAGAGAAGGAATAAACTTAGGAAGGAAAACAGGTTTAACATGCAACCAAAACTGCAGACACCAATCTCTGTAAATAAACCTCCAACACCAACACTACGCTCCTTCAACCCCCAAGCCAGGCAGTAGAACTGATCACTGACAATAGCTGAAGTCAGGACTGGGTCTATATAGAGGATCAGATTACAAATTCCACTTCAGCTGAGAGAGACCCAGCTCTCAGCAACTCAGCAATAAGGCTAACTCCTGCACTGCTGGCACAAAGCAGCCAGGTCAGAATACAGGTTCTGTTCACTGTGTGTGAACGAGGCCGAGAGCGCTGCGGTTCTTTGGAACCTCTCTGTCGCGGTAGCCCCGTGACAACTGCTGTATGATTCCTATAAGTGTGTCCTAGAAGTGTGAAGATTAATTTTGAATTAAAACCAGAAGGATGTATACAGACTGTGCCCTGCTATCTGCCACCATCGCACTCTAACCAGCATGTCTATTCTTCCTATAGGTATGTTCATGCACCCAGCTCTCCAGTCCGCTCTCTTGCCTTGTCTGTCTATGAAGTGCACATAGTATATCACCCAGCTTTCCACACAGACTTTCCTCTGCTCCTAGCATTCACATGGTATGTTTATGCACCCAGCTCTCCAGCCCACTCTCCTGCCTAGTCTGTCTATGAAGTTCACATAGTACATCACCCAGCTTTCCACACAGACTTTCCTCTGCTCCTAGCATTCACATGGTATACCTTTCAGCTAACCCCAGCCTACCCTAGTGTTATTTATGACCTTGTTTACTCAGGCTTGATTGTATGCATCTGGTCCACCCTTAATTCTCTGACCAAGATGAGCAGAGACCACTCCTCTCTGCTTCACACCTGATTGCACATATTGCAATTGTACATATATTGCATAGCACAAGTCAAGTCTGCAATGACTTTAGTTTACACACAGAATGAGCAATGGACGGCACTAGAGAAGCATAAATCAATATGGACATTAACTCCTTAAAGAACATCCGAAAAATACGCAGGTGGCACGTATGTTCTGGGTATACGGGGCTCAGCACTGATAAGCAATCCACAGTAAATTCGATGGAACAAGAAAAGAAAACAGTGCGGCACTCACCCTTTTTGAAGCTGTGAAATCGTGCTCTTTATTGGAGAAAAATATATTTAAAACATCCGTTAGGACATCAGGTCAGTGAGAGGGTGCGGAGGTGGAGTGTGGACGACGGCCGTTTCGCACGGTATGTGCTTCAACGGGTCGTTTGTTTCCGTTTGTTTTCACTTTCACCCCTATAATCCTTCACTTTCTGCAAACTCCCCTAATCCCTAGTCCTAGTAAAGAACTGTTCATCTCCTCTTCAATCCATCTCACCTCCTCCTCAGAACTGTTCCTCAACATACAATCCAGTCTCCAAGCACAGACAGCCACCTCATGCCCGCTCCTGCTCCCACCTGCTAACACTTTCTCTGCTCCTTCTCACTGCTGGTGATATCTCTCCTGGTCCTCCTCACCACATCCCCACAGTCAGTTCTACCTCCCATCCACGCTCCATCACAAATTTCCGTAACCTCTCTAACCTTATACCCATTCGCCCAGCCCCCACTTCCCCAGTCCCACTAACAGGAGCTCTGTGGAACGCTCGCTCTGTCTGCAACAAGCTTTCCTACATCCACAATCTTTTTGTTACTACCAAACTTTCGTTCCTCGCATCACTGAAACCCGGCTCACCCCTTCTGACACAGCCTCTCCTGCTGCACTTTCCTATGGTGGCTTCCACCTTTCTCACACATCCTGCCCCAGCAGCAAGCATGGCGGAGGAGTTGGTTTTCTTCTGTCAGATAACTGCTCCTTCACCCCAATCCCACTGCCGCCCTCTGTTACCCTCCCTTCTTTTGAGGTGCACTCTGTGCGCATCTATTCCCCCACCAACCTCCAACTGGCTGTCATTTACCGCCCCCAAAAGCCAGCCACCACTTTCTTTGACCACTTCACCACCTGGCTACTTCACTTCCTTTCTGCGGACATCGCCACTATCATCATGGGCGACTTCAACATACCCATTGACACTTCCCTCTCAGCTGTCACTAAACTTCTATCTCTCACTTCCTCCTTCGGCCTCACCCAATGGTCTTCTGCAGCCACTCACAAAGATGGTCACACATTGGACCTCATCTTCACCCGCCTCTGCTCCCTATCTAACCTCTCTAACTCACATCTTCCTCTTTCTGACCACAGTCTACTCACATTCTCTTCCCTCTCCACTCCTTGTCTACAATCCCCACCCCACAAACTTGCACACCCTCGCAGAAATCTTAAACACCTTGATCTTCATTCACTCTCTGAATCCCTCCTCCCTCTCACAGACATAAGTTCCCTACACAATGCGGATGATGCTGCCGCTCTATATAACACCACAATAGCTGCAGCTTTGGAATCTCTTGCCTCTCTCACACACACCAAAGCTCACAAAATCAACAGACAGCCCTGGCACACCAGCCTAACCAAAGAACTGAGGCGAGCTTCCAGGGCTGCAGAGTGGAGATGGAAAAGATCCACTCCAACGAGCACTTTGTCGCATTCAAACAGTCACCGCTCTGCTTTCCGGCTGACCGACGCTCACAGCCAGTACAGGAGGAGTGCAGAGCGCAGCGCCGGAGACAGACAGCGGTAGGTAAGTATGTAGTGTTTGTTTTTTTTACTTTTAGGATGGTAACCAGGGTAAACATCGGGTTACTAAGCGCGGCCCTGCGCTTAGTTACCCGATGTTTACCCTGGTTACCAGTGAAGACATCGCTGGATCGGTGTCACACACGCCGATCCAGCGATGTCAGCAGCAGTCCAGCGACGAAATAAAGTTCTGGACTTTATTCAGCGACCAACGATCTCCCAGCAGGGGCCTGATCGTTGGTCGCTGTCACACATAACGATTTCATTAACGATATCGTTGCTACGTCACAAAAAGCAACGATATCGTTAACAATATCGTTATGTGTGAAGGTACCTTAAGAAGAGGTATAGATATTCCTATACAAGATGTAGGGAACCTTTTTTTCTGCCAAGGGCCATTTGCATATTTATTATATAATTCGCTGGCCATCAGCTGCAAAATTATCCTGCTATATTTGGTCAAACAATTAACTCATCCCTCATGTGATGACTGCAACCACTGCTCTTTGATGAGGAGTGTGATATCACGTGGTATTGATGATGTTGCTACTCATAGCTTCTTTTCTAGGTTAGCTTTCCATCAGTCTGGAGTACAGGCAACTCATTGCAAAGGACTGATGATAAGTTTTGTAAAGGACTGATGTTCTGAATACAGATGCAGGCTCGGACTGGCCCATAGGAGAACAGGGGAATCTCCCGGTGGGCCCCAGTGCAAACATGGGCCCCCAATCCCACTATATGGGAAGTACTTGGCATAATTCCCATGATTTACTGTGTACAGAAAAAAAGCAGCAAAACCAAACTAGTTTAGTATTATATAGCGATACAGGTAAATTTGTGAACGAGTGTAGTGTAATATTTCTATGCAGGTGAAAAGTGGGCCCCCAAAGTCAAAGTTACTGGTGGGCCCTTGGCACACCAGTCCGACACTGTGTATATAACACTGTATGTCTCCTCAAAGTGGGAAATTCCTCAGTTCTCACATAATGTTTATAGAACTTAAGCAGTGAAAGGTCTGCTGTATACATCACATAGGATATACCGAGACTGCTGAGTACATCACATAGATGTCACGCAATGCCTTGGGACTGTGGGCACTAACCAGGTCCCTAGAACTCCTGAAGGTGGAGATGTCAGGTTCACATGCCTTGCTTCAACCTTTATCTGTCCACTACCCCACCCAGGGAGGTGGGAAGCTGAAGTGTATAGGAAAACACTAACCAGATAAACAGAGGAACATGGACATGGATAAATGAAAACAACAATCATACAAAATACTCTCACCAAACAACAGGGTTGAACACAGGAGAGTAAAAGAAAGGAGAAACCAAATAGGAAAGGATGAGGATGTGCATACAAATAAAACTCCAAGCAACAATCTCCTGAACAATTCTTCAAACACCAACTCCAACCATGAACTACACCTCCATAGGAGAAACTGAGATTGCTGTACACATCAAATAGAAGACACTGAGACTGTTATATATACATCACATGGGAGAATCTGGGGCTGTTGTATATACATCACAGAGGAGACACGGGCTGTTGCACTTACATTGCATAGGAGACACTTGGACTGCTATTTATACTCATCACATGAGAGACTCTGAGACTGGTGAACATACATCACATAGCAGATACTGAGGCTGATGTATATGCATCACATAGGAGACACTGGTGCTGGTACATATTTATAAAATAGAACACTGGACTAGTGTATATGCATCACATAGGAGACACTGTGGCTGGTGAATATACATCACATAGGAGACAGTTGCTGAAACACATATATCACATAGGAGACATTGGAAATGCTGTATAGACAACACATGAGAGACACTGGGATTGATGCATATACATCACATTGGAGACACTGGGACTGGTCCATATACAGTACATCACATTGGGGAGAATGGCACTGTGGTATATACATCACATAGGATATATCAAGACCGCTGTATACATCCCATTGGATGAACCAATTCTGCTGTATATACATCACATGGAGGATACTGAATGCTTTAGATATATCACAAAGATGATACTAGGACTGTGGTATACATCACATGGGAGATACTGAGACTGCTGTGCATACATAACCTAGGAGACACTGGGCTGTTGTATATACATCACATTGGAAACACTGGAGCTAGTGCATATACATGAAATAGGAGACACTGGGGCTGGTGTTAATACATCACTGGTGCTAGTGCATATACATCAAATAGGAGACATTGTGTCTGCTATATATACATGCAGGGTGACACCAGGGCTGGCGTATATACATCACTTAGGAGACAGTGGAGGTGGTGAATATACATCACAAAGGAGACAATGGCTGGTGCAGATACATCACATAGGAGACACTGGGACTGATATATATATATATATATATATATATATATATATAGTACAGACCAAAAGTTTGGACACACCTTCTCATTTAAAGATTTTTCTGTATTTTCGTGACTATAAAAATTGTACATTCACACTGAAGGCATCAAAACTATGAATTAACACATGTGGAATTATATACTTAACAAAAAAGTGTGAAACAACTGATAATATGTCTTATATTCTAGGTTCTTCAAAGTAGCTACATTTTGCTTTGATGACTGCTTTGCACACTCTTGGCATTCTCTTGATGAGCTTCAAGAGGTAGTCACCGGAAATGGTCTTCCAACAATCTTGAAGGAGTTCCCAGAGATGCTTAGCACTTGTTGGCCCTTTTGTCTTCACTCTGCGGTCCAGCTCACCCCATACCATCTCGATTGGGTTCAGGTCTGGTGACTGTGGAGACCAGGTCATCTGGCGTAGCACCCCATCACTCTCCTTCTTGGTCAAATAGCCCTTATGTGAGATACTTAGAGCTCCTAGAGTGAACCTGCAGATCCACGGCAACGAACCTCCCATGGGTGAGCTAGCCAGATAGATCACCCCTAAACAGTGAGCATTAGGAACAGGCCCGAGGGAGACTATCGCCACGGAAGCTGGCACCTCGGAACAAGCAGTAGGAGATCCCAAAGAAAGGAGCGATGGGTAAGACAGACTAGGGAAAACAGGATGCAGGGTGGATTGGTATGGTAGAGACACAAGGAAAACAGGAGAAGCAGGGAGGAGAGCGGTAATGGGGTAGGAAGGCGGAACTAGATAGTTGAAGGGAAAGAGTGGTAACAGGACGGACTGAGCAGGACGGCGAAGCAAGGAAAGCTAGGAACGGTGAGGAAGCTAGGCTGGCTGGCCTGAGAGAGACACAGGACAGACCAAGCAGAGACAAAGGAGGACCTGGGTCAAAAGAGCACAAATTACAGACAGGCAAGGGATAGAGGAAGGAGTAACCTTAAATACCAGACATGCAAGGGAACTTCCGGGTCAGGATCCAGGAGTGGAGGCACAGAACACCTGTAAAACAAAAGGAGGAAGTGCGCATGCACAAAGAGAGCAGGAGCGTGAGGTGCGCACGCGCACCCAACGTGAACCAGGAAGAAGCGGGTCCTCAGGGAGAGGAAGGATGCGAGGCTGCAGGGAGAGTGCAACGGAGCCGGTGAGTATACCGGCGAGCGGTGACAAAAGTGACAGGCATGGCGGCAGGTACAGGGAACGTGACACCTTAGACAAACTGGAGGTGTGTTTGGGGTCATTGTCCTGTTGAAAAATAAATTATGGTCCAACTAAACGCAAACCGGAAGGAATAGCATGCCGCTGCAAGATGCTGTGGTAGCCATGCTAGTTCAGTATGCCTTCAATTTTGAATAAATCCCCAACAGTGTCACCAGCAAAGCACCCCCACACCATCACACCTCCTCCTCCATGCTTCACGTTGAGAACCAGGCATGTAGAGTCCCTCCGTTTACCTTTTCTGCTTCGCACAAAGACACGGAGGTTGGAACCAAAGATCTCAAATTTGGACTCTTCAGACAAAAGCAGAGATTTCCACTGGTCTAATGTCGATTCCTTGTGTTCTTTAGCCCAAACAGGTCTCTTATGCTTGCTGCCTGTCCTTAGCAGTGGTTTCCTAGCAGCTATTTTACCAGGAAGGCCTGCTGCACAAAGTCTCCTCTTAACAGTTGTTGTAGAGATGTGTCTGCTGCTAGAACTATGTGTGGCATTGACCTGGTCTCTAATCTGAGCTGCTGTTAACCTGCGATTTCTGAGGCTGGTGACTCGTATAAACTTATCCACAGAAGCAGAGGTGACTCTTGGTCTTCCTTTCCTGGGGTGGTTCTCATGTGAGCCGTTTTTTTTGTAGCGCTTGATGGTTTTTGCCACTGCACTTGGGGACACTTTCAAAGCTTTCCCAATTTTTCGGGCTGACTGACCTTCATTTCTTAAAGTAATGATGGACACTCGTTTTTCTTTACTTTTTTCTTGCCATAATACAAATTCTAACAGTCTATTCAGTAGGACTATCAGCTGTGTATCCACCAGACTTCGGCACAACACAACTGATGGTCCCAACACCATTTATAAGGCAAGAAATCCCACTTATTAAATCTGACAGGGCACACTTGTAAAGCGAAAACCATTCCTGATGACTACCTCTTGAAGCTCATCAAGAGAATGCCAAAAGTGTGCAAAGCAGTCATCAAAGCAAAAGGTGGCTCCTTTGAATAACCTAGAATATAAGACATATTTTCAATTTTTTCACACTTTTTTGTTAAGCATATAATTCCACATTTATTAATTCGTAGTTTTGATGTCTTCAATGTGAATGTACAATTTTCATAGTCATGAAAATACAAAAAAAATCTTTAAATGAGAAGGTGTGTCCAAACTTTTGATCTGTAATGTACATCACATAGGATACACTGTGACTGGTTCATGTACATCACATAAGAGACTGGTACATATGTGTCAGCAAGGAGACATGGGTTGGTGCATATACATCACCTAGGTGACACAGGGGATTGTGTACATACATCACATACGAGACACTGAGATACTGAGAAATATGTGATCTGTTTTAAGAAGAGGAGTGAAGTCAGTGCTGATTGGCTGCAGGGATCGTGACAGAGAAAGCAAGTGCTGACACCGCTGGAACGGTGCCAGCACTGGAGATGAGTATAGGTGTTACTCTTTTACAAGGGGAAAACATTGGGATTGTGAGGAGTTATCCGAGCCTGTGGACAAGCCCTTTAAGTGTAGATTGTTATGATGAGTGATCAGATGAATTGCAAAAAAACTGCAGTCTGTCTTCGCCATGGAAATTAACTTAGGGTACCGTCACACAGTGAAATTTTGATCGCTACAACGGTACGATCCGTGACGCTCCAGCGTCGTAACAATATCGCTCCAGCGTCGTAGACTGCTGTCACACTTTGCAATGTACGACGCTGGAGCGATAATTTCATGACGTATGTGCGATGTAGAAGCTGTTGGTTACTATGCGCACATCGTATACGATATATGTTACACCATGCGATCATGCCGTCACAGCGGGACACTAGACGACGAAAGAAAGTTTCAAACGATCTGCTACGACGTACGATTCTCAGCGGGGTTCCTGATCGCAGGAGCGTGTCAGACATTGCGATATCGCTCGAACGTCACGGATATATCGCTCGAACGTCACGAATCGTGCCGTCGTAGCGATCAAAATTTCACTGTGTGACGGTACCCTTAATCACAAAAACCTCATTCAAACCAAATTAGTCAATTACTCAAGAAAGTCAAGCAAGTGCTAGGACATCTGAAGAGGATTCTGGTCTGGGATTAGTTCAACACCAATGCAGAGCTCCCTCAGGAATGGCAGCAGGCAGGTGTTAGTGCATCTGCACAAAATGAGGTGAAGTCGTTTGGAGGCTGCCTGGTGTCAAGAAGTTCAGCAAGTAAGCCACTTCTCTCTCAGAAAAACATCAAGGACAGACTGACAATTTGCAGAAAGTACATGGATTTGACTGCAGAAGGCTGGGGTAAAGTTATTTTCTCTGATGTAGACTGTTCCCTTCAGACTGTTTGGGACTTATAGCAGAATGGTTTTGCAGAGAAGAAACGTTGAGTGTGGACTGATGAAATACCAACAGTACATTCTGAGACCATTCATGTGTGGGGGCTTTTATCCATGGAGGGGGTTCACTCACAATTTTGATTAACAACACTGCCATGAATAAAGAATGAGCTCTAACATCCTCCAAGCACAGCTTCTCCCAACAATCCAGTAGCAATTTGGAAATGATCAATGCTTTTTCCAGCATGATGGAGACCATGTCGCAAGGCAAAAATGATAAGCAAGTGACTCGGTGAACTTGGGTCCTTGTCAAGGAAACTCCCCAGATCTCAATCCAATTGAGAACCTGTGGTCAATCCTCAAAAGCAAGTGGACAAACAAAAACACAGAAATTGTGATAAATTCTAAGCCAAGAATGGGTTGTCATTAGTGTTGAGCATTCCGATACCGCAAGTATCGGGTATCGGCCGATATTTGCGGTATCGGAATTCCGATACTGAATTCCGATACTTCCCGCGTATCGGATACCGGAATCGGAAGTTCCCAGAATTCAAATTGAACGCAGCAGCCAATGAGGAATGAATGAAAGTGTGGGCACATCCTGTTTAGCATGGTGGGCATGTAAGTACTGGCAAGGCTGGGATTGGCTGCTGAAATGATGTCACTCTGCACTATAAAAAAGCGCTGCCGCCATTTTGCGCTCACTCTGCTGTGATTTCAGTTAGGGACAGGACGCTGTGTTCTAACTGAGGGCCAGTTGAGCTTGCTAATTGCTTTATTTTCCTTTCCAAAGGCTAATTTAGCAAAACGCTGTGTGTTCTTCACTGTTCACCTTGCTCTTGCCTTGCAGCGCTGTTTTAACAGCGTTCTGCAAGGTCTCTGTGTGTGTGTGCAGCTCACTCTGTAGTCTGTGTCCAGCCATATACCCGGTTGTATTCAGCTCAGGGGGGGTTCACACTGCCTCACACAGTTGTTCTTTTTTGCTCTTAGTGCAGCCTGCTGCACATTTTTTCTCAAATTTCCTATTAGTGTTTTTCCACCAGTCTCCAGCTCTATTGTGGAAAAACACTACATAGGATAACCTAGAGGGGGGTTTTTGGGCCTTGCAGCGCTGTTTACGGCTGTCTGCACGGTCTCCGTGTGAGCCCAGCTCGCCCTGTAGTCTGTGTGCAGCCATAGCCGGTTGGATTCAGCTCAGGGTTCGTTACTGGCTCATACCTTGAGAAAAATTTTCCTTTTTTTCAAATAGTGCAGCCTGTTTAAAATTTGGAAAAAAAAATTCCTATTAGTGTCTTTCCACTCGTATCCAGCTAAATAGTGGAAAAACACTATATAGGATAACCTAGAGGAGGGTTTTTTGGCCTTGCAGCGCCGTTTACGGCTGTCTGCACGGTCTCCGTGTGAGCCCAGCTCGCCCTGTAGTCTGTGTGCAGCTATAGCCGGTTGGATTCAGCTCAGGGTTCGTTACTGGCTCATACCTTGCGAAAAATTTTCCTTTTTTTTCAAATAGTGCAGCCTGTTTAAAATTTGACAAAAAAAAATCCTATAAGTGTCTTTCCACTCGTATCCAGCTAAATAGTGGAAAAACACTATATAGGATAACCTAGAGGAGGGTTTTTTGGCCTTGCAGCGCCGTTTACGGCTGTCTGCACGGTCTCCGTGTGAGCCCAGCTCGCCCTGTAGTCTGTGTGCAGCCATAGCCGGTTGGATTCAGCTCAGGGTTCGTTACTGGCTCATACCTTGAGAAAAATTTTCCTTTTTTTGAAATAGTGCAGCCTGTTTAAAATTTGAAAAAAAAAAAATTCCTATTAGTGTCTTTCCACCAGTCTCCAGCTCAATTGTGGAAAAACACTACATAGGATAACCCAGAGGGTTTTTTTGGGGCCTTGCAGCGCCGTTTACGGCTGTCTGCACGGTCTCTGTGTGAGCGCAGCTCGCCCTGTAGTCTGTGTGCAGCCATAGCCGGTTGGATTCAGCTCAGGGTGCGTTACTGCCTCATACCTTGAAAAACAATTTCCTTTTTTTCAAATAGTGCAGCCAGTTTAAAATTTGAAAAAAAAAATTCCTATTAGTGTCTTTCCACTTGTATCCAGCTAAATAGTGGAAAAACACTATATAGGATAACCTAGAGGAGGGTTTTTTGGCCTTGCAGCGCCGTTTACGGCTGTCTGCACGGTCTCCGTGTGATTTAAACTAGCTCTGTAGCCCGATCTGCACCAAAAAAAAAGTTAAGTTCACCAAACACAACTTAACACTTGTGTAGGCCACATTTGAAAAATAATAAAGTTTAGTCCACAATTTACAACATTAGTGTTTCTTACACCTGTTAGGAGGAGCATTACAGGAATAAGCACACTAAGGCCTTAGTACTTTTCTGCTTATCTTTATCTGTCAACCAAGATGAAGAGGGCAGGGAGTAAGGCACGTGGGCGTGGGCGCGGAGCAGGGAGAGGAGCAGGGAGAGGACGTGGTGATTCTGTGCCTGCTGCGGGCGCCGGTGACTCGTCGTCACTCAGTTTCAGCAGGGAACAGTCCTTCATGCGCAGCTTTGTCGGAGAGCGCCGTGCACCGCTGCTGCGTGAAGACCAAATTGAAGCCGTTGTCGGGTGGATGGCAGCTAACGCCTCGGCATCGACTTCAGTTAGTGCCACATCCTCTCAGGCACAGAGCACTGGAGAGCAGCCATCTGTCTCTTCACCACCTGCCAAATTGGCCAGGCAGTCAGAGAGCCCAGGACAGGAGCCGTCTCTACTTCTGTTCTCTGAATCTCTTGGCTTGGAAACAGGGGGCCAGCCAAGCAGCATTGGAGAAATGGAAGAAGAGGCAGTGTGCAGTGATGCCCAACACCTTTTTCTCTCTGACTCTGAAGAGGCAGGTGGGCCAGTGCCTCCGGTGACCACAGCGCAGTACGCATCTGATGATGAAACTCAGGTGCCGCTTTCTCGTGCGTACTGTGCTGCTGAGACTACCCAGGAGGAGCAGTTGGTGGCAGAGGGTAGTGGAGATGATGAGGTCCTTGACCCATCGTGGCGTGAGGAACAGGAAGGTGGTGGGAGCAGCTCAGAGGAAGAGCTTCCTCTTACGGGCCAAAGAGGGAGAGGGAGGGGGAAGACTGCGGAGCCTGTAGCCTCCACTTTGGCACCCGTTAGGAGCCTGTCTCTTTCCAAAGCCAAAAAGGGCGCTCCCAAGACTTGCAGTGCCTGGTCCTTTTTTGACACAGTTGCAGATGACATTTGTTTTGTCAAATGCAAGCTGTGTCATCATAAAGTAAAAAGAGGGAAAAATGTCAGCAACCTCAATACCACAAATATGTGGAAACATGTGCGGACCAGGCACGCGGTGGAGTTACAGAAACACACTGAAGATGTAGGCCAACCAACAGCGGCAGCTACCACCTCTTCAGCTCGTGTTGCCTCTTCCTCCAGCTCACGCACAGCTGGTTTGGCTTCCTCCCAGAGACCTTGTGTAATTCCACCCACAGCACCACCTTCCCAGTCATCCTCACACTCCCAGTCTACTCTACAGCCATCGGTAGTACAGGCATGGGAGAAAAGGCGGGCATTCTCGGCCAACCACCCCCGAGCACAGGCTCTGAATGCAGGCATTGCCAAACTGTTGTCCCTGGAAATGCTCTCGTTCAGGCTGGTGGAGACTGACAGCTTCCGTGACTTGATGGCATTGGCAGTCCCACAGTACAAGGTGCCCAGCCGCTTTTACTTCAGCAGGCAGGCTGTCCCTGCCCTGCACAGGCATGTTGAGGCAAACATAAAACATGCGCTACTGAACGCCGTCAGTAGCAAGGTCCACCTCACCACCGATGCGTGGACCAGTCAGCATGGACAGGGGCGATATGTTTCCCTCACTGCCCATTGGGTTAATGTTGTTGAGCCAGGTACAGATCGTGCGAGTGGCGCAGGACGTGTCCTGCCCACTCCAAGGATTGCAGGAATCCAGTCTGTACGCATCGACTCCTCCTCTTACACCAGTTCCTCTGATTCCTCTCTGCAGGATCCGTCACAGTCCACCCCCACATGGACCCGTGAACGTTTACCTATGACCGACATGAGCACAGCCGTGGCCAAACGTCAGCAGGCCGTCTTGAAACTAGTTTCATTGGGGCATCGAAGCCACACAGCGCAGGAGCTCTGGAATGCCATCAAGCAGGAGAGCGATGTGTGGTTACTGCCAGCGAATCTCCAGCCAAGCATGGTAGTGTGTGACAATGGCCGAAATCTGGTGGCAGCTTTGGCCCTTGGCAACCTCACTCACATCTTATGTCTGGCACATGTGCTCAATTTGGTTGTGCAGAGTTTTCTGAGGGACTATCCGGATCTTGATGCCCTGCTGCACAAGGTCCGCCTAGAGTGTGCTCACTTGCGGCGTTCCAGCTTGGCCAGATCCCGCATTGCTGCTCTGCAGCGCCGATTCCGCCTTCCGGAACACCGCATCATATGTGACCTACCTACCCGGTGGAATTCCACGTTACATATGTTGGAGCGGTTGTGTGAGCAGCAGCAAGCAGTTATGGAGTACCAGCTGCATCAGGCGCAAAGAAGTTGCAGTCAGCGCCGATCAGACTTCACAACCACAGAGTGGGCCACTATGAAGGACGTCTGCCAGGTTTTGCGTCCTTTTGATTATTCCACGCGGATGGCAAGTGCAGATGATGCACTAGTCAGCATGACTGTCCCCCTTATCTGCCTGCTTCAGCAAACTTTGCAAGGGTTAAGGGATGATGTGGTGGAAGAGGTGGAGGATGAGGAGTCACCTTTTCCATCAGCTTCTGGAGAGTCAGCGCCACGTGGTTCCTCACAAAGGGGTACGCAGGGGCCAATTTGTGAGGAGGATGAGGAGGAGTCAATGGAGGAGGAAGAGCTCCGTCCAGAGGAGGGAGCGACACAATTGTCCAGTGGTCAGTGTGTACAGCGAGGGTGGGGTGATGACGAGCGGGCAGAGATCATGTCTCAAGCAGGGGACAGCGTTTCTGGGCCAGTTGGCACTCTGCAGCACATGGTGGATTTCATGCTGCAGTGCCTGAGAAACGACCGCCGCATCGACCACATTCTCAACATGCCTGATTATTGGGTGTTCACCCTCCTCGATCCTCGCTACCGGGACAACGTCCAAAACCTCATCCCTGCGTTGACCCGGGAGCGTAAATTGCGGGAGTACCACGACACACTGGTGAATTCCATCATCTTCTCCTGTCCAACTGAGAGGAGTGCTGCTAGTGCTTTACAAAGCAGCTCAGTGCGTCGAGGCAGTGGGGGAGGCTCTGCCCAAAGAGGGAGCAGAAGCAGTGCCTCTGCCCAAGGCAAGCCCAGTATGGCACAACTCTGGCACACTTTTGTGTGCCCGCCCCAAATGTCTACACCATCACCGGCGGCTCCAGTCAGCAGGAGGCAACGGTTCCGTCAGATGGTGACAGACTACATGGCTTGCCCTCTTACTGTACTCCCAGACGGCTCTTCCCCGTTCAAGTTTTGGGTCTCTAAGCTGGATACATGGCCAGAGCTAAGCCAGTATGCATTGGAGGTGCTGGCTTGCCCTGCGGCTAGTGTCTTATCGGAACGTGTCTTTAGTGCCGCAGGTGGTGTACTAACAGACCGTCGCATGCGACTATCCTCCGATAACGTTGACCGGCTTACTTTCCTGAAAATGAACCAGGCCTGGATCTCGCAGGAATTTGCCACTCCTCTGCCTGATTAAGTAATTGGGTGTCATCCAGGTCTCCTGCTGTGTTCATCTTTCTACCACCTGAACTGCTATTCCTGGGCTCCAACACCGCCAGTTGCGGCTCAGAAGTGCAGGCTGCACAGTAAAAACATACGACCCAGTGTTATTGGGTTTCAGTAACGTCAGCTGATCCCCAGCTGTGTAGCCGGCAATGTGTCCTGCGACCGCCACGCTGGCACAACAACCTAAATGTAAGGGAACCTGTCCCCCCCCCCCCCGTCGTTTGTTACTGAAAGAGCCATCTTGTGCAGCAGTAATGCTGCACAAGGAAAAGGTAGCTTTTTTTTTTTTAGCTCTTTGCACACGCAGAACTTAACACTTATAAAATGTGTTCACTGATACCGTTATACCGTCCCGGAGCTGGGACTTTCCTTCGTAATGTGACGCAGCACAGCCGTCATTCCTACCCCCTTGGTGCCATGCGCTGCCTCCTCAGCGTTGTTTTAAGCTGTCACGGAGCCTGCGCTGTTCTGTTATCCCTTGGGCATGCCCTATTTGCGCTGCCTGTCTTCTGACATAATTTGGTGTCAGGCTGGCTGCGCCTGTGCGGCCGCGGTGCCCGAGATCCCGCCTCGCAGTGTCTTCTGATTGAGTCACACTGCGGGCCTGGGATCCATGGGCATGCGCAGTGCATATCTTCCCCTCGGGCTCTCGCTCATTTCCCTCCGCCTTCTTTAGACTGTGCGCCGTCAGCTGATCCCTAGCATGCCACGGCCGTGACACCGCACAGTCTGAAGAAGAGGGAAGGAGGGGAGTGAGAGTCGAGGTTATGCACTGTGCATGCCCATGGTTCCAAGGCCCGCAGTGGGATTACGTTAGATGAGACTGCGAGGTGGGATCTGGAGCAGCGTGGACGCACAGGCACTGACAGCCTGACACCAAATTATGTCAGATGACAGGCAGCGCTAATTGGGCATGGCCAAGGGCTAACAGAACAGCGCAGGCTCCGTGACAGCTTAAAACAACGCTGAGGAGGCAGCGCACGGCATCAAGGGGATAGGAATGACAGCTGTGCTGTGTCCCATTACGAAGGAAATTCGCACCTCCGGAACGGTTTAACGGTATAAAGGGACACATTTTTAGTGTTTACTTCGGTGTTTGCAAGGAGCATAATTAAAAGAGCAACCTTTTCCTTTTGCATCCTTAGTGCTGCACAACATGGCTCTTTCAGCTACAAACGTCTTGGGGGGGGGTTAAAGGTTTCCTTTCAACTTGCTCCAATCAGGCTTCGGCCTACACTCTGTTCCTCTGCTCCTCCTGCTGTCCCTGGGCTCTAACACCGCCAGTTGGTGCCTGGAAGTGCTGTGTGCACAGTCAACAGTCGCTCCTCTGTTATTGGGGTTCAGTAACGTCAGCTGATCCCCAGCTGTGTGTGCGGCAATACCTCCAATCTGCTCCTCCTGCTGTCCCTGGGCTCTAACACCGCCAGTTGGTGCCTGGAAGTGCTGTGTGCACAGTCAACAGTCGCTCCTCTGTTATTGGGGTTCAGTAACGTCAGCTGATCCCCAGCTGTGTGTGCGGCAATACCTCCAATCTGCTCCTCCTGCTGTCCCTGGGCTCTAACACCGCCAGTTGGTGCCTGGAAGTGCTGTGTGCACAGTCAACAGTCGCTCCTCTGTTATTGGGGTTCAGTAACGTCAGCTGATCCCCAGCTGTGTATCCGGCAACGTGTCATGCGACCGCCACGCTGGCACAACTAAAATGTAAGGGGACCTGTCCCCCCCCCCCCCTAGGCGTTTGTTACTGAAAGAGCCACCATGTGCAGCACTAATACTGCACAAGGGAAAGGTCGCTCTTGAAATTATGCTCCTTGCAAACGCTGAACTACACACTCATGTAATGTGTCCCCTCACACCGTCCAACCGTCCCGGAGGTGGGACTTTCCTTTGTAATGTGACGCAGCACAGCCGTCATTGCTACCCCCTTGGCACCGTGCGCTGCCTCCTTAGCGTTGTTTGATTCCGTCATGGACCCTGCGCTGTTATGTTATCCCTTGGCCATGCACAGTTTGCGCTGCCTGTCCTCTGACATCATTTGTTGTCGTCCTGGCTGCGCCTGTGCGTCCACGCTGCCCGAAATCACACCTCGCAGTGTCGTCTAATGTGATCCCACAGTGGGCCTGGTATCCATGGCCATGCGCAGTGCATATACTAGCCTCTCACTCCCCTTCTTCACGCTTCTTCAGACTAGGCGGCGTCAGCTGATCCCTAATAGCATGCCACGGCCGTGACGCCGCACAGTCTGAAGAAGCAGGAAGGAGGTGAGTGAGAGGCGATGATATGCACTGCGCATGCCCATGGATCCCTGGCCCGCAGTGGGACTACATTAGATGACACTGCAAGGTTGGATCTCGGGCAGCTTGGACGCACAGGCACTGCCAGCCTGACACCTACATGATGTCAGAAGACGGGCACCGCTAACTGTGCATGGCCAAGGGATAACATTACAGCGCGGGCTCCGTGACAGAACCAAACAACGTTGAGGAGGTGGCGCCCGGCACCAAGGGGGTTGGAATGACGGCTGTGCTGTGTCACATTACAAAGGAAAGTCCCACTTCCGGGATGGTTTGACGGTGTGAGGGGACACATTATATGAGTGTGTACTTCAGCGTTTGCAAGGAGCATAATTTTCGGAACAACCATTTTCCATGTGCAGTATTACTGCTGTACAAGATGGCTCTTTCAGCAACAAATGCCTGGGGGGGGGGGGGGTTAAAGGTTCCCTTTCAACTTGCTCCACTGCAGGCTTCGGCCTACACTCTGCTCCTCTTTGATTCCCTGGGTTTCAACACTGTCAGTTGCCACCTGGAAGTGTTGTCTACACAGAAAAAACACTAGGTGATGTGTCAGTGGGGTTCAGCACCGCCAGCTGTTCCCCTGCTGTGTAGTCGGCAACGTGTCCAGCACAAGCCACGCTGGCACAACAGAACAAAAGCTGCCACCAGTGCAGGCTTCGGCCTACACTCTGCTCCTCTCCTCCTCCTGCTGACCCTGGGCTCAAACACCGCTAGTTTTTGCCCGGAAGTGCTAGCTGCACAGAGAAAAACACCAGCCAATGTGTTAGTGGGGTTCAGCAACGCCAGCTGTTCCCCTGCTGTGTAGCCGGCAACGTGACCTGCAAACGCCATGCAGGCACAGGAACTGAAATTAAAAGGGAACCTGGCCCCACCCCCCCAGGTGTTTCTATGTATAACAGCCACCTAGTACAGCAGTACTGCTGCATTTGTACAAGGTGGCTGACTTTTTCTCCTTGCCCACGTGGAACTCAACACGTACAAAATGTGTCTCATTGAGACCATTCCACTGTCCCTGAGGTGTGACTTTCCTTTGTAATGATACGCAGCACCCCCCTTGGTAGCGTTTCCCGTCTTTTGTCATCATGGTTAGCTGGCTGCGCCTGTGCATCCGCCCTGCTAGAAACAACGCCCCTCGTTGTCATATTTATTTTGTCAGCGAGGGTGTGGTTTATGGGCACGAGCAGTGCATATGTTCGCCTGTCTTAACTCATCTCCTTCCGCCTTCTTCAGACTGTGCGGCCTCCTGGCCGTGGTAGGCGATAAGGGATCAGCTGAGGCTGCCCAGTCTGGAGCAGGTGTAAGGACATGTGTAAGCGGCAAACCTATTTACTGCACAAGGCCACGAATCCCAGCCACGCAGTGTGATTTTTTGAAAACACACTGTGGGTCTGGGATTCATGTCCATCGCTAACCACAACGGCCGACATGAAATGAGGTCAGAAGACAGGAAGCGCTCACAGCGCATGGCCAAGGGATCACAATAGCGCAGACTCCTGTACAGCAAATAACAACGCTCAGGAATCTGCGCCCAGTACCTAGGTGCAAATTTTGACACCTGTGCTGCGTCTCGTTAAAAAGACAAGTCACGCCTCCACAACTGTTTGACAGTATAATGGGCTAAATAGTGTACGTGTTTTAGTCAGCGTGTGCAAGGAGCAAAACAAATAGAGCAACCTTTTACTTGTGCAGCATTAATGCTGCACAAGGTGTGGCTCTTGTACCTTGCAACACCTGAGGGGGGTTAAAGGTAACCTTTGAAATTGGTTCAACTAGGCTTCGGCCTACACTCTGCTCCTCTACTCCTCCTGCTGACCCTGGGCTCAAACACCGCTAGTTTTTGCCCGGAACTGCTAGCTGCACAGAGAAAAACACCAGCCAATGCGTTAGTGGGGTTCAGCACCGCCAGCTGTTCCCCTGCTGTGTAGTCGGCAACGTGTCCAGCACAAGCCACGCTGGCACAACAGAACAAAAGCTGCCACCAGTGCAGGCTTCGGCCTACACTTTGCTCCTCTCCTCCTCCTGCTGACCCTGGGCTCAAACAACGCCAGTTTCTGCCCGGACATGCTAGCTGCACAGAGAAAAACACCAGCCAATGTGTTAGTGGAGTTCAGCACCGCCAGCTGTTCCCCTGCTGTGTAGCTGGCAACGTTTCCTGCAAACGCCACGCAGGAACATGAACTGAAATTGAAGGGAGCCTGCCCCCCACCCCCCCAGGTGTTTCTATGTATAACAGCCACCTTGTACAGCAGTACTGCTGCATTTGTACAAGGTGGCTGACTTTTTCTCCTTGCACACGTGGAACTCAACAAGTACAAAATGTGTCTCATTACAGACCATTACAATGTCCCTGAGGTGTGACTTTCCTTTTTAATGACACGCAGCACCCCCATTGTTAGCGCTGCCCGTCTCCTGACATCATTGGTTGGCTGGCTGTGCCTGTGCGTCCCCCCTGCCCGACACAACGCCCCCCGTTGTCTCATATATTTTGACTGCGAGGGTGTGATTGATGGGCACGAGCAGTGCATATGTTCCCCTGTTTTCACTCCCCTCCTTCCGCCTTCTTCTGACTGTGCGGCCTCATGGCCGCGGCATGCGATAAGGGATCAGCTGAGGCCGCCCAGTCTGAAGCAGGTGTAAGGACATGTGTGAGCGGCGAACATATTTACTGCACAAGGCCACGAATCCCAGCACCGCAGTGTGACTTTAGGAAAAGCCACTGTGGGTCTGGGATTTATGGCCATCGTTAACTGCACCGGCCAACATGAAATGAGGTCATGAGACGGCCTGCACTAACAGGGTATTGCCAAGGGATAACACAAGAGCGCAGTTTCCTGTACTGCAAATAACAACGGTAAGGAATCTGCGCACAGCACCTAGGTGTAAATTTGTACACCTGTGCTGCGTCTCCTTAAAAAGACTAGTAGTCACGCCTCCACTACTGTTTGACAGTATAATGGGCTAAATAGTGTACGTGTTTAATTCAGCGTGTGCAAGGAGCAAAATTAAATAGAGCAACCTTTGACTTGTGCATCATTAATGCTGTTCAAGGTGTGGCTCTTGTACCTTGCAACACCTGAGGGGGGGGTTAAAGGTAACCTTTGAAATTGGTTCAACTAGGCTTCGGCCTACACTCTGCTCCTCTACTCCTCCTGCTGACCCTGGGCTCAAACACCGCTAGTTTTTGCCCGGAAATGCTAGCTGCACAGAGAAAAACACCAGCCAATGTGTTAGTGGGGTTCAGCAACGCCAGCTGTTCCCCTGCTGTGTAGTCGGCAACGTGTCCAGCACAAGCCACGCTGGCACAACAGAACAAAAGCTGCCACCAGTGCAGGCTTCGGCCTACACTTTGCTCCTCTCCTCCTCCTGCTGACCCTGGGCTCAAACAACGCCAGTTTCTGCCCGGACATGCTAGCTGCACAGAGAAAAACACCAGCCAATGTGTTAGTGGGGTTCAGCACCGCCAGCTGTTCCTCTGCTGTGTAGTCGGCATCGTGTCCAGCACAAGCCACGCTGGCACAACTGACCAAAAGCTGCCACCAGTGCAGGCTTCGGCCTACACTTTGCTCCTCTCCTCCTCCTCCTGCTGACCCTGGGCTCAAACACCGCTAGTTTTTGCCCGGAACTGCTAGCTGCACAGAGAAAAACACCAGCCAATGTGTTAGTGGGGTTCAGCACCGCCAGCTGTTCCCCCGCTGTGTAGCCGGCATCGTGTCCAGCACAAGCCACGCTGGCACAACCGACCAAAAGCTGCCACCAGTGCAGGCTTCGGCCTACACTTTGCTCCTCTCCTCCTCCTCCTGCTGACCCTGGGCTCTAACACCGCTAGTTTTTGCCCGGACATGCAATCTGCACAGAGAAAAACACCAGTCAATGTGTCAGTGGGGTTCAGCAACGCCAGCTGTTCCCCTGCTGTGTAGCTTGCAACGTGACCTGCAAACGCCACGCAGGCACATGAACTGAAATTGAAGGGAGCCTGCCCCCCACCCACAGGTGTTTCTATGTATAACAGCCACCTTGTACAGCAGTACTGCTGCATTTGTACAAGGTGGCTGACTTTTTCTCCTTGCCCACGTGGAACTCAACACGTACAAAATGTGTCTCATTAGAGACCATTACAATGTCCCTGAGGTGTGACTTTCCTTTGTAATGACACGCAGCACCACCCTTGTTAGCGCTGCCCGTCTTTTGACATCATTGGTTAGCTGGCTGCGCCTGTGCATCTCCCCTGCTCGAAACAACGCCCCTCGGTGTCTTATTTTTTTGGACAGCGAGGGTGTGATTGATGGGCATGTGCAGTGCATATGTTTGCCTGTGTTCACTCATCTCCTTCCGCCTTCTTCAGACTGGGTGTCCTCATGGCCGCGGCAGGCGATAAGGGATCAGATGAGGCCGCCCAGTCTGAAGCAGGTGTAAGGACATGTGTGAGCGGCAAACATATTTAGTGCACCAGGGCACGAATCCCAGCACCGCAGTGTGATTTTTTAAAAACACACTGTGGGTCTGGGATTCATGTCCATCGCTAACCGCAACGGCCAACATGAAATGAGGTCATAAGACAGGAAGCGCTCACAGCGCATGGCCAAAGGATCACAAGAGCGCAGACTCCTGTACAGCAACTAACAACGCTCAGGAAGCTTCGCCCATGCAAAAAGGTGTTGTTTTCGACACCTGTGCTGCTTTTCTTTAAAAAGACAAGTCACGCCTCCACTACTGTTTAACAGTATAATGGGCTAAATAGTGTACGTGTTGCATTCAGCTTGTGCAAGTAGACAAATTAATAGAGCAACCTTTTACTTGTGCAGCATTAATGCTGCAGAAGGAGTGGCTCTTGTACTTTGTAACACCTGAGGGGGGGTTAAAGGTAACCTTTGAAATTGGTTCAACTAGGCTTCGGCCTACACTCTGCTCCTCTCCTCCTCCTGCTGACCCTGGGCTCTAACAACGCTAGTTTTTGCCCGGAAATGCTAGCTGCACAGAGAAAAACACCAGCCAATGTGTTAGTGGGGTTCAGCACCGCCAGCTGTTCCCCCGCTGTGTAGCCGGCATCGTGTCCAGCACAAGCCACGCTGGCACAACCGACCAAAAGCTGCCACCAGTGCAGGCTTCGGCCTACACTTTGCTCCTCTCCTCCTCCTCCTGCTGACCCTGGGCTCTAACACCGCTAGTTTTTGCCCGGACATGCAATCTGCACAGAGAAAAACACCAGTCAATGTGTCAGTGGGGTTCAGCAACGCCAGCTGTTCCCCTGCTGTGTAGCTTGCAACGTGACCTGCAAACGCCACGCAGGCACATGAACTGAAATTGAAGGGAGCCTGCCCCCCACCCACAGGTGTTTCTATGTATAACAGCCACCTTGTACAGCAGTACTGCTGCATTTGTACAAGGTGGCTGACTTTTTCTCCTTGCCCACGTGGAACTCAACACGTACAAAATGTGTCTCATTAGAGACCATTACAATGTCCCTGAGGTGTGACTTTCCTTTGTAATGACACGCAGCACCACCCTTGTTAGCGCTGCCCGTCTTTTGACATCATTGGTTAGCTGGCTGCGCCTGTGCATCTCCCCTGCTCGAAACAACGCCCCTCGGTGTCTTATTTTTTTGGACAGCGAGGGTGTGATTGATGGGCATGTGCAGTGGATATGTTTGCCTGTGTTCACTCATCTCCTTCCGCCTTCTTCAGACTGGGTGTCCTCATGGCCGCGGCAGGCGATAAGGGATCAGATGAGGCCGCCCAGTCTGAAGCAGGTGTAAGGACATGTGTGAGCGGCAAACATATTTAGTGCACCAGGGCACGAATCCCAGCACCGCAGTGTGATTTTTTAAAAACACACTGTGGGTCTGGGATTCATGTCCATCGCTAACCGCAACGGCCAACATGAAATGAGGTCATAAGACAGGAAGCGCTCACAGCGCATGGCCAAAGAATCACAAGAGCGCAGACTCCTGTACAGCAACTAACAACGCTCAGGAAGCTTCGCCCATGCAAAAAGGTGTTGTTTTCGACACCTGTGCTGCTTTTCTTTAAAAAGACAAGTCACGCCTCCACTACTGTTTAACAGTATAATGGGCTAAATAGTGTACGTGTTGCATTCAGCTTGTGCAAGTAGACAAATTAATAGAGCAACCTTTTACTTGTGCAGCATTAATGCTGCAGAAGGAGTGGCTCTTGTACTTTGTAACACCTGAGGGGGGGTTAAAGGTAACCTTTGAAATTGGTTCAACTAGGCTTCGGCCTACACTCTGCTCCTCTCCTCCTCCTGCTGACCCTGGGCTCTAACAACGCTAGTTTTTGCCCGGAAATGCTAGCTGCACAGAGAAAAACACCAGCCAATGTGTTAGTGGGGTTCAGCACCGCCAGCTGTTCCCCCGCTGTGTAGCCGGCATCGTGTCCAGCACAAGCCACGCTGGCACAACCGACCAAAAGCTGCCACCAGTGCAGGCTTCGGCCTACACTTTGCTCCTCTCCTCCTCCTCCTGCTGACCCTGGGCTCTAACACCGCTAGTTTTTGCCCGGACATGCAATCTGCACAGAGAAAAACACCAGTCAATGTGTCAGTGGGGTTCAGCAACGCCAGCTGTTCCCCTGCTGTGTAGCTTGCAACGTGACCTGCAAACGCCACGCAGGCACATGAACTGAAATTGAAGGGAGCCTGCCCCCCACCCACAGGTGTTTCTATGTATAACAGCCACCTTGTACAGCAGTACTGCTGCATTTGTACAAGGTGGCTGACTTTTTCTCCTTGCCCACGTGGAACTCAACACTTACAAAATGTGTCTCATTAGAGACCATTACAATGTCCCTGAGGTGTGACTTTCCTTTGTAATGACACGCAGCACCACCCTTGTTAGCGCTGCCCGTCTTTTGACATCATTGGTTAGCTGGCTGCGCCTGTGCATCTCCCCTGCTCGAAACAACGCCCCACGGTGTCTTATTTTTTTGGACAGCGAGGGTGTGATTGATGGGCATGTGCAGTGCATATGTTTGCCTGTGTTCACTCATCTCCTTCCGCCTTCTTCAGACTGGGTGTCCTCATGGCCGCGGCAGGCGATAAGGGATCAGATGAGGCCGCCCAGTCTGAAGCAGGTGTAAGGACATGTGTGAGCGGCAAACATATTTAGTGCACCAGGGCACGAATCCCAGCACCGCAGTGTGATTTTTTAAAAACACACTGTGGGTCTGGGATTCATGTCCATCGCTAACCGCAACGGCCAACATGAAATGAGGTCATAAGACAGGAAGCGCTCACAGCGCATGGCCAAAGGATCACAAGAGCGCAGACTCCTGTACAGCAACTAACAACGCTCAGGAAGCTGCGCCCATGCAAAAAGGTGTTGTTTTCGACACCTGTGCTGCTTTTCTTTAAAAAGACAAGTCACGCCTCCACTACTGATTAACAGTATAATGGGCTAAATAGTCTACGTGTTGCATTCAGCTTGTGCAAGTAGAAAAATTAATAGAGCAACCTTTTACTTGTGCAGCATTAATGCTGCAGAAGGAGTGGCTCTTGTACTTTGTAACACCTGAGGGGGGTTAAAGGTAACCTTTGAAATTGGTTCAACTAGGCTTCGGCCTACACTCTGCTCCTCTCCTCCTCCTGCTGACCCTGGGCTCTAACAACGCTAGTTTTTGCCCGGAAATGCTAGCTGCACAGAGAAAAACACCAGCCAATGTGTTAGTGGGGTTCAGCACCGCCAGCTGTTCCCCCGCTGTGTAGCCGGCATCGTGTCCAGCACAAGCCACGCTGGCACAACCGACCAAAAGCTGCCACCAGTGCAGGCTTCGGCCTACACTTTGCTCCTCTCCTCCTCCTGCTGACCTTGGGCTCAAACACCGCTAGTTTTTGCCCGGAAATGCTAGCTGCACAGAGAAAAACACCAGCCAATGTGTTAGTGGGGTTCAGCACCGCCAGCTGTTCCCCTGCTGTGCAGCTTGCAACGTGACCTGCAAACGCCACGCAGGCACATGAACTGAAATTGAAGGGAGCCTGGCCCCCACCCCCAGGTGTTTCTATGTATAACAGCCACCTTGTACAGCAGTACTGCTGCATTTGTACAAGGTGGCTGATGTTTTCTCCTTGCCCACGTGGAACTCAACACGTACAAAATGTGTCTCTTTGAGACCATTCCACTGTCCCTGAGGTGTGACTTTCCTTTCTAATGATACGCAGCACCCCCCTTGGTAGCGCTTCCCGTCTTCTGACATCATTGGTTGGCTACTTGCGCCTGTTCGTCCGCCCTGCCTGAATAAAATGCTCCTCGTTGTCTTAATTATTTTGACTGCGAGGGTGTGATTGATGGGCACGAGCAGTGCATATCTTCGCCTGTCTTAACTCATCTCCTTCCGCCTTCTTCAGACTGTGCAGCCTCATGGCCGCGGCATGCGAGAAGGGATCAGCAGAGGCCGCCCAGTCTGAAGCAGGTGTAAGGACGTGTGTGAGCGGCCAAAATATTTACTGCTCAAGGCCACGAATCCCAGCACCGCAGTGTGGCTTTATGAAAAGACACTGTGGGTCTGGGATTTATGGCCATCGTTAACCGCACCGGCCAACATGAAATGATGTCATAAGATGGGCAGCGCTAACAGGGCATTGCCAAGGGATAACACAAGAGCGCAGACTCCTGTACAGCAAATAACAACGCTCAGGAAGCTGCGCCAAGCACCAAGGCGTTATTTTGGACACCTGTGCTGCGTCTCATCAAAAAACCAAGTCACGCATCCACTACAGTTTGACAGTAGAATGGGGTAAATTGTGTATGTCTTTCATTCAGCGTGTGCAAGTAGACAAATTAATAGAGCAACCTTTCACTTGTGCAGCATTAATACTGCACAAGGTGTGTCTCTTGTACTTTGTAACACCTGAGGGGGGGGTTAAAGGTTTCCTTTGAAATTGGTTCAACTAGGCTTCGGCCTACACTCTGCTCCTCTCCTCCTCCTCCTGCTTCAACACGGGCTCTAACATCGCTAGTTTTTGCCCGCAAGTGCTAGCTGCACAGAGAAAAACACACGCCATTGTGTTAGTGGGGTTCAGCAACGCCAGCTGTTCCCCCAGTGTGTAGCCGGCAAAGTGTCCTGCAAACGCAACGCAGACACAAAGCTGCCTCCAGTGCAGGCTTCGGCCTACACTCATCTCCCCCTGCTTACCCTTTGCTCCAACACCGCTAGTTGGGGCTCTAGGAAGACAATCTTTAATAGGCAAGGCAACGCATCTGGGTTCCAGCACCGCCAGCTGGTTCTCGGCAGTGTTCTTGTCACAGGTACTCCCTCGTGCCAAACCTGGTTTCAGCACCGTCAGCTGTTTCCGGGTTGTGTCAAGCTCACTGAGACACCTATGCTTGCCTCGTCGTGGTGCGGTCGGGTTAGCCAACTCCAGGGTGCCTCCAGTTTAGGAGCTTCCTATGTGGGCTGCGTGAACTGGTAGTCAAGGCTGGTTCTGTAGTGCCAGTAGCCCCAGCTCCCCCTGTAGGACTGTTGGGGTTCGGTAACTGCGGCTGCCTCGCGGCCTAGCTGTTCTCTCCTCTCCTGTGGGCCTTGGGGTTCACCACCTGGTTCCAGCACCGTCAGCTGGTTCCGGGCCGAGCCTTTGGCTTAGGTGCCTCCTCCTGGGTATCCGAGTTCCGCCAACGCCAGGCGGTCCTTGGTAGTGCTTTTAAGCGCGGGCACCTACAGCTTAGTAACCGGGTTCCAGCACCGTCAGCCAGTCCTCGGTCGTGCCATTGGCTCTTGCACACTGGGGCAACGCATCCGGGTTCCAGCACCGCCAGCTGGTTCTCGGCAGTGTTTTTGTCACAGGTACTCCCTCGTGCCAAACCTGGTTTCAGCACCATCAGCTGTTTCCGGGTTGTGTCAAGCTCACTGAGACACCTATGCTTGCCTCGTCGTGGTGCGGTCGGGTTAGCCAACTCCAGGGTGCCTCCAGTTTAGGAGCTTCCTATGTGGGCTGCGTGAACTGGTAGTCAAGGCTGGTTCTGTAGTGCCAGTAGGCCCAGCTCCCCCTGTAGGACTGTTGGGGTTCGGTAACTGCGGCTGCCTCGCGGCCTAGCTGTTCTCTCCTCTCCTGTGGGCCTTGGGGTCCACCACCTGGTTCCAGCACCGTCAGCTGGTTCCGGGCCGAGCCTTTGGCTTAGGTGCCTCCTCCTGGGTATCCGAGTTCCGCCAACGCCAGGCGGTCCTTGGTAGTGCTTTTAAGCGCGGGCACCTACAGCTTAGTAACCGGGTTCCAGCACCGTCAGCTAGTCCTCGGTCGTGCCATTGGCTCTTGCACACTGGGGCAACGCATCCGGGTTCCAGCACCGCCAGCTGGTTCTCGGCAGTGTTCTTGTCACAGGTACTCCCTCGTGCCAAGCCTGGTTTCAGCACCGTCAGCTGTTTCCGGGTTGTGTCAAGCTCACTGAGACACCTATGCTTGCCTCGTCGTGGTGCGGTCGGGTTAGCCAACTCCAGGGTGCCTCCAGTTTAGGAGCTTCCTATGTGGGCTGCGTGAACTGGTAGTCAAGGCTGGTTCTGTAGTGCCAGTAGGCCCAGCTCCCCCTGTAGGACTGTTGGGGTTCGGTAACTGCGGCTGCCTCGCGGCCTAGCTGTTCTCTCCTCTCCTGTGGGCCTTGGGGTCCACCACCTGGTTCCAGCACCGTCAGCTGGTTCCGGGCCGAGCCTTTGGCTTAGGTGCCTCCTCCTGGGTATCCGAGTTCCGCCAACGCCAGGCGGTCCTTGGTAGTGCTTTTAAGCGCGGGCACCTACAGCTTAGTAACCGGGTTCCAGCACAGTCAGCTGGTCCTCGGTCGTGCCATTGGCTCTTGCACACTGGGGCAACGCATCCGGGTTCCAGCACCGCCAGCTGGTTCTCGGCAGTGTTCTTGTCACAGGTACTCCCTCGTGCCAAGCCTGGTTTCAGCACCGTCAGCTGTTTCCGGGTTGTGTCAACTTCACTGAGACGCCTATGCTTGCCCCGTCGTGGTGCGGTCGAGTTAGCCTGGTTCCAGCACCGTCAGCTGGTTCTCGGCAGTGTCTTTTGCTCTTGTACCTTCTGCTCCCCATCCTGGTTCCAGTACCGTCAGCTGGTTCCGGGCAGAGCCTTTGGCTTAGGTGCCTCCTTCTGGGTATCCAAGTTCCACCAACGTCAGGTGGTCCTTGGTAGTGCTTTCAGGCACGGGTACCTCCTGCTTAGTAACCGGGTTCCAGTAACGTCAGCTGGTCCTTGGTAGTTCCATTGGCTCTTGGACCTTCGGCTACCCATCCGGGTTCCAGTTCCATCAGCTGGTTCTTGGCATTTTCTCAGCCTTCTTGTACCTTCTGCTACATTTCCAAGTTGAAGACCCTAACGTCGACGACCCGGAAGACCACCCCGATGACGACGACCCGGAAGACCACCCCGATGACGACGACGACGACGGCGGAGACGACGACGGCGGAGACGACGACGGCTGAGACGACGACGGCGGAGATGACGACACTGGAGACGACGACCCTGGAGACGACAACATGGAAGACCGAGAAGCAGAAGAACAAGAGGCTGCAGAACAAAGAGCAGAAGAACATTAAGCATAAGACTTAATATCAGAGCAAAAGATATTATCTCAATTATATGCAGAAGAAGACTAAGCAGTGTATGGGGGTGAGTCCGTTCCTCCTCGTGGTGCCCCTGGATAAAGCCTGATGCTGCAGGCCAAACTGAACGCGGACAAATGTAACTTTTGTGACTGGCAGAACGGAAGGTGTAATCTTCCAACTTTTATAGATAACAACTACGGGAATGCCTGTCACAAATGAGAATATGATGAAGAAGTAGAATAGGAAGAATAATAACAGTGGAATAAAAAGAATATGTAGAATAGGAAGAATAATAATAGTTGAAGAAAATGAATATGAAGAATGTAATAAAAAAAAAATATAGGTAGAAGATGAAGAAGAAGATGAATAAGGTGAAGAAGTTGATGTCAAAGATGCTGATGATGATGAAGATGAAAGTGTGGGAAAAGGAAAAAAAAGAAGGGGAAGGTCGTGGAATAGTGAAACATCAATATCTGACAAAATAAAAAAAATTTACATAGTCAATATCTTTTTCAATCCGAACGTCTTTAAAAAAAAAAAAATCATGCTATTCTATTTGATTGGACTAATCCTCATTGCCTTTAATGTCTCCGCCACCTCCCCCATACATCCTACATTATTCTTAGTTGTTTTCCTTCATGTAGAATGAACCTACAAGGAAAGAAAGGGTTTATTTTAATTCCGATATTTTGGTCCCATTGACTTGCATTGGGATCGGGTATCGGTATCGGCGATATCCGATATTTTTTGAATATCGGCCGATCCAAACCGATACCGATACTTTCCGATATCGGAAGGTATCGCTCAACACTAGTTGTCATTAGTCAAGATTTGGCCCCAAAGCTGATATCCAACTGCCAGGATGCCTGACAGAAGTCTTGAAAAGAAGGGTCACACTGCAAATATTGAGTCTTTCCATAAACTTGATGTATTTGTCAAAGTTTCAAAACTTCTGAAATGTTGATAATTGGACTTCAGGAACCATATAAACATTTGTTGCAAAGATCTAAAGACACTGAAGCAGCAATTTTTGTGAAAATCTAAATTTACCGTAAGTCAGTCTCGAAGCTTTTGGCCATAACTGTATACTCTGCCCCTGAAATTAATTTTTATACAGGTTGTTCCCTGGCATGAATTATAATACACTGTCTCCATGCAATTACTTCTAATGTACACTGTACCCCAGCAATGAAATATAATACATGCTGTGTCCTTACAATTATTTATAATACATTCTCTGCCTTAGCAATAAATTATAATATAATTTCTACCTCCTGTAATGACATATAATACACGCAGTGCCCCTGTAATTAAAGGAATCCTGTCACTTTGAAAATGCAATTCAGTCTGCAGGCAGCATGTTGTGGAACAGGAGAGGCTAAGCAGAATGTTATATAGTATTGTGGAAAAATATTCCATATAATTTGTGTTTTATTTATTGAGATCCCTGCTCATTCTGGGCTTTTCATCACTGTGAGTCGATTTAAATAGATGGGTGACAATTATGTTTTATATATTTAACCCCTTAGTGTCAGAGCCAATTTGATACTTAGATACTTATTGACCAAGTCAATTTTTTACAATTCTGACCACTGTCACTGTATGAGGTTTTAACTCTGGAACGCATTAACGGATCCCACTGATTCTGAGACTGTTTTTTCGTGACATATTGTACTCCATGTTAGTGGTAACATTTATTTGATATTACTTACGATTGTTTATGAGAAAAACGGAAATATGGCGAAAATTTTTACAATTTTTAACATTTTGCAATTTTCCAACTTTGTATTTTTATGCCCTTAAATCAGAGAGATATGTCACAAAAAATAGTTAATAAATAACATTTCCCACATGGTTACTTTACATCAGCACAATTTTGGAACCAAAATTTTTTTTGTTAGGGAGTTATAAGGGTTAAAAGTTGACCAGCAATTTCTCATTTTTACACCACCATTTTTTTAGGGACCACATCACATTTGAAGTCATTTTGAGGGGTTTATATGATAGAAAATAACCAAGTGTGACACCATTCTTAAAACTACACCCCTCAAGGTGCTCAAAACCACATTCAAGAAGTTTATTAACCCTTTACGTGCTTCACAGGAACTGAAACAATGTGGAAGGAAAAAATGAACATTTAACTTTTTTTTTGCAAACATTTTACTTCAGAACCATTTTTTTAATTTTCACAAGTGTAAAAACAGAAATTTAACCATACATTTTGTTGTGCAATTTCTCCTGAATACGCCGATACCCCATGTGTGGGGGTAAACCACTGTTTGGGCGCACCGCAGAGCTTGGAAGTGAAGGAGCGCCGTTTGACTTTCTCAATGCAGAATTGGCTGGAATTGAGATCGGACGCCATGTCACGTTTAGAGAGCCCCTGATGTGCCTAAACAGTGGAAACCCCCCACATGTGACACCATTTTGGAAACTAGACCCCTTAAGGAACTTATCTAGATGTGTGGTGAGCACTTTGAGCCCGAAGTGCTTCACAGAAGTTTATAACATAGAGCCGTGAAAATAAAAAATCGCATTTATTTACACAAAAATGATATTTTCGCCCACAAATTCTTATTTTCACAAGCATAACAGGAGAAATTAGACCACAAAAGTTGTTGTGCAATTTCTTCTGAGTAGGTCGATACCCCATATGTGGGGGTAAACCACTGTTTGGGCACACCGCAGAACTTGGAAGAGAAGGATTGCCGTTTTACTTTTTCAATGTAGAATTGGCTGGAATTGAGATCGGACACCATGTTGCGTTTGGAGAGCCCCTGATGTACCTAAACAGTAGAAACCCCCCACAAGTGACCCCATTTTGGAAACTAGACCCCCCCAAGGAACTTATCTAGATGTGTGGTGAGAACTTTGAATGCCCAAGTGCTTCACAGAAGTTTATAATGTAGAGCCGTGAAAATATAAAAATCATACTTTTTCCACAAAAATGATCTTTTCACCCCCAAATTTTTACTTTCACAAGGGTAACAGGAGAAATTGGACCCAAAAATTTATTGTGCAATGTATGCTGAGTAGGCTGATACCCCATATGTGGGGGTAAACCACTGTTTGGGCACATGGCAGAGCTCGGAAGGGAAGGAGCGCCATTTTGGGATGCAGACTTTGATAGAATGGTCTGCGGGTGTTATGTTGCATTTGCAAAGCCCCTGATGAATCTAAACAGTAAAAACCCCTCACAAGTGACCCCATTTTGGAAACTAGATCCCCCAAGGAACTTATCTAGATGTGTGCTGAGAACTTTGAATGCCCAAGTGCTTCACAGAAGTTTATAATGCAGAGTCGTGAAAATAAAAAATATTTTTTTCCCACAAAAAATATTTTTTAGCCCCCAAGTTTTTATTTTCACAAAGGTAACAGGAGAAATTGGACCCCAGAAGTTGTTATGGAATTTATCCCGAGTATTGATGCCCCATATGTGGGGTAAACCACTGTTTGGGCGCACGGCAGAGCTCAGAAGGGAGGGAGCACCATTTGACTTTTTGAGCGCAAAATTGGCTGTCGTGTTTGGAGACCCCCTGATGTACTTAAACAGTGGAAACCCCCCAATTTTAACCCCAAACCTAACCCCAACACACCCCTAACCCTAATCCCAAATCGATCCATAATCCTAATCACAACCCTAACGATAATCACAACCCTAACTCCAAAACCCTAATCTCAACCCTAACCATAACCTTAATCAAAACCCTAAATCCAACACACCCCTAATCCTAATCTCAACCCTAACCTCAAACCTAACACTAATCCCAATACACTCCTAACCCTAATCTCAACCCTAACCTTAACCCTAATCCCAAACCTAACCCTAATCCCAAACGTAACCCTAATGTCAACCCTAATCCAAACCCTAACCCTTATCTCAACTCTAACCCTAACTTTAGCCACAACCCTAGCCCTATCTTTAGCCCCAACCGTAGCGCTAACTTTAGCCCCAACCCTAACCCTAGCCCTAACTTTAGCCCCAACCCTAGCCCTAACCCTAGCCCTAAGGCTACTTTCACACTTGCGTCGTGTGGCATCCATCGCAATCCGTCGTTATGGACAAAAACGGATCCTGCAAATGTGCCCGCAGGATGCGTTTTTTGCCCATGGACTTGTATTGCCAACTGATCGCGATGGATGGCCACACGTCGCGTCCATCGTGCACTGGATCCGATGTGTTTTGGCAGACCGTCGTCACAAAAAAACGTTCAGTGTAACTTTTTTTGTACGTCGCGTCCGCCATTTCCGACCACGCATGCGCGGCCGTAACTCCGCCCCCTCCTCCCCAGGACATAGATTGGGCAGCGGATGCGTTGAAAAACTACAGCTGCTGCCCACGTTGTGCACAATTTTCACAACGTGCGTCGGTACGTCGGGCCGATGCATTGCGACAGCCCCGTACCGATGCAAGTGTTAAAGAAGCCTAGCCCTAACCCTAGCCCTAACCCTAAACCTAAATTTAGCCCCAACCCTAACCCTAAATTTAGCCCCAACCCTAACCCTAAACCTAAATTTAGCCCCAACCCTAACCCTAATTTTAGCCCCAACTCCTCTAGCTGCCGGCCAGCAGATCATGGCGGGCGCACTGCGCTTGCGCTCGCCATTTTCTTACCGGGTGAAGAAGCCAGCAGGCAGCAGGGGTCGCAGGAGGATCCAGGGACACCGGTAAGTATAACAGGGTCCCCGAATCCCCCTATTTCTCTGTCCTCTGATGTGCGATCACATCAGAGGACAGAGAATAACACGCCGCTTTTTTTTTTCGCTGATAAACAGTTAATTACCGGCGATCGCAAAACAGCAGCAGCCGAGACCCCAAAGATCCTCCGGGTGCCGGCCGGGGGGTGCACTGCGCATGCGCCCGCCATTTTTTGGCCGGAACAACATGGCGGCGCCCATCGGGAGCCACGAGGAGCACCGGGGGAGACAGGTGAGTATCGGGGGGGCAATCGAGGACCCATTTCTCTGTCCTCTGATGTGCGATCACATCGGAGGACAGAGAAATTAAATGGAAAATCACATTTTGTTTTTTTTTTTGCGACCGCCGGTAAACGGTTAATTACCGGCGATCGCAACCCAAGTGTGGGTAAAAAAAACCCAAATCATGTTCTCTGGGGTCTTGGCTAGCCCCGGTAACCGAGACCCCAGAGAAAATCCGACTATTCACTTTTTCCACAGCTGTGGTTTAAGTACCCTTAACTGCCGCCGTTAAAAGGCGTATCGGCGGTCATTAAGGGGTTAACAGCGAAATTAACATATTTTGACATGCAACAGAAATTTTTCCAACATAAGTATAAATTGTCTAACTGTAATAAAATGAGACTGCTCTAACTTTTGATTCACCAATGTATGACCAATTTTACATTTTATGTGGAAATAATCTTTGAAAGTATGTTTTGTAAACCAGACAACACCTTTTAGGCCACGTTCACATGTTCAGTATTTGGTCAGTATTTTAAATCAGTATTCGTAAGCCAAAATCCGGAGTACAACAATCCGAGGAAAAGTATAATAGAAACACGTCACCACTTCTGTATTTATCACCCACTCCTGGTTTTGGCTTACAAATACTGACGTAAAATACTGACCAAATACTGAATGTGTGAACGTTGCTTTAAATTCACTAATTAGGAATCCTAATAGAGGGATGTCCACCATTCAGAACCCTCATCTATTAGCCAAATTGGAAAGTGGCTCCAACAAACAGAGAACCTATTGATTTCAGTAGGCATTGTGTAAAGCCATACTTCTTCTTCTGTGGTGGCACTGTTCAGAATTGTAACTTGGTTTCCCTACTGACAACACTTGATCACCGGGGATCTTAAGGCTCCTTCACATTAAGCGACGCTGCAGCGATACCGACAACGATCCGGATCGCTGCAGCGTCGCTGTTTGGTCGCTGGAGAGCTGTCACACAGACAGCTCTCCAGCGACCAACGATGCCGGTAACCAGGGTAAACATCGGGTTACTAAGCGCAGGGCTGCGCTTAGTAACCCGATGTTTACCCTGGTTACCAGCGTAAAAGTAAAAAAAAAAAAACACTACATACTTACATTCCGGTGTCTGTCCCCGGCGCTCTGCTTCTCTGCACTCCTCCTGTACTGGCTGTGAGCACAGCGGCCGGAAAGCAGAGCGGTGACGTCACCGCTCTGCTTTCCGGCTGACCGACGCTCACAGCCAGTACAGGAGGAGTGCAGAGCACAGCGCCGGGGACAGACAGCGGTAGGTAAGTATGTAGTGTTTTTTTTTTTTACTTTTCCGCTGGTAACCAGGGTAAACATCGGGTTACTAAGCGCGGCCCTGCGCTTAGTAACCCGATGTTTACCCTGGTTACCAGTGAAGACATCGCTGGATCGGTGTCACACACGCCGATCCAGCGATGTCCACGGGAGATCCAGCGACGAAATAAAGTTCTGGACTTTGTTCAGCGACCAACGATCTCCCAGCAGGGGCCTGATCGTTGGTCGCTGTCACACATAACGATTTCCTTAACGATATCGTTGCTACGTCACAAAAAGCAACGATATCGTTAACGATATCGTTATGTGTGAAGGTACCTTTAGTCGTCAGACACTTTCTGATTAGATTGTTGTCAGGGAACTTATCTATGAAAAAAGAAATGGAAAAGTTGACTAACATTTAAAAAGGGAACCTGACATTTTAAACCCAAACCAAATGCAGCATGAAGCCTTTGTGCAAGAAGGTATGCTTTACTCTGAGTAAAACAGTAGTCAGTGACCATGCTCATGGAATGACTAGTCCCAGAAAGAGTACAGGCCAAAGAGGAAAAAATAGGTGGCACTCCGTGATGCATTAAAACAATCCTTTCTTTATTCAATAGAAGTAGTATATGAATGCAGGGGAGGACGATGGCGTTTCGCGTTGATCAGACACTTCAATTGATCCAGGTAAAATAGCATACCTGGACCCATTGAAGCATTTGATCGACACAAAATGGCTGTCGTCCTCCGATCCACCTGCTCCCCTGCATTCATGTACTACGTCTATTGAAAAAAGAAAGGATTGTTTTACTGCATCACGGAGTGCCACCTATTTTTTCCTCTTTGGCCTGGACCTTGTATAACTGTTTCAGATGTTGCACCCGGGATTTTGCAAGGTGTACACAACAGGTCGGCCGAGTAAGCTCGAAAAGGTATGTTTTAAGTTGTTTAGTGCTGTTTTTTCTCATTTTCCACAAGTCCCAGAAAGAGTGTTTACTAAGAACCCTATGTAATTTAAATGCACTTTTGATTTTTACTTATTTAGTTACAACAGGGTAATATGCTCATTTTGATTTTTGTAGGTTTTGTATGTTTAATGGAAAATGAGAATACACGTTTATGCATTGCACGTATACCAACTCAAATTCCAGTTCAATTTTTGTGAATTTTTAGACACAGTTATTCACAGATTGGTGAACCACACTGACTATCTTTGCTCCTGAGAGACTCTGCCTCCCTAACATGCTCTTTTTATACACAATCAAATTGAAATTTAACCCTGAAGCTGCTTTTCATTAGTACCACTTACTTTTCCAGCCTTTTGGCAACCCTATTCCAACTGCCATCAATTTCCAAATGAGTTAATTTTTTCAAATGAAATTGAAAAGTATCTAACGTTCAGCTTCTGATCTGTGTTCTCTGTTCTGTTGTGAATAAAATACGAGATCATTGAATTCTTGTCTTTACACTTCACACAGATTACCAACTTTCTTGGAATTGGGATTGTTCAACGTAACTGAAATAATATAAATATACAGAAAACTAAGATCTCATTTGCAGCTATGCACCAAGATTGGTCTTAGAGTCAGATAAAAAACATTGCTATTTCTGTCACAGCTATGAACGCACAATGTGCAAATATTTATTTGCATTATCATTAATGAGAATAATGGGGATAGGGGAAAATATGTGCAAGTGGGTTGAGAGCTGGCTCACGGATAGGAAACAAAGGGTGTTTATTAATGGAGCACACTCGGACTGGGTAGCGGTTAGCAGTGGGGTACCACAGGGGTCAGTATTGGGCCCTCTTGTTTTTAACATATTTATTAATGACCTTGTAGGGGGCATTCAGAGCAGAATTTCAATATTTGCAGATGACACTAAACTCTGCAGGGTAATCAATACAGAGGAGGACAATTTTATATTACAGGATGATTTATGTAAACTAGAAGCTGATAAATGGCAAATCAGCTTTAATGGGGATAAATGTAAGGTCATGCACTTGGGTAGAAGTAATAAGATGTATAATTATGTGCTTAATTCTAAAACTCTGGGCAAAACAGTCAATGAAAAAGACCTGGGTGTATGGGTGGATGACAAACTCATATTCAGTGGCCAGTGTCAGGCAGCTGCTACAAAGGCAAATAAAATAATGGGATGCATTAAAAGAGGCATAGATGCTCATGAGGAGAACATAATTTTACCTCTATACAAGTCACTAGTTCGACCACACTTAGAATACTGTGCACAGTTCTAGTCTCCGGTGTATAAGAAAGACATAGCTGAACTAGAGCGGGTGCAGAGAAGAGCGACCAAGGTTATTAGAGGACTGGGGGGTCTGCAATACCAAGATAGGTTATTACACTTGGGGCTATTTAGTTTGGAAAAACAAAGACTAAGGGGTGATCTTATGTTAATGTATAAATATATGAGGGGACAGTACAAAGACCTTTCTAATGATCTTTTTAATCATAGACCTGAAACCGGGACAAGGGGGCATCCTCTGCGTTTGGAGGAAAAAAGGTTTAAGCATAATAACAGACGTGGATTCTTTACTGTAAGAGCAGTGAGACTATGGAACTCTCTGCCGTATGATGTTGTAATGAGTGATTCATTACTTAAATATAAGAGGGGACTGGATACCTTTCTTGAAAAGTATAATGTTACAGGGTATATACACTAGATTCATTGATAGGGCGTTGATCCAGGGAACTAGTCTGATTGTCGTATGTGGAGTCGGGAAGGAATTTTTTTCCCCAATGTGGAGCTTACTCTTGCCACATGGGTTTTTTTTTGCCTTCCTCTGGATCAACATGTTAGGGCATGTTAGGTTAGGCTATGGGTTGAACTAGATGGACTTATAGTCTTCCTTCAACCTTAATAACTATGTAACTATGTAACTGAAATATGGAAACCCAGCTGGATTATAGGTTTATTTATTTTATTCACTTATATAGCACTATTAAACCCACAGCACTTTACAGACATTTTCCTTACTGTCCCCATTGGGATTCACAATCTAGATTCCCTATCAGTATGTCTTTGGAGTATGGAAAGAAACTCATGGATCAACAAGGAGAACATACAAACACCTTGCAGATGTTGTCCTTGGTGGGATTTGAACCCAGGATCCCAGGGCTGCAATGCAACAGTGCTAACCACTCAGCCAGCATGCGGCCCAGGTAATTTTTGGAAAAAAGCATTTTTTGAATATTATAAACTTATAGGTAATCTATTGGAAAATGAGGCCTTCGATTAATTACCAAAGGCATATAATGGGATAATAGGATATGTAAAGTATAATGGTTATTCTGAGATGTGTTTGCGTAGTAGAACAGCACAGGAATGTGACACTGATAGAACTATATAAACACAGTAGTAATTTGTCTCTGTCACTTGGCATAGTTAAGGCTACCCCAATACTCATTAGGATATATAACTGAGTTGTAGAGTAATCCACAGTCCTTGGGGCCTTCCGTGCCATCATGCAGCATTGCTCATACCTTGTATTTATACTTCTAATTCTGGTTTCCTTAAAGCCGTCGTGTCAGTGGCCTGCAATTAACAAAAGTTGTCACACTGCGGTTTATGGCCCGAGGTGGAGTGTGTAAACACCTCTCGTAACAGGCAGTACCATGCCGCCCGCCTGCTCCCTCCCGTACTGCAATCACGCTGGTTTCACTCACTGTTTGTAATAGCTAAGGTAAACTATTTTTCACTTGCCACGTCCCAAGGCGTAATATTAAAGTTTGCAAGTGACGCTTGAGCTTACAAAACACCGCTGTGATTTCCCAGCAACTACGTTCAAAGTCTGAAGACTGCTCACATCCATTGTAAAGCTATACTGCTTCTCACTATGATAGATTTGCAACAATCTTGTGACCTAAGGTCTCAAATCCATAAATTCAGATCCTCAGGTTTATAAATCCAAACTCTTATATTTGGCTTTGCTTTACTCATCCTGTAATGTTTTTCATGTAGTTTTTGACCAATACATTGAATTAAAATATATATTATTAATACATGCCAACTATCCCATCAAGAAAGCTCCCGCAAAATAGGAGTTGATGAATCTCCCGGGCCCCACAAAAAAAAATTAAACTTTCCTGAAGGTTTTTTTTATTTGCCCTGGCATCAGGGCATAAATTGTGAAGGGGCCAAGGAATGAGTGCGGAGGTGTATGGCATTGAAAAGTGTTATGGCTACAACAGAATATTTTTAACTGTTCCCTGTACATGCCGCTCTGCTACCCATCTCCCACATGCCAACAATCTAAAGTCGGCAAGTATTGCATTATTATTAGTTTTTCATTTAACTTTTCTTCAGGGCTGTGGATCTGTTAGTCAAAATTTGAAAATGTTTCCATAGTCCAACTCTGATTCCTTTTTTATTATTATTATTATTATTATGCTTTGCTTATATTTTGCCATCATATTCATACATTATCATCGCTTTTCCCATTGGGATTGGGTCTCACAACAGGACCCATTTATACCTCCAAAGCAGGTGAAATTAAGCATTTTTATTAGCAACTGGGCTGCAAAGGACCCATATATTATTCTTGCACAGGACCCTTTTTCATCTGTGTCCTCCAGTGGCTCACAATCTAGATTCTCTATCAGGCTCTATCTGGCCGTGATCGTTGGTAAGTCGTTGTGTGGTCGCTGGAGAGCTGTCACACAGACAGCTCTCCAGCGACCAACGATGCCGAGGTCCCCGGGTAACCAGGGTAAACATCGGGTTACTAAGCGCAGGGCCGCGCTAAAAAAAACAAACAGTACATACTTACATTCCGGTGTCTGTCCCTTGCCGTCTGCTTCCCGCACTGACTGACTGCCGGCCGTAAAGTGAAAGCACAGCGCAGCGCGCTGTGCTCTGCTTTCACTTTACGGCCGGCAGTCAGTCAGTGCGGGAAGCAGACGGCAAGGGACCTGACGGACACCGGAATGTAAGTATGTACTGTTTGTTTTTTTTACATTTACGATGGTAACCAGGATAAACATCGGGTTACTAAGCGCGGCCCTGCGCTTAGTAACCCGATGTTTACCCTGGTTACAAGCGAACGGATCGCTGGATCGGTGTCACACACACCGATCCAGCGATGACAGCGGGAGATCCAGCGACGAAAGAATGTTCCAAACGATCCGCTACGACGTACGATTCTCAGCAGGGTCCCTGATCGCTGCTGCGTGTCAGACACAGCGATATCGTATGGATATCGCTGGAATGTCACGAATCGTACCGTCGTAGCGATCAAAATGGCACTGTGTGACAGTACCCTTAGGTATAATAGTTTCTGATAACCAATTTATTGTTCTAAAATAGTAAATGGGAGACGTAGATTGGTACAATCTTATAACATTTTAGATTTTTGAAGATGGGGTCTGTGCGTTTCTATTAGCATGATTCCAACCAAAAGTGCCTTAGACCCCCCAGCACTCCTATATAGGATTCCCTCTTAGATCTGCATCACACTGCATAATATGAACCTGGATCAACTGGACAACTCCTACTTATTATTTTGGGGACACTGTCAGAATCCACACATTACACCTGTAATGACCTCTGACCAAGGTGTCAGACTTTCTGATCTTTCTAATAAGTCCTTAATGAGTATACGGACAAGGATTCATACTGATTCATTTTAGTTCAAGTAATTAGATGTCAGTCTTTAGGAGAGAATAAATTATCGTTGCTAATGTATTTTTTTCTTTATGTAGCTATATATGTTTGCTTCCAAAAAATAAAGGATCTGTTCTTTGCACAATGTGTTTTGCCTAATGGGGGGGGGGGCAAAAAATTACACCACTGCCATGCCACAAAAATACTAGCAAAAATGCTATGTTAGGCTATGTCCGAGGATAAGGCAGTTCAGGAATAAAAAAAACCATGAGATATTATTTTACTATAAGGATCGGATAATAGGAACCTTGACTGCAATTGTACAACTTATTTCCAAAAAAGTCACCAATTTTATCACAGAAAATTGTGCCACATGTCAGTGACAGTACCATGATCAGTCAGCATGTGCAGTATTAATAAATACGTAAATAAATACGTAAATAAAATACGAAGATTAGGACTGCCCCATTATGAGATTGCCGTGAAGTGGCGGGGTAGCTCAAAGAATTGATCAATTGTTTGCTAAATGTCTCATATTTGAAATACAGTTAGAATTTATGTGCAATTGCACTTCAGTTATTGCGTTCTGACCATAAGCAGTGCTGGCTTCTTCCCTTTTTTTTTTGCTTTGCATTGGTATGTGGCTGACCACCACTGTTGCCGCGCACGCTGGGTTATGTGCGCCATTCTTTCTGTGTTCACTGTGATTGATAGGCTGCTGTGCACACACACAGCAGTCCTGCCCCGCCTCAGGCTCAAGTTAATTGTGCACCTGTGTCTCAGCCTGTCTCACCCTTCATCTTTGGTGCGGGTTTGGCAGTGTGGAAGCCAGATCTGAAATGTCCGCACTGGACCTGATCGGCCTTTACCTGCGCTTGCCTTTCCTGGCACCAAGGGAGTGATTCTGAAAATGCTCCAGGTACAGTTCGCATTTAATGTGGTCCTTTTTTTTTTTTTTTTTTTTTTATACATTCAGGAAGCCATAATGGCACAACGTAAATAAAATACGAAGATTAGGACTGCCCCATTATGAGATTGCCGTGAAGTGGCGGGGTAGCTCAAAGAATTGATCAATTGTTTGCTAAATGTCTCATATTTGAAATACAGTTAGAATTTATGTGCAATTGCACTTCAGTTATTGCGTTCTGACCATAAGCAGTGCTGGCTTCTTCCCTTTTTTTTTTTGCAGTATTAATAAACATGGTGGACCTAAAATATCCTAAAATACTATAGGTTCAATATATGGTATAGTTTTGGGCACCACGGCAGGTAAAGAATAGTTAAAGTCCAAAAACTTTCTAAAAAAAAAAACCCTACATACCATTTTTCAAACGATATCCTATATACCAGACCAACCACCTCCTTTCTGAGACCCTTCCTCCCTCATAACCATAAAGTTTGAAGTGCTCTTCGAGGTTATGGGTTCCTTTAGATGTAACATGTCTGATGCAGACTAGCCATTCACAGCACATTACATGTGGATGGGACTTTGATGACCCAATCTATAACAGATGAAATTCAAGATGAAATTTGAGCATTCTGTAGATGAATGGATTAGCGTGCCCATTCTTGTCCGCAGATCTTGGTTTGGGTAACTACCGTAATCCAAATTTTGCAGCCATATCGAAGTGGATTTCCTGAAAAACCCTTAGTAGACAAATTTTTCATAGAGTGGACTATGACTTGTAAGAAAGGACCTCATAAACTTGTAGGTCTGGTAAAGTTGAATATATTTTACAATTATATCATATTGGTGTAGCATTCGACTGTCTGCCAATGTTAGGAAATATCTGTAGGAGAAAATTAGGAGCTTTTAAAATACTACAATTACCAAGATGCAGAAAACATACCAGGCGTGAACTTGCCATACATAGAGCAGGAGTGTAAATTTGAGAATAAATTGGTATAATAAAACTTCTGTGCAAGTAATCAGTTTTTGTCCTGATCTCATTAATACTTTATACTGAATGTCAGTAGTCACAGGTGCACAGCCACTATTATAGACTTATACAGAACCTCACTTCTTGCAAAGCTGTTTGTGCTTGAAATACGTAAGACATTATAATAATTGCAAACAGGTGTCCAACATATGAGGAAAGCAGAGCTGTGGAAGATATAAAAGGGTTGAAGCATAAAGGATATGAGTTATCACATAGATCAGGTCAGTGTGGGCCTGTGTGGCTGTATGATATATTAATTGCCTCTTTTACTCCATCATCATTTTATGCCATTACTTGGAACGTATTATCTGATTCATGCTACATGAACTTTAGGCAGCAACAGGACCACTGTGGCTTGTGATAGGCTGCAGCGGTCAAATTATTTGAACCACACATCATCAGATGTTTTTCTGATGACTCTAAGTTAAATACATTGGTCGACCGTAGCAGCCTATTGTGGTCCTGTGTCTGGTTAAACGCATGGTACCACTGCTGAGGATGGAGCGGCCTGCACTGTATCCAAGAGACAGCAGGTGAGTATGATTTATTTTGTAATTCTTACATAAACCAACCCCGAGTAATGAGAGAGAGGATAGCACTCTTCAAGAGAGAGAGAAATAACCATGCTGACCATAAGAACTTACGCTCTACGTGCAAGAGAAAGATATAGAGAACCCTGATGACCGTAAGAGCTAACACACTACAGGAGAGAGAGAGGACCCTGATGACCATAAGAGCTTACACTCTACAGGAGAGAGAGGACCCTGCTGACCATAAGAGATTACACTCTACAGGAGAGAGAGATGATCCTGCTGACCATAAGAGCTCACACTCTACATGAGAGAGGACCCTGCAAACCATAAGAGCTTACACTCCTCAGGAGAGAGAGGCGCCTGCTGACCATAAGAGATTACACTCTACAGAAGAGAGAGGACCATGTTGACCATAAGAGCTTATACTCTACATGAGAGATATGAACCTGATGATCATAAGAGCTAACCTCTACAGAAGACAGAGGACCCTGCTGACCATAAGAGCTTATACTCTATAGGAGAGAGAGAGGACCCCATTGACCATAAGAGCTTACACTCTACAGGAGAGAGAGGACCCAACTGACCATAAGAGCTTACACTCTACAGGGGAGAGAGGACCCCACTCCGTTGACCATAAGAGCTTACACTCTACAGGGGAGAGAGGACCCCACTGACCATAAGAGATTACACTCTACAGGAGAGAGAGGACCCCACTGACCATAAGAGCTTACACTCTACAGGAGAGAGAGGACACTGCTGACCATAAGAGCTAACACTCTACAGAAGAGAGAGGACCCTGCTGACCAAAAGAGCTTACACTCTACAGGGGAGATAGGCGTCCTTGCGGGCACGGTCGGCATAATGTGCATCACGTACATCCCCTATTTCGGGCCTCTCCTGCACCAAAACGATCAGAAGATCAACATTAATTTGCCTTGCCATCTTGCTATACTCCGTGGAGGCGTGCTGGTGGCTTGTTGTGTAACTTCCCAGGCTAATTAGCATGCCAAAGCTTCCTGAATAATGGCTGAGCCAATTTCCTGTCACCTGCCCATTGACAGAGAAATTCTCGCAAGTAACACACATGGTCCGTGTGCTGTGCGTTTTTTTCCTTGCACCCATAGATTTGCATTGGCGTTTCTCGGATGAGATACGCGGACAATTGTAGCACACTCACAAGCGTAATACGACCGAGAAAAAAATGGATGATGGGAGCTGCCCCATAGATTAACATTGGTCCGAGTGCTATGCGATTTTTTATTGCATAGCACTCGTCCGTATTACAGACTAGTGTGACTCCAGCCTAAAGCATGCAAAGAATCTCTGCAGTATTAGTATAATGAACACAACTGCTTAATAGATAATGCCGTAATCCAAAGATAACTTCTTAAAAGGCAATGCACCAAAGACTGAAATAATATAATTGCTATATCCACAGGATAACTACTATTGCTCTTTCATGGCATGAACATACGCTGAACTTTTATAACACTGATAGTGGGGGCAATTCACTTACTATCTCTCACTAAGGCTACTTTCACACTAGCGTCGTTTGGCCTCCGTCGCAATGCATCGTTTTGGAGAAAAAACGCTTCCTGCAAAGTTGCCCGCAGGATGCGTTTTTTCTCCATAGACTTTCATTAGCGACGCATTGCGACGGATTGCCACACGTCGCATTTGTGGTGCGACGGATGCGTCATGTTTTGGACGACCGTCGGCACAAAAAAAGCTACATGTAACTTTTTTGTGCGTCGTGTCCGCCATTTCCGACCGCGCATGCGCGGCCAGAACTCTGCCCCCTCCTCCCCGGACATTACAATGGGGCAGCAGATGCATTGAAAAACTGCATCTGCTGCCCCCGTTGTGCTTTTACTTCACAGCATGCGTCGGTACGTCAGGCCGATGCATGGCGACGGCCCCGTACCGACGCTAGTGTGAAAGTAGCCTTAAGTATGTTATTTGTATATTTTGTTCCATTTAGCATTCCATTTTATTATTTAATATGTGATACAGCCATCATTTTCCTAAAAGTTGCTTTTTTACATTTTCAGTTATTGATAGTAATTTAATTTTCATTGGTGTATGGCTTTGCCTGTTAACCAGTGGTGTTTATTATTAGTGATAGGCGAGCATGCCCAGCACTTCTCAGTACTCGATGGAGCATCACTGTGCTCAAGAAGCTTGGTCGGCACTCGATTGGGTATCCAGGTTCTCGCTCGCCATGCTTCATTCCCCTCCCCCCATGTTTGCCGCCTGATTTTCAGCCACTAAACAAGCAGGGATTGCCTGCTAATCAGAGTAATGCCATAGCCATTTTGGCCACTGGCATTATTGTAATTGGCCGGCCGGCTAGCTTTATCGGGTCTATATAAGATTCAGAGATGCTATCTTGGGCTCATTGTACCTGAACATAGTGTAGGGAGAGTCGCTAGTGCAGAAGGAACAGTATGTTGTATAGCGTTTATTTACCTGCTGGTGCAAAATTAATTTAATTTGATGCTATTCTATAATACTGGTGTTAGCTGCAACTAGAGTAGGATTAGCTTCTGAAGTAGGAAGAGTGTATTCGTGGCACTTAGAGCAGCATTGATTGCATAGTCCTTGGTGCTGCTATGTTAAACTAACAGCCCTTTTTAGGGTTAATTCAAATATACTCTATTCTGCAATAATACTGCTCATACAGTATCTGAAAATAATTTAGGGTTAGCTGGCAGAGTAGGTATCACACGTATTAGAGAAATTTTTCACGGTTGATTGTGTTACAAACTTTGTTGCTGCCATGTATAAGAAAAAATACTTTCAGGGACAATTTAAATATATTCTATTCTAATAATACTGCTCATATCTGACAATAATTTACGGTTAGCTGGCAGAGTATGTGTTAGCATATTAGAGACATTTTGGAACAGTTACCGTATATAGTCGAGTATAAGCCGAGAATTTCAGCCCATTTTTTTAGGCTGAAATTGTCCCTCTCGGCTTATACTCGAGCCATTCCCAGGGGTCAGCAGGGGAGGGGGAGCGGCAGCTGTGTAACAATACTCAGCTGCTCCTGGTGCGGTCCCTGGTTCTCCGTGCGCTGACAGCTTCTTCCTGTATTGAGCGGTCACATGGTACCGCTCATTACAGTAATGAATATGGACCGACTCCACTCCCATAGGGGTGGAGCCGCATATTCATTACTGTAATGAGCGGTACCATGTGACCGCTTAATACAGGAAGAAGCTGCCGGCACCCGGAGAACCAGGGATGTGCAGGGACCGCGCCGGGAGCAGGTGAGTATGACGGGGGCAGGGCGCGATAATCACCTGTCCCCATTCCACTGTCAGCGCTGCTGTGTCTTCTGCATCCTCTGCAGTGACGCTCAAGTCAGAGGGCGCCATGACACGATTAGTGTGCGCCGCCCTCTGCCTGAACAGTCAGTGCAGAGGACGCAGAAGACACAGCGGTGCCGATGGTGGAACGGGGGACAAGTGAATATAGCAAGTGCCGGGGGCTTGAGCGACAAGAGGTGAGTATGTGATTTTTTTTTTCTTATCGCAGCAACAGCATATGGGGCATAATAGTCTGCGGAGCATCTTATGGGGCCATAATCAGCATTTGTGCAGCATTATATGGGGCAAATATCTCTATGGAGCATCTTATGGGGCCATAATCAGCATTTGTGCAGCATTATATGGGGCAAATATCTCTATGGTGCATCTTTTGAGGCCATAATCAGCATTTGTGCAGCATTATATTGGGCAAATATTTCTATGGAGCACCTTATGGGGCCATAATCAGCATTTGTGGAGCATTATATGGGGCAACTGTGTCTATGGAGCATCTTATGGGGCCATACTCAGCATTTGTGCAGCATTATATGGGGCAAATATCTCTATGGAGCATCTTATGGACCATAATCAGCATTTGTACAGCATTATATGGGGCAAATATCTCTATGGAGCATCTTATGAGGCCATAATCAGCATTTGTGGAGCATTATACGGGGCAACTGTGTCTATGGAGCATCTTATGGGGCCATAATCAGCATTTGTGCAGCATAATATGGGGCAAATGTGTCTATGGAGCATCTTATGCGGCCATAATCAGCATTTGTGCATCATTATATGGGGCAAATATCTCTATGGAGCATCTTATGGGGCCAAAATCAGCATTTGTGGAGCATTATACGGTGCAAATGTGTCTATGGAGCATCTTATGGGGCCATAATCAGCATTTGTGTGGCATTATATGGGGCAAATGTCTGTATGGAGCATCTTTTGGGGCCCATCATAAACTGTATAGAGCATTATATGGGGCGTATTTTGTATGGAGCATCTTATGGGGCCCATCATGAACTGTATGGAGCATTATATGGGGCTCCTGATTCAATATGGATATTCAAAAACACTTAACCTACTGATGTCTCAATTAATTTTACTTTTATTGGTACCTATTTTCATTTTTGACATTTACCGGTATCTGCTGCATTTTCCACCCTAGGCTTATACTCGAGTCATTAAGTTTTCCCAGTTTTTTGTGGCAAAATTAGGGGGTCTCGGCTTATACTCGAGTATATACCGTAATTACATTACAGGCTTTATTGCTGCCACATACAAGAAAAAACTTTTCAGGGACAATGCAAGTATATTTTATTCTCTATTAATACCGCTCATATCTGAAAATAATTTAGACTTGGCTGGTGGAGTAGGCATTAGCATATTGGAGAGATTTTGGCACGGTTTATTGCATTACAAACTTTTGTTGCTGCCACGTACAAAAAAATCCTTTCAGGGACAATAAAAATATATTCTATTCTGTAATAATACTGCTCATATCTGAAAATAATTTAGGGTTAGCTGGCGGAGTAGGTATTAAAGTATTATAGACATTTTGGCACATTTGATTGTGTTGCAAATCGATTCTATTTTCTAACAACACTGCTCTTAGCTGTGTAGATAATTTTACATGTGCAAGGCGTGCAGTAGATGTGGAAGTGAGTGTGCTGCTGTTGCTGTGGTCCAGGTGAAACTCTGCCTGCTGTGGGAGCAGAACAAACATGCTCATCCATGAGACCTAGCTTCCTGTCCCACTTTTCATGGGTGCATGGGGCACCATTGTTGAAGCTAGAACAGTGTGAGAAGGTTGTGGGTTGAATAGCAGATAGTGCTTCAAGTCTATTTCCCATAACCACCCTGTCTTCCACACGATCCAGTCTCACTAGCCAAGAGTCTAAACCACATAATCCATATCCTGATTTTCCTTACTCCCACCATGGCGAGTCCCAGGAGACAAATAACCTCATTCTTGGACACTCCAAGGAGCTCTTTACCTTTCCATTTATGGCTTCTTCTGTCACCATTCAAGTTTCAAGAGGAACATGAGGAGATTGGGTGCAGTGATGCCCAAATATTTGAGCAGCCACGGTCAGAAGAAGCCGACGGTGGTGAACGGCAATTACTGTCTAAAGAGGTGGATGATGATGAGACACAGTTGCCAACAAGCCATGTTTAAACAACAAGTCAGGATGAGGACCATCGTGAGGAAGTGGAAGATGAGGTAGTGGATGATGAAGTCACTGACCCAACCTGGCAAGGGGACATACATAGCAAGCACAGCAGCACAGACGGTGAGGGATCTGCAGCACTGCAACAGGCAGGAAGAGGCAATGAGGCTGACAGAGGGAGAAGTCATTCAACTGTTCCTCAGAGCACCCACATACAGCCAGAGCCCAAGCCAAGGGTTAGGTGTTCCCCAGACTGAAAGTATAGAAGACAGGAGAACGGTCATTTGCAACCTGTGCCATACCAAGCATAGCAGGGGACAGACCACTACCAACCTGACCATGACCAGCATTCTCAGGCACATGTCATTAAAGCACCCAAATAAGTGGGCCGAATGCCTGAATCCTTAATCAGTATCTGCGGGTGACACCACTGCCTCTTCACCTGTGCTACGTGCTTGCCAAAACGATGTCCAGGATGCAGGGGCAGATGCAAGCATCAGCAACCACATCCACTTCTTTGTCCAAGCGCAGAGTTCAGCTGTCTCTACCACAGGTCTTGAAATGCAAATGGAAATTTGCAGCCACCCAAACACAGGCCTAAACACTTAACGGACACATTTCAAGACTTCTTGCCTTGGAAATGTTGCTGTTTAGACTTGTGGATGCTCAGGCTTTCCACAGCCTCATAACGGCGACCACCCCTCCCTACCTGCCACTATTTCTCCCGGTAAGCTGTACCCGCCTTACACCAGTACGTGTCCCATAATATAACCTGTGCCATGACCAATGTAGCTACTGGGAAGCTCCACTTAACAGAAGCCTGCAGCCACCTGTAGTGACTGCAGGTTTTCATCTCAAACCTGGAAGCACCCTGTAATTATAAAATGAAGCCCTGCAGCCAATCCTAACAGCATGTAATATCCTCACTGTCAGAATTCAGCTCTGCTTGTTGGTTCCAGCAGTCATCACGTGGCCACTTCAACACACATGGTTGCTAGATTTTGCTGAGCACTCCTGTTTTCTCTCCAAGAGACTCAGTGCTAGAATCTTGTGGCAATAGCTCATTTTTCTGCTAATCAAAAGGATTGGGTGGTAGAATCCCAATTGCTTTATTTTCGCCAAAATAATCTGTCAGAAGACCATCAAAGGTGCCCAAGCAGATTCGATGGTCAGCCAATAACATTGAAATTGGCGGTTCAGATGACCTTTATCTGTTGTCTATGGGGAACTCTGCTAACATTAGCACATAATTGAATAGGTTACTTTCACCTACAAGAGCAACACACTTCTATCACTGCTGTCATAATTACCATATAATTTCATTTGCTACTGTGTACCCTGTCAGTGTTTTTCAACCAGTGTGCCGGTCGGGTGTGCCGCGGGGGAACGGGAGTCAGCTGTTCTCTGTGCCGACTGTCAAGCTGACAGCCGGCACAGAGAAGCTGCAGCGCGCCGGCTCCCGGAGATCAATTGTACTCGCAGACATCTACCAGCTGCGAGTACAATTGAGGCTCTGACCGCTGGGTCAGAGCGACGCCAGCAGCGTGATCAAGTCATGTGATCACGCTGCTGGCGTCACTATCCAGCGCGCAGGAGAAAGAAGAGACTTGGTGGTAAGTGCTCCTGTGCTGTGGAGCTGAAGACACCGAAGATTCAGCGTGGGGTGGGTTTATGGGGAGTATGTGGGGGGATTTATTAAGTGTGTGGGGGGATTTATTCAGTGTGTGGGGGGATTTATTCAGCGTGGGGTGGGTTTATGGGGAGTATGTGGGGGGATTTATTAAGTGTGTGGGGGGATTTATTCAGTGTGTGGGGGGATTTATTCAGCGTGGGGTGGGTTTATGGGGAGTATGTGGGGGGATTTATTAAGTGTGTGGGGGGATTTATTCAGTGTGTGGGGGGGATTTATTCAGTGAGTGGGGGGATTTATTCAGTGTATGGGGGGGATTTATTCAGTGTGTACGTGGGGGGGGGGCTGGAATTTATTTAGCATGTGTGGGGCAGGGTGCATTTATTCTGTGGAAGGGGATGGATTTATTCTATCGGAAGGGCAGTGGATATATTCTGTGGGGGTGAGTGGGGAGATGGGGGTGGACACAGTAGCGAGGGGAAAAATGTGTGCTGACAGTACTGGGAGCAACGGTGATGGGATGTGTGAGGACAGTATGGGGAGTCGGGGGAATGTGTGAGGGGGGAATGTGTGAGGAGGAAATATGGAGAGAGCAAAGGGGTATGTTAGCAAGGGGGGGATGTACAGGAGGAGGCTATTAGAAATGTGTGCAGACAGTATGGGGGGATGAAAGTGTGAGTGGACACATAATATATATTGAGTAGTGTGAGGGTAACAGCCAGGAGGAGACAGTATGCCAAGTAGGAGGAGTGTAATGAAGGGGCACAGTAGAGAGACTGGGCTCTCTATGAGGGACACCATATGAGAAGGCAGTGTGAAGTATGGAAAAGAGAGAGAGGGTAGTGTGGATGGCATGTACCATAAGAGGGACAGTGAGGGTCATATTATGTGCTGGGAATAAAGTGAGGGGCAATTATTTACTCAGGGGCTCAGCCTAGGGCAGATATTGTTATTCCGGAGCATTATAATAACACTGCTATCTTTAAGGGTGTTGTGTCGGGATGTGCTGCAGAAGACAGGAGAAGATGGAAGTCTGCAGAAACGAGCTCTGCCGGTGGATGAGAAGAGTCATCATGGCATCTGGACAAGGTGAAGATGAAAAGAAAGAGGCGACTCCACAAACAACGTCATCTATCAGGTACCTGGATGTAAATGTGTTTTTTTTGTGATACTAATTCTCATTTTTTTTTGTTAGGAACATTAAAGGGGATGTCCAAGGTTGTGATGAGTCTGCAGTCATACTATGTGACTGCAGACTTCTGAATTCTCACAGTGCACACTGCTATCATAATTCTCTGATGTTGGTGATTTACATACATGCGGTCACGTGCTGACTAGACATGTGTGGCCTCATTCAATGAAAATGAATTGACTGAGGCCGGACACGTCTAGTTAGAATGTGACCAGAAGTATCCAAATCACATACTTGTGCTGTCATGACCGTCCACTCTGGCCACCGGCAAGGGAGAATCCTGAAAGTGTGCAGTGCTTGCGCTGTGAGAATTCAGAAGCCTGCAGTCACATAGAATGACTGCAGACTTTCATCTCAAACCTGGACGCACCATTTTGTGCCATTTTGGTTGGTGGTGTGCCTCAGGATTTTTTAAGTATAAAAAGTGTGCCGCGGCTCAAAAAAGGTTGAAAAACACTGCTCTATGTAACCAGTATTGATACATTCAATCATGAGAAAAATTAAGTACCGTATATACTCGAGTATAAGCCGACCCCCTTAATTTTGCCACAAAGAACTGGGAAAACTTAATGACTCGAGTATAAGCCTAGGCTGGAAAATGCAGCAGCTACCAGTAAATGTCAAAAGTAAAAATAGATACCAATAAAAGTAAAATTAATTGAGACATCAGTAGGTTAAGTGTTTTTGAATATCCATATTGAATCAGGAGCCCCATATAATGCTCCATAAAGTTTGATGGGCCCCATTAAATGCTCCATATTAAAATATGCCCCATATAATCCTGCATAAAGGGTAATAAGGGCCCCATAAGATGCTCCATACAGACACTTGCCCCTTATAGTGCTGCACAATCGTTATGGCCCCATACAGATGCTCCATACAGACACTTGCCCCTTATAGTGCTGCACAATCGTTATGGCCCCATACAGATGCTCCATACAGTCACTGCCCCTTATAGTGCTGCACAATCGTTATGTCCCCATAAGATGCTCCATACAGTCACTGCCCCTTATAGTGCTGCACAATCGTTATGGCCCCATACAGATGCTCCATACAAACACTTGCCCCTTATAGTGCTGCACAATCGTTATGGCCCTATACAGATGCTCCATACAGTCACTGCCCCTTATAGTGCTGCACAATCGTTATGGCCCCATAAGATGCTCCATACAGTCACTGCCCCTTATAGTGCTGCACAATTGTTATGGCCCCATACAGATGCTCCATACAGTCATTGCCCCTTATAGTACTGCACAATCTTTATGGCCCCATACAGATGCTCCATACAGTCACTGCCCCTTATAGTGCTGCACAATCGTTATGGCCCCATACAGATGCTCCATACAGTCACTGCCCCTTATAGTGCTGCACAATCGTTATGGCCCCATACAGATGCTCCATACAGTCACTGCCCCTTATAGTGCTGCACAATCGTTATGGTCCCATAAGATGCTCCATACAGACACTGCCCCTTATAGTGCTGCACAATCGTTATGGCCCCATACAGATGCTCCATACAGTCACTGCCCCTTATAGTGCTGCACAATCGTTATGGCCCCATACAGATGCTCCATACAGTCACTGCCCCTTATAGTGCTGCACAATCGTTATGGCCCCATAAGATGCTCCATACAGACACTGCCCCTTATAGTGCTGCACAATCGTTATGGCCCCATACAGATGCACAGCACTGCGCTCCCCCTCCCCGTATACTTACCTGCTCCTGGCGTGGTGCAGCCCCTGCTTCTCCCGGCGCTGCATATTCTTCCTGTACTGAGCAGTCACTGTTACCGTTCATTACAGTAATGAATATGCGGCTCCACCCCTATGGGAGGTGGAGTCGCATATTCATTACTGTAATGAGCGGTACCATGTGACTGCTCAGTACAGGAAGAATATGAAGCGCTGGAAGAAGCAGGGACGCACAGGGACTGCACCAGGAGTAGGTAAGTATAATTAGATAGCCCCCGCCCCCCCTCACCTGCCGACCCCTGCGAATGACTCGAGTATAAGCCGAGAGGGGGACTTTCAGCCCAAAAAATGGGCTGAAAATCTTGGCTTATACTCGAGTATTTACGGTACAATATTTTTGAAATGTATGTTTTCAGGTTTCAGGACATTTATATAATAAAAAATAGGTACTTAGATGGTCTTAATATTATGAAAATAAAAGGTCAAATGAACAACATATGAGAAATTACACAGTCATTATTTATTTAACCCCTTAGTGACAGAGCCAATTTGGTACTTAATGACCGAGCCAATTTTTACAATTCTGACCACTGTCACTTTGAGGTTATAACTCTGGAACGCTTCAACGGATCCCGCTGATTCTGAGATTGTTTTTTCGTGACATATTGTACTTCATGTTAGTGGTAACATTTATTCGATATTATTTGCGATTATTTATGAAAAAAATGGAAATATGGCAAAAAAATTTAAAATTTTGCAAATTTTTATGCCCTTAAATCAGAGAGATATGTCACGAAAAATAGTTAATAAATAACATTTCCCACTTGTCTACTTTACATCAGCACAATTTTGGAAACAAAATTTTTTTTTGTTAGGGAGTTATAAGGGTTAAAAGTTGACCAGCAATTTCTAATTTTTACAACACCATTTCTTTTTTAGGGACCACATCACATTTGAAGTGATTTTGAGGGGTCTATGTGATAGAAAATAACAAAGTATGACACTATTCTAAAAACTACCCCCCTCAAGGTTCTCAAAACCACATTCAAGAAGTTTATTAACCCTTTACGTGCTTCACAGGAACTGAAACAATGTGGAAGGAAAAAATGAACATTTAACTTTTTTTTAAAACATTTTAATTCAGAACCATTTTTTTTATTTTCACAAGTGTAAAAAAAGAAATGTAACCATAAATTTTGTTAGGCAATTTCTCCTGAATACGCCAATACCCCATATGTGGGGGTAAACCACTTTTTGGGCGCACCGCAGAACTTGGAAGTGAAGGAGCGCCGTTTGACTTTTTCAATGCAGAATTGGCTGGAAATGAGATCGGACGCCATGAAACTAGACCCCTTAAGGAACTTATCTAGATGTGTGGTGAGCACTTTGAACCTCCAAGAGCTTCACAGAAGTTTATAACGTAGAGCCGTGAAAATAAAAAATCGCATTTGCTTACACAAAAATGATCTTTTCGCCCACAAATTCTTATTTTCACAAGGGTAACAGGAGAAATTAGACCACAAAAGTTGTTGTGCGATTTCTCCTGAATACGTCGATACCCCATATGTGAGGGTAAACCACTGTTTGGGCGCACCGCAGAGCTCGCAAGAAAAGGAGTGCCGTTTTACTTTTTCAATGTAGAATTGGCAGGAATTGAGATTGGACGCCATGTCCCGTTTGGAGAGCCCCTGATGTGCCTAAACAGTGGAAACCCCCCACAAGTGACACCATTTTGGAAACTAGACCCCTTAGGGAACTTATCTAGAAGTGTGGTGAGCGCTTTGAACCCCCATGTGCTTCACAGAAGTTTGTAACGTTGAGCCGTGAAAATAAAAAAATTGCATTTTTTCTACAAAAATGATCTTTTTGCCCCCAAATTTTTATTTTCACAAGGGCAACAGGAGAAATTAGACCACAAAAGTTGTGCAATTTCTCCTGAGTACGTCAATACCCCATATGTGGGGGTAAGCCACTGTTTGGGCGCACCGCAGAGCTTGTAAGAGAAGGAGCGCTGTTTTACTTTTTCAATGTAGAACTGGCTGGAATTGAGATCGGACACCATGTCGCATTTGGAGAGCCCCTGATGTGCCTAAACAGTAGAAACCCCCCACAAGTGACCCCATTTTGGAAACTAGACCCCCCATGGAACTTATCTAGATGTGTGTTGAGAACTTTGAATGCCCAAGTGCTTCACAGAAGTTTATAATGCAGAGTCGTGAAAATAAAAAAAAAAATTTTTCCACAAAAAAGATTTTTTAGCCCCCAAGTTTTTATTTTCACAAGGGTAACAGGAGAAATTGGACTGCAATAGTTGTTGTCCAATTTATCCTGAGTACACTGATGTGCCATATATGGGGGTAAACCACTGTTTGGGCGCATGGCAGAGCTCGGAAGGGAAGGAGCACCGTTTGGAATGCAGACTTAGATAGAATGGTCTGTGGGCGTTATGTTGCATTTGCAGAGCCCCTGATGTACCTAAACAGTAGTAACCCCCCACAAGTGACCCCGTTTTGGAAACTAGACCCCCCAAGGAACTTATCTAGATGTGTGGTGAGAACTTTGAATGCCCAAGTGCTTCACAGAAGTTTATAATGCAGAGTCATGAAAATAAAAAATATTTTTTTTCCACAAAAATGATTTTGTAGCCCCCAAGTTTTTATTTTTACAAGGGTAACAGGAGAAATTGGACCCCAAAAGTTGTTGTCCAATTTATCACGAGTACGCTGATGTCCCATATGTGGGGGTATCCCACTGTTTGGGCGCACGGCAGAGCTCAGAAGGGAGGGAGCACCATTTGACTTTTTTGAGCGCAAAATTGGCTGTCGTGTTTGGAGACCCCCTGATGTACCTAAACAGTGGAACCCCCCCCAATTCTAGCTCCGACCCTAACCCCAACACACCCCTAACCCTAATCCCAACCCGATCCATAATCCTAATCACTAACCCTAACGATAATCACGACCCTTACCCCAAAACAACCCTAATGTCAACCCTAACCATAACCCTAATAAAAACCCTAAATCCAACACACCCCTAATCCTAATCTCAACCCTAACCTCAAACCTAACCCTAATCCCAATACACCCGTAATCACAACCCTAACCTTAACCCTAATCCCAAACCTAACCCAAATCCCAAGCGTAACCCTAATGCCAACCCTAACCCTAATACCAACCCTAATCCAAACCCTAACCCTAATCCCAACTCTAACCCTAACTTTAGCCGCAACCCTAGCCCTAACTTTAGCCCCAACCCTAACCCTAGCCCTAAGGCTACTTTCACACTTGTGTTTGGCATCCGTCGCAATCCGTCGTTTTGGACAAAAAAACGGATCCTGCAAATGTGCCCGCAGAATGCGTTTTTTGCCCATAGACTTGTATTGCCGACAGATCGCGACGGATGGCCACACTTCGCGTCCGTCGTGCACTGGATCAGTTGTGTTTTGACGGACCGTCAGCACAGAAAAACATTCAATATAACATTTTTTTGTACGTCGCGTCCGCTGTTGTGAATTCTGTGGCTGAATTCACTTCTGTGGTCACAAGTGGTATTGCAGTCTCTGGGCTTCCTCCCTCAGGTGTTTTGGTGAGCTCGTTGGCTGCCTTGCTATTTAGCTCCACCTGAGTCTGTCTTCCTTGCTCCTTGTCAATGTTCCAGTGTTGGATCTGAGCTACTGCATCTTTCCTTGGGCCTGCTGCTCTGCTAGATAAGTGCTTCTAGTTTGTTTTCTGTTTTTTCTGTCCAGCTTGCTATTAACTTTTGCTGGTAGCTCTGAGAAGCAAAGGAGTGCACCGCCGTGCTGTTAGTTCGGCACGGTGGGTCTTTTTGCCCCTTTGCGTGGTTTTCGTTTTAGGGTTTTTGTAGACTGCATAGTTCTCTTTGCTATCCTCGCTCTGTCTAGAATATCGGGCCTCACTTTGCTGAATCTATTTCATTCCTACGTTTGTCTTTTCATCTTGCTAACAGTCATTATATGTGGGGGGCTGCCTATTCCTTTGGGGTATTTCTCTGAGGTAAGTCAGGCTTGTATTTCTATCTTCAGGCTAGTCAGCTCCTCAGGCAGTGCCGAGTTGCATAGGTAGTGATAGGCGCAATCCACTGCTGCTTATAGTTGTGTGAGGATAGATCAGGTACTGCAGTCTACAGAGATTCCACGTCTCAGAGCTCGTCCTATTGTTTTTGGTTATTGCCAGATCTCTGTATGTGCGCTGATTACTGCACGCTGTGTTGCCTGATTGCCAGCCATAACAGTCCGCCATTTCTGACCGCGCATGTGTGGCCGTAACTCCGCCCCCTCCTCCCCAGGACATAGATTTGGCAGTGGATGCGTTGAAAAACTACATCCGCTGCCCACGTTGTGCACAATTTTCACAACGTGCGTCGGTATGTCGCGCCGACGCATTGCGACGGCCCCGTACCGACGTAAGTGTGAAAGAAGCCTAACCCTAAATTTAGCCCCAACCTTAACCCTAAATTTAGCCCCAACCCTAACCCTAAATTTAGCCCCAACCCTAACCCTAAATTTAGCCCCAACCATAGCCCTAACCCTAGCCCTAGCCCTAACCCTAACCCTAGCCCTAACTCTAGCCCTAACCCTAGCCCTAACCTTAGCCCTAACCCTAACCCTAATTTTAGCCCCAACTGCTCTTCTCCTGCCGGCCAGCAGATGGCGACAGATGGCGGGCGCACTGCGCTTGCGCCCGCCATTTTCTTTTGCCGGCGGCCAGGAGGAGCAGCGGGAGGACCCAGGGACAACGGTAAGTATGGCAGGGTCCCCGAATCCCCCTATTTCTCTGTCCTCTGATGTGCGATCACATCAGAGGACAGAGAATTACACTTTGCTTTTTTTTTTTTTTGCGGTCGCCGGTAAACAGTTAATTACCGGCGATCGCAAAACAGGGGTCGGTAAAACCGACCCCGATCATGTTCTTTGGGGTCTCGGCTACCCCCGGGAGCCGAGACCCCAAAGATTCTCCCGGTGCCGGCCGGCGGGCGCACTGCGCATGCGCCCGTCATTTTTTTGCCAGAAAAAGATGGCGGCGCCCATCGGGAGCCACGAGGAGCACCGGGGGAGACAGGTAAGTATTGGGGGGCTACCTGGGACCCCATTTCTCTGTCCTCTGATGTGCGATCACATCGGAGGACAGAGAAATTAAAAAGAAATCGCGGTTTTTTTTTGCGATCGCCGGTAAACGGTTAATTACCGGCGATCGCAAAAGCGGGGTCGGTAAAAACCGACCCGAATCATGTTCTCTGGGGTCTCGGCTACCCCCGGCAGCCGAGACCCCGGAGAAAATCGGACTCTGGGTGGCGCTATTTACTTTTTCCACAGCGCCGTTAATTAACGGCGTTGTGGTTTAAGTATCCTTAGCGGCCGCCGTTAAAAGGCGTATCGGCGGTCGTTAAGGGGTTAATAAAAACTATGCCAAAATATAGAAACATTGTGTTAAAAATTAAGTACATGCCCCAAATAGCGTGTGGAGACACTTTTACCATCAATAGCTTGAAGTAATTGCATTCTGTATGACATCATCAGTCTCGCACATTATTCTGGAGTAATTCTGGCCTCTCTTCCTTGCAAAGCTACTTAAAGGGAACCTGTCACCAGGTTTGGCCGATATGAGTTACGGCCACCGCCTTTCAGGGCTTATATAGGGCATTTTATAATGCTGTATATAAGCCCCCTATCTGACCTGTAAGAGAAGAAAAATAACTTTTATTATACTGACCCGCGGGGGGGGGCCCGCCCAAGGAGTGTCGCATGTCTTGGTCTGGCGTCTCCCATCTTCTTATGATCGCCGTCCTCCTTCTTGGTTCGTATGGATGACACATTCCTGCATCATCCACACAGTCTGCTCGGCATCGCGCACTTGCGCAGGTGTACTTTGTCTGCCCTGTTGAGGGCAGAGGATAGTCCTGCAGTGCGCATGCGCTGGCCCTCTCTAACCTTTCCCGGCACCTGTACACTGCAGTACTTTGCTCTGCACTCAACAGAGAAGTTAAGTACGCCTGCGCCGGAGCACAACGCTGAGCAGACTGTGTGGATGATGCAGGGACAAGTCATTCACACAAACCAAGAAAGACAACGGCGATCATAAGGTTGGATTGGGAGCAGCTATACAACATTATAAAATGCTGTATATCGGCCCTGAAAGGCGGTGGCCGCATCTCATATCGGCCTAAGCTGGTGACAGGTTCCCTTTAAGTTCATTGAGGTGTGTGGGCATTTGTGCATGCACAGCTCTCTTAAAGGGGTTGTCTGCTACTGAACAACCCCAGCTTAATCAATTCAGGACCTCTTTGGTTGCCTGCATTTAACCCAACAATGTCATGTCACCTCCGAGAAGAGTGGCATTGATATATCTGTGAGCGAGAAAGAGACGAACTTTGGACTAAGGTTCGCTTGAACATGAAGAACCCCTAATTGTATGTAGTCTATGATGAGGACAGGTTACTTTCTTACACCAAGCTTAAACTTTCCCATGTGCAAGTAGTGGATTCAGATCTATGACTTGTGATTTCACCCTGAATCATAGCTGCCCTTCCACAAGGTCAACCATCTTGGGCATTGTGCTATGCCAGGCAGTGTGTGAGCACATACAGTCCTGCCCTGCATGGCAACATGCTTTGTTTGTTAAAGCGAGACAGTCTGGCAGGCACAGTTGGATAAGACTGTTTATTCACCACTATTTTTCCAGTTTTCTTTTCTTTGCTAGGTGAATTGATAAGGACATTCTTGAAATTCATTTTGATAACTTATTATTCTGTCTTAAACATAAACTGCTTGTGGGAAGCACGTCCTGTTCACTGGAGTCTCTTTCAAAAGTGTCAAGGTTTTCACACTTCCTGTTTTACCGGTGTCTGGAATGATTTGTCTTTTATCTACAAAATATCAGAAAACTGATAGTCATTCAATGAACCTTTCATTCTTTACTAAATTCTCCATAGACCTTTATTTTTTAGTAGTTTTACATATGATGTAAAAAGTCTACAAAACCCCTGTTAAAATGCGTGGTTTTCGTCATGTAAAAAAATCAATCATACCTAGATGAATCATTTCAACACTTTTTCCACTTTTATTGTCACCTATAAACTGCACTGATCCATTGAAAAATTTATTGAAATTTTCAAGTGCCAAAAGAAAACATAAAGAACTAAAATAATGTGGTTTCATAAATAGACACAGCCGTAAACTAATACTTTGTTGAAGTATCATTTGAATTTATGACAGCATATAGCTTTTTGGAAGGAGTCCATGGCACATCTTGAATTGGCAAGCTTTGCTCACTCTTCCTTGCAATAATGCTTAAAATCTGTCAGATTGCAAGGGCATCTCTTGTGTACAGCACCCTCTTTGGGTCAACCCACAAATTATCAATTGAATTCAGACCTGGCCTCTGGGTGGACCATTCCAAGTCTCTGATCTTCTGGTGAAGCCATCCTTTTGTTGATATGAAGGTATGCCTACGGTCATTGTTGTATTGAACAGTAAAATTCCTCTTTATCTTCAGCTTTTTATTTTACTCCTCAAGGTTTTTGGAAACATTGTACTGATATTTTTAGCTTTCGATAATTCTCTCCACCTTAACTAAAGCCACAGCTCCATCTATAAAAAAACAGCATAATGCAGCTTCCACCATGCTTCATTGTGGGCATGGTACTCTTTTGGTGATGTGCAGTGTTGGCTTTATGCCATACACACGTTTTGGAATTATGGCCAAAAAGTTCAACCTTGATCTCATCAGAACATAACATGCCTTCCCACATGCTTTTGGCAGACTTGATGTAGGTTTTGGCAAAACATAACCGGGATTGGATTCAGAAATTTTTAATACACTTTACATGGTCGGCCATTTACAAAAAATTTGGAGGCTTCGGCTGACTTTAACCCCTTAATGACCACCAATACATCTTTTTACTGACCTGAGATATAAGAGAATAGCATCCCCATACAGATGACAATCCAGCAGCTGTCAGCTGTCCACTATATGTGACAACTTGCTACATTAGCCATGATCAGTGTTTGCACTGTCCACATCTGTTTAACCCCTTAGATGATGTTGTCAATAGTTACTACATCACATAAATGGTTAACAGAGTTTGGTGGCTTCCTCTTCATCCCCATCGGTGCCTTGAGATCATGATTGTGTGGTCCTGATATTTGTCATGGCAATTCACAACCAAATAGCGGCCTTAAGGTACCTTCACACATAACGATATTGTTAACGATATCGTTGCTTTTTGTGACGTAGCAACGATATCGTTAATGAAATCGTTATGTGTGACAGCGACAAACGATCAGGCCCCTGCTGGGAGATCGTTGGTCGCTGAAGAAAGTCCAGAACTTTATTTCGTCGCTGGACTCCCTGGAGACATCGCTGGATCGGCGTGTGTGACACCGATCCAGCGATGTCTTCACTGGTAACCAGGGTAAACATCGGGTAACTAAGCGCAGGGCCGCGCTTAGTAACCCGATGTTTACCCTGGTTACCATCCTAAAAGTAAAAAAAACCAAACACTACATACTTACCTACCGCTGTCTGTCCCCGGCGCTGTGCTCTGCACTCCTCCTGTACTGGCTGTGAGCGTCGGTCAGCCGGAAAGCAGAGCAGTGACGTCACCGCTCTGCTTTCCGGCCGCTGTGCTCACACAGTCAGTACAGGAGGAGAGCAGAGCACAGCGCAGGAGGACAGACGGCTGTAGGTAAGTATGTAGTGTTTGTTTTTTGTTACTTTTAGGATGGTAACCAGGGTAAACATCGGGTTACTAAGCGCGGCCCTGCGCTTAGTTACCCGATGTTTACCCTGGTTACCGGCATCATTGGTCGCTGGAGAGCGGTCTGTGTGACAACTCTCCAGCGACCGAACAGCGACGCTGCAGCGATCCGGATCGTTGTCGGTATCGCTGCAGCGTCGCTTAATGTGAAGGGGCCTTTAGAGTCTTCCAGCTATAGTGGCCTGTTCAGAAGTTACCGACTTTTAGGTGGTTAAAAAAATTTTTTAAATTCCTGTCATGTCACTTTGCATTAATTTCTGAAAAGCACCTGAAGGGTAAATAAACTACCTGACAGCAGGTTTCAATATTTCAGGGGGTGCTGTTTTTAAAATTGTATAACTATTGCTACAGTTTTAAACTACCTAAAATGCTAACAAAGTAAAAGAACATTTTACAAATGGTGCTGATGTAAAGCATACATGAGGGAAATGTTATTTATAAATGTTTTATATGGTATGACTCTCTGGAATAAATAGATATTCTTTTAAAGTTTGAAAATTGCAAATTTTTTAACATTTTTGTCAAATTTCTGATATTTTTTGTAAATAAACATATAACATATTGACCTAAATTTACCATTATCGTAAATTATAATGAACCATGAAAAAACATTCTCAAAATCACTGGAATCTGTTGAAGCGTTCCAGAGTTATTACCACATACACTGACACTGGTTAGGTTTTAAAAATTTGACCCAGTCACTAAGGGTCCAAAGTGTATTTGGGCTCCAAGTGGCTACAGCTTCTCTTAGCTTTTATGATGCTCATACACCTAAGGTAGCTGGTGGCCAAATGAAAGCCAATAGTCAACCATTAATGTCAGAGAGACATTAGTGCTGCCTACCCAGTGATGGCGAAATATCAGTGAGGCTAGTATGAAATTATTTTTTATTTTGCTTCATGGTATAAATAGAATTCAGGATTATACATCCCCTCCTTCAGGATAAAACATTGATGTTTTATACAGTACATTAGGGTTGAGCGACCTTCACTTTTATAGGATCGGGTCGGGTTTCACGAAACCCGACTTTTGGAAAAGTTGGGTCGAGTGAAATCGGCCGATCCTATAAAAAAGTCGGGGTCGGGGTCGGCCGAAACTCGAAACCCAATGCAGTGCATTGGGTTTCCATGGTTCCCAGGGTCTGAAGGAGCGTAAACTCTCCTTCAGGCCCTGGGATCCATATTTAAGTGTAAAATATAGAATTAAAATAAAAAATATCCTTATACTTACGCTCTGACGTGCCCTGGTACTAACCGGGAACCTTCCTTCCTTAGAATCAGCCTTCCAGGACCTTCGGTGACGTCGCGGCTTGTGATTGGCCGCGCGGCCGCCCATGTGACCGCTCGCGCGGCCAATCACAAGCCGCGACGTCACCCGCGACGTCACCGAAGGTCCTGGAAGGGCTGATTCTTAGGAAGGAAGGCTGTCGGAAGGAAGCAGGGTGCTTCCGAGGGTGAGTATATTCCTATTAGGTATATACTCACCCTCGGAAGCGCCCTGCTTCCTTCCGACAGCCTTCCTTCCTAAGAATCAGCCCTTCTAGGACCTTCGGTGACGTCGCGGGTGACGTCGCGGCTTGTGATTGGCCGCGCGGCCGCCCATGTGACCGCTCGCGCGGCCAATCACAAGCCGCAACGTCACCCGCGACGTCACCGAAGGTCCTGGAAGGGCTGATTCTTAGGAAGGAAGGCTGTCGGAAGGAAGCAGGGCGCTTCCGAGGGTGAGTATATTCCTATTAGGTATATACTCACCCTCGGAAGCGCCCTGCTTCCTTCCGACAGCCTTCCTTCCTAAGAATCAGCCCTTCTAGGACCTTGGGTGACGTCGCGGCTTGTGATTGGCCGCGCGAGCGGTCACATGGGCGGCCGCGCGGCCAATCACAAGCTGCGACGTCACCGCGACGTCACGGCAAGGTCCTAGAAGCGCGGATTCGAAGGAGGAAGGCTGCCGGTTAGTACCAGGGCGCGTCAGAGGGTAAGTATTGCAATATTTTTTATTTTAATTCTATATTTTACACTTTAATCTGAATTCCGATACCAATTCCCGATATCTTAAACATATCGGGAATCGGGATCGGAATTCCGATTCCAGATTCAAAAGATCGCCGACTTCATGGCCGACCCCCCACTGGGGTCGGGTCGGGTTTCATGAAACCCGACCTTGCCAAAAGTCGGCGACTTTTGAACAATTTCGACCCGTTTCGCTCAACCCTACAGTACATCTTCAAAATGAACATTTTGAACTACAGAAATTCTCTAGTGTGTTGGAATGTATATATGTATGTATGGGTATGTATACATGTACTATATACAGTGGGGCAAAAAAGTATTTAGTCAGTCAGCAATAGTGCAAGTTCCACCACTTAAAAAGATGAGAGGCGTCTGTAATTTACATCATAGGTAGACCTCAACTATGGGAGACAAACTGAGAAAAAAAAAATCCAGAAAATCACATTGTCTGTTTTTTTAACATTTTATTTGCATATTATGGTGGAAAATAAGTATTTGGTCAGAAACAAAATTTCATCTCAATACTTTGTAATATATCCTTTGTTGGCAATGACAGAGGTCAAACGTTTTCTGTAAGTCTTCACAAGGTTGCCACACACTGTTGTTGGTATGTTGGCCCATTCCTCCATGCAGATCTCCTCTAGAGCAGTGATGTTTTTGGCTTTTCGCTTGGCAACAAGGACTTTCAACTCCCTCCAAAGGTTTTCTATAGGGTTGAGATCTGGAGACTGGCTAGGCCACTCCAGGACCTTGAAATGCTTCTTACGAAGCCACTCCTTCGTTGCCCTGGCGGTGTGCTTTGGATCATTGTCATGTTGAAAGACCCAGCCACGTTTCATCTTCAATGCCCTTGCTGATGGAAGGAGGTTTGCACTCAAAATCTCACGATACATGGCCCCATTCATTCTTTCATGTACCCGGATCAGTCGTCCTGGCCCCTTTGCAGAGAAACAGCCCCAAAGCATGATGTTTCCACCACCATGTTTTACAGTAGGTATGGTGTTTGATGGATGTAACTCAGTATTCTTTTTCCTCCAAACACGACAAGTTGTGTTTCTACCAAACAGTTCCAGTTTGGTTTCATCAGACCATAGGACATTCTCCCAAAACTCCTCTGGATCATCCAAATGCTCTCTAGTAAACTTCAGACGGGCCCGGACATGTACTGGCTTAAGCAGTGGGACACGTCTGGCACTGCAGGATCTGAGTCCATGGTGGCGTAGTGTGTTACTTATGGTAGGCCTTGTTACATTGGTCCCAGCTCTCTGCAGTTCATTCACTAGGTCCCCCCACGTGGTTCTGGGATTTTTGCTCACCGTTCTTGTGATCATTCTGACCCCACGGGGTGGGATTTTGAGTGGAGCCCCAGATCGAGGGAGATTATCAGTGGTCTTGTATGTCTTCCATTTTCTAATTATTGCTCCCACTGTTGATTTCTTCACTCCAAGCTGGTTGGCTATTGCAGATTCAGTCTTCCCAGCCTGGTGCAGGGCTACAATTTTGCTTCTGGTGTCCTTTGACAGCTCTTTGGTCTTCACCATAGTGGAGTTTGGAGTCAGACTGTTTGAGGGTGTGCACAGGTGTCTTTTTATACTGATAACAAGTTTAAACAGGTGCCATTACTACAGGTAATGAGTGGAGGAAAGAGGAGACTCTTAAAGAAGAAGTTACAGGTCTGTGAGAGCCAGAAATCTTGATTGTTTGTTTCTGACCAAATACTTATTTTCCACCATAATATGCAAATAAATTGTTAAAAAAAAAAAACAATGTGATTTTCTGGATTTTTTTTTCTCAGTTTGTCTCCCATAGTTGAGGTCTACCTATGATGTAAATTACAGACGCCTCTCATCTTTTTAAGTGGTGGAACTTGCACTATTGCTCACTGACTAAATACTTTTTTGCCCCACTGTATGTGCTCTGTGTATACTTATGTCAGCATGTACAATATGTGCTTTGTATACATGTCTCTATGTTTTATGCACTCTGTGTATACATACTGTATATCTCTGTATATATGTGTTACGTTTATACATTTGTCTGTACGTATGCACTCAAAGTAAAAATATATGTCTGTATATATGTGCTCTGTGTATACATGTCTCTGTATGTAAGTATGTGCTCTGTGTATACATATGTCTGTGTGTCTGTGCTCTTTGTATACATGTCTCTGTATGTATTTCTATGCTGTGTGAATATTTCCAGTAAAGACCAAAAGTTTGGAGACTCCTCATTTAAAGATTTTTCTGTATTTTCATGACTATGAAAATTGTACATTCACACTGAAGGCATCAAAACTATGAATTAACACATGTGGAATTATATACTTAACAATAAAAGTGTGAAACAACTGAAATTATGTCATATACATGTAAAGCGCCATGGAATAAATGGCGCTATAACAATAAATAATAATAATAATAATTCTAGGTTCTTCAAAGTAGCCACCTTTTGCTTTGATGACTGCTTTGCACACTCTTGGCATTCTCTTGATGAGCTTCAAGAGGTAGTCACCGGAAATGGTTTTCACTTCACAGGTGTGCCCTGTCAGGTTTAATAAGTGGGATTTCTTGCCTTATAAATGGGTTTGGGACCATCATTTGTGTTGTGCAGAAGTCTGGTGGATACACAGCTGAATAGACTATTAGAATTTGTATTATGGCAAGTAAAAAGCAGCTAAGTAAAGAAAAACGAGGGCCATCATTACTTTAAGAAATGAAGGTCAGTCAGTCCAAAAAATTGGGAAAACTTTGAAAGTATCCCCAATTGCAGTTGCAAAAACCATCAAGTGCTACAAAGAAACTGGCTCACATGAGGACCACCCCAGGAAAGGAAGACCAAGAGTCACCTCTGCTTCTGAGGATAAGTTTATCCGAGTCACCAGCCTCAGAAATCGCAGGTTAACAGCAGCTCAGATTAGAGACCAGGTCAATGCCACAGAGTTCTAGCAGCAGACACATCTCTAAAACAACTGTTAAGAGTAGACTCTGTGCAGCAGGCCTTCATGGTAAAATAGCTGCAAGGAAACCACTGCTAAGGACAGGCAACAAGCAGAAGAGACATCTTTGGGCTAAAGAACACAAGGAATGGACATTAGACCAGTGGAAATCTGTGCTTTGGTCTGATGAGTCCAAATTTGAGATCTTTGGTTCCAACCACCGTGTCTTTGTGCAACGCAGAAAAGGTGAACGGATGGACGCTACATGCCTGGTTCCCACCGTGAAGCAAGAAGGAGGAGGTGTGATGGTGTGGGGGTGCTTTGCTGGTGACACTGTTGGGGATTTATTAAAAATTAAAGGCATACTGAACCAGCATGGCTACCACAGCATCTTGCAGCGTCATGCTATTCCATCCGGTTTGCGTTTAGTTGGACCAACATTTATTTTTCAACAGGACAATGACCCCAAACACACCTCCAGGCTGTGTAATGGCTATTTGACCAAGAAGGAGAGTGATGGGGTGCTACGCCAGATGACCTGGCCTCCACTGTCACCAGACCTGAACCCAATCGAGATGGTTTGGGGTGAGCTGGACTGCAGAGTGAAGGCACAAGGGCCAACAAGTGCTAAGCATCTCTGGGAACTCCTTCAAGATTGTTGGAAAACCATTCCCGGTGACTACCTCTTGAAGCTCATCAAGAGAATGCCAAGAGTGTGCAAAGCAGTCATCAAAGCAAAAGGTGGCTACTTTGAAGAACCTAGAATATAAGTCATATTTTCAGTGGTTTCACACTTTTTTGTTAAGTATATAATTCCACACGTGTTAATTCATAGTTTTGATACCTTCGGTGTGAATGTATTATTTTCATAGTTATACAGAACAATCTTTAAATGGGAAGGTGTGTCCAAACTTTTGGTCTGTACTATATATATATATATATATATATATATATATATATATATATATATATATATATATATAAATATTAGATTGTGGCCCGATTCTAACGCATCGGGTATTCTAGAATATGCATGTCCCCGTAGTATATGGACAATGATGATTCCAGAATTCGCGGCAGACTGTGCCCGTCGCTGATTGGTCGAGGCAACCTTTATGACATCATCGCCGCCATGGCAACCATTATGACATCTACATCGATACTGTGCCCGTCGCTGAATCAGAAACGTGGGATTTTTACGTCCTTTATGACATCATCGTCGCTGTGCCCGTTGCTGATTGGTCGAGGCCGCCAGGCGGGATTTCCAGGACAGACAGACAGACAGAAAGACAGACAGACAGACAGAAAAACCCATAGACAATTATATATATACATATACTAGATTGTGGCCCGATTCTAACGCATCGGGTATTCTAGGATATGCATGTCCCCGTAGTATATGGACAATGATGATTCCAGAATTCGCGGCAGACTGTGCCCATCGCTGATTGGTCGAGGCAACCTTTATGACATCATCGTCACCATGGCAACCATTATGACATCTACGTCGATACTGTGCCCGTCGCTGATTGGTCGAGGCGAATTCGCGGCAGACTGTGCCCGTCGCTGATTGGTCGAGGCAACCTTTATGACATCATCGTCGCCATGCTGTGCCCGTCGCTGATTGGTCGAGGCCTGGCGGCCTCGACCAATCAGACACGGGATTTCCAGGACAGACAGACAGACAGACGGAAAAACCCTTAGACAATTATATATATATATGGATATATATATATATATATATATATATATATATATATAATGTGCCATGTGTATACATTTGTCTATACATATGTACTCATTGTAAAAATATATGTCTGTATGTATGTGCTCTGTGTATACATGTGTTTGTATGTATGTGTTCTGTGTATACATATATAGTAGCATGTAAAAGTTTGGGTTCCCCTGATCAAAATGACTTTTATTGTGAACAGTTATGCAAGTTAAAGAGGAAATGATCTCTAAAAGGGCTAAAGTTAAAGATGACACATTTCCTTTGCATTTTAGCCAAAAAATATATATCTTGTCATTTTTTGTTGATGCAAAAGTTTTAGCACCTTTAGAGATTTGTGTGCTCACATAACTTTGACCAAGGCTTTACACCTTAATTAGCCTGTTAGGGTTATGGCTTGTTCACTATCATTGTTAGGAAAGTTTAGGTGATGCAAATTAGCAAAGCTATTTTAAAGTTGCTGTTTCCTCAGTTTTAAATGTAATTAAGAAATGGCAGTTAACAAGTACAGTGGAGGTCAAGATAAGGTCTTGAAGACCAAGCAAAATTTCAGTAAGAGCTGCTTGTAGTTTTGCAAGAGAGGCAAAGTAGAACCCCTTGACAGCAAAAGACCTTCAGAAAGATTTAACAGACTCTGTAATTGTGGTACATTGTTCAGAGACACATGAATATGGCCTTTACGAAACACTCATCAGAAGAAAACCTCTCCTGTGTCCTCACCATAAAATTCAGCATCATAAGTATGCAAAAGAACATCTAAACAAGTGTGATGCATTTGGGAACAAGTCCTGTGGACCAATGTGGTTAAAATACAACTCTTTGGCCACAATGAACAAAGGAATGTGTGTAAAAAAAACGGCACAGAATTTCAGGAAAAAACATCTTGCCAACCATTACGCATGTTGGTGGATCAATCATGCTTTGTGGTTGTGTAGCAGCCAATCGCATGGGGAACATTTCACAGGTAGAGGAAAGAATGGATTCAATGAAATTTCAATATGCAAATTGCCTCTTCTGAGCAAAAGTGGACTTATACTCTATAGCGCCACCTGTTGGAAGTAGCGATCCTACAAGTCACAATCAACTCTTTAAGGAGTCGTGCAATATGACTTAGGATAAAAGCCAAATTAGTATCTCAATTCGCAGACACGGTGTTTTGGGCTGTTGGCCCTCGTCAGTGCGAAGCATGAGAACTAATTTGGCTAGGTGAGAGGCTCTGGACTGGGGTCTAAGGGGTATAGTTTCTCCTTATGGAGAGCGACATACCATCTCATACAAGCTCCCTGGCTCGAGTTCATATGAGGACAACCAGCAGAGGGCGCCTCTTATGATCTCGAGCCAGGGAGCTTTCTAGGAAAGTTCCCACGATCTAGGACCAGCCAGCAGAGGGCGCCTCACCGCAAATGCAGGTAAATATAGGTCAATGACCTACTTTACCTACATTCTCCGGGGTTTTGCAGACATGAGCAATGTTGCATTAGCAAAGCTCGTGGCTGCAAAATAATTTAACCCCTTCAGATGGATTTACATCGTTGGACTTTACAGACCTGCGGAAGGTAAGGATATTGTTGGTTTATTATGTTTTTTTTGTTACAGAACGAGGGTCTTCAGTGATTGGATTGGGCGTTCAATAAAATATTAAAACAACCTTTGTTTTTATTTCATTAAAATAATTTTTAATAATGTGTTTGTGTATTTTTTTAACCCTTTACTAGTATTGGATTAATAATGGATAGGTGTCATAATTGACGCCTCTCCATTATTAATCTGGCTTAATGTCACCTTTAGGGTTGAGCGAAACGGGTCGTTCATTTTCAAAAGTCGCCGACTTTTGGCAAAGTCGGGTTTCATGAAACCCGATCCGACCCCTGTGCGGGGTCGGCCATGCGGTACGCGACTTTCGCGCCAAAGTCACGTTTCAATGACTCGAAAAGCGCCATTTCTCAGCCAATGAAGGTAAACGCAGAGTGTGGGCAGCGTGATGACATAGGTCCTGGTCCCCACCATCTTAGAGAAGGGCATTGCAGTGATTGGCTTGCTGTCTGCGGCGTCACAGGGGCTATAAAGGGGAGTTCCCGCCGACCGCCATGTTACTGCTGCTGATCTGAGCTTAGGGAGAGGTTGCTGCCGCTTCGTCAGAAGCAGGGATAGCGTTAGGCAGGGTCCATTAACCACCAAACCGCTTGTGCTGTAGCGATTTCCACTGCCCAACACCACCTTCGGTGTGCAGGGACAGTGGAAGCTACATTTTTTTTTTTCCCCCTCAGCGCTGTAGCTCATTGGGCTGCCCTAGAAGGCTCCCTGATAGCTGCATTGCTGTGTGTACGCCGCTGTGCAAACCAACTGCTTTTTTCAAAGCACAAATCCTCTTGTTCCTTCCTTTCTGCACAGCTATCTTTTTGGTTTGTACACACTTTTTATTTAATTTGTGCATCAGTCCACTCCTTATTGCTGCCTGCCATACCTGGCTGAGATTACTGCAGGGAGATAGTAATTGAAGGACACTCCCTGTTTTTTTTTTTTTTTTTTTTGTGGGAGATTAAGATTGACATTTCTGCTAGAGTGCCATCCCTGTCTGTGTCATCTCTCACTCAGTGGGCCATAGAAAGCCTATTTATTTTTTTGCTTGATTTGGGTTATAAAATCTACCTGAAAAAATCACTACATCAATCAGTGGGAGAAAAATATTGGCCTCAGGGCTTGTGTGCCACTCTTGACTCCTGTGTGCATCATCACTCACTCAGTGGGCCATAGAAAGCCTATTTATTTATTTTTTTTTTTATTGGGTTTATAAATTTTCCCTGGAAAAAAAAAAAAAAAGTGGGAGATTAAAATTGGCCTCTGGGCTTGTGTGCCAGTCCTGAGCGTGCCATCTCTCACAAATAGTGGGCCATAGAAAGCCTATTTATTTTTTTTTTTTTGGTTTTATAAATTCTCCCTTAAAAAAAAAAGGGAGATTAATATTGGCCTTTGGGCTTGTGTGCCAGTCCTAAGCGTGCCATCTCTCTCTGTCTCTCAGATAGTGGGCCATAGAAAGCCTATTTATTATTTTTTTTATTGGGTTTATAAATTTTCCCTGGAACAAAAAAAAAAAAGTGGGAGATAAATATTGGCCTCTGGGCTTGTGTGCCACTCCTGACTCCTGTGTGCGTCATCTCTCACTCAGTGGGCCATAGAAAGCCTTTTTTTGTTTTATTTGTTTTCTAAATTCTCCCTGAAAAAATCATTTTATTTTCTTTGGTTTCTAAATTCTTCCTGAAAAAATCATTTTATTCTATTATTTTTTTTTCCTAAAGTCTCCCTGAAAAAAAAAAAAAAAAATCAAATCAGTGGGAGATTAACCCCTCTGTGACCTTAGACGTACTATCCCGTCGAGGTGCCCTGGGCTTATCTGACCCTGGACGGGATAGTACGTCATAGCCGATCGGCCGCGCTCACGGGGGGAGCGCGGCCGATCGCGGCCGGGTGTCAGCTGCTTATCGCAGCTGACATCCGGCACTATGTGCCAGGAGCGGTCACGGACCGCCCCCGGCACATTAACCCCTGGCACACCGCGATCAAAGATGATCGCGATGTGCCGGCGGTGCAGGAAAGCACCGCGCAGGGAGGGGGCTCCCTGCGGGCTTCCCTGAGACCCCCGGAGCAACGCGATGTGATCGCGTTGCTGCGAGGGTCTCACCTCCCTCCCTGCTCCCTCCAGCCCCGGATCCAAGATGGCCGCGGATCCGGGTCCTGCAGGGAGGGAGGTGGCTTCACAGAGCCTGCTCTGAGCAGGCACTGTGAAGGCTGCAGCGCTGCATGTCAGATCAGTGATCTGACAGAGTGCTGTGCAAACTGTCAGATCACTGATCTGTGATGTCCCCCTCTGGGACAAAGTAAAAAAGTTAAAAAAAAATTTTCCAAATGTGTAAAAAAAATAAAAAAAAATATTCCAAAATAATGAAAAAAAAAAAAATATTATTCCCATAAATACATTTCTTCATCTAAATAAAAAAAAAAAACCAATAAAAGTACACATATTTAGTATCGCCGCGTCCGTAACGACCCGACCTATAAAACTGTCCCACTAGTTAACCCCTTCAGTAAACACCGTAAGAAAAAAAAAAAAAAACGAGGCAAAAAACAACGCTTTATTATCATACCGCCGAACAAAAAGTGGAATAACACGCGATCAAAAGGACAGATATAAATAACCATGGTACCGCTGAAAGCGTCATATTGTCCCGCAAAAAAAGAGCCGCCATACAGCATCATCAGCAAAAAAATAAAAAAGTTATAGTCCTGAGAATAAAGCGATGCAAAAATAATTATTTTTTCTGTAAAATAGTTTTTATCGTATAAAAGCACCAAACCATAAAAAAATGATATAAATGAGGTATCGCTGTAATCGTACTGACCCGAAGAATAAAACTGATTTATCAATTTTACCAAACGCGGAACGGTATAAACGCCTCCCCCAATAGAAATTCATGAATAGCTGGCTTTTGGTCATTCTTCCTCACAAAAATCGGAATAAAAAGCGATAAATAAATGTCACGTGCCCAAAAATGTTTTCAATAAAAACGTCAACTCGTCCCGCAAAAAACAAGACCTCACATGACTCTGTGGACCAAAATATGGAAAAATTATAGCTCTCAAAATGTGGTATTGCAAAAAATATTTTTTGCAATAAACAGGGTCTTTCAGTGTGTGACGGCTGCCAATCATAAAAATCCGCTAAAAAACTCGCTATAAAAGTAAATCAAACCCCCCTTCATCACCCCCTTAGTTAGGGAAAAATAAAAAAAAATGTATTTATTTCCATTTTCCCATTAGGGCTAGGGTTAGGGCTAGGGTTAGGGCTAGGGTTAGGGTTAGGGTTAGGGCTAGGGTTAGGGCTAGGGTTAGGGCTAGGGCTAGGGTTAGGGCTAGGGCTAGGGTTAGGGTTAGGGCTAGGGTTAGGGCTAGGGTTAGGGCTAGGGTTAGGGCTAGGGTTGGGGCTACAGTTAGGGTTGGGGCTAAAGTTAGGGTTAGGGTTTAGATTACATTTACAGTTGGGAATAGGGTTGGGATTAGGGTTAGGGGTGTGTCAGGGTTAGAGGTGTGGTTAGGGTTACCGTTGGAATTAGGGTTAGGGGTGTGTTTAGATTAGGGTTTCAGTTATAATTGGGGGGTTTCCACTGTTTCGGCACATCAGGGGCTCTCCAAACACGACATGGCGTCCGATCTCAATTCCAGCCAATTCTGCGTTGAAAAAGTAAAACAGTGCTCCTTCCCTTCCGAGCTCTCCTGTGTGCCCAAACAGGGGTTTACCCCAACATATGGGGTATCAGCGTACTCAGGACAAATTGGACAACAACTTTTGTGGACCAATTTCTCCTGTTACCCTTGGGAAAATACAAAACTGGGGGCTAAAAAATAATTTTTGTGGGAAAACAAAAAGATTTTTTATTTTCACGGCTCTGCGTTATAAACTGTAGTGAAACACTTGGGGGTTCAAAGTTCTCACAACACATCTAGATAAGTTCATTGAGGGGTCTAGTTTCCAATATGGGGTCACTTGTGGGGGGTTTCTACTGTTTAGGTACATTAGGGGCTCTGCAAACGCAATGTGACGCCTGCAGACCATTCCATCTAAGTCTGCATTCCAAATGGCGCTCCTTCCCTTCCGAACCCTCCCATGCGCCCAAACGGTGGTTCCCCCCCACATATGGGGTATCAGCGTACTCAGGACAAATTGGACAACAACTTTTGGGGTCCAATTTCTCCTGTTACCCTAGGGAAAATACAAAACTGGGGGCTAAAAAATAATTTTTGTGGGAAAAAAATTTTGTTTTAGTTTTATGGCTCTGCATTATAAACTTCTGTGAAGCCCTTGGTGGGTCAAAGTGCTCACCACACATCCAGATAAGTTCCTTAGGGGGTCTACTTTCCAAAATGGTGTCACTTGTGGGGGGTTTCAATGTTTAGGCACATCAGTGGCTCTCCAAACGCAACATGGCGTCCCATCTCAATTCCTGTCAATTTTGCATTGAAAAGTCAAACGGCGCTCCTTCCCTTCCGAGCTCTCCCATGCGCCCAAACAGTGGTTTACTGCCACATATGGGGTATCAGCGTACTCGGGACAAATTGGACAACAACTTTTGAGGTCCAATTTCTTCTCTTACCCTTGGAAAAATAAAAAATTGGGGGCAAAAATATAATTTTTGTGAAAAAATATGATTTTTTATTTTTACGGTTCTGCATTATAAACTTCTGTGAAGCACTTGGGGGGTCAAAGTGCTCACCACACATCCAGATAAGTTCCTTAGGGGGTCTACTTTCCAAAATGGTGTCACTTGTGGGGGGTTTCAATGTTTAGGCACATCAGTGACTCTCCAAACGCAACATGGCGTCCCATCTCAATTCCTGTCAATTTTGCATTGAAAAGTCAAATAGCGCTCCTTCCCTTCCGAGCTCTCCCATGCGCCCAAACAGTGGTTTACTGCCACATATGGGGTATCAGCGTACTCAGGACAAATTGGACAACAACTTTTTGGGTCCAATTTCTCCTGTTACCCTTGGTAAAATAAAACAAATTGGAGCTGAAGTAAATTTTTTGTGTAAAAAAGTTAAATGTTCATTTTTATTTAAACATTCCAAAAATTCCTATTAAACACCTGAAGGGTTAATAAACTTCTTGAATGTGGTTTTGAGCACCTTGAGGGGTGCAGTTTTTAGAATGGTGTCACACTTGGGCATTTTCTATCATATAGACCCCTCAAAATGACTTCAAATGAGACGTGGTCCCTAAAAAAAAAATGGTGTTGTAAAAATGAGAAATTGCTGGTCAACTTTTAACCCTTATAACTCCCTAACAAAAAAAAAAATTGGTTCCAAAATTATGCTGATGTAAAGGAGACATGTGGGAAATGTTACTTATTAAGTATTTTGTGTGACATATCTCTGTGATTTAATTGCATAAAAATTCAAAGTTGGAAAATTGCGAAATTTTCAAAATTTTCGCCAAATTTCCGTTTTTTTCACAAATAAACGCAGGTACTATCAAAGAAATTTTACCACTATCATGAAGTACAATATGTCACAAGAAAACAATGTCAGAATCACCAGGATCCGTTGAAGCGTTTCGGAGTTATAACCTCATAAAGGGACAGTGGTCAGAATTGTAAAAATTGGCCTGGTCATTAACGTGCAAACCACCCTTGGGGGTAAAGGGGTTAATATTTACATTTGTGCTTCAGTGACAGTCCTGCGTGTGTGGCATCTCTCTCATTTGTTGCCACCAACAACAGAGTGTGTAACATTGTGCCTGATTTTCGTTGTGGTCTCACTCACCTGTAAAGGGGTAGCTAAATCATACTGAAGTTATAGCTCACCGTGTAATTTGTGTGACAGCAACAAATACCGTTAGTTTGTTTACGTTTTTAAAACAATGAGGAAGTATGGTGGAAGAGGTCGTGGCCGGGGGCGTTCATTGTCAGCTGGTAATGAGGGTAGTGGTAGTGGTGGAGCATCAGCTGGTCGTGGGAAAAAAAATATTGCACCTAAGTCTGGAGCTGTGGAGCCAGGTTCGTCGTCTGGCTACACAAGGCCTCGAACGCTCCCTTTTCTGGGAGTAGGAAAACCGCTTTTAAAGCCGGAGCAGCAAGAGCAAGTTTTGGCTTATTTTGCTGACTCAGCCTCTAGCTCTTTTGCCTCCTCTCGTGAAACTGGTAAATGTCAAAGCAGCGCGTCGTTAGTGGATGTTCACGGTCAGGGACAAGTCGCTTCCTTGTCCTCTTCAGCAAAAACAACAACAGAGAAGAATGCAGCAGGCGACACAACGGGTTACTCCATGGAGCTCTTTACACATACCGTCCCTGGCTTAGAAAGTGAAGCAGTTAACAGTCCATGCCCATTACAAGTTGAATCTGACATGGAGTGCACTGATGCACAGCCACAGCCAGACTACTATGCTGGTCCTTTGACTCAGACCACAACATTGCCCTCGCAGGGTGCTGATCAAGAATCAGACCCTGATGAGACTATGTTGCCCCATCACGAACGCTATACCACCGACCGACACGGTGACACAGACGAAGTTGCACACGAGCTACAAGAAGAGGTAATAGATGACCCAGTTCTTGACCCCGATTGGCAGCCATTGGGGGAACAGGGTGCAGGCGGCAGCAGTTCTGAAGCGGAGGAGGAGGGGCCGCAGCAGGCATCAACATCGCAACAGGTTCCATCTGCCGGGCCCGTATCTTGCCCAAAACGCGTGGCAAAGCTAAAACCTGTTGGAGGACAGCGTGGCCATCCGGTTAAAGCTCAGTCTGCAATGCCTGAAAAGGTATCCGATGCTAGAAAGAGTGCAGTCTGGCATTTTTTTAAACAACATCCAATTGATCAGCGCAAAGTCATCTGTCAAAAATGTTCAACTACCTTAAGCAGAGGACAGAATCTGAAAAGTCTCAATACAAGTTGCATGCATAGACATTTAACCACCATGCATTTGCAAGCCTGGACTAACTACCAAACGTCCCTTAAGGTTGTAGCACCCTCGGCCAATGAAGCTAGTCAGCAACGCAACATCCCTTCCGGCAGTGTAGGGCCACCCATTTTCCGCACCACCTGCAGTATCTGTGCAGGTTTCTTTGCCAGGCCAAAGCCGTCAGGGTCAGGGAATCACCAGTTTCGTAGTAGGAAACACTGCATCTAGGGCACCGGTGGCAACAATACCATCTCCCACCGTCTCTCAGTCTGCCATGTCCACCGGCACCCCCGCTAGTTCCACGATCTCCAGCTCTCCAGTCCAGCTCACCCTACATGAGACTATGGTTAGAAAAAGGAAGTACTTAGCCTCGCATCCGCGTACACAGGGTTTGAACGCACACATAGCTAGACTAATCTCGTTAGAGATGATGCCCTACCGGTTAGTTGAAAGCGAAGCTTTCAAAGCCCTGATGGACTACGCTGTACCACGCTACGAGCTACCCAGTCGACACTTTTTTTCCAGAAAAGCCATCCCAGCCCTCCACCAGCATGTTAAAGAGCGCATCGTCCATGCACTCAGGCAATCTGTGAGCACAAAGGTGCACCTGACAACAGATGCATGGACCAGTAGGCATGGCCAGGGACGTTACGTGTCCATCACGGCACACTGGGTAAATGTGGTGGATGCAGGGTCCACAGGGGACAGCAAGTTTGGGACAGTTCTGCCTAGCCCACGGTCTAGGAAACAATTGGCTGTAGCCGTTCGCACCCCCTCCTCCTCCTCTTCGTCCTCCTGCAGAAGCGAGAGCTCGTCCACAGACCGCAGTCGCACAACCACTCCATCCGCAGCTGCCACTGTTGCACACCAGGTCTCCCATTATGGGGCAGCTACTGGCAAACGTCAGCAGGCTGTATTGGCTATGAAGTGTTTGGGCGACAACAGACACACCGCGGAAGTTCTGTCCGAGTTCTTGCAGAAAGAAACGCAGTCGTGGCTGGGCACTGTAGATATTGAGGCAGGCAAGGTAGTGAGTGATAACGGAAGGAATTTCATGGCTGCCATCTCCCTTTCCCAACTGAAACACATTCCTTGCCTGGCTCACACCTTAAACCTGGTGGTGCAGTGCTTCCTGAAAAGTTATCCGGGGTTATCCGACCTGCTCCTCAAAGTGCGTGGACTTTGCTCACATATCCGCCGTTCGCCCGTACACTCCAGCCGTATGCAGACCTATCAGCGTTCTTTGAACCTTCCCCAGCATCGCCTAATCATAGACGTTGCAACAAGGTGGAACTCAACACTGCACATGCTTCAGAGACTGTGTGAACAGAGGCGGGCTGTTATGTTTTTGTGGGAGGATACACATACACATACACATACACGGGCAGGCAGTAGGATGGCAGACATGGAGTTGTCAGGTGTGCAGTGGTCGAAGATTCAAGACATGTGTCAAGTCCTTCAGTGTTTTGAGGAATGCACACGGCTGGTTAGTGCAGACAACGCCATAATAAGCATGAGCATCCCCCTAATGCGTCTGCTGATGCAAAGTTTGATGCACATAAAGGATCAGGCGTCTGCAGCTGAGGAAGAGGAAAGCCTTGATGACAGTCAGCCATTGTCTGGCCAGGGCAGTGTACAGGACGAGGTAGCGGGCGAAGAGGAGGAGGAGGACGAGGAGGATGATGGGGATGATTATATTTTTAATGAGGAAGCTTTTCCGGGGCCACTGGAAATTGGTGGCGCGGCAAGGCCGGGTTCTGGTTTTTTGAGGGACACAAGTGACGTGGATTTGCCTGAAACTGCCCCTCAACCAAGCACAACCGCAGATTTGAGAACTGGAACTTTGGCCCACATGGCGGATTATGCCTTACGTATCCTCAAAAGGGACACACGCATAACTAAAATGATGAATGATGACGATTACTGGTTGGCCTGCCTCCTTGATCCTCGCTATAAAGGCAAATTGCAAAATATAATGCCACATGAGAACTTGGAACTAATATTAGCAACCAAACAATCAACTCTTGTTGACCGTTTGCTTCTGGCATTCCCTGCACACAGCGCCCGTGATCGTTCTCACACGAGCTGCAGGGGCCAGCAGACCAGAGGAGTTAGAGGGGCAGAAATCAGAAGTGGCGTTGGCCAGAGGGGTTTTCTGACCAGGTTGTGGAGTGATTTTGCTATGACCACAGACAGGACAGGTACTGCAGCATCAATTCAAAGTGACAGGAGACAACATTTGTCCAGTATGGTTACAAACTATTTTTCATCCCTTATCGATGTTCTCCCTCAACCGTCATTCCCATTTGATTACTGGGCATCAAAATTAGACACCTGGCCAGAATTGGCAGAATATGCATTGCAGGAGCTTGCTTGCCCGGCAGCTAGTGTCCTATCAGAAAGAGTATTCAGTGCTGCAGGTTCAATACTAACAGAAAAAAGGACTCATCTGGCTACCCAAAATGTAGATGATCTAACCTTCATTAAAATGAACCACAACTGGATTTCGAAATCTTTTGCCCCACCTTGCCCGGCTGACACCTAGCTTTCCTATGAAAAGGTCTTGCCTGTGGACTATTCTGAATGCCTTTTCCAATCTCGTAATTTTCTGCACCTGATTGTCCAGCATACGACATGTTTACACCTCACTAAATGGCCAAACTCCCCACACGGGGCCGTGGTATCGACACTTGGCGACAGCACCCGTGAGAGTGCAGTTTGTCTGAAGAGGTGGGTGAGCCCGCTTTTGGTCGACTGCACTGCCACTGGGTCCCTCCTAGTACAATAAAGTGTCTCTGGCGGTGGTGGTGCGCACCCAACGTCAGACACACCGTTGTAGTATGAGGGGCCCTGGGCCTGTACCGCCGGCCACAAGACAGTTTCCCCCCACCCCAGCTCAAACAGTGCTCTACCACTTGCAAAATTATCTCACAGCTCCACCAATGTTTAGTCTATGCGCTGACATCCTTCAATGCCTGCCACTGACAATACCATTGTATTGACATTTTTGTTATGTTAGGCCTTCGATGCCTGTCTGTGGTCACTCCTTCCACTAGGCCTCCACTGACCACACCACTGCTGCCCGTGTACCCCTGGAACCAACATCAGAAAATATAAAAATAAGTATTTTGCTTATAAAAAAGAAAATACTGGAGAGATATCAAATGCAGACATTTTAACATTAAAAACAAACACATACAACAAAAATCTGGTACAGTACTAAAAATGGCCACCAGCTACAATAACTTTCTCCTGCAAGTAGTTAACTGAAAGGTTTTTTCAATTTTAAACACAGATATGGCATCCACCGAGTGTTGTCCTGTCGCGTCTTCTTTATGTTATTGCCAAGAAGATGCAAAACAATGAAAATAATAAAATCATTATTTACCAAAAAAATAGAGTAAGTCAAAACCACATTGCAAATAAACATTCATTACAAATAAAGAAGCAGGGCGCGTCCGAGGGTGAGTATATACCTAATAAGAATATAATCACCCTCGGACGCGCCCTGCTTCTTTCCGACAGCCTTCCTTCCTAAGAATCAGCCCTTCCGTGGTGTAGAGAGAGGGTTTGTTACACTCCAAGGTGTTCCCCAGGTTGCCTTTCCTGAGCTTCGATCTTCCGGCTCTCGTTTAGTAGTTGTTGGAAACTACGCTGCATTGGGCCTACAAATTGGGTATGGGGTGTAGAGAGATGGTGTGTTCCACTGTAGAGAGATGGTGTGTTCCACTCCAAGGTGTTCCCCAGGTTTCCTCGCCAATGCTTCGATCATCATGCTCTCGTTTAGTAGTTGTTGGAAACTACGCTGCATTAGGCCTACAAATTGGGTATGGGGTGTAGAGAGATGGTGTGTTCCACTCCAAGGTGTTCTCCAGGTTGCCTTTCCTGAACTTCTATCTTCAGGCTCTCATTAAATTGTGGTTAAATGGAACAACTGCATTTGGCGTACTAGTTGGTTTGGGGCCTACTATCGGTGTCTGCCGCTCCTTGCTGTTCTCCTGGTTTCCTGTCCTGAAATTCCATTTTCAGGCGCTCGTTAAGTAGTTGTTAATGTTAGACTGCATTTGGCCTACTAGTTGGATTGGGGCCTACTATCGGTGTCTGCCACTCCTTGCTGTTCTCCTCCACTGAACAAAGCTGTGCCGCGTGTTTACTACTGTTGCCAATTTTGAACTGCATTTCGACTACTTACTGATTTGGGCCTACTCTCTGTGTCAGCCTCTCATTCCAGTTGTCCTCCACTGCAATGCCCCCTGATTAGTCTGGTGTTACCAATTTTGAACTGCATTTCGCCCACTTTATTCTTTGGGCCTATATCTGTGTTTCCTCCTCATCCTGCCCATTGCCCAGCCAGTGATAGATGAGTCTGCTGGTACATTGACCCATAACGCAACATTTCCCGTGCACGCTACACTGCAAGATTGTGACCCTGCTGAAAGTCAGGTCCCCCTTCCCGCATACCATACCACCTTACACGGGGACAAAGAGGAAGGTGCAGATGAAAGTGCAGGTTCCTTCATCAGGTGGGGGGAGGAATACTAGTTGGCGACGTCACTGGCACAGGGCCTCTCATAGTACGCAAAAGTGTTGCTGCCGGTGGGAGGCGCCCCCGCCGTGCAAACACACCGCTGTACTTTGAGGGGCCCTGTGCCAGTGCCAATGCCAACGAGTGGGCCCCCCCTGCTTGCTCAGGTTCACAGCACTTGCAAAGTTGAAATACTTACCTCTCCCTGCTCCACTGCCGTGACGTGGTCCAGATTTCCTGGGCCCACTAATTACTTGAACCAGCCCTACCCACCACAACTTTAGCCAAATGACCCCCAATTTCAAATGCCTTCCAATTATTATAAGGTAAATTACGCTTGACAAGCTTCATTAAGAAGAATGGATGGTTTTGACATTAAAATGGGCACTCTAGGTGTTTTCCTGGCCCCCACTCACTGCCGACTATGCTGCCCCATTGACTTGCATTGGGTTTCGTGTTTCGGTCGATCCCGACTTTACGTCATAATCGGGCGATTTCACTCGACCCGACTTTTGAGATAGTCGGGTTTCGCGAAACCCGGCTCGACTCTAAAAAGGTCAAGGTCGCTCAACTCTAGTCACCTTACAATAGCAAGGTGGCATTAACCCTTCATTACCCCATATCCCACCGCTACACGGGAATGGGAAGAGAGTGGCCAAGTGCCAGAATAGGCGCATCTTCCAGATGTGCCTTTTCTGGGGTGGCTGGGGGCAGATGATTTTAGCCAGGGGGGGGCCAATAACCATGGACCCTCTCCAGGCTATTAATATCTGCCCTCAGTCACTGGCTTTACTACTCTGGTGGAGAAAATTGTGCGGGAGCCCACGCCAATTTTTTCCGCCATTTAACCCCTTAATTTACTAGCTACAACGGCAAAATTTTGCATAGACACACTACTGACATTAGTAGTGTGGAATATGCAAAAAAAAAAAAGGTGATATGAGATGGTTTACTGTATGTAAACCAGGTCTCATATCATGTTGGGTTTAGGAAGGAGAAAGCAAAAGCCGGTAATTGAATTACCGGCTTTCTGCTATATCGCGCTGGATGAAATATTAATATATATACATATATGTGTCTACTGACATATATATATATATATATATATATATATATATATATATATAAAATATATATATATATATATATATATATATATATATATATATATATATATATATATATATATATATATATATATATAGACAGTATATATATATATATATATATATATACAGTGGGGCAAAAAAGTATTTAGTCAGTCAGCAATAGTGCAAGTTCCACCACTTAAAAAGATGAGAGGCGTCTGTAATTTACATCATAGGTAGACCTCAACTATGGGAGACAAACTGAGAAAAAAAAATCCAGAAAATCACATTGTCTGTTTTTTTAACATTTTATTTGCATATTATGGTGGAAAATAAGTATTTGGTCAGAAACAAAATTTAATCTCAATACTTTGTAATATATCCTTTGTTGGCAATGACAGAGGTCAAACGTTTTCAGTAAGTCTTCACAAGGTTGCCACACACTGTTGTTGGTATGTTGGCCCATTCCTCCATGCAGATCTCCTCTAGAACAGTGATGTTTTTGGCTTTTCGCTTGGCAACACGGACTTTTAACTCCCTCCAAAGGTTTTCTATAGGGTTGAGATCTGGAGACTGGCTAGGCCACTCCAGGACCTTGAAATGCTTCTTACGAAGCCACTCCTTCGTTGCCCTGGTGGTGTGCTTTGGATCATTGTCATGTTGAAAGACCCAGCCACGTTTCATCTTCAATGCCCTTGCTGATGGAAGGAGGTTTGCACTCAAAATCTCACGATACATGGCCCCATTCATTCTTTTATGTACCCGGATCAGTCGTCCTGGCCCCTTTGCAGAGAAACAGCCCCAAAGCATGATGTTTCCACCACCATGCTTTACAGTAGGTATGGTGTTTGATGGATGCAACTCAGTATTCTTTTTCCTCCAAACATGACAAGTTGTGTTTCTACCAAACAGTTCCAGTTTGGTTTCATCAGACCATAGGACATTCTCCCAAAACTCCTCTGGATCATCCAAATGCTCTCTAGCAAACTTCAGACGGGCCCGGACATGTACTGGCTTAAGCAGTGGGACACGTCTGGCACTGCAGGATCTGAGTCCATGGTGGCGTAGTGTGTTACTTATGGTAGGCCTTGTTACATTGGTCCCAGCTCTCTGCAGTTCATTCACTAGGTCCCCCCGCGTGGTTCTGGGATTTTGGCTCACCGTTCTTGTGATCATTCTGACCCCACGGGGTGGGATTTTGCGTGGAGCCCCAGATCGAGGGAGATTATCAGTGGTCTTGTATGTCTTCCATTTTCTAATTATTGCTCCCACTGTTGATTTCTTCACTCCAAGCTGGTTGGCTATTGCAGATTCAGTCTTCCCAGCCTGGTGCAGGGCTACAATTTTGTTTCTGGTGTCCTTTGACAGCTCTTTGGTCTTCACCATAGTGGAGTTTGGAGTCAGACTGTTTGAGGGTGTGCACAGGTGTCTTTTTATACTGATTACAAGTTTAAACAGGTGCCATTACTACAGGTAATGAGTGGAGGAAAGAGGAGACTCTTAAAGAAGAAGTTACAGGTCTGTGAGAGCCAGAAATCTTGATTGTTTGTTTCTGACCAAATACTTATTTTCCACCATAATATGCAAATAAAATGTTAAAAAAACAGACAATGTGATTTTCTGGATTTTTTTTTCTCAGTTTGTCTCCCATAGTTGAGGTCTACCTATGATGTAAATTACAGACGCCTCTCATCTTTTTAAGTGGTGGAACTTGCACTATTGCTGACTGACTAAATACTTTTTTGCCCCACTGTATATATTTTTTAACACATGGATCCCTTGTATATCCGTATGTTGGTTTTGCAAGCCTGCGATAAAAACACGCAGTACGGATGACATACGGATTACATACGGAGGATGCCATGCGCAAAATACGCTGACACACCCTGCCTATGGAGGAGCTACGGACCACTATTTTCGGGACTTTTCAGCGTATTACGGCCGTAATATACGGACCGTATTTTCATACGCTGAGTGTGAAGCCGGCCTTCTACAAATTTATAATGGTCCTAAACACATGACAAAATCTACAATAGACTACCTCAAAAGGCACAAGCTGAAGGTTTTACAATGAGACTCACAGTCCCCTGATCTGAATATTATTGAAAATATGTGGCTAGCAATACATGCAAGACGACCCGGAAATCTCACAGAACTGGAAGATTTTTCCAAGGAACAATGGATGAGCAAGGAGAGCACTAATAAGAGAAGCAGCCAACCTAGAGATCTTTCACAGAAAAAATCTTGTATGTAGCGAATATTTTCCAAATAATATAGGCAAGTTGGTTTCAGACAATTATGGTGTGTCATCGATGATATAAATGTATAATTTGTTACTAAATGTCGTGAACGGTAAGGTGTCCATATACCTGAAACAGCTGTCAGACCCATTCTTGGTCATCCAATAGCTATCCTTTATGATACCATCATACCCATGCACATCTGGTTCTGTCCACAAAATTGTGTGTGTTTTTTAGTGGGGAAACGTGGTTTATGTTCTGCCACACATCTCTGACGGCGGCTTATCTCTCAGTGAACAAAGTCATTGGATGCTGAAATTTAGCATGCTTTTCTTAAGAATCGAGAGGCTAGCATATACGAGAGTCAGGTGGTCCCACCAAAATCGGAGAGTTCATGCAACTTTTTTCTAATGTGTATGGAGGCCTTTAAAAGAAAGCAATTAAATCTGCTTTTATAGATGCACAACAAAACTTACCCAAACCAACCATTTTATTAATTTCAACATATTCAACCCTGTATGTTTGCATATGGCACTTAAAAAAATTACGCAAATTTGACCTTCCTTGTAAAATTTTACATAGAACTATATTGATAAAATACCAAAATTGTTTCAGTTGTGTCACTGAGCCCTAAATATGCCTGCTTGTCCTCTTCCTGCTGTGAGCGCTGAGTCCTGCTTGCTCATACAGTTACCTACCAGGATTTTCTACTCTTATCTCAATTCACATATAAAGAAACTCCTTGAGTCAACGGCTTCTCATGTTTTTGCCTGTTGTTTCCATGTCTTATCTTGCTGGCTGCGAGCCTCTAAAGATATTAATGAAAGATATTGGATGTATATCCGCTTTGTTTGGGAAGAATAGAAAACTAAAATCAATATTTCACATACATACCACTACAACAAAAATCTTTTATCTTAATCACTCAGCAGTAGAATGGAATAAAAAGCTGGCATTATTAATTGCCTATTAAAATGTCGACTCTTAAACACACAGATTTTTTGGCTGAAGTGGGCAATAGAACTACTTTTGAGGTTTTTGTCTGGACATTACAGATGACAGGTCTATGAATGATTCATTGTGCTTTATATATTGTATCTAATCATGGAATTATATGAATCAATTACTAGTAGATCCGTAAAATTTGAGATTAAAATATAAGGGTATAAACACATAGAGTGGATGAGATGAAGCTGCAAAGTAACCAAAAACCCCTCAGTCATGCAAGCTACTGCAGTTTCCCAATACAATTTATTGTTGTCTGTCTAGTGCTACATATTTGTTATGCACCTTTCTCAGTCTGTTAGATTTTCTTGTGCTCCACATTGGGCTTTGCAAGAAGCTCAGCGTGCTCCCATGTTTATTTCCTAGGTCTATATAAGGGTACCGTCACACTATACGATTTACCTACGATCACGACCAGCGATATGACCTGGCCGTGATCGTAGGTAAATCGTAGTGTGGTCGCTGGGGAGCTGTCACACAGACAGCTCTCCAGCGACCAACGATGCCGAGGTCCCTGGGTAACCAGGGTAAACATCGGGTAACTAAGCGCAGGACCGCGCTTAGTTACCCGATGTTTACCCTGGTTACAAGTGTAAAACTAAAAAAAAACAAACAGCACATACTTACATCTGGTGTCCGTCACGTCCCTTGCAGTCTCTGCTTCCCGCACTGTGACTGCCGGCCGTAAAGTGAAAGTGAAAGCACAGCCGCTGTGCTCTGCTTTCACTTTACGGCCGGCAGTCACAGTGCTGGAAGCAGAGACGGCAAGGGACCTGACGGACACCAGAATGTAAGTATGTGCTGTTTGTTTTTTTTTAGTTTAACGCTTGTAACCAGGGTAAACATCGGGTAACTAAGCGCGGTCCTGCGCTTAGTTACCCGATGTTTACCCTGGTTACAAGCTAACGCATCGCTGGATCGCATCGCTAGATCGCTAGATCGGTGTCACACACACCGATCTAGCGATGACAGCGGGAGATCCAGCGATGAAAGAAAGTTCTAAACGATCTGCTACGACGTACGATTCTCAGCAGGATCCCTGATCGCTGCTGCGTGTCAGACACAGCGATATCGTAACGATATCGCTGGAACGTCACGAATCGTACCGTCGTAGCGATCGAAATGTTATAGTGTGACGGTACCCTAAGGCTTCCCAAGACACACACCTATGTCTTGGTATTGTATAAGAATTTCTAGCATCTATATTAGTTTGTCTGTGCACAGTTCCTGTTCACAGGCTCCAGGCCGTCTCCTAGTCGCCTCTGGTTTACCGGACATCTCCTGGTCGCCTTTGGTTTCCAGTCCCTAATTTATTTCTCTGCAGCTTCCAGTAAACCTGCTACCTGTAAGTGTTCTTCAGGACTTCACCTGTTTTTCTAGTGCTTCCAGTAACCCTGCAGCCTGTCAGTGTTCTGTTTGTCTCTACGTGTCCGCCTGTAGGATGTCTCCTGTCAGCTTGCGGCTTCCAGGGTCCATTTAAAGGGAATCTGTCACATTTGACCCATCTAAACTATTTATATCGGCATGCAGGTTATAAACTGCTGAAAAAAGTCCTACCTGTATGCCTCATATCAGATGCCTTGTTGCTAAAAAATCATCTTTTATCACTTTATATACATGAGCTCTTCCAGGCTATGGGGATGATACTGCCTGGAAGATAACTCTGCCTCCAGAGGTTATTTTACATAGAAAAGGCTGCTACCAGTGTGATGTGACGTAATGGCCGCTCTTTGCTCTCCTGGTGTCACTGCAGAGCTGTGTGTGATTATACCTGACACATCTGCAGGTTCTGCTCAACTTCCAGCTCACAGGCAGACAGGGCTGCAATATTGGTGCAATACCGCATAGCGGAGAGAGAAGCAAAAAATCTTTTGCAAGGAGACAAATTTCATTTCTCCTGTTCTGTGTTGGTAACTTGTCTCACACTGGTAGAACCCCCTCCTATTTAAAATAATCTCTGAAGGCAGAGTTATCTTCCAGGCACCATACTCCACATAATCTGGAAGACGTCATTTACATATATGAAAAACTTGGATTTTTCTGAAATAAGACATCAGATCACAGATATTAAGGTATAATTTACTTCAGCTTCGTATGACCTACATGCCCATATACAGGTCCTTCTCAAAAAATTAGCATATAGTGTTAAATTTCATTATTTACCATAATGTAATGATTACAATTAAACTTTCATATATTATAGATTCATTATCCACCAACTGAAATTTGTCAGGTCTTTTATTGTTTTAATACTGATGATTTTGGCATACAACTCCTGATAACCCAAAAAACCTGTCTCAATAAATTAGCATATCAAGAAAAGGTTCTCTAAACCAGGGGTCCCCAACTCCAGTCCTCAAGGCCCACCAACAGGTCATGTTTTCAGGATTTCCTTTCCATTGCACAGGTGATGCAATTATTACCTGGGCAAGACTAAGGAAATCCTGAAAACATGACATGTTGGTGGGCCTTGAGGACCAGAGTTGGGGACCCCTGCTCTAAACGACCTATTACCCTAATCTTCTGAATCAACTAATTAACTCTAAACACATGCAAAAGATACCTGAGGCTTTTATAAACTCCCTGCCTGGTTCATTACTCAAAACCCCCATCATGGGTAAGACTAGCGACCTGACAGATGTCAAGAAGGCCATCATTGACACCCTCAAGCAAGAGGGTAAGACCCAGAAAGAAATTTCTCAACAAATAGGCTGTTCCCAGAGTGCTGTATCAAGGCACCTCAATGGTAAGTCTGTTGGAAGGAAACAATGTGGCAGAAAACGCTGTACGACGAGAAGAGAAGACCGGACCCTGAGGAAAATTGTGGAGAAGGACCGATTCCAGACCTTGGGGAACCTGAGGAAGCAGTGGACTGAGTCTGGTGTGGAAACATCCAGAGCCACCGTGCACAGGCGTGTGCAGGAAATGGGCTACAGGTGCCGCATTCCCCAGGTAAAGCCACTTTTGAACCATAAACAGCGGCAGAGGCGCCTGACCTGGGCTACAGAGAAGCAGCACTGGACTGTTGCTAAGTGGTCCCAAGTACTTTTTTCTGATGAAAGCAAATTTTGCATGTCATTCGGAAATCAAGGTGCCAGAGTCTGGAGGAAGACTGAGGAGAAGGAAATGCCAAAATGCCTGAAGTCCAGTGTCAAGTACCCACAGTCAGTGATGGTGTGGGGTGCCATGTCAGCTGCTGGTGTTGGTCCACTGTGTTTCATCAAGGGCAGGGTCAATGCAGCTAGCTATCAGGAGATTTTGGAGCACTTCATGCTTCCATCGGCTGAAATGCTTTATGGAGATGAAGATTTCATTTTTCAGCACGACCTGGCACCTGCTCACAGTGCCAAAACCACTGGTAAATGGTTTACTGACCATGGTATTACTGTGCTCAATTGGCCTGCCAACTCTCCTGACCTGAACCCCATAGAGAATCTGTGGGATATTGTGAAGAGAAAGTTGAGAGACGCAAGACCCAACACTCTGGATGAGCTTAAGGCCGCTATTGAAGCATCCTGGGCCTCCATAACATCTCAGCAGTGTCACAGGCTGATTGCCTCCATGCCACGCCGCATTGAAGCAGTCATTTCTGCCAAAGGATTCCCGACCAAGTATTGAGTGCATAACTGAACATTATTATTTGATGGTTTTTTTGTTTGTTATTAAAAAACACTTTTATTTGATTGGATGGGTGAAATATGCTAATTTATTGAGACAGGTTTTTTGGGTTATCAGGAGTTGTATGCCAAAATCATCAGTATTAAAAGAATAAAAGACCTGACAAATTTCAGTTGGTGGATAATGAATCTATAATATATGAAAGTTTAATTGTAATCATTACATTATGGTAAATAATGAAATTTAACACTATATGCTAATTTTTTGAGAAGGACCTGTAGATGGCTTAGGATGGTTGATCTTACTGATAGATTCCCTGCGTCTTCCGGGATATTTCCTTTCAGCTTTTGGCTTCAAGGACCCCTTTAAGACTTTCAGTTTGCCTCCAATGACTCTGTTATCTGTTCCCATATGCAACACCCACCTGCCCATGGCCCATGTGCACATGTGCCCAGCCAGACGTTGGGATTAGAGGATCCTCATTCCTCCTGTACCAGTTATGACTTGTATTGTTTAAGATTATTGTACTTGTTTTTATTATGTATACCCCTCCTAGCATGTAAAGCGCCATGGAATAAATGGCGCTATAACAATAAATAATAATAATAATAATCCACCTAACCTAGTGTGACAGCTTTATGTAGCAGTATTTTTGGTAGGCGTCCAAGTCAATGTGTGACCCCATATCGAACATTTAAGCAGGATCTAAAGCACCCAAACACATAAGAATAAAGTTAGTTAAACCTGCTGATATCGACAGGTTTGTCCAACGGTTTAAAGTGTATGTGGGCATGGACCAATGATTCGGACTGCCGATCGCATTGTTCTACCTCAGATAAGGCTACTTTCATACTCCCGTCATTTTTCCTCCATCGTGCGACAGATCCGTCGTGTTTTGGCGGATGCGACGCACAAAAAAACGTTCAATGTAACTTTTTTTGTGCGACGTGTCCGCCATTTTCGACCATGCATGTGCGACCGAAACTCCGTCCCTCCCGTTGTAAAGCTGCATCCGCTGCCCACGTTGTGCTAAATTTAGCACAACGTCCGTCGGTACGTCGGGCTGACGGTTTGCGACAACCCCATACCGACAGAATTGTGAAAGTAGCCTAAGCTGTCATCCGACATTTCAGTCAGCGGCTTTTCATAGAGAACACAGGACTGCTCAGCCAAGCAAGCGCTACTGTGTATCGGCTGAAATGGCTTTCGGCCAAACAAACAACAGAAGCATCTTTCAGCTGACAGCAATCTAATGTATATGACCAACTTAAGAGTATTTTATCCTCAGTCAACATTGCTTCCTCTATAAGACTACCTATGCCAGCTGGTGGTCTAGACTGGATAAATAGTACCCTGAGACGTGAAAAAATATGTAGCACATTCCAATGCATTCACCATTACAAAAGTATTTCCCCTCATCTAGAAGCACTGGCCATGAAAGAGAAAAACGACAGTACACGATTGTATGGTGTGATATAGCCGTAAAGGGCCTGCAGATGTGGCACATGTTCCTGCGGAATACATTGTCTGCAACTATACAGTCTCTGTCATGTAAATAAGACCTTACTGAGAGGTCAACCTGCTTCAACGGACCACACCGAACCCCAGGTAGTAGAGGGGTTACCCAGCTCCTCGCACTCCTGCACAGGCAATGGTGCTACTGATGCGGTGTCCGCTTACCAGGACCTGGCAGGGAAAGTGCGTGTCTGGCAAATTTCAGATGCTCATTCTATTGTAGTTAATAGGTCAAGAGCTTAATACCTATGGACCCTACATGAGACCCGGCTTCCAGCCAACAAACACCACATCATCAGATGATAAAGTCAGAGGCGCTAGATAGAGACTGTAACTGCGCACGTTTTGGGCATTTACAGATTTTATTTTCAAAAAGATTGTTTACTAAACTGGATATTCCCATTGGAAACTCCATTAATGTATGGAAAATGCAGGTGGCACCAATGGGATCTGCATCTGCCTTAAGAATGGGCACTGTTGTGTTCTGCTTTCAGTAGAGAAATGGTCAGAATTCCCATACAAATGAGTGACTCCCTCTCCACTGGTGTCAGCGTGCATCAGGTGGAGGGACGTGCCTCTGCTACACATTTTAGGTAAATCCCAGGGATATGAAATATGTGTATGTTTCGCAAACTCCAGTCCTCATTGGCCCCAACAGATGAAGTTTTCAGGATTTCCTTAGTATTGCCAAGGTTAGAGAACTTGGTGCGGTTTGTGATCCCTTGATAATAATTCTATACAAATCCATACAAATTCCATATAAATGCATTAATAAATTATAAATCCTGAAAACTTCATCTGTTGGGGCTTTGAGTAGTGGAATTTGGGAAACACTGGTGTACTGGATGGGAATACTCATTTAATGTGGAAAGAACAAACATGAAAAATTCCTTACTTTGTGCTGATGAATGAAATAACAATGACACATACCTGTTCTGGCATTTTTTAACTTTTTGTTTTAGTGAGAGAAGGATTTTTGTGTGATCCTCATTGCCCAATCCATGACCTCACGGGACAGGGTCATAACAAGGTCACCTACCCAAAAAGTAAAGGGAAAGCAATTGTCTTTGTTCTTTCTTATCTCCCCCTGTCCCTGGTTAGTAAGCCACACTCTGTAGAGGTTATGCCAGGAAAGGTGGCTGCCAATGACAGGGATTGGGTCACTGTTAGGTCACAGGTTAATAGCTCCCCTTATGACAGAACAAGATTCCAGGGGCAGATTAATGGGACCTAAAATAAACTATGTCTCCTGGTCTCTCTTTGCGTAAGTGAAGCCATGTTATGATACATCTCAAGCGCAGCCTGGAAATGAAGTGTTTTGGGATATATCTAGCACAGGTTTGCAGGCAGAGAAGTATGAAGCATGCAGGGCCATCAGAGATCAGATGCACTTTCCCAATCCGGCTCATCTCACCCGTGCCAGGAGCCTGTGGGGGAAGATGTCTTGTGGGGCGTTATCATACAAACGGCTTTTGGCCCCTTAATGAAAGGGAAATAGGATATTTTCAGGCAATATATTGCATGGATCCTGTTATTCAGTGCTGGAATTCACCTTGATTTACTCTGGGCATAAAACAGCGGCTAATTACTAGCAAATGTCTTTATTAAGCTGTTCAAAGATCGAAGCATTGTGCTTTACTGTCAAGGCCAAATAGACCGGTTACTCTGAAGTTTGTCCTAGTTTTTATGACAAGGTTGAAGTGTTTGTTTTGTGGGACTGACTATGACAATGATGGGATTAGTGGTATTTTTAAAGTAGATGTAAAGGGTTGGATGAGATTAGAAAAATATGTCCGCTTTATTCAACAAACAGTTGCCCTCATGCTGAGTGGTTGGGTCAGATATTGCAATGCAGCCCAATTCAAATTATTGGGTCTTAGTTGCAATGCCAGGCACAATCCAAGGACAAGAATGGAGCTGTTGGTAGAAGAAAACAGTCATGTATTTTAAACCTCCTAAACTCCCTTTAAAGTGTTCTTTCAATTTGGAAACTTCAATATCAGATTGGTGGAGGTGGGACACCCGACACCCACCCCGACTAGCTGTTCTTGGTGCCGCTGGCAGTGGTCAGTTGATGAGCAGAACTACACAGGTCTGTCAATTGTATAGTGGACGTTTAAAGGTACTGCATTTGAATAGTGATGGATGTGTAATACCCCAGGAAGCCGGTTGTTACAGTGGTGTTGCCTTCCTCTCGGGGAGGGTGATGCCATGCCTGGAAGCGACAAGGATCCCTTTAACAGGTAACATGTACACACAACACTGTTCTGACTCCAGGCCAGAAGGGTTAGCTCTAGACCCTGTTTCAGGGTAGCTCCCCTATATATTCTGGTTGGAGGAGGAGTTAGTAGTCAGTCTAGAGGAAAGCTGGGGTCGGGCAGACACGAGGTTCTGCAGCTCCAGATAAGAGTCAGGCAGTCTGTAGGAGACTGTGAGAGGAGAAGAAGCAATGGAGAAGTGAGGAGCTGGAGGGGAGCTGCAACTGAGCTCCCTCCAGGCTGAAGCGCAGGAACCGGACACCGGGAGTCCGAGGCTGTGTGGGACTGTATGCCCCACAGCAGAAACCAGGGGGCAGGAGATTTCAAGTCACCTGTCCACAACTACACCCTAAGTCACAGCAGCATATAGAGCCCAGAGTCACCGCAAGTAGGGACACCTATAAAAAGGCTTGCGTTGCCTGTCATGTGAGTACTGTCCTACATATAGGACAAAGAGAGAGGACTTTGTGTGAAGCCTTAAACAGCAAGGGATGCACACCACAGCACAGTAAGTAAGGCTTCCAACCCCACCTGGCTGTGGGGGCTCCAAATCGCTTCCAGGCTGGCCGGACCTGACCATCACCTGTTGCCGATACCCTGGACTGTGGCTTCATACTACCAGTAAAGGTAAAGAGACTGCAACCTTGTGTTCTCCAATTCTTTCTGGCACTACACTGTCTGTCATCTTTACCCACTACACCGGGAGCCCTGGGGATCAAGCTTCACTTGTGGGAAGCCATAACATTCCTGCTGCAGTACCATCACCCCCAGTGGACCCCTTTAAGCAGCATCAGCCATCCCTGACCGAATACCACAGGTGGAGTTGTGAACTTTTATTTTCTTTCAAAATAACCTTTAAAGACCTTCCCTTTAACTTGAACATCACGGACGGGTCACTGTCACCGTGACTTCCCCGTTAATGACCACCGGACCCGGCCCGAGAACCCCAAGGTCCTAGCGGCAGCTCCAGATGTGTACTACCCCTCCAAGGCCACTATACAGGGAACAGAGCTATGTGTAGTTCTATTCTGAAAAAGAAAGAAATGTCCAGCTTCACCGAGTCCGTAAAAAAGCTTTTTCTTTATTAACAAACTTTGAACATGGAGGATACAGACTTCAGCACAACCATATGGGTAAGAATCTCAACGCGTTTCTGGAGACTAGGCTCCCTTAATCATGACATGATTCTTACCCATATGGTTGTGCTGAAGTCTGTATCCTCCATGTTCAAAGTTTGTTAATAAAGAAAAAGCTTTTTTACGGACTCGGTGAAGCTGGACATTTCTTTCTTTTTCTGGATCTTGCACGCCTGGACACAGCGGGTCCGTGCTCCCGAGGTTTGGTTGCTGAATCACGGGTGAGCTGGTTTATGTTCCTTCTTACTGTAGTTCTATTCTGCAACTGATCACATCAGGCACCGAGAACAGCTGATCAGCAAAGGTGCTCAGTGTCTCTCTCCCACTGTTATGATATTGATTACGTATCATAAGGATTGGCCATTAACATAAAGCCTTGGACAACCCCTTTAACCCCTTACTGCCAGCTGACGGAATAGTATGTCAGCTGGAAGTATCCCCTGCTGTTTTTAACAGCTGACATGTGCCTACAATAGGCGCGAGCGTTATCACGATCCGCCCGTGCATATTAAGCAGTTAAATGTCGCTGTCAAACTCTGACAGCGGGCATTTAAATGCACTTCTGGATGCCGGTATGGTAAAATGTGCAGCGACGCCCCCCGTCACGTGATCGGGGGTCATCGCTGCGTTGCCATCACAACTAGAGTTCTCCTCGAGACCTCTATGGTTGTTGATGGCAGATTTCTATGAGCGCCACCCTGTGGTCGGCGCTCATAGCAAGCCTGTAATTCTGCTGCATAAAGGTGATCTGAGCATCACCTCTATGTAGCAGAGGCAACGCACTATGGCAGCTTCTAGCCTCCTATGGAGGCTATTGAAGCATGGCAAAATTTTTAAAAAAGTGATTAAAAATTAAAAAAATAAATAAATAAAAGTTCAAATCACCCCCCTTTTAAAAAAAACAATCAAACCTGCACATATTTGGTATTGCCGCATTCAGAATCGTCCGATCTATCAGTAAAAAAATTATTAACATGATCGCTAAACGGTATAGCGATAAAAAAAATCAAAAAGCCAGAATTACGTTTTTTTGGTCACCGCGACATTGCATTAAAATGCAATAATGGGCAATCAGAAGAACATATTTGCACCAAAATGGTATCATTAAAAATGTCAGCTCGTCCTGCAAAAATTAAGCGCTGATACGGCCATATTGACGGAAAAATGAAAAAGTTATGGCTCTGGAGAGAAGGGGAACGAAAAGCGAAAACGAAAAATTGAAAAAGCTCTGGTCATGAAGGGGTTAAAGCAAATGTCCACTGTTTTATTGTTCCTATGCATAATAATTGTATATGTGAAGTTGAGTCACTTTTTATTTACATTTCATTATTCATATTCATACTGATAGTTACATATTTTGAAACAAGACATATCCATCAAGTTTAACCCTTCTCCACCATTTCCACATTCTCGAACACTAATGTCATTTGTTGTGAGTAAAGCATCCATGATTTTTTTAAATGCAGTCATAGTAACCACCATTACTACCTCTTGCGGCCAGGCAGTCCATAGTCTCACTACTCTAACTGTAAAGAATCCTTTACTATTTAACTGCAGGAATCGCCTTTCCTCCACAAGAATTGAATGCCCTCTGGTCCCTTGCAAGGCCCTTGGAAGGGATAAATCATGTGCTAGTCTTTCATATTGACCACATATGTATTTATACATACACATGAAATCGCATCTAAGTTGTCTTTTCAGAGCTAAATAAGCCCAACTTTAGAGAGACCTTCTATTTGATTTAATAATCTAGTTGCCCGCCTTTGTACAGACTATAACTTCCTAATATCCTTTTTACAATGTTGAGCCCAAAACTAGATCCCATAGCCTTTTAGGGTATCGTCACACAGTGGCATTTTGATCGCTACGACGGCACGATTTGTGACGTTCCAGCGATATATCCGTGACGTTCCAGCGATCTCGCTGTGTCTGACACGCTCCTGCGATCAGGGACCCCGCTGAGAATCGTACGTCGTAGCAGATCGTTTGAAACTTTCTTTCGTCGTCTAGTGTCCCGCTGTGGCGGCATGATCGAATGGTGTAACAAAGGTGTGCACGATATTGTATACGATGTGCGCATAGTAACCAACGGCTTCTACATCGCACATACGTCATGAAATTATCGCTCCAGCGTCGTACATTGCAAAGTGTGACAGCAGTCTACGACGCTGGAGCGATATTGTTACGATGCTGGAGCGTCACGGATCGTGCCGTCGTAGCGATCAAAATGCCACTGTGTGACGGTACCCTTACGAGTGATTTATAGAGGTCTAATTATACATTAGGATCATGGGATTTTATTTCTCTTTTTTCACAACTTAAAATCTTGTTTGCTTTTAAGGCTGCTGCCTGACATTGAGCACTGTTGCTCAGTAGTGATGAAGTTGTCTCCAAGTATTTCGGCGTGCTCGTAGATTTAATTTATGTCAACGCAGCTGCATGATTTGCGGCTGCTAGACAGCTTGAATACATGTGGGGATTCCCTAACAAACAGGCAACCCCTACATGTATTCAAACTGTCTAGCAGCCGCAAATCATGCAGCTGCGTCGACATAAACTAAATCTCCGAGCACGCTGAAATACTCGGAGACAACCCGAGCATGCTCGGGAAATCTTGAGTAACGAGTATACTCGCTCATCACTAGTGCTCAGCTTATTTGTAACCAGAAAACCCAAGTCCTTTTTCTGTTCTGTAGTCCCGAGTATATATCCCTGTTATGTACATGCTGTACATGCAGTAATAGTTACTCCATCCTAGGTGCATTACTCTACATTTATCAATATTAAATCTTATTTGCCAAGTGTAGCCCATTCAGACATTCTATCCAGATCATTTTGTAATAATATACAATCTTGCTGAGTTTTTTATTATCCTACATAGTTTGTATTATCAGCAAAGACTGACACCTTACTCTAATCCCAACCACAAGGTCATTAATAAAGAGTTTAAAAAGATTTGGCCCTAACACAGACCACTGCGGTCCCCACTGATGACTATATCCCATTTAGAGAATGTATCATTTATGAAGAGTAATTGTTTCCAGTGTTTTGGCCAGTTCTTTACCCAACTCAATATTAGTGTCCCCCAGTACCTGATCTGAAGCTTCAGTATAAGGCTGTTATGTTGTACAGTATCAAATGACTTTGCAAAGTCCAGATACTCGTATGTCACATTTGCCGCCTTACCAACATCTAGATCTGCTTTCACCTCCTCATAGAAACCCAACATGTTGGTGAGACATGACTTGTCTTTCATGAATCCGTGCTGGTTGTCAGTTATTATACTATTCTCTCTATATTACTCTATACATATATTTTTACAGGTCAGCTCTTATAAGGTCATCAGTTTACTCAGATGCCACCAAACTTCCTCTTGTGTTAATTTAGATATTTCCTTTAGTTCTTTGATGTAAAAATGAAAAACATAACAGTATAATGACATGATAACATAACCACAGCAATGATAACAGAAATATATAAAAAAAAAATCAGAAACTTTACCATAAAAAATAACAATGATATTAACAATAATAAAATTAAAACCAGTCCAGCCATTCATTCCATTAGGATGCACACACAATATTAGTATACATCCATTCATAGACCATACCCTAAACCAAATATATAAAAATATACAAATCAGAGAGGATTATGATGGGCAAGCACCAAAATGCTTGAATGCTTTTTACTCGGACCGATCAATTCCTAATGCTCGGATGCTCATTTCAAGAAACAAGTATAATGGGAGTCAATGGGAAATCCAAGTGTTTTTCCGGCACACCCTACAAAGAGATCTGGGGCGGCAGTGAAAATGTTGAAATGGATGATCAAATTGCTGAATGGAAGGAGAGCTGTATGGGGAAGACCCTTGGAAGCATCTCTGAATTGCAGATCGCTGCCAAGAGTAATGGTGCCACACTCCACTTTAAGGAATAAAAATAAAAGCTTCAAAATCGACAAGAAATTGGAGTTTACAGGAAAATATTTTTAAGAAACATTCTTTCCTGTATAATGAATTCTATACAATTTTTTTTAATAATTTAAAAGAAAATAATAAAATTAAACCAAAATTAAACTTTTTATTAAAAAATTGGACATTTCAGTGTAATTTATGAAGAAAGCATGAACTACCAAAAAATTAGATGGAAAGGGACTCAAATACACCCTGCGTGAGACATAAAGGAGGGCCTCTTACACATTCTGTCCAAATTGTCAGGTAGTGGTAATCTTAGACTCATAAAGGCTATGCACTAAGTGCAAAGCCTGCCTAAAATTCCCAATTACTAAGAATGTCATCTATACACCCTTGTAGGTTTAAAGGTAACAACTGGAGTGCTTCATTCAAATATTTTGAACAAAGTGTAGTTGCAGCACTCCTACAATCATAAAAGCTCTGCACAAGGTGCAAAGCCAGACAACAATTACAAGCCGGGTCATCAATACACCCTTGGAGGCACTAACTGTAGTTCCTCATTCAAATATTAAGAAAGCATAGTTGTGGTACTTCTATGCTCATAAAGTCTCTACACAGTGCAAAGCCAAAAAAAATAATAAGGAGGGTCATCCACAGACCCTTGAAGGCAACAACTGGGAGGCCTCATTAAAATTTTAAGAAAGTGTAGTTTTGTACTTCTACACTCTGAAAGGCTCTGCACACAGTGCAAACTAGACAAACATTACAAGCAGGGTCATCCATACACCCTTAAAGGCACCAACTTTGGTGCCTCATTCAAATATTAAGAAAGTATAGTTGCGGTAGTTCTACACTCACAAAGGCTTGGCACACAGTGCAAGGCAAAACAAAAATGATAAGGAGGGTCATCCTTAGACCCTTGAAGGCAACAACTGGAGGGCCTCATTCAAATATTAAGAACACGTGTAGTTGTAGCACTTCTACATTCATAAAGGTTCTGCACACAGTGCAAAGCCAGAAAACAAATTATAAGGAGGGTCATCCATAGACCCTTGAAGGCAACAAATAGAGGACCTCATTCATATATTGAAGATTAAAAACACTTTATATGATGCTGTCATCTGGTGGTGTGGAAAAGTCAGGGCCAATTCAGGCTTTGTTCATTTTTATCAGAGTGAACCTGTGAGCATTTTCTGTTGACAGGTGAAAGCGCCTGTCTGTTATGACCCCCACACCCCTTGGCACTAGAAAACCACACAGAAAAGATGCTAGGGATAGCTCATGTCAGGTGTCCAGCTTTGAGACCCAATAATTGAAAGTCGCAGAGGAATTAGGGCTTGATGATCTTTAAAAACATTTCCCTCCTTGTCAAAAATACCCGGTCATCAGGGCCTGGACTCTGGGAGGGTGTCATGAAACTGGCCCAGGCCATTGATTGTGTACATCTATCAATGCTTTACCTGCTGCGTGTCTCCCTTGCCTTTCTTCCTTGGTTAAGCAAGAAAGCTTGTCCCTGCCACTAGCGTTATCTGATGGGAATTTTTTGAACATACAGTTGTGCTCAAACGTTTACATACCCCGGCAGAATTTTTGCTTTCTTGGCCTTTTTTCAGAGAATATGAATGATAACACCAAAACATTTTTCTCCACTCATGGTTAGTGGTTGGGTGAAGCCATTTATTATTATTATTATTATACATTTTTATAGCGCCATTTATTCCATGGCGCTTTACATGTGAATACGGGGCAAATATAGACAATTACATTAAACATGAGCAGATAACAAGGCACACGAGTACATAAGGAGGGAGGACCCTGCCCGCGAGGGCTCACAGTCTGCAGGGGGTGGGTGAGGATACACTAGGAGAGGGAAGAATTTATTGTCAAACTTCTTTTTAATGACAACCCAAAACATCCAAATGACCCTGATCAAAAGTTTACATACCCCATTTTTTAATACAGTGTATTGCCCCCTCTAACAGCAATAACATCTTGAAGTCTTTTGTGGTAGTTGTGGATGAGGTTCTTTATTTTCTCAGATGGTAAATTCATGGGCTGTCTGGCATGCACTGCGCGCTTGAGTTCTCCCCAGAGTGGCTCAATGAAATTGAGGGCAGGAAACTGAGATGGCCACTCCAGATACAGTACACAGCATCCAAATTGCATTGTTTACTGGCCGTGTGCACATACCTTTACTCTGACTGAGGAAGAATGATTGGTACAGAGAGTCCTCGATACAGTATAATGCAGGTCCCATATAGTACATATAGTAAAATGCACTCCCCATGGTCCTTGATACAGTAAAATGCAACCCCCCTCAGAGTATACTGCAGCCCTCTTCAGAGTATACTGCAGCCCCCCTCATTGAGTATATTGCAGTCCCCCTAAAGAGTATACTGCACTGCAGCCCCCCTCATAGAGAATAATGCAGCCCCCTCAGAGTATACTGCAGCCCCCCTCAGAGTAAACTGCAGCCCCCCTAGGAGTATAATACAGCCCCCATAGAGTATAATGCAGCCCACTCAGAGTATATTGCAGCCCCCTTAGAGTATACAGCAGCCCCCTCAGAGAATACTGCAGCCCCCCTCATAGAGTATAGTGTAGTCCCCTCATAGAGCAAAATGCAGCCTCCTCAGAATATAATGCAGCCCCCTCAGAGTATAATGCAGCCCTCTTTGAGTATAATGCAGCCCCCAGAATATAAAGTAGCCCCCCTAGAGTTTAATGCAACCTCACACACACAGTATAATGCAGCCCACCACACACACAGTATAAAGACGGGTACACACACAACATACAAAAATACGGTCCGTTTTACATGGACGAGAATCGCACAAATGTTTACAAAACAGTGATCCATGTGCAGTGCGAGGATGTGATTTCCTCGCATCAAATTATCCGTGTGACATGGCATCCATATGGCATCCGTACGGCGAGATTTTCTCGCCGGCTTGCAAAACGGACATAGAATGGATCCATTGCCTCAAATATTAGTAAAAACATATATACAGTCTAAATATATATATATATATATATATATATATTTGTCAGTGAGACACATATATACATATATTTATATTTCATATAGCGCTAGATAGTAGAAAACCAGTAATTCAATTGCCGGCTTTTGCTATCTCCTTCCCAAACCCGACAGGATATGAGACATAGTTTACATGCAGTAAACCATTTCATATCCCTTATTTTTTTCCATATTCCTCACTACTAATGTTAGAAGTGTATGTGTGCAAAATTTGGGGACTCTAGCTGTTAAAATAAAGGGTTAAATCAATGAAAAAACTGGCGTGGGCTCCCGTGCAATTTTCTCCGCCAGAGTGGTAAAGCCAGTGACTGAGGGCAGATATTAATAGCCTAGAGAGGGACCATGGTTATTGCCCCCCCCAGCTAAAAACATCTTGGGATATAGGGTAATAAAGGGTTAATGTCACCTTGCTATTGTTAATGTCACCTATCCATTATTAATCCAATAGTAGTAAATGGTTAATAAAACACACACACATTAGGAAAAAATTATTTTAATGAAATAAAGACACATGGTATTGTAATAGTTTATTAAACACTCAATCCAATTGAAGACCCTTGTCACTTGAAACAAAGTTAAAATAAAAAAGCAACAATATCCCATACCTATCCGGAGCTCAGTCTTGTTCCACGCTGTAAATCCATCTGAAGGGGTTAAATAATTTTACAAGCAGGAGCCTGCTAATGCAGCCGCCCCTGCCTGTAAAAACTGGGGAATGAATGGGAAGCAGGGGAATGTAGCTACCTAGAATTGCGGTGCTGCGCCCCCTGCTGGTATAAACTCATATGAACTCCAGCGCGAGAAAAGATTCAGAAAAATTCCCTGTCATTTTCCATCACTAAATAGGAGATCATTCTGTTCTTTCTTTCTATTTTGAAGTCGGGTCTCAGGACTCTATCCTGAAGCAGTCCCGCAGTTCATTAGCTTATCTAATGAATTCTTTCAATCCAAATCTGTTTTTTAGATGTATTGTCCCTTTGGTACGCATTTTCTCAGGGAATGTGTTTGGAAATTCTCCCACCTCAGGAGACGGTTCATTGCCTTGGTTTTCTAAATACACACACATAAATATTGGCTATTTTTATCACAAAAGATAATTGATAGGTTTAGTCTATTGAATTGAGCTGTGAATTTAAGACCCACCACATATTAGTCTCCCATTAACAGTTGGACGGAATGCAATGATCGGCATGAACAAGGTCTGAAAGAGAAGCGATTTCTCTCTCGCTACTAAATGCAGATTGGTCAACGCAATTGTTTTCCCAATAACAACATACAGATGTGAGACCTGGACACTCTAGATGGTGAACAGGAAGAAAATTTATGTATTCAAACTTTGGTGCTGGAGGAAATTTGTACAGATACCATGGACAGCGAGGATCACCAACAGAGATGTCTTGGGCCAAGTAAAGCCAAAACTGTCATTGGAAACTAAGATAACCAAGCAAAGATTAACTTATTTTGGACACATTATGTGGAGGCAGTTGTTGGAGAAAAAACTTAAGCTTGGATCGGTCAGTGGCAGAAGAAAAAGAGGACAGCCAAGAACTGGGTGGATCAAGGCCATCGAGTGTGACATGGGAATGACCTCATTGGCAAACTGAAAGAAGCAATGCAGGATAGATCTGCAAGTGATGATCCATAGAATGACTGAAAATTGTTCTCGACTGAATGGATAGGAGAGATTAACAAGGTGTAGAACTATGATTATGAGCCACAGGCTTTTTAATATGTGACAGTCAATTAGATCAGCTGAAAAGACACCAGCCTAGTAGCAGATATGCATTTGTGGGGGCACAAAAACTCCCCATCGTAGTGCCTCTGACCTATTAGTAATATTGACAATCAAATAGGAAATAGTTTTTTGTTAAGTTGAATTCTAACAGCTTCAATACAAATTAACTGTTTGCCACCATTTCCCCTCTTCTCATCTTCAGATAACTTGAGACCGCCTCTATATCTATATCATGTCCTATAGAGCTCTACAAGACTTCCACATTAAATGCAAAAAGCATTTCTTTCTCCAAAGTGATACCTTCCATCGTCATCAAAATGTCAGAAATATGTTATATAAAATGGTAGATTGAGTAAAAATAGACAGAAAATGTCTTAGATGTGGATGGTAATATTCAAATTTAGTCTTCCAATATCTCCAATATCTGATACAATCAGCCTTCCTTGTAGTGAAGTCATCCTTTTAAGAAGTGCATTAGTTTTGACTAAGCATAGGAATTTTAATATATCTTTATCTACAAGTCTGTCACTGAGTGCATCCATTAGCAATCTTTCATCTTTCCAGTTCTGAATTAAATTTCAGGGTGAAAATTTTCACCTAATTTTTTATAAGAGGACTTGTTAGTTATTATGTCCAGACACATCTGTTTATAATGTTTGTGTCCAAAACCACCACATCCCTCCCTTTAGCAAAGGGTTTTGTTCTGATGGCTCTGTTCACTAAAGTTTCTTTAATCACGTGTTCTTCACCAGTTGAATTGGACCAACAATTAAAGCTATTCCCTCAAATCCATTTCCATTTATTTCCTATATTTAGACACTTTTTTTTAGAGGGAGTATTTTCTTACATACACATGGGGGCAGAGGAATGAATCCAACCCTCAGCTGATAACAGCATCATTTCTGACAGCTCTAGGGTGTGGCAAGTGTATAAAAGAATGCAGGATGAGCGGCGCCAACACCATTGCCACCATATCCCAAATACTGTTGCTGCTATTCTAAAAGTCGAACCTGACAAGCTGCTGTGTACGGAGTGGTATATGATGTAGAAACTGCCCTAAGAGGAAGGGGGCTGGCAAATAAAAGACCTGAACGGTGTGAATTAAATAAAATAAGTCAGTAAATCAACCTCACAAATACATCACAAGTAAAAAAATAAAATAAGTAAGAGCATCCACATATGCTAACTTATTACCTTTAATGGGAAGGCAATATTTTTAATATATAAATAATTTTACCTAGGTGGTGGATTAATAAAAAGCCACATGAACACATTTATTATTGCTATTTTTTGCTATTTATTATAAAACTATTATAATAACTATAATAAAGGTTATATTTTAATTTTGTCAACTATCCTTTATACATTTGGAAGAAGAAACTGTTGATCAGAGTTCAGAGAAGCTCTGGCAAGATGAACACACTTCCCAGATAAGTCAGAAACGGGAGCAGGTATGTTTTCATAAGGTTTTGTCTTTCACCTAGGGTCAAAGACCAACTTGCTCGTTGGTTCACCTACTGAGTGGCAATATGTGGCCTGCAGTCTGAATATTACTAAGGGTAATAACGCTGTCTGAATTTGATGCTGGGGACTATTGCAGAGACTTTGGGCATTAGAATGGTGGCCAGGAAGCCAATTGCAAACATGTGGGCTCAAAGTATAATTTTGGCACATACCAGACTCAACCTCAAAAAGAATGTTCATTACTACTGTTCAGAAGCAGAAAATTCTCACATATAACAGAATTTACAAACCTCACTGACAGGTCACATCTCAGAAGGACAAGCACAATATACTTATGGTTAACCAAATCAAAGCTTTGCCTAATCCAACAACAGCAAGTACTCCCTCTCCAGTGACAACTTTACTCTGTTCCACTTATTTTTGGACACCAAGCACAGCACTAATTGTTTTGTTGTCTAGAAAAAAGCAATGTGGAGCCTCTGAAAGGAACCAGAATGTAAATTTCACCAATCAATGAAAGAGCACCTTTCTGTCAGCTTTAAGAAATACTATGGTAGGCCAGGTCTCAATGATAAACGGCCCTTACCCTTAGACAGGAGGATCAAGGGTGATACTAATTGATTTTGTCACAATACCTGAGGAAATACACTTATTAACAGTAAGCCATTTGATCATCACTCCAACTTCCTCTTCTCACATCATCTCTGTCAAACCATCAAAAAGGGGTCTACTCCTGATTCAGTGACAGGTGTTGTGAGGAAATCTGACATCTCATTCTAATTTAGAACTCTTTTCCTTTAGAAGTATGAGTAGAAGGATCTAAAGCTTCCAGGATCTATGATCTGAACCTTCTCAGGAATCCAGTACTGTCAACCAACTACATATGTGGGCAGCACGGTGGCTCAGTGGTTAGCACAGCAGCCTTGCAGCGCTGGAGTCCTGGGTTCTAATCCCACCTTGGACAACATCTGCAAGGAGTTTGAATGTTCTCCCCATGTTTGCTTGGTTTCCTCCGTGTTCTCCGGTTTCCTCCCATTTCCAAAGACATACTGATAGGGAATTTAGATTGTGAGCCCCATCGGGGACAGCAACGATAATGTGTGCAAACTGTAAAGCGCTGCAAAATATGTTAGCTCTATATAAAAATAAATAAAGATTATTATTATTATTACATAATGCCATCTTGCAGTTTCTGTAAGGGTTAGGCGAGCACTACTTCCTGTAATCAAGCATGCTGATTTTCGCCAGCTGATTCTTTAGTTATCCCTTGAGACAAGTCGCTGCCAGAGGAGTATGGCAGTGGCTTTCTCAATGAGAACATAGATGTGCTTGACTTGGTCGAGTGTTCCTAGTTCTGTGGAAGTCAGGAGAAATAGCTGTGAGATGTTTGATTGTTTGGCAGACAGCTATCTATAATATAAGGCTGGGAGCGTCACTCTGTCCGAAGCCTTTACGCCGGCGCAGTCTGGACCCCACAGAGTGACGCTCCCAGGAGATCGCGGTATGCGTAAACACTGAACGCACACCGCGATCTCCACCGGAGAGCCAGGGACACGCCAGGAGGATAAGTATATTCACCTGTCCCCCATTCCAGCGCTGCATGTGGCTCAGTCTCCCGGGTCCTCTGCTTGTGACATTCTGTTAGCCGGAGTATTACCACAGCAGCGCGTGTTACTTCATATAAGCAGCAGAATCCAACGTAAGGCAAACTGTGTTTAATATATGCAGCTTGAACTGGAACAAAATAAGAAAGCTTTGACAGTAACTACCGATATAATCTAGTCCATGTAACACATGTCTCTCTGTGAAGGAAACAGCAGCAGAATGATGCAATCAGTGAGAGTCCTCTGACCTTTTTTTTTTTTGTACAAACTTTAACAATCACAGCATAGCTGACAAATGAACACTCATAGACATTCAATGCAGACTACAACAGGAATGGAGTTGTTGCATTTAAACTTATTCCAACACCCCCACTCAACAACTGCTTATCCTGTTAGTCCCATTGCAGTTCTGAATTCTTCAAACTTGGCTCTTGACAATGGCTTTGTCAAAACATCTGCTAACATCTTGTCAGATTCACAGTAAACAAACTTTAGAACTTCACGCTCTACTAAGTCACGCAAGTGATGATGTTTAACATCAATGTGCTTTGTTCTTGCACTTATCCTTTCACTGCTGGCGAGCTTGATACATCCTTGGTTGTCCTCATAGATAACAGTTGGTTCAGCTAGTGGTTTGCCGAATTCTTCCAAAAGTTGCTTCAACCAAATTAACTCTTGACTTGCATGAGCAGCTGATGTATATTCTGCTTCTGTAGAAGACAATGCAACTGACACTTGTTTTCTACTGGACCATGAGATTGAAGTGTGTCCTAACTTGAACAAGTAACCACTTGTTGATCTTCGATCACTTGAGTCTCCAGCCCAATCTGCATCTACATATCCTCTGAGAATTAGATCTCCTGATGCAGAAATCTTTAGACTTAACTCTTGGGTTGCCTTAAGATACTGAAGAAGTCTCTTAATTGCATTCCAATCTCTTTGGCGTGGCTTGCTTACACGTCGGCAGAGAATTCCCACTGTGGCTGAGATATCTGGACGGGTTGTGGTTGCTATGTATAGAAGTGCCCCCACTGCTTGTCTGTAACTGTCATTTGTGGGTAGCAGATCTTCTTCTCCTTCCAATTTTAGGTAAGATGGATCCATTGGAGTTGATATGCCTTTGGCTTCTGACATTCCAAACTGGTTTAGAACTGTGGAGATTTTAGAATTTTGATTAAGAAGAAAACTTCCATCTTCCTCTCTCTGGATTTGGATTCCCAAATAGTATGTCACATCTCCAAGGTCCTTGGTCTCGAAATGCTTGTTCAGAATTTGACCTAGTTTTGAAATTTCTCTCTCTTCTTGATGCGCTATTATTACATCATCCACATATAGAATAACATACATCCAATCTTGTGATACACCTTTTGTATACAAACATGGATCCGCTTGAGACCTTTTAAATCCTTCGTCGATTAACACTTTGTTCATCTTAGTGTTCCATGCTCTTGCTGATTGCTTAAGGCCGTAGAGAGATTTTTGCATTCTGCAAACAAGGTTCTCTTTACCCCTTTTAACATAGCCTTCTGGTTGAGTCATGTACAGCTCTTCTTCAATGTCTCCATGTAGAAAGGCTGTTTTGATGTCAAAATGTCTTACTTTCATCTGCTGAACAGCAGCTATGGATAATAAAGTTCTGAATGTAGTTTGCTTGGCAACTGGAGCAAAAGTAGCATCATAATCTTCACCATATTTTTGTGAATATCCTTTTGCGACCAATCTTGCTTTAAAACGGTGAACATTACCTTCGGAGTCATATTTGTTCTTAAAGACCCACTTACATCCAATTGCTTTCTTGCCTTGAGGTAGCTCTGTGAGCTCCCATGTTTTGAGCTTATGAAGGGATTCCATTTCTTCATCAGCAGCTTTTATCCATTTTTGCTTCTTATGAATAGGCAGTTTTTGCATTTCCTGCCATGACTGTGGCTCTTCTTCTGGAATTGATCTGACCATATAAGAAAGGCGTTTAGCTGGAATTCCTTTATTTGATCTTTCTGATCTTCTGATCTCCTGAGGTTGGCTTGGTTCTTCTGTTTCTTTTTCAGTACTTTCAGAGCATATCCAGACTTCAGTATTTTCTTTGAGATTCTCTTCAATGTCTGGAATCACTGACTGAAATTCTTGTTCCTTAGGTTGAATTATTTGCGTAACCTCATGAAATTTGAGCGATACTGAGTTTTCATCAATCACTACATCTCTGCTGATTGTTACTGTGTTGGTCTGTGGGTGCAGGATTCTGTATCCTTTCTGAGTTTCACTGTACCCCACAAGAACTCCTTCCTTTGCATGAGATTCCCACTTAGAACGTTTTTCTTTGGGAACATGCACAAAAGTTTTGCTTCCGAATATCCTGAGATGCTTCAGGTTGGGCTTCTCACAGTTCCATAGCTCATATGGAGTTTTACTTGTAGCTTTACTTGGCAGTCGATTTTGAAGATAGGTAGCAGTCATGATGGCTTCTCCCCAATATGTTGTAGGTAGGTTTCCATCAAATAGCATACTTCTTCCACTTTCACAAAGAGTTCGGTTCTTTCTCTCTGCTGTCCCATTCTGCTCTGGGTTGTATGGAACGGTTGTCTGGAACACGATTCCATTCTTTTTCAGGATGGTTTGCACTTTACCACTTGTATATTCAGTTCCATTATCTGCTCGCAGTACCTTTGGTATTCTTCCAAATTTGTTAAGAACTGCAGCAAGATATTCTTCAAGTTTCTGTGGAACTTCATCTTTACTTTGAAGTAGGTAAGTAACAGTATATCTGGAATAATCATCAATGAATGTGAGAAAATATCTCTTCTTGCTGGGAGTAAGAACACTCATTGGACCACACACATCTGTATGTATCAAATCCAGTATCTGTGCAGATTTAGTAGTGCTTACTTTAGGAAACGATTTTCTGGACATTTTCCCTTTTAGGCAACTTGTGCACTTCATTGTTTGATTACACTGGTTGATTGCAATACCATTTGCAAGTTGAGCTAGTTTCTTTACTGCTTCTGGATCTCTGTGGCCTAGGCGTCTGTGCCACACATGAATACAGTCCTTATGAAAATCTTGTCTAGCACTGTAAACAGTTTCATTGCATTTCAGCTGATAAAGTTCATCTTTGATTTTTCCTTCGGCAAGGGTATGACCCTTCTTTGAAATGATGCATCTGTCATCCTTAAATGTAACTATATTTCCCTGTTGTGCAAGCTTCTTTACAGATAAAAGGTTACTTTCAAGTTTGGGAACATACAGCACGTCTTTAACTGGGATTTTTCTGACTTGTGCTGAGGATTGAACTTGACAATGGAGATAACCATCTCCTATTCCTTCTGATGTCATATAGTGACCATTAGCTAAAATTACCTTTTCAGACTTGCTTTCATCTAGATTAATGAAGAAATCTTTATCACGTGTCATGTGAGCAGTCGCTCCAGAGTCAATACACCAAACATGGTTTGCATATGGGCTTGTGCTGACCCCAAATGCAGTCGCAATACATGCATCTTCCTTCTTTACAGCTGTTTTAACCTTTTGATGACTGTCCTGCTTTTTAAACTGATTCATTCTTGCTTTCCACACTCTGCAGTCTGCTTTAAGGTGACCAGGCTTTTTACAGACAAAACATTCACGAGTTTCCTTTAAATGACTCTGAGCTTTAGAAAAGTACTGTGTCTTTAATGCTGCTTCTGCTTTGCATATATTATTGCTAATAGTCTCTGACTTTCTCTTGTATTCATCTGCAAGTTTCCCTTTCACATATTCTAGTGTGAGTTCATCATCTGGTCTGGCATCTAATGCAGTCACAAGCGTGTCATAACTTTCTGGAAGACCACTTAATAGTAATGCAGCAACATGAAAATCTTTAATTTCTTCACCAATACCCCTTAGGCGCTCCACAATCTCTAGGGTGTTTCTGATATAGTCCTGCATATGCTGGCCATCACTTAATTTAGACTGATACAGCTTTCTCATAAGATATAGCTTATTGCTGAGATTTGACCTTTCATGCACTTTCTGTAATTCTTCCCACATTTTCTTTGCAGTATCACATTTGCATACATGTACAATCTGGTTATCATCTATGCTGAGGGAAATAGTGCTTTGTGCTTTCTGATCAGTCTCTAGCCAATCACCCGGTACTGGGTCAGGCACAGGCTGTTCAATACATTTCCATGTACCCTCTCTTATAAGTAACATCTTTACCTTGAATTTCCAGGAGCTGTAATTGTGATTTGTGAGACTTGGCACTGTGTACTTCACTGCATTCCTTTCTGTAGACATTCTTGTCTCTTGTACCTTTTTTTTTTTTTTTTTTTTTTTTTTTTTGTTACTGGCCCTTTAAGCTGCGCTGTCCGGTGCTCTGTACACTGCGGTACCTTTGCGTTCCGGTGTCCTTGTATTCCGGGGGTTCCTCTGTGCTGTCTGCGCTTGGCTCGCTGCTTATTCCGGTGACTGGGCTTTTTACCATTTACTTTCCGGTGGCTGGGCCCATAACCTGTTAGCCGGAGTATTACCACAGCAGCGCGTGTTACTTCATATAAGCAGCAGAATCCAACGTAAGGCAAACTGTGTTTAATATATGCAGCTTGAACTGGAACAAAATAAGAAAGCTTTGACAGTAACTACCGATATAATCTAGTCCATGTAACACATGTCTCTCTGTGAAGGAAACAGCAGCAGAATGATGCAATCAGTGAGAGTCCTCTGACCTTTTTTTTTTTTGTACAAACTTTAACAATCACAGCATAGCTGACAAATGAACACTCATAGACATTCAATGCAGACTACAACAGGAATGGAGTTGTTGCATTTAAACTTATTCCAACACATTCACAGTTCAAAGGGCGCGATGATGCGCTTAATGCGCGCCGCCCTCTGACTGAACAGTCACAGCCAGAGGAGCCAGAACACGGAGCGGACGCAGCACTGGATCAGGGCCAGGTGAATATAGCAAGTGCTGGGGGGCCTGAGCAAGCGGCGATACCGGCACCTGACCCCCACAGCGCGCTGATGTCCCCACCTGCTCAGGCCCCCCAGCACTCGGCGCCCAGCGACGATAGGTGAGTATGGTATTTTTTTTATATATATCGCAGCAGCATACGGGGCATATAATCCTATGGAGCATCTTATGGGGCCATCAACCATAATGGAGCAGTGTACGGGGGCATATAATACCATGGAGCATCTTATGGGGCCATCAACCATAATGCAGCAGTGTACGGCGGCATATAATACCATGGAGCATCTTATGGGGCCATCAACCATAATGGAGCAGTGTACGGGGGCATATAATACCATGGAGCATCTTATGTGGGCATCAACCATAATGGAGCAGTGTACGGGGGCATATAATACCATGGAGCATCTTATGGGGCCATCAACCATAATGGAGCAGTGTGCTGGGGCATATAATACCATGGAGCATCTTATGGGGGCATCAACCATAATGGAGCAGTGTACGGGGGCATATAATACCATAGAGCATCTTATGGGGCCATCAACCATAATGGAGCAGTGTACGGGGGCATATAATACCATGGAGCATCTTATGGGGCCATCAATCATAATGGAGCAGTGTACGGGGGCATATAATGCCATGGAGCATCTTATGGGGCCATCAACCATAATGGAGCAGTGTACGGGGGCATATAATACCATGGAGCATCTTATGGGGCCATCAACCATAATGGAGCAGTGTACGGGGGCATATAATACCATGGAGCATCTTATGGGGCCATCAACCATAATGGAGCAGTGTACGGGGCATGTAATACCATGGAGCATGTTATGGGGGCCATAAACCTTTATGGAGCAGTGTACGGGGCATATAATACTATGGAGCATGTTATGGGTGCCATAAACCTTTATGGAGCAGTGTACGGGGCATATACTATGGAGCATCTTATGGGGGCCATAAACCTTTAAGGAGCAGTGTACGGGGCATATACTATGGAGCATTTTATGGGGGCCATAAACCTTTATGGAGCAGTGTACGGGGCATATACTATGGAGCATCTTATGGGTGCCATAAACCTTTATGGAGCAGTATACGGGAAATATACTATGGAGCATCTTATGGGGGCCATCAACCATAATGGAGCAGTATACAGGGCATATACTATGGAGCATCTTATGGGGGCCATAAACCTTTATGGAGCAGTGTATGGGGCATATACTATGGAGCATCTTATGGGGGCCATAAACCTTTATGGAGCAGCGTATGGGGCATATGGATGGGAGCAGCAAATTACAGAATGGGGGCGCAGGATGGGAGCAGCACATGACAGAATAGGGCAGCACATGACAGAACGGGGGTGCAGGATGGCAGCAGCACATGACAGAATGGGGGCGCAGGATGGGAGCAGCACATGACAGAACGGGGGCACAGGATGGGAGCAGCACATGACAGGATGGGGGCGCAGGATGGGTGCAGCACATGTCAGAATGGAGGCGCAGGATGGGGGCGCAGGATGGAGCAGCTCATGACAGGATGGGGACGCAGGATGGAGCAGCACATGACATGATGGAGACGCAGGATGGAGCAGCACATGACATGATGGGGACGCAGGATGGAGCAGCACATACCAGGATGGAGACCATATACCAATATAAATGCTCGCCACCTGGGCGTAGAACGGGTTCAATAGCTAGTTTAATATGTTTTGGGACTACTACAAAGAGGGTTTTAACTACACTTGTTCACAATTATCTTGCAGTGTAAATGTCCCTTAAGACAGCTTTATTCTTTCCATTCCAGTTTTATATGTAACAACAATATAGATGTATCCATGTCAATCTGTTTTTTAGGCTTCTCACACACAAACCTGCCCCTATAACTCTTGTCTCCAGACTGTAGGCCAGTCTCTCTGAAGATCTTTCATCCATGAAAGAAGAAGACTTGGCACCACTCCTGTAGACAATACTGGTACCAAAAACCTCACCCATGGACTCCTTGACAAGAGAAAGAGATGTTATAAATGTATGCGTACTATATGGTATGTGCATAATGACTCACCCAGAAAAATATTGAATACAGCTCTGGAGTATAATACAGGATGTTACTCAGGATCAGTACAGGATAAGTAATGTAATGTATGTACACAGTGACTCCACCAGCAGAATAGTGAGTGCAGCTCTGGAGTATAATACAGGATGTAACTCAGGATCAGTACAGGATAAGTAATGTAATGTATGTACACAGTGACTCCACCAGCAGAATAGTGAGTGCAGCTCTGGAGTATAATACAGGATATAACTCAGGATCAGTACAGGATAAGTAATGTAATGTATGTACACAATGACTGCGCCAGCAGAATAGTGAGTGCAGCTCTGGAGTATAATACAGGATATAACTCCGGATCAGTACAGGATAAGTAAAGTAATGTGTGTACACCGTGTCTCCACCAGCAGAATAGTAAGTGCAGCTCTGGAGTATAATGCAGGGTGTAACTCAGGATCAGTACAGAGACATACTGATAGGGAATTTAGATTGTGAGCCCCAACGGGGACAGTGATGATAATGTGTTCAAACTGTAAAGCGCTGCAGAATATGTTAGCACTATATAAAAATAAAGATTATTAGTGCAGGATAAGTAATGTAATGTATGTACACAATGACTGCACCAGCAGAATAGTGAGTGCAGCTCTGGGGTATAATACAGGATGTAACTCAGGATCAGTACAGGATAAGTAATGTAATGTATGTACACAGTGACTCCACCAGCAGAATAGTGAGTGCAGCTCTGGAGTATAATACAGGGTGTAACTCAGGATCAGTACAGGATAAGTAATGTAATGTATGTACACAGTGACTCCACCAGCAGAATAGTGAGTGCAGCTCTGGAGTATAATACAGGATCAGTACAGGATAAGTAATGTAATGCAGGGGTGTCAAACTGCATTCTTCGAGGGCTGCAAACAGGTCATGTTTTCAGGATTTCTTTGTACTGCACAGGTGATAATTTAATCACCTACACAAATAATGAGTTGGTGATTAAATTATCAAATGTGCAGTACAAGGAAATCCTGAAAACATGACCTGTTTGCAGCCCTCGAGGAATGCAGTTTGACACCCCTGATGTAATGTATGTATTCAGTGACTCCACCAGCAGAATGGAGACCACAGCTTTTGAAGTATAATACTTGAAGCAATTCAGGATAAGGACAACAAGTTTATGTTTTTAAAGGTGTTGTCCAGGATGGGTCATCAATCTGAAATTGATGGAGATGCGACACCCAACACCCCTGTCAACCAGCTAAAAAGTTTTCTCGCAGCATCTAGAGCAAAAAGCGATGTATGGGCTGAAACCAAGCAGCCACGTACTTAGCTTATTGGACGATGATGAGCGCTTCACATTATATCCCATTAAAGTGCCAATTACTGCGCTTTATCTCCAATTAAAGTGCCAAGCACTGTGCTTTATAGATATCTAGAAGGTACAGCACTCATAGGATATTAATGATAGGAATCAGTGGCTGATTATAATGAGGTCAATCTGGGCGGTAGCCCAGGTCCCAGTGGAATGGGGGGCCCTGGGCAACCGCTCAGATTGACCGCCGCCATCAGGGCATTACTGCCCTGACTGGCGTATGGGCCGGTGGGAAGAGGGGGCCCGCATTGGGCCCCATCTCATCTGCTCACTGGGCCTCTACCGGCGCTGCGGCAGCTGACGTCAGCCGCAGCGCGTATGTTGCTGGTGTCTGATGTCATTGTCAGTTGCCGGCGAGTGCGCGCTGCTGGAGGGAGCATCGCCGAAGGAGCGCGGACAGGTGAGGACTCTGAGAACTCTTTTTTTTTTTTTTTTTTTTTTTTTTGCGAACGGCAATCCGGGGGGCCCGGGCCAGAATGCTGGACACTGGGGGCAGAGATGCTGGACACACTGGGGGCAATATGCTGGACACACTGGGGCAGAGATGCTGGAGACACTGGGGGCAATATGCTGGAGACACTGGGGGCAATATGCTGGACACACTAGGAGCAATACGCTGGACACACTGGGGACAATATGCTGGACACACTGGGGGCAATATGCTGGACACACTGGGGGCAATATACTGGACACACTGGGGGCAGGATGCTGGACACACTGGGGGCAGGATGCTGGACACACTGGGGGCCATATGATGGACACACTGGGGCAATATGCTGCACATACTGGGGGCAATATGCTAGACACACTAGGGGCAATATGCTGGAGACACTGGGGTCAATATGCTGGTCACACTGGGGGAAGAATGCTGGACACACTGGGGGCAGGATGCTGGACACACTGGGGGCAGGATGCTGGACACACTGGGGGCAATATGATGGAGATACTGGGGGCAGAATGCTGGAGACATGGGGGCAATATGCTGGACACACTGGGGGCAATATGCTGGACACACTGGGGGCAATATGCTGGAGACACTGGGGGCAGAATGCTGGACACACTGGGGGCAGGATGCTGGACACATTGGGGGCAGGATGCTGGACACACTGGGGGCAGGATGCTGGACACACTGGGGGCTATATGCTGGACACACTGAGGGTAATATGCTGCACACACTGGAGGCAGGATGCTGGACACACTGAGGGCAATATGCTGGACACACTGGGGGCAGGATGCTGGACACACTGGGGGCAGGATGCTGGACACACTGGGGGCAGGATGCTGGACACACTGGGGGCAATATGCTGGACACACTGGGGGCAGGATGCTGGACACACTGGGGGCAATATGATGGAGATACTGGGGGCAGAATGCTGGAGACATGGGGCAATATGCTGGACACACTGGGGGCAATATGCTGGACACACTGTGGGCGGGATGCTGGACACACTGGGGGCCAGATGCTGGACACACTGGGGGCAATATGCTGGACACACTGGGGAAGAATGCTGGAGACACTGAGGGCAATATGCTGGACACACTGGGGCAGAATGCTGGAGACACTGGGGGCAATATGCTGGACACACTGGGGGCAATATGCTGACACACTGGGGGCAGAGATGCTGGACACACTGGGGCAATATGCTGGAGACACTGGGGCAGATTGCTAGACACACTGGGGGCAATATGCTGGACACACTTGGGCAGAGATGCTGGGCACACTGGGGGAAATATGCTGGTCACACTGGGGCAGGATGCTGGACACACTGGGGGCAGGATGCTGGACACATTGGGGGCAGAGATGCTGGACATTGGGGGCAGAGATGCTGAACATTTGGGGCAGAGATGCTGGACATTGGGGGCAGGATGCTGGACACATTGGGGGCAGGGATGCTGGACACATTGGGGCAGAGATGCTGGACATTGGGGGCAGAGATGCTGGACACACTGGGGGCAATATGCTGGAGACACTGGGGCAGATTGCTAGACACACTGGGGCCAATATGCTGGACACACTTGGGCAGAGATGCTGGGCACACTGGGGGAAATATGCTGGACACACTGGGGCAGGATGCTGGACACACTGGGGGCAGGATGCTGGACACATTGGGGGCAGAGATGCTGGACATTGGGGGCAGAGATGCTGGACATTTGGGGCAGAGATGCTGGACATTGGGGGCAGGATGCTGGACACACTGGGGGCAGGATGCTGGACACATTGGGGGCAGGGATCCTGGACACATTGGGGCAGAGATGCTGGACATTGGGGGCAGAGATGCTGGACACTGGGGGCAGAGATGCTGGACACTGGGGGTAGAGATGCTGGACACTGGAGGCAGAGATGCTGGACACATTGGGGGCAGAGATGCTGGACATTGGGGGCAGAGATGCTGGATATTGGGGCAGAGATGCTGGACACTGGGGGCAGAGATGCTGGTCATATTGAGGGCAGAGATGCTGGACATTGGGGGCAGAGATGCTGGACACTGGGGGGGCAGAGATGCTGGACACACTGGGGGCAGGACTGGAGACAGATGGGGCAGGATTGGAGACATGGGCAGAATGTAGATACGGGGCATGATTGGAGACACGGGGCAGAATGAAAGACATGGGGCAGGATTGGAGACATCATGCAGGATCATGGGGTAGGATGGATACGATGGAGACTGATGGGGCAGGATGAGGAGATCATATGGGGCAGAATGGATACTCATGAGGGCAGGATGGGAGAACATATGGCTGGAGCCAGGAATGAGATACACGGGGCCAGGATGGGGGATATTATTACTACCATAGGGGCTAAATAAGGGATATTATTACTGCAGTGATGTATTTATTTTATTTTTTGAGGACACTGTTTTAAATGGGGGGGGCGGTCCTGTTACTGTGTAGAGTGACACTATGTTGCCTCTTTTTCTTCATGTGGTGTAATGTAGAAGTTGGAAAAAATTAAGTAATGTGTTCTGCAAGCGGAGCTTGAGATAACTGTGTTATTTCCTGCAGAGACAAGTTCTGGCTGGATGAAGTGATGGTGGTCTGTGCTGGATAAAAAATGAAGGACTTCACCTAGAGACGACACCGGTGAATCAGTGTTACCTATACACTGACACTATACACTGTATACTATATACAGAGGTCCTGTGTACAATGTCACCAGTGATCACTGTATTACCTCTACACAGACACTGCATACTAAGTACAGATCTCCTGTGAATACTAGCAATTATGGTGATAGTATTGTGTTTTTTTGTTGTTTTTTTTGCTTTCTAACTGCAGGGTAAATTGACTAGATCAATGGATGTTTGACAGGTTATAGTTTCACACAGCAACTATTTTTCTGGAATAATCTGGTTCAGGTATATGATGACCCCGTCGCATGACCCCATCGCATGACCCCGTCACATGACCCCATCACATGACCTTGTCACATGACCGGGGGGCCCACAGTGTCTGAACAGCCCGGGGCCCTGGCTACCCTTAATCCACCCCTGATAGGAATAAAAGTGAACTAGGTCCGATAAAATTGTTAGAGCAACTTCTAGCCTATGTCAACTGTCTGCACCAGCCGCTTCTCCCGCCATTACATCCATGACATTACAGTAAGTAGTGCACTTTTTATCTTCTATTCAAGTAAATGAGAGATAAAGCATAGTATTCAGCGGTAGCCACTGAGCAATGAAGAGGACCGCTGTGTTCAGTCACATAAATCACTACGTTTCGGATGCTGCGGGAGCAGTTTTCAGCTGATGTGTGGTGCCAATGTACGAGGAAGCAATGGTACCTCTGAATAGTCCCTGCGTGGTGTGACATTCGTGAGCAAAGACTGCCATCTGCTGGCTGGGCGAAACCAGGTGGAACAAACTTGCACGAGACGAATTGTGGGGGAAGCCAGTTCTTGTGCGGGAGTGCCTTGTATGACAGAGTTCCTGGATATAAAAGACCTGCGCAACAAACCGCAGGTGTATTTAGTATTAAGAAAAGGAGCGGAGCAGACGTGGACTAGAGACGACGCTGAAGCCAGTGTGGCAGGCCGCAGTGGAAAGCGTGCGCCACCAAGGTGTCGGTCACCACCAGACAAGGTCCAGATTACGCTAGGAGAGACCCAGAGACAACACTATGCCGGTCAAGATCCAAAGACCCGACCTACGCTGGTCAAGACCCGACCTACGCTGGTCAAGACCCAGGCCTAGGAGACACATTAGGTGGGTGGCCTAGGAGACACACATCACTGGTATAACATAGTATCATAGTATAGTATAGTATAACATAGATAACATAGTATCTGAAGTACAAGCCTTGCCTTGCCTCTTCTATTTTTGTGTATATATTTATGTTTCTTCCAATACTTTGTTATACCATGCCTGATGAACAGACCTAAGAAGTCTAGAAAGCTTGCTTTGTGACATCATTTATTTTATTTTTGTTAGCATTAAAAGGTATCATAAAATTACAAGATTATTTTGCTTTTTTCCACTGAGAGCAACCCTTGTATAAAGAACATTATTATAATTCTCGAGAGACTTTCCTGTTATTATAACTGTATTGTTGCATGGTTTATTGCTGGTTTGCACTGTTTTATATCATTAACTATCCCCTACTATAAATTCCCACTGTATTTGAAAGAATTAAACCATTCATTGACTATTCCTGCCTCTTGCCTTCTGTGTGTTGCATTTGGTCACCTGCTAACACCAGGTGACGGACTCCCATTAATCTCATGTTGATGAACTAACCATGGGATAAGTCATCAATTGTGTGGTCCTGAATAGAGTTGAGCGACCTTGACCTTTTTAGAGTCGAGCCGGGTTTTGCGAAACCCGACTATGTCCAAAGTCGGGTCGAGTGAAATCGGCCGATTATGACGTAAAGTCGGGATCGACCGAAACACGAAACCCAATGCAAGTCAATGGGGCAGCATAGTCGGCAGTGAGTGGGGGCCAGGAAAACACCTAGAGTGCCCATTTTAATGTCAAAACCATCCATTCTTCTTAATGAAGCTTGTCAAGCGTAATTTACCTTATAATAATTGGAAGGCATTTGAAATTGGGGGTCATTTGGCTAAAGTTGTGGGGGGTAGGGCTGGTTCAAGTAATTAGTGGGCCCAGGAAATCTGGACCACGTCACGGCAGTGGAGCAGGGAGAGGTAAGTATTTCAACTTTGCAAGTGCTGTGAACCTGAGCAAGCAGGGGGGGCCCACTCGTTGGCATTGGCACTGGCACAGGGCCCCTCAAAGTACAGCGGTGTGTTTGCACGGCGGGGGCGCCTCCCACCGGCAGCAACACTTTTGCGTACTATGAGAGGCCCTGTGCCAGTGACGTCGCCAACTAGTATTCCTCCCCCCACCTGATGAAGGAACCTGCACTTTCATCTGCACCTTCCTCTTTGTCCCCGTGTAAGGTGGTATGGTATGCGGGAAGAGCAACCTGACTTTCAGCAGGGTCACAATGTTGTTGTGTAGCGTGCACGGGGAATGTTGCGTTATGGGTCAATGTACCAGCAGACTCATCTATCACTGGCTGGGCAATGGGCACGATGAAGTGGAAACACAGATATAGGCCCAAAGAAGAAAGTGGGCTAAATGCAGTTCAAAATTGGTAACACAGGAATAACCAGGGGGCATTGCAGTGGAGGACAACTGGAATGAGAGGCTGACACAGAGAGTAGGGCCAAATCAGTAAGTAGTCGAAATGCAGTTCAAAATTGGCAACCGTAGTAAACAGGCGGCACAGCTTTGTTCAGTGGAGGAGAACAGCAAGGAGTGGCAGACACCGATAGTAGGCCCCAAACCAACTAGTACGCCAAATGCAGTTGTTCCATTTAACCACAATTTAATGAGAGCCTGAAGATAGAAGCTCAGGAAAGGCAACCTGGGGAACACCTTGGAGTGTAACACACCATCTCTCTCCACCCCATACCCATTTTGTATGGCCTAATGCAGTGTACTTTTCTACAACTACTAAACGAGAGTCGGAAGACCGAAGCAATGGCAAGGAAACCTGGGGAACACCTTAGAGTGTAACACACCCTCTCTCTACACCCCATACCCAATTTGAAGGTCTAATGCAGTGTAGTTTCCAAGAACTACTAAACGAGAGCCGGAAGATCGAAGCTCAGGAAAGGCAACCTGGGGAACACCTTGGAGTGTAACACACCCTCTCGCTACACCCCATACCCAATTTGAAGGCCTAATGCAGCGTAGTTTCCAACAACTACTAAACGAGAGCCGGAAGATCGAAGCTCAGGAAAGGCAACCTGGGGAACACCTTGGAGTGTAACAACCCCTCTCTCTACACCCCATACCCAATTTGTAGGCCTAATGCAGCGTAGTTTCCGACAACTACTAAACGAGAGCATGAAGATCGAAGCTCAGGAAAGGCAACCTGGGGAACACCTTGGAGTGTAACACACCCTCTCTCTACACCCCATACCCAATTTGTAGGCCTAATGCAGCGTAGTTTCCGACAACTACTAAACGAGAGCCGGAATATCGAAGCTCAGGAAAGGCAACCTGGGGAACACCTTGGAGTGTAACACACCCTCTCTCTACACCCCATACCCAATTTGAAGGCCTAATGCAGTGTAGTTTCCAAGAACTACTAAACGAGAGCCGGAAGATCGAAGCTCAGGAAAGGCAACCTGGGGAACACCTTGGAGTGGAACACACCATCTCTCTACACCCCATACCCAATTTGAAGGCCTAATGCAGCGTAGTTTCCAACAACTACTAAACGAGAGCCGGTAGATCGAAGCTCAGGAAAGGCAACCTGGGGAACACCTTGGAGTGTAACACAACGTCTCTCTACACCACGGAAGGGATGATTCTTAGGAAGGAAGGCTGTTGGAAATAAGCATTGCGCGTCCGAGGGTGATTAGATTCTTATTAGGTATATACTCACCCTCGGACGCGCCCTGCTTCTTTATTTGGAATGAATGTTTATTTGCAATGTGGTGTTGACTTTCTCTATTATTTTGGTAATTAATGATTTTATTATTTTCATTATTTTGCATCTTCTCGGCAATAATATAAAGAAGACGCGACAGGACAACACTCGGTGGATGCCATATGTGTGTTTTCAATTTAAAAAAACTTTCAGTTAACTACTTGCAGGAGAAAGTAATTGTAGCTGGTGGCCATTTTTAGTACTGTACCAGATTTTAGTTGTGTGTTTGTTTTTAATGTTAAAATGTCTGCATTTGATATCTCACCAGTATTTTCTTTTTTATAAGCAAAATACTTATTTTTATATTTTCTGATGTTGGTTCCAGGGGTACACGGCCAGCAGTGCCCTGGTCAGTGTAGTAGTAGTTGAAAGAATGGACCGCAGACAGGCATCGAAGGCCTAAAATAAAAACACATGGCTGTAGGCAATTTTAAATTGGTTCCAGGGGTACACGGACAGCAGTGGTGTGGTCAGTGGAGGCCTAATGGAAGGAGTGACCGCAGACAGGCATCGAAGGCCTAAAATAATAACACATGGCTGTAGGCAATTTTAAATTGGTTCCAGGGGTACACGGGCAGCAGTGACCTGGTCAGTGTAGTAGTAGTTGAAAGAATGGACCGCAGACAGGCATCGAAGGCCTAAAATAAAAAAATTGGGCTGGCTGTAGGCAATTTTAAATTGGTTCCAGGGGTACACGGGCAGCAGTGGTGTGGTCAGTGGAGGCCTAGTGGAAGGAGTGACCGCAGACAGGCATCGAAGGCCTAAAATAATAACACATGGCTGTAGGCAATTTTAAATTGGTTCCAGGGGTACACGGGCAGCAGTGACCTGGTCAGTGTAGTAGTAGTTGAAAGAATGGACCGCAGACAGGCATCGAAGGCCTAAAATAAAAAAATTGGGCTGGCTGTAGGCAATTTTAAATTGGTTCCAGGGGTACACGGACAGCAGTGGTGTGGTCAGTGGAGGCCTAGTGGAAGGAGTGACCGCAGACAGGCATCGAAGGCCTAAAATAATAACACATGGCTGTAGGCAATTTTAAATTGGTTCCAGGGGTACACGGACAGCAGTGGTGTGGTCAGTGGAGGCCTAGTGGAAGGAGTGACCGCAGACAGGCTTCCAAGGCCTAACATAACAAACTTGGGCTGGCTGTAGGCACTTTTAAATTGGTTCCAGGGGTACACGGGCAGCAGTGGTCTGGTCAGTGGAAGTCTAGTGGAAGGAGTGACCGCAGACAGGCTTCCAAGGCCTAACATAACAAACTTGGGCTGGCTGTAGGCACTTTTAAATTGGTTCCAGGGGTACACGGGCAGCAGTGGTCTGGTCAGTGGAAGTCTAGTGGAAGGAGTGACCGCAGACAGGCTTCGAAGGCCTAACATAACAAAATTGGGCTGGCTGTAGGCACTTTAAATTGGTTCCAGGGGTACATGGGCAGCAGTGTATGGTCAGTGGAAGTCTAGTGGAAGGAGTGACGGCAGACAGTCTTCGAAGGCCTAACATAACAAAATTGGGCTGACTGTAGGCACTTTTAAATTGGTTCCAGGGTAACACGGCCAGCAGTGGCCTGGTCAGTGTAGTAGTTGTAGAAAGAAGGGACCGCAGACAGGCTTCGAAGGCCTAACATAACAAAAATGTCAAAACAATGGTATTGTCAGTGCCAGGCATTGAAGGATGTCAGCGCCTAGACTACACATTGGTGAAGCTGTGAGAGATAATTTTGCTAGTGGTAGAGCACTGTTTGAGCTGGGGGGGGGAACTGTCTTGTGGCCGGCGTTACAGGCACAGGGCCCCTCATATTACAACGGTGTGTCTGACGTTGGGTGCGCACCACCACCGCCAGAGACACTTTATTGTACTATGAGGGACCCAGTGGCAGTGCCGTCGACCAAAAGCGGCCACACCCACCTCTTCAGACAAACAGCACTCTCAAGGGTCCAAGCGCAAAGTGGCGATAGCACGGCCCCGTGTGGGGAGTTTGGCCATTTCGTGAGGTGGAAACATGTCGTATGCTGGACAATCAGGTGAAGAAAATTACGAGATTGGAAAAGTCATTCAGAATAGTCCACAGGCAAGACCTTTTCATAGGAAAGCTAGGTGTCAGCCGGGCAGGGTGGGGCAAAAGATTTTGAAATCCAGTTGTGGTTCATTTTAATGAAGGTTAGATCATCTACATTTTGGGTAGCCAGACGAGTCCTTTTTTCTGTTAGTATTGAACCTGCAGCACTGAATACTCTTTCTGATAGGACACTAGCTGCCGGGCAAGCAAGCTCCTGCAATGCATATTCTGCCAATTCTGGCCAGGTGTCTAATTTGGATGCCCAGTAATCAAATGGGAATGACGGTTGAGGGAGAACGTCGATAAGGGATGAAAAATAGTTTGTAACCATACTGGACAAATGTTGTCTCCTGTCACTTTGAATTGATGCTGCAGTACCTGTCCTGTCTGCGGTCATAGAAAAATCACTCCACAACCTGGTCAGAAAACCCCTCTGGCCAACGCCACTTCTGATTTCTGCCCCTCTAACACCTCTGGTCTGCTGGCCCCTGGAGCTCGTGTGAGAACGATCACGGGCGCTGTGTGCAGGGAATGCCAGAAGCAAACGGTCAACAAGAGTTGATTGTTTTGTTGCTAATATTAGTTCCAAGTTCTCATGTGGCATAATATTTTGCAATTTGCCTTTATAGCGAGGATCAAGGAGGCAGGCCAACCAGTAATCGTCATCGTTCATCATTTTTGTAATGCGTGTGTCCCTTTTGAGGATACGCAAGGCATAATCCGCCATGTGGGCCAAAGTTCCCGTTGTCAAATCTGCGGTTGTGCTTGGTTGAGGGGCAGTTGCAGGCAAATCTACGTCACTTGTGTCCCTCAAAAAACCAGAACCCAGCCTTGCCACGCCACCAATTTCCCGTGCCCCCGGGAAAGCTTCCTCATTAAAAATATACTCATCCCCATCATCCTCCTCATCCTCCACCTCCTCTTCGCCCGGTACCTCGTCATGTACACTGCCCTGACCAGACAATCGCTGACTGTCATCAAGGCTTTCCTCTTCCTCTGGTGCAGACGCCTGATCCTTTATGTGCGTCAAACTTTGCATCAGCAGACGCATTAGGGGGATGCTCATGCTTATTATGGCGTTGTCTGCACTAACCAGCCGTGTGCATTCCTCAAAACACTGAAGGACTTGACACATGTCTTGAATCTTCGACCACTGCACACCTGACAACTCCATGTCTGCCATCCTACTGCCTGCCCGTGTATGTGTATCCTCCCACAAAAACATAACAGCCCGCCTCTGTTCGCACAGTCTCTGAAGCATGTGCAGTGTTGAGTTCCACCTTGTTGCAAAGTCTATGATTAGGCGATGCTGGGGAAGGTTCAAAGAACGCTGATAGGTCTGCATACGGCTGGAGTGTACAGGCGAACGGCGGATATGTGCGCAAAGTCCACGCACTTTGAGGAGCAGGTCGGATAACCCCGGATAACTTTTCAGGAAGCACTGCACCACCAGGTTTAAGGTGTGAGCCAGGCAAGGAATGTGTTTCAGTTGGGAAAGGGAGATGGCAGCCATGAAATTCCTTCCGTTATCACTCACTACCTTGCCTGCCTCAAGATCTACAGTGCCCAGCCACGACTGCGTTTCTTGCTGCAAGAACTCGGACAGAACTTCCGCGGTGTGTCTATTGTCGCCCAAACACTTCATAGCCAATACAGCCTGCTGACGTATGCCAGTAGCTGCCCCATAATGGGAGACCTGGTGTGCAACAGTGGCAGGTGCGGATGGAGTGTTTGTGCGACTGCGGTCTGTGGACGAGCTCTTGCTTCTGCAGGAGGACGAGGAGGAGGAGGAGGAGGAGGAGGGGGTGCGAACGGCTACAGACAACTGTTTACTAGACCGTGGGCTAGGCAGAACTGTCCCAAACTTGCTGTCCCCTGTGGACCCTGAATCCACCACATTTACCCAGTGTGCCGTGATGGACACGTAACGTCCCTGGCCATGCCTACTGGTCCATGCATCTGTTGTCAGGTGCACCTTTGTGCTCACAGATTGCCTGAGTACATGGACGATGCGCTCTTTAACATGCTGGTGGAGGGCTGGGATGGCTTTTCTGGAAAAAAAGTGTCGACTGGGTAGCTCGTAGCGTGGTACAGCGTAGTCCATCAGGTCTTTGAAAGCTTCGCTTTCAACTAACCGGTAGGGCATCATCTCTAACGAGATTAGTCTAGCTATGTGGGCGTTCAAACCCTGTGTACGCGGATGCGAGGCTAAGTATTTCCTTTTTCTAACCATAGTCTCATGTAGGGTGAGCTGGACTGGAGAGCTGGAGATCGTGGAACTAGCGGGGGTGCCGGTGGACATGGCAGACTGAGAGACGGTGGGAGATGGTATTGTTGCCGCCGGTGCCCTAGATGCAGTGTTTCCTACTACGAAACTGGTGATTCCCTGACCCTGACTGCTTTGGCCTGGCAAAGATACCTGCACAGATACAGCAGGTGGTGCGCTAAATGGTGGTCCTACACTGCCGGAAGGGATGTTGCGTTGATGACTAGCTTCATTGGCCGAGGGTGCAACAACCTTAAGGGACGTTTGGTAGTTAGTCCAAGCTTTCAAATGCATGGTGGTTAAATGTCTATGCATGCAACTAGTATTGAGACTTTTCAGATTCTGACCTCTGCTTAAGGAAGTAGAACATTTTTGACAGATGACTTTGCGCTGATCAATTGGATGTTGTTTAAAAAAATGCCAGACTGCACTCTTTCTAGCATCGGATACCTTTTCAGGCATTGCAGACTGAGCTTTAACCGGATGGCCACGCTGTCCTCCACCAGGTTTTGGCTTTGCCACGCGTTTTGGGCAAGATACGGGCCCGGCAGATGGAACCTGTGGCGATGTTGATGCCTGCTGCGGCCCCTCCTCCTCCTCTGCTTCAGAACTGCTGCCGCCTGCACCCTGTTCCCCCAATGGCTGCCAATCGGGGTCAAGAACTGGGTCATCTAATAACTCTTCTTGTACCTCCTGCGCAACTTCGTCTGTGTCACCGTGTCGTTCGGTGGTATAGCGTTCGTGATGGGGCAACATAGTCTCATCAGGGTCTGATTCTTGATCAGCACCCTGCGAGGGCAATGTTGTGGTCTGAGTCAAAGGACCAGCATAGTAGTCTGGCTGTGGCTGTGCGTCAGTGCACTCCATGTCAGATTCAATTTGTAATGGGCATGGACTGTTAACTGCTTCACTTTCTAAGCCAGGGACGGTATGTGTAAAGAGCTCCATGGAGTAACCCGTTGTGTCGCCTGCTGCATTCTTCTCTGTTGTTGTTTTTGCTGAAGAGGACAAGGAAGTGACTTGTCCCTGACCGTGAACATCCACTAACGACGCGCTGCTTTTACTTTTACCAGTTTCACGAGATGAGGCAAAAGAGCTAGAGGCTGAGTCAGCAAGATAAGCCAAAACTTGCTCTTGCTGCTCCGGCTTTAAAAGCGGTTTTCCTAATCCCAGAAAAGGGAGCGTTCGAGGCCTTGTGTAGCCGGACGACGAACCTGGCTCCACAGCTCCAGACTTAGGTGCAATATTTTTTCCCCCACGACCACCTGATGCTCCACCACTACCACTACCCTCATTACCAGCTGACAATGAACGCCCCCGGCCACGACCTCTTCCACTAGACTTCCTCATTGTTTTAAAAACGTAACCAAACTAACGTTATTTGTTGCAGTCACACAACTTACACGGTGAGCTATAACTTCAGTATGATTTAGCTACCCCTTTACAGGTTGGTGAGACCACAGCGAAAATCAGGCCCAATGTTACACACTCTTTTTTTGGTGGCTGCAAATTAGAGAGATGCCCCACACGCAGGACTGTCACTGAAGCACAAATGTTAATATTAATGTCACACTATTATTTTTTTTTTATTTTTATTTTTTTCAGGAACACTTTAGAAACCCCCCAAAAAAAAAAAAAAAGATTTTTGCAGGGAGAATTTAGAAAACAAATGTAACAAACTATATGCTTTCTATGGGCCACTGAGTGAGAGATGACGCACACAGGAATCAGGAGTGGCACACAAGCCCAGAGGCCAATATTTTTCTACCAATGATTGATGGAGTTATTTTCTCTGGTAGATTTTGGAACCCAAATCAAGGAAAAAAAATGTAGGCTTTCTATGGACCACAATTGGAGAGAGAGAGAGAGAGAGAGAGAGAGAGAGAGAGATGGCACACCCAGGAGTCAAGACTGGCACACAAGCAGAAAGGCCAATATTAATCTCCCACTGTTTTTTTTTTTTTTTTTTTTTTTCAGGGAGACTTTAGAAAAAAAAATAATAAAAAAAATATGATTTTATCAGGAAGAATTTAGAAACCAAATAAAATAAAATGATTTTTTCAGGGAGAATTTATAAAACAAATAAAACCAAAAATAGGCGTTCTATGGCCCACTGACTGAGAGATGACGCACCCAGGAGTCAAGACTGGCACACAAGCAGAAAGGCCAATATTAATCTCCCACTGTTTTTTTTTTTTTTTTTCAGGGAGACTTTAGAAAAAAAAATAATAAAAAAAATGTGATTTTATCAGGAAGAATTTAGAAACCAAATAAAATAAAATGATTTTTTCAGGGAGAATTTAGAAAACAAATAAAACCAAAAATAGGCGTTCTATGGCCCACTGACTGAGAGATGACGCACCCAGGAGTCAAGACTGGCACACAAGCAGAAAGGCCAATATTAATCTCCCACTGTTTTTTTTTTTTTTTTTCAGGGAGACTTTAGAAAAAAAAATAATAAAAAAAATGTGATTTTATCAGGAAGAATTTAGAAACCAAATAAAATAAAATGATTTTTTCAGGGAGAATTTAGAAAACAAATAAAACCAAAAATAGGCGTTCTATGGCCCACTGACTGAGAGATGACGCACCCAGGAGTCAAGACTGGCACACAAGCAGAAAGGCCAATATTAATCTCCCACTGTTTTTTTTTTTTTTTTTCAGGGAGACTTTAGAAAAAAAAATAATAAAAAAAATGTGATTTTATCAGGAAGAATTTAGAAACCAAATAAAATAAAATGATTTTTTCAGGGAGAATTTAGAAAACAAATAAAACCAAAAATAGGCGTTCTATGGCCCACTGACTGAGAGATGACGCACCCAGGAGTCAAGACTGGCACACAAGCAGAAAGGCCAATATTAATCTCCCACTGTTTTTTTTTTTTTTTTTCAGGGAGACTTTAGAAAAAAAAATAATAAAAAAAATATGATTTTATCAGGAAGAATTTAGAAACCAAATAAAATAAAATGATTTTTTCAGGGAGAATTTATAAAACAAATAAAAACAAAAATAGGCGTTCTATGGCCCACTGACTGAGAGATGACGCACACAGGAGTCAGGAGTGGCACACAAACCCAGAGGCCAATATTTTTCTACCAATGATTGATGTAGTTATTTTCTCTGGTAGATTTTAGAACCCAAATCAAGGAAAAAAAATATAGGCTTTCTATGGACCACAATTGGAGAGAGAGAGAGAGAGAGAGAGAGAGAGAGATGGCACACCCAGGAGTCAAGACTGGCACACAAGCAGAAAGGCCAATATTAATCTCCCACTGTTTTTTTTTTTTTTTTTCAGGGAGACTTTAGAAAAAAAAATAATAAAAAAAAAAAGATTTTATCAGGAAGAATTTAGAAACCAAATAAAATAAAATGATTTTTTCAGGGAGAATTTATAAAACAAATAAAACCAAAAATAGGCGTTCTATGGCCCACTGACTGAGAGAGAGAGAGAGAGAGATGGAACGCTTAGTACTGGCACACAAGCCCAAAGGGCAATATTAATCTCCCTTTTTTTTTCCAGGGAGAATTTCTAAAACCCAAAAAAAAAATAAAATAGGCTTTCTATGGCCCACTATTTGTGAGAGAGATGGGACGCTCAGGACTGGCACAGATGGCACGCTCAGGACTGGCACAGAAGCCCAGAGGCCAATATTAATCTCCCTTTTTTTCTGGGAGAATTTATAAAACCAAAAAAATATTTAAATAGGCTTTCTATGGCCCACTATTTGTGAGAGAGATGGCACGCTCAGGACTGGCACAGATGGCACGCTCACAACTGGCACACAAGCCCAGAGGCCAATATTAATCTCCCTTTTTTCAGGGAAAATTTATAAAACAAAAAAAAAAAATAAATAGGCTTTCTATGGCCCACTATTTGTGAGAGAGATGGCACGCTCAGGGCTGGCACAGATGGCACGCTCAGGACTGGCACACAAGCCCAGAGGCCAATATTAATCTCCCTTTTTTTCAGGGAGAAATTATAAAACCCCCCAAAAAAATAAAATAGGCTTTCTATGGCCCACTATTTGTGAGAGAGATGGGACGCTCAGGACTGGCACAGATGGCACGCTCAGGACTGGCACAGAAGCCCAGAGGCCAATATTAATCTCCCTTTTTTTCTGGGAGAATTTATAAAACCAAAAAAAAATTTAAATAGGCTTTCTATGGCCCACTATTTGTGAGAGAGATGGCACGCTCAGGACTGGCACAGATGGCACGCTCACAACTGGCACACAAGCCCAGAGGCCAATATTAATCTCCCTTTTTTCAGGGAAAATTTATAAAACAAAAAAAAAAATTAAATAGGCTTTCTATGGCCCACTATTTGTGAGAGAGATGGCACGCTCAGGGCTGGCACAGATGGCACGCTCAGGACTGGCACACAAGCCCAGAGGCCAATATTAATCTCCCTTTTTTTCAGGGAGAATTTATAAAACCAAAAAAAAAAATAAATAGGCTTTCTATGGCCCACTATTTGTGAGAGAGATGGCACGCTCAGGGCTGGCACAGATGGCACGCTCAGGACTGGCACACAAGCCCAGAGGCCAATATTAATCTCCCTTTTTTTCAGGGAGAATTTATAAAACCCCAAAAAAAATAAAATAGGCTTTCTATGGCCCACTATTTGTGAGAGAGATGGCACACTCAGGACTGGCACACAAGCCCAAAGGCCAATATTAATCTCCCACTGTATTTTTATCAGGGAGAATTTATACACCCCACAAAAAAAAATACAGAAAAATGAAAAGGCTTTCTATGGCCCACTATGTGAGAGAGATGGCACACACAGGGATGGCACTCTAGCAGAAATGCCAAATTGCCAATCTTAATCTCCCACCAAAAAAAAAAAAAAAAAAAAAACAGGGAATGTCCTACAATTACTATCTCCCTGCCTGCAGTAATCTCAGCCAGGTATGGCAGGCAGCTACTATCTCCCTGCCTGCAGTAATCTCAGCCAGGTATGGCAGGCAGCAATAAGGAGTGGACTGATGCACAAATGAAATAAAAAGTGTGGACAAACAAAAAAGATAGCTGTGCAGAAAGGAAGGAACAAGAGGATTTGTGCTTTGAAAAAAGCAGTTGGTTTGCACAGCGGCGTACACACAGCAATGCAGCTATCAGGGAGCCTTCTAGGGCAGCCCAATGAGCTACAGCGCTGAGGGGAAAAAAAAAAAAAAAAAAACTTCCACTGTCCCTGCACACCGAGGGTGGTGTTGGACAGTGCAAATCGCTGCAGCACAAGCGGTTTTGTGGTTAATGGACCCTGCCTAACGCTATCCCTGCTTCTGACAAAGCGGCAGCAACCTCTCCCTAAGCTCAGATCAGCAGCAGTAAGATGGCGGTCGGCGGGAACGCCTCTTTATAGCCCCTGTGACGTCGCAGACAGCAAGCCAATCACTGCAATGCCCTTCTCTAAGATGGTGGGGACCAGGACCTATGTCATCACGCTGCCCACACTCTGCGTTTACCTTCATTGGCTGAGAAATGGCGCTTTTCGCGTCATTGAAACGCGACTTTGGCGCGAAAGTCGCGTACCGCATGGCCGACCCCGCACAGGGGTCGGATCGGGTTTCATGAAACCCCGACTTAGCCAAAAGTCGGCGACTTTTGAAAATGTTCGACCCGTTTCGCTCAACCCTAGTCAGCAGTATTGCTCATCTACAGAGCAGAAAGGAAGAAAAATAACCACCTTGTTGACATGATGTCACTGGAAGCAGAATTGCCAGCAGGAGCGGTCTTTGGGCACTCTGAGCCGGAGATTTTGTCGCAGGGAATAACAGGCAATTAGCAATTACCTGCCTGTAAGTTCTTAGCCCAATAGGAAAAAAATCCTGGATAACCTCTTTAAGTTTTTGGTTGTATCAATTTCATATAGTGTTTTTGATATTTTAATAGAATAATTTCTTTTTGTTGCCATATGATTGTTTGTGTGCTGACTCGCTGTTGCTTTTCATTAGTACCATTTTGGGGTACATACAACACGCTTTCTAATTACATTTTATTTTTATAGATGAAGTGATAAGAAAGGGCATTGAGTAATAATTTTTTCAATATGGTGATGAGCAAATGTAACAAATAATCTGATATTTTATTAGGTTATCCTGTTACAGATTTGGCAAAACCAAATAAGGTTAATTTATTTCATTTATGTAATGGGGAGTGGACTGAAAAAGGAGGTCGCCTTCCTAACCACTTAGCGTCTGTGGCTTTTAAGTGGCTCAACTACTGCAATTCAATCACTAGATTGTGGTCAATGCATCTTCTACTCCATCTCCTGTGTACATGTACAGCTGATGTCGTTCCATTTGTCATTTGCACTAAAAAACAGGTGGATGAAACACTGAAAAAAATCAATTTAATTTTTTTTCTACTGCTGAAATCATTTTATATTTGATAGATCAGACTTTTATGGACACAATACTAATATGTTTATTTTTCCAAAATTGTTATATGGACACAATACTAATATGTTTATTTTTCCAAAACTGTTAATTTAATTTTTTTGGACCTCAAGAAATAGGGTCATTTAAACTTTTATACCTTTTAAAATATTTTATTTAATTTTTTACTTCTGTTTCTTAGTATTGCTTGAGGACATGAACCTATGCTCATTTGATCGTCGATACTAAATACTATAGAGTAATTGGTGTTCTCCTTTATAGGAGGACTTATGTGTAGGGATGAGCAGACCCGTGGAAGTTTGGGTTCTGGTTTCAGAACTTTACCCAAACTTTAAAACAAACCCAAACCTATGAGCAGCAAAATTCTCTCTCTCCATTTGTTACAGCAGCATCTATTAACCCCTTCAAGTCGCGGCCCTTTTTCGTTTTTGCGTTTTCATTTTTCACTTCCCTCCTTCCCAGAGCCATAACTTTTTTATTTTTCCATCAATATGGCCATGTGAGGGCTTATTTTTTGCGGGACGAGTTGTACTTTTGAACGACACCATTGGTTTTTACTTTTCTTTTACTAGAAAACCGGAAACAAATTCCAAGTGCGGTGAAATTGCAAAAAAAGTGCAATCCCACACTTGTTTTTTGTTTGGCTTTTTTGCTAGGTTCATTAAATGGTATAACTAACCTGCCATCTAACATGTCTAGGTTATTTTTTATCTGAGTGGTGAAAAAAAAATCAAAACTTTGCTTAACAAAAAAAAAAAAAAAAAGTGCCATTTTCCGATACCCGAAGCGTCTCCATTTTGCGTGATCTGGGGTCAGGTGAGGGCTTATTTTTTGCGTGCCGAGCTGACATTTTTAATGATACCATTTTGGTGCAGATACATTCTTTTAATCATCCGCTATTGCATTTTAATGCAATGTCATGGCGACCAAAAAAACGTAATTGTGGCGTTTCGGATTTTTTTCTCGCTACGCTGTTTAGCGATCAGGTTAATGCTTTTTTTTATTGATAGATCGGGCGATTCTGAACGCGGCGATACCAAATACGTGTAGGTTTTTTTTTTAAATTGTTTTATTTAGGATGGGACGAAAGGGGGGTGATTTAAACTTTTATATTTTTTATATTTTTTCATATTTTTAAAAACATTTTTTTTTACTTGTGCCATGCTTTAATAGCCTCCATGGGAGGCTAGAAGTTGGCATAGCCTGATCGGCTCTGCTACATAGCAGCGATCATCAGATCGCTGCTATGTAGCTGAAATGCAGGTGTGCTGTGAGCGCCGACCACAGGGGGGCGCTCACAGCAGGCCTGCATCAGTAACCATAGAGGTCTCAAGGACCTCTATGGTTACCTTCCTGATGCATCGCCGACCCCCGATCATGTGACGGGGGTCGGCGATGACATCATTTCCGGCCGCCCGGCCGGAAGCGCCGGTTAAATGCCGCTGTCTGTGTTTGACAGCGGCATTTAACAGGTTAATAGCGGCGGGTGGATAGCGATTTCACCCGCCGCTATTGCGCGCACATGTCAGCTGTACAAAACAGCTGACATGTCGCGACTTTGATGTGGGCTCACCGCCGGAGCCCACATCAAAGGGGGAGACACGACATGCGCTGTACTAGTACGGGGCATGTCGTGAAGGGGTTAATATTCTACAGTTGGCTCTCACTGGTTCCGGCAGTTTAACCCCCTAAATGCTGTGATTGATATTGATTCCAGTATTTAGAAGGCATAGAGAGGGCTCTTTCTTCCCCCCAATAGGCGCCCCCGCGACGTCTTCGCGATCATTGCCATGGTGACTCAGGCCACCTGGCGCTAGCAATCTTGTTGGATCTTGCTCAGTGCATGGTCTAACAAGTTTGTATGAGAGCAGACTGACAGTTCTGGCTCCTTGCAATGCATTATAACAATGATCAGACTGCCGAAACTGAAAGTCTCATAGAGGGACTAAGTAAAAAAGTAAAAACAAAAGTAAAAAAAAAATGGTAAAACTATTTAAAAAAAAATCAAAAAATAATAAAAAATAAAATATTTTGTACCTTTAAATAAGTATTTTTATGTAAAAAAAAGTACAAACTTGGTAATGCCGCGTCCGGAACGATCCGCCCTATAAAACTGTCAAACTAGTTAACCCCTTCAGTGAACTCCATAAAAAAAGAGGCATAAAACGATGCTTTTTCATCATACCGCCAAACAATAAGTGGAATAAAATACGATCAAAAACACAAATGTAAAAAAAATGGTAAAGCTGAAAGACATCATCTTGTCCCACAAAAAGATTCTGCCACTCAGTTCCATAAGCAGAAAAATAAAAAAGCTATAGCTCTCAGAATAAAGCAATGCAAAAATAATACTTTTTCCTATAAAATAGTATTTATTGTGTAAAAACCGATAGAACATTAAAAAATTATATAAAAGTGGTATAGCTGTAATCGTACTGACCCAAAAATAAAGCTTCCTTATCAATTTTACCACACGTGGAATGGCATAACCCCCCAAAAAAAACATTTTCTGAGTTGCTGGTTTTTGTTAATTCTGCCTTTCAAAAATTGGAATAGGAAGTGATCAAAAATGTCATGTGACCAAAAATGGTATCAATAAAAATGACAACTTGTCCTGGAAAAACAAGCCCTTACTTGATTCGGCTGAAATATGGAAAAATTATGGCTCTCAAAATATGACAATCCTAAAACCAGTTTTTGAAAAATAAAGCCTCTTTTATTGTGTGACAGCAGCCAACCATAGAAAATATATAATTTTGATATCATTGTAATCGCACAGACCCGAAGAATAAAGTCGCCTTATCACTTATACCGCACGAGGAACGGCGTAAAAAATGAATAAAATCAATTATTCACCTACTGTTTAACTTTTCATTCGGCCTCCCAAAGATTGCAGTTAGGCTCTGCTCACATTTATCCTGCGCTCTGTGTAAATCTCTGAAATACGTGATTCAGACGGAACCTCTAGCAGAAAATTTTCTATAATGAGGCAGATGGAGGCACTGGGAACACCGTCTGGCCTATAATCCGGCGATGTCCGTCTTTTTAGTCATGCATAAAAGCGCGGTCCGCCACAGTTTTGTGCACTTCTGAACAGAAGGACAATGCTGAACAGAGGCCAGATGGAGTCCAGAGTGAGGGTATGTGCACACGTCAGGATTTCTTGCAGAAATTTTCCTGACAAAAACCAGACATTTCTGCCAGAAATCCGCATGCGATTTTACCGCGTTTTTGATGCGTTTTTGGTGCGTTTTTTGTTTGTTTTTTCCCAAATGCATAGAATTGTGGGAAAAACGCAGAAAATCCGCAAAAATAATGAACATGCTCATTTTTTTACCGCAATGCGTTTTTTTCCCAGAAAAAAACGCATTCATGTGCACAAAACATGCAGAATGCATTCTAAATGATAGAATGCATAATGTATGCGTTTTTAATGAGTTTTTATAGCGTTTTTAGCGCGAAAAAACCTGAACGTGTGCACATAGCCTCACTCTGCTGCCTTCTAGTGAATGGATCCCTCGGGGGTTTCATCTGAATCATGTAATTCTGAGATTTAGATGGAAACCCCGATGTAAGTGCTCATCGTAGAGCACAGTATAAATGTGATCCATAATGTTATGCAAAATGTTCCCAATAAAAGCTTCAACTTGATTTAGAAAAAAACCAAGTCCTTACTTAGGTCCGTCATCTGTTAATGGAAATATAGGGGGCTTCCATGTTACTGATAGCAAAAAGGCTCTGGAAAAGTGCTACGGCTCCTCACCCCCAGAAGAAATTGAGCAAATTCTGCACTCCTAAACCCAAATGCCCCCCTCCCTTCTGTGCACCATAGTGTGCCTAAACCACATTCTGCTTTTCTACTACTTAGGGCAGGGGTCTGGAACTGTTTTCCAGCCGAGGGGCTAATTGGAAATTTCTACCATCATTTGGGGGCCACACAAAAATGATCACCTTGAAAATTACCCTGGTATATTTAGTCAATTAATTACGGTAACTCACCCTTAATGAGACGGCTAGAGCTGCTTCTCCTTTGTGCAGCTGTGATGTTAGGTGATACTGATCATATTGCTTCTTACAGCTGCTTTTCCAAGTTTGTGTCGGCCAAGAGAGCAATCAATTTTTTGTCATAATAAGTTTTGTAAATCATATACATCACCATAGGAGATGCTGGGACTACTGTAAATACATCACATAGGAGATGCTGAGATAACTGTATATACACCACATAGGAGACGATGGGACTGCTGTATAAGCATCACATAGGAGACACTGACTGCTGTCTATGCATCACATAGGAGATGCTGAGACTGCTGTATCTATATCACATAGAGATCACAGGGGGGGCACATAGCTGGGGGGCACAGAGATCACCGGGGGTGGCACAAAGATCACAGGGGGCAAAGAAAGCACTGGAGGGAACATAGCGTAATGAACGCTGCATGCACTTGGGGGTTAAAGGGCTGGCAGGATATGTCTGCTGCCCGAGAATTGCGGACTCCGGGGACCTGCCCACAGACTACATGAAAAGTCACCGTAGTCCGCATGTGGCCTGCGGGCCAGTGGTTCCCCACCACTGACTTAGGGGCTCTGTATATGGAGTCTGCAAACTATTTAGAAGCTAATCCGCAGCATTGCACGCTTGGCGGTTCCAAGCACTGTGGATTAGACTGGGGTGGAAAGAGATGATTTGCATAGCTCCGCCTACTGCAAAGGATTCTGGGTAAACCTGCTATTCTTTGTATTATGCTGCTTGCAAGTACTTTCCATTTCAGGAAAGCATCCACTTTGTATTTCCTTTAAGTAGAGGGCTTTTTGGTCTCTTTCGTCCCGCTACATTTAGCCCAACTTGGGTCTCTCCCTAAGGTGGCTAGCATATATGTATCGCTTGCTCACCGAGCCCCACTCCATACTGCCAACCAATTCCAGCCCTGTGCTGATGAGGGCCTGAAGCCCGAAACACGTGTCCACAGGTAGGAATTGGTTGGCTGTGTAAATTTAGAAACTAATCCGCAGCATTGCACGCTTGGCGGTTCCAAGCGCTGTGGATTAGACTGGGGTGGAAAGAGATGATTTGCATAGCTCCGCCTACTGCAAAGGATTCTGGGTAAACCTGCTATTCTTTGTATTATGCTGCTTGCAAGTACTTTCCGTTTCAGGAAAGCATCCACTATGTATTGTCTCAAGCATTGCACCAGTTTTGGTTGGTTATGATGTAGGAAAAATGTTTTTACTCTGTTAGGCTACATTTCAATGATCAGCTTTTTGTGAATTTTTGATGTTGCAGTTTTTCTGTACCTTATTAGATAAATGAGGTTACTTGCTTTATTGTATTGTATTTTTGGGTGTATTTTTTACATGCATTTTTATCGCATTTTTGACTTTGTATTTTTTGTCTTTTGTTGGAGTTGTAAGAAGAGGGACCTGACCTGGGATACCTTTTTTGTGTCGAATCTGGAACTGTCGGGTCTATCACCTTCGTTGTCTGGGGGAAAGCTTAGAGATCCAGACCGACCTTTGCACTCGACAGCAGGAGGCATAGCTAGGCTAAGCAGGCAGAGCGTGCGAAAGGAGAGTCAGGCTTGGCAGGAGCATGCAGCGCACAGCAGGGGAAGTTTGGTGCTCCGTCCTCTGAGCACCGTGACAGCGCAGGTCCGCGTTATAGCATCCCTGCTGCCACTTACAGAGACTGTGACCGAAGAACTGCCTATTGCCCATTGGCTCCTGCTGCACAAGGTACCCAATGCTGTGGGTCAGTAAATATTGCATGCGTGCCGCTTAAGAAATACCGGGTGACTCACCAAGAACTGTTCCCTCTCTCTCCCTCTCTCAAGCTCCAACAGTGTTGGAGACTGCTCTTCACTCTGCAACCCAAATCCCGGACCCAGGATCCTGCGCAAGACGTCGAGGACTCATCGTCACTGCCAGGAACCAGGTCATCAATGCCTGCAGGGCGACATTGAATTCATCACGTACTAACCGCGTTGGCACCACCGTTTGAACCTAGGAGTCTGCAGTCAGGAAGCTGTCAAACTGATAAGTTGACCCTAATTAACAGTTGTTATACCTATTGCCCGTTACCTCCCTCAGCACACCTATTGTGCTCATATCACCTGCCATACCCTTGCATCTCTTTTCTTCTCACTGCGTGTAGAATTCTCCTGTTCAAGTAAAAATTAACGTTAACCCTTGCTCTGCCTCCTTTCCATTACTGCATCTCACAACCTGCTCACAGATAATCATGTTTTAAATAAAGCTGCTATGTTTTTTTAAACTTCCTGGTGTTTGGCCTTTTCAAGATTTTATTGATGTATTCATGTGCGGACTACATGTGTTTTTACCTGTGGATTTTCCGCATCCTATGCGAGTCTATGGGAAAAATTTGCACAGAAAACTCAGTGTTCCCGCAAGAAAAATTGACATATTGCAGATTTGAAACTCGCAACGCAGGTCAGTTTACGTTGAATAAAAAAGAAGCACAGCGGGCATGAGCAGAGTTGTATCTAGGTTTTCTGGCACCCAGGGCAAGAATTCAGTTTGGCGTCCCCCCCAAGCACATATGCGATATGCACACTTAGTCATGTACCCACGACATCCTCTTCACACTGACCTCTCCTTTCCATACTGGCCCCCACTTCACACTGTCCTCTCATACTGTGTCCCCCTACAGGGTCCAGTGGTTATACTGTACTCTCATCACACTTCCCCTCCTTGGTATACTATCCCCTCCTGGTTGTGCCCTTACACTGTCCCACCAAGCTACGCCCCCACTACTCAGTTTCTCTTCTGTGCCCACTGCCTTTTCTCCCCCATACTGTCTCCTCACACTATTCCCCTCCCTCCTCATACTGTCTCCTCTCACATCCCCCATGTTCACCTTACTGTTTCCTCATATATGTACCCCCTCACTTTCTATACTGCCTGCTCACCTGATTCTCCATACTGTGTCTGCACACATCCCATCACCCTCACTCTCCGTACTTTATCTACATACATTTTTCACATCGCTACTCATACTGTGTCTGCATACATTCCCCCGTTCGCTCCCCATACTGTCTGCACCCATCCCCCATACTGTTTCCTCATATATGCACCCCATTTCCCCATACTGTTTCCTCATAAATGCCCCCATTCCTCAGTACTGTTTCCTCATACATGCCCTCATCCCCCCATACTGTTTCCTTGTACATGCCCCCATTCCCCTGTACTGTTTCCTCATATAAGCCCCCCTTCTCCTCCTTTGCTCTTCATTTTGTGTCCTCAAATCTCACTCACACATTAAATCCCCCCATTGCCACTCCAAATCTCCCCACTCATAATAAATAACCCCATCTCTACTCCAAATCTCCACACACACATTAAATCCCCCATCCCCACTCCAAATATCACCCCACACATTAAACACCCCCATCCCCACTCCAATTCTCCCCGCACACAATAAATCCTCCATCCCCACTCCAATTCTCCCTACACACAATAAATCCCCCATTCCCACTCCAATTCTCTCCACACACAATAAATCCCCCCATCCCCACTCCAAATCTCCCCACACACAATAAATCCCCCATCCCCACTCCAATTCTCCCCACACACATTAAACACCCTCATCCCCACTCCAGTTCTCTCCACACACAATAAATCCCCCCATCCCCACTTCAATTCTCCCCACACATAATAAATCCCCCATCCCCACTGAAATTCTCCCCACACATAATAAATCCCCCTATCCCCGCTCAAATTCTCCCCACACATAAATCCCTCCATCCCCACTCAAATTCTCCCCACACATAATAAATCCCCCTATCCCTATTCAAATTCTCCCCACACATAATTAATCCCCCCATCCCCACTCAAATTGTCCCTCTCCCGTGCACTTAATCTTCGCTGTCTTCAGCTCCACTTGGGCACTTACCACCAGTGTTCGCCTCTGCAGCACGAGTGAGTGATGTCAGCAGCGTGATCACATGATCTGATCACACTGCTCGCGTCGATCTGACCTTGAAGTCAGAGCCTCAATTGTACTCGCTTCTGTAAGATGCGAGTACAATTGATCCCTGGGTGGGGGGCACACTGACAGCTTGGTGCCCCTGTGCAAGAAATATGTCTGGGCCCCATTCCTATTGTGGCGAAAAAGATATATACTAATATATATATATATATATATATATATATATATGTATATATATATATATATATATAATATATATATATATATATATATGTACGTACATATATATATATCTACTATATAATTGTCTAAGGCTCACTTCTGTCTGTCCTTCTGTCTGTCATGGATATTCATTGGTCACGGCCTCTGTCTGTCATGGAATCCAAGTCGCTGATTGGTCATGGCAAAATGCCCACGACCATTAGTAACATAGTAACATAGTTAGTAAGGCCGAAAAAAGACATTTGTCCATCCAGTTCAGCCTATATTCCATCATAATAAATACCCAGATCTACGTCCTTCTACAGAACCTAATAATTGTATGATACAATATTGTTCTGCTCCAGGAAGACATCCAGGCCTCTCTTGAACCCCTCGACTGAGTTCGCCATCACCACCTCCTCAGGCAAGCAATTCCAGATTCTCACTGCCCTAACAGTAAAGAATCCTCTTCTATGTTGGTGGAAAAACCTTCTCTCCTCCAGACGCAAAGAATGCCCCCTTGTGCCCGTCACCTTCCTTGGTATAAACAGATCCTCAGCGAGATATTTGTATTGTCCCCTTATATACTTATACATGGTTATTAGATCGCCCCTCAGTCGTCTTTTTTCTAGACTAAATAATCCTAATTTCGCTAATCTATCTGGGTATTGTAGTTCTCCCATCCCCTTTATTAATTTTGTTGCCCTCCTTTGTACTCTCTCTAGTTCCATTATATCCTTCCTGAGCACCGGTGCCCAAAACTGGACACAGTACTCCATGTGCGGTCTAACTAGACCATTGCCACGACCAATCAGCGACGGCCACAGTCCGGCGGCAATATGACCGCTCTTTCCTCCCCACAGTCAGTGCCTGCTCCATACTCTCCTCCAGTCATCCCGTCAGCCCTCACACAGGATTAATGCCAGCGTTATCGGAGCGCGGTGTAATGCACTCCGGTTGCGCAGCTATTAACCCTGTGTGACCAACTTTTTATTATTGATGCTGCATATGCAGCATCAATAATAAAAAGATCTAATGTTACAAATAAGAACAATAAAAAAAAAACTTTATTCTCACCCTCCAACGTGGCGTCCTGTCCTCGGCAGTGCAAGCAGCAGGTTTCGGTGCTAAGGATGCTATGCGAGAAGGACCTGCCATGACGTCACGGTCATGTGACCGCAACGTCATCACAGGTCCTGCACTCATACCAACCCTGGGACCAGAAGCTGCCGCATGCACCGCACACAGGCGACAGGACTACAAGGGGCCCTCGGAAGGTGAGTATATGTTTCTTTTTTATTTTTTAACCTGTTACATACGTGGCTGGGCAATATCCTACGTAGCTGGGCAATATACTACTTGACTGGCCAATATACTACGTGACTGGGCAGTATACTACGTGTCTGTGCTGTGTACTACGTGGCTCTGTGCTGTATACTACTTGGCTGTGCAATATACTACATGGCTGTGCAATATACTACATGACTGGGCAATATACTACGTGGCTGGGCAATATACTACGTGGCTGGGCAATATACTACGTCACTGGGCAATATACTACGTAGCTGGGCAATATACTACGTGACTGGGCAATATACTACATGACTGGGCAATATACTACATGACTGGGCAATATAATGCGCGACTGGGCAATATACTACGTGGCTGGGCAATATACTACGTGGCTAGGCAATATACTACATCACTGGGCAATATACTACGTCACTGGGCAATATACCACATAGCTGGGCGACATACTACGTAGCTGGGCAATATACTACATGGGCTGTGCAATATGCTACGTGGACATGCATATCCTAGAATACCCCATGCGTTAGAATTGGGCCACCATCTAGTGTGTGTATATATATATATATATATATATATATATATATATATATATATATATATATATAAAACCACACACACATACATGTGTATATATTTATTATGTATATTTCCGTCCCTTTTTATACAGTGCCTTCTCTTGTTACGTACAGTACCGTACCTTACATATTGGATTATATAGAGCCCTGTTTTTTATTACTTACCGTCCACTCTTGTTAGATGTATAATGAAATGATGGCTGATGGAGCATGGAAAAGCTTCTTTTCTAATGGAGGAGCTGATGGACTGGTCGTCTGGTCACAGGTTCCTCCATCAGCAGTCATATCTAAAAAGAGAGGGGACTATGTAATAAAAGAGGGTGTTGTGAATAACAAAATAACAAGAATGCGCTATGTAAGAGGCAGTACTGTACATAACAGCAGAGGAAGCTATATAATAAGGGATGGCACCATATATAAATAGAGAATGGTCCGTAATAAGGGATGGTGTTATACAAAATAAAAGAGGAAACTATGTAACTAAGGATGGTATTATACAGAATTAGTGAGTACACTATATATTAAATGACTGTGTTATACATAATATAATAAGTACATACACTCCATACTAAGGGACTGTGTTAGACATAATAAGCGATAATAATGTCTTCCTCCACTTCCTACTGTTCCTAAGTCCATTATAAGTCCCATCCCAATCCCCAGCACACCTCATTGTCCTCCTCCCCACGCATCCCTTTATTGTCCTCTACCCCACCCCATCATTGCCCTCTTCACCACTTCCATCATTGCCTTCTCCACCACCACTATCATTGCTTTCTCCCTCACCACCCCATATCATTGCCCATTCCACCACCTCCATCATTTCCTCCTCCCCATCATTGTCTTTTCCCCACCACTCACTCCCATCATTGCCCATTCCACCACCTCCACCATTTCCTCCTCCCCCACCACCCCCATTTTTGCCCTTTCCACCACCACCATCATTTTTCTTTCCACCACCACCATCATTGCTTTTTCCCTTGCCACCCCATCATTGCCCTTTCCACCCCCTCCATTAATGCTTTTCCCCATCACCCCATCATTGCCCTCTCCATCACTCCATCATTGCCCTTTCCACCACCTGCATCACAGGTTTCTCCTACACCACCCCTATCATTGCCTCCTTCCTCACCATTCCCATCATTGTCTTTTCCATTACCACCATCATTGCCTTCTCCCTCACCTCCATTATTTCCTCCTGCCCCACCATCCTCATCATTGCCCTTTCCACCACATCCATCATTTCCTCCTCCCCCACCATCCCCATCATTGCCCTTTCCACCACCACCATCCGTGCCCATTCCACCACCTCCATCATTTTCTCCCCCCTCCACCATCATTATTGTCCTTTCCACCACCACCACATCCTTGCCCATTCCACCATCTCCATCATTTCCTCCTCCCCCCACCATCATTGCATTCTCCCCCAAGACCATCATTGCCCATTCCAACACCTCCATCATTGCCTTCTCCTCCCACCCCATCATTGCCCATTCCACCACCTCCATCATTTCCTCCTCCCCCACCATCCCCATCATTGCCCTTTCCACCACCACCATCCGTGCCCATTCCACCACATCCATCATATTCTCCCCTCCACCATCATCATTGTCCTTTCCATCACCACCAAATCCTTGCCCATTCCACCATCTCCATCATTTCCTCCTCCCCACCATCATCATTGCATTCTCCCCAAGACCATCATTGCCCATTCCACCACCTCCATCATTTCTTTCCTCCCCCACCACCCCCATCATTGCCCTTTCCAACACATTCATCATTTCCTCCTCCCCCATCATCCCCATCCTTACCCATTCCACCACTTCCATAATTTCCTCCTCCCCCACCATCCCCATCATTGCCCTCTCTATCAGCCTCATCATTGCCTTCTCCCCATCATTGCCCTCTCATCCCCTTACACACAACACCATTTACCTCTCTGCACATTCCTCTGCAGTGCTATGCATTCAGGCACACACACACAACATTCGTATACACACACAGACACACACAGCACCTCTCACCTGTGTGCACACTTTCCCGCAGCTGAAGCATCACCGTCGGCAGCGTCCTCTCTGGCACAGCCGGCCGCTGAATGATGATGTCATCCAGCGGCGCTGCTGTCTGTGTGAGAGAGACGAAGCATGGGCAGGAAGCAGGACAGATCACTGCACATTCGGTATGTCCGCCCAGGTCCCTGGGAGCCGGCGAACTGCAGCTTCTCTGTGCCGGCTGTCAACTTGACAGTCAGCACAGAGAATAGCCAACTCTCAGTCCGGGGGGCAGAAGAATGCAGCCATCGGGGGAGACACTGCGGACCGCCGCATTAGGCGGCCTGACTGCACCCCCTGCCAGCTGCGCCCGGGACACATGCCCCCCCTAGATACGCCTCTGGGCGTGAGATTTCTATACATCCCATCAACTTTTGGTAACTCACCAAAAACTCATCGCGGCCACACAGCTTTAAAGGGAATCTGTCACCCCAAAATTGGTCTATAAGCTAAAGGTACCGTTACACTAAGCGACGCTGCAGCGATATAGACAACGATGCTGATCGCTGCAGCATCGCTGTTTAGGTCGCTAGGAGACGTCAAACACGGCAACAGCAGAACGATGCAGGAGCGATCCAGTGACGTACTTATCGTTCTCGCTGGTTGTTAGCTCCATGAAAAAACATTGCAGGCATCGTTGCTTTTGCTGTCAAACATGACGAATCATGCCGACCTGACGACCAAATAAAGTTCTGGACTTCTAGCTATGACCAGCGATGTCACAGCGGGATCCTGATCGCTGCTGCGTGTCAAACACAACGAGATCGCTATCCAGGACGCTGCAACGTCACGGATCGCTGTCGTTCTCGTTCTAAAGTTGCTCAGTGTGAAGGTACCTTTAGGCCACGGGCATCAGGGGCTTATCTACAGCATTATGTAATGCTGTAGATAAGTTCCTGGTGTATCCTGAAAGATGAGAAAAACAAGTTACATTATAGTCACTCAGGGGCGGTCCCGGTGCGGTTTGGTCCGATGGGCGTCGCAGTCCGGGTCCAGTGCCTCCCATTTTCATATGATGACGTCCTCTTTTTTTCTTCCTGCCGCGGCACCTGCACAGGCGTACTTTATGTGCCCTATTGAGGGCAGAGCAAAGTATTGCAGTGTGCAGGTGTCGGGGAAGGTCAGAGTCCCGATGCCTGCGCACTGTGCTCTTCCCTCAACAGGGTAGATAAAGTACGCCCGTGCAGGAGCCATGGTAACAAGCAAAGAAGAAGACGTCATCGTATGAAGATGGGAGGCGCTGGACCTGGACCGCGACGCCCATCGAACCAACCGCACCAGGACCTCCCCTGGGTGAGTATAATCTAACTTGTTTTTCTTATCTTTCAGGTTACATCGGGGGGCTTATCTACAGCATTACAGAATGCTGTAGATAAGCCCTGATGCCGGTGGCCTTAGCTTGTGGCCTTAAGGTACCTTCACACTGAGCAACTTTAGAACGATAGCAATCCGTGACGTTGCAGCGTCCTGGATAGCGATATCGTTGTGTTTGACACGCAGCAGCGATCAGGATCCTGCTGTGACATCGCTGGTCGGAGCTAGAAGGCCAGAACTTTATTTCGTCACTGGATCACCCGCAGACATCACTGAATCGGCGTGTGTGACGCCGATCCAGCGATGTGTCCCCTGGCGTCAGCTTCCCTGCACTGTGTCAGCGCCGGCAACGTGACGTCACTGCTCTGCTTTACGGCCGGCGCTTACACAGTGCAGGGAAGCTGACGCCGGGGGACGTGACAGACACCGGAATGTAAGTATGTAGTGTTTTTTTTTTTTTTTTTACATTTACAATGGTAACCAGGGTAAATATCGGGTTACTAAGCGCGGCCCTGCGCAGAAATGGTTAAATTAGTTATGAAGACTGGCCCATTTTGCTCTCCTAGCCAGCTAAAGTAAGGTGTGTCAAGTTATTAACAGGTGCATGTCTACAAATGGAATCTGGTACATTCTTGGACCAACCGTGCACCAGAAAATGAAATCCACAACAGCTATTACCACCATGCCTCTTTTGCAAAGCCCAGATTTTTTTTTCAAGAAATGTGACAATCTGCAATCTTCCTCCATCCAGCAGTCCTGCTCAGCACAGCTTTCTCTCTCCAGGTTCCTGGAAAACCTTGCACAGCCTCCCCTGACTCCCAGCAGTCCCCATCTGTGCAGTAAATCATTCTCACATCAGTGACATCACACTTGACTCTTACTAAAACAGCTTTCAGTGTTAAGTTAGTGGGTAATAAAACAGCTTGACACTAATGATGGGCTCTATGTGATAAATTACAGGCAGGCATCAGATAAGAGCTCCCGAGCCTAACCTTGAACTAAATCCTTGTTGTTGCTCTATTTTGCAGGCTTGGCCCTTCCATCTTTTTCTGGAGGCTCTCATGTTATTTCAGATACATAAACATGCAGGCTCCACTGTTAGTGTTAGTGGCTTTATAACATCAAACCACTTAAATCTGGATAAATAATTCTGCCATCTTCCTCTATGATGGAGTGAAAATATTCCATAAAAGAGAAAAAGGCCAGAGACGCTCTGCCCAGCTGCTGAATGCAGCCAAATCGGAAAGTGATGAAAGTAGTATACTAAGGAGAGGTACGTGACGGAGATTGACCTGTGGGGTAAGAACATTTACGGTACTTTCTAGATTAGGCTTTTTTTCAATGCAGTAAAATTCAGTTTGTTGTAGCCCCGCATCTAAACTTAATCTAAAGCAGACGGCTTGCTGGCCATTGGTCATTTACATGTGTGTTGCATGCAATGGCATAAAAATTCCAAAAAATATTGCACTTCGCTGAAAAACAGAATTATTGATATTGGCCGCTATTAAACTATATCCTGTTGGAGTATTAAACATGGTGTTCCTTGCTTAAATTGAATGTTCCATCAGAAAATGACCTATTGTTTAAATCAGTCTTTCACGTTAAATGTATTTTTGTAAAACTTTTGGCGATAATAATTTTTCTTTTTTTCATATACTGTAGATCTGCATTAGAAAACAAAATTCAAAATCTTCCTATTTTCACACCGGCCACTAGGGCTATTTTAGACTCATACTTCCTGTCATCTCAGGAAGAACTTTCAGCAGACTTTTTATCATCACATGCAAGATTGCAAAAATATGTAACATCTTTATACACAGCTGACCCTCTATAGCTTATACCATAGGTGATTTCACAGCTGACCCTGCTTTTAAATGCACAACCAGAAAACAGCAGATGGGCAAAACAGAAATACTAGTTACATAGCAATAAACTTGGCTTTTGATTGACCTGTCAGCTGAACTCCCCTAGTAATATAGCTAAACTTAGTTTATCCACACCTTCACTGCACCATCACCACTAACCTCAAAAAAATCTCAGACATGTTTTGCCAACATCTCATAAAACTCTATAGCAAGCCCTACATGTTTAGTCCAGGCACTGCTGATAGTTTTTTGCTTGCCTTATTCTCCCCACTCCATACCCTGCATATGTCAACCTTATGGAGACAGACATGACTTTATTGGAAGTTGAAGAGGCTATTAAATCTTTGAAACCTTCCTAAATCCCAGACCTCAATGTCTTCTCAACTATCTATTATAAAATATTTGCTACACTTCTCGGTGTGCATCTTGTCCACCCTGAACCCAACCTTTACATTAGCTCAAATATTCACAGTACCCAAGCTTAATAAAGATGATCTGGAAATAAATATTTTTCTACTGTAAGGAGGTGGCGGAGAACTTCATGGCTTCTCTCTCTCTCCTGTGTGGTACATGGATGGTGTGCCTATGAACATAATACTTGTACTGTGAAGTATGTTACTGTTGTATTGCATTGTGTTATGTATTATTGTGCTGTGTCTGCAATGTTATTATATATTTTAGAGACAGTATATGTTAGAGACATGGACAGAAGGGGTTAACCCAGGGGGTTGGGTTAACAGCCTCAAAAGGAGCAGGAAGTTTCTGCTCCTCAGATGGAGCCGAGGCAAGCTTGCCTACGGCAGGATGTGCTCCCCTGCGGGGAACTGACCAAACCCCAGGAGGGGAAAAGACTGCTGCCCTGGACCTTTGGGCAGCGAAACGGGCACTAGGACTGCGGAGGTGCCCCACCGAAGGGATTTTAAGCATCCAGATTCCGGCATATGGACTACCTCCTCTTTCGGCTGCTGTGGCTGTTGTGGGTACGGCCGTCAATGTAGCTAGGGAGAGAGCAGGAAGTTGATGTTGCACTTTATTCATCTCTTTTATTAAACTGTTTCCCTGTTGGACTGCAGCTGTGCCTGGGATTGCGTCTGTTCTGTCTATTTCTGTACAAGGTGCGGGGGTGTATACTAACTGTGGCTTAGTTGACTCGGCTGGGACTACCACCCTGTGCCACCTTGTTACATTTGGCGTAGTCAGCAGTATGGACCCCCGCGGCACATATGTGGAGGAACCCCGGGTGCCAATGGCTGCAGAGGCCCAATGGATCCATGGAGTCATACAGGAGAAGAAGCGGCAGCAGTACTGCATCGTCAAGGAATTGCAATGCCCCGGTGGGGGAGCTGCAGCTAGTCGGATTACCTCTGGTGTGGTACAACATCTCAACCAAACCCGTGGATATGGGTTAATTCAGGAGCTGGAGACTGGAATGAAAGTCTATGTGAATGCCGGGTCCCTGACTTTCAACGGTCCTCTGCAGATTGGGGACCATGTTTCATTTGTCAAGGAACCAGGGCCCCGAGGGCCATACGCTGTGGCTGTAAGAATGGCCTCTGATTGGGAGATTTCTCTTCTAGCGAGTTCTCGTCCCCACTTATATAGTGGTGCAGGGTCCGCATTCCAACAGCCATGTGTGGACTGAAGTGGCCTTCTTTAACTTATGTTTGGAGCGGTTGCAAAATACAGGAGACTGTTCTGCATCCCTGAAAAGGCAAGGAGCCCAGTATGGCACTAAACGACTGCGGCGTCCAGTGTGGTCACAGAATAAGGACCATGTCTGTTTGTTTTCCCCTCCTCCCAGTTTATTTGCACCCATTGGTGCACCCCTTGCTGGATCACGGGACTGATACCCCATGGGGGATAATTATGGTGGACTTTTTGTGCGGCTGCTACAGAACTGAGCGGTGTCGCCTGTTATGGACCTGGTGGTTAGGAGCACCCTGAACGACCTGATGGTTAAACTCACACAGGACAAGCTCTGGGAAGTGGGAACTCTGCTGACCGCAACCCCTAATCCTATCCCACAACTAGAAATAGCCGTGGAGAGTACATAACTCTACCTAGACGCCTCTTCACAGCCTAAGAGCTAACTAGCCCTAGAGATAGAAAATAAAGCCTACCTTGCCTCAGAGAAATTCCCCAAAGGAAAAGGCAGCCCCCCACATATATTGACTGTGAGTTAAGATGAAAGTCACAAACACAGAAATGAAACAGGTTTCAGCAAAGGGAGGCCAGACTTACTAAACAGACTGAGGATAGGAAAGGTATCTTTGCGGTCAGCACAAAAAACTACAAAAAGACCACGCAGAGTGAGCAAAAAGACCTCCGCACCGACTCACGGTGCGGAGGTGCCACTCTGCCTCCCAGAGCTTCCAGCTAGCAAGGCAAAATCATGATAGCAAGCTGGACAAGGAAACAATGAACAAATAATTAACTAGCAGGGACTTAGCTTCTGCTGGAGAAGACAGGTCACCAGAAAGATCCAAGAGCGAACTGAACCAGTACAAGAACATTGACAGCTGGCATGGAGTACTGATCTGAGTGGAGTTAAATAGAGCAGCCAGCCAAAAAATAACCTACGTCACCTGTGGAAGGAACCTCAGAAGCAGCAGCTCCACTCACAGCCACCAGAGGGAGTCCATGGACAGAACTCGCCGAAGTACCATTCATGACCACAGGAGGGAGTTCGATAACAGAATTCACAACAGTCACCCCTGGACTTTGCCCCTTTCTTTCCTTGGACTAGCCCCATGTTAAATGCAGCCAATCACCATATACAGGCCCGTGGTCCCTTTAAAGGAAGGAGGGGAAGACCGCCATTAGGATGACTTGCACGGAGAGATACCGGGACTCTTATGCTGGTGTTATTTGAAAATTGTTGCACTGAAGTTTTTTTTTATGCATTTGTTTGCTGCTAATCTTGCAGGGGTCATCATGGCCAAGGATGACCATGTTTAAGGAGGGGGAGTGTAAGGAGGTGGCATAGAACTTCATGGCTTCTGTCTCTCTCTCTCCTGTCTGTTACCCAGATGGTGTGCCTATGAACATAATACATGTACTGTGAAGTATGTTGTATTGCATTGTGTTATGTATTATTGTTCTGTGTCTGCAATGTTATTATATATTTTAGAGACAGGGACAGAAGGGGTTAACCAAGGGGGTTGGGTTAACAGCCCCAAAACAGAGCATACCCCGGATAGAACATATAGGCCTTGGTTATCCTGTCGGTTGTATTCCGGGGGTGTTCCTCTAAGGGTGATATCATCCACCTTGTAGTGGACCTGTTCATGGGTATTTCACTTTTGTTTTCGCTTATACAATGTAGCCTGAGCTATCTTTCATACATCCTCTACTAGAGACCCCTGGGGAACTTAGTTGCATCATAAATCATCTACTCTCACTTGATCTCAGTACAGTCTGCTTACTCTTTTTAGTGGCAAAACCTATGATAGCCCACGATGGAAAGAAAACCACTGAGCAACTTGCAAGTGTCTTGAGTGACACTCAGTCTAAGGCCATGTTCACACCATCCTTTTTTAAATGCGGAACCGCAGCGATTTTCCCGCTGCGGGTCCGCAGCTGTTTTCCATGCAGGGTACATTACAATGTACCCTATGGTAAACAGGAACTGCTGTGCCCACATTGCGGAAAATCGCGAAAAAAGCCGCGCTGAATAGCCGCGGTAAAAAAGAAGTACCATGTCACTTCTTTTTGCGGAACTGCAGCGGTTCTGCACCCATAGACCTCCATTGTGAGGTCAAACCCGCAGTAAAACCCGCAGATGAAAAAAATATCTGCGGGTTTTCTGCGGTTTGTGGTGCAGAACCGCTGCAGTGTGGCTGCCCCCCCGTGCCCCAATCCCACCCCCCCATGCTCCGATGCCACCCCCCCGTGCTCCGACGCCCCCCCGTGCCCTCATCTCCCCCCTTTATACTTACCCGGCCTCCCGGTGTCCGTCCGGCCGTCTTCTCCCTGGGCGCCGCCATCTTGCAAAATGGCGGGCGCATGCGCAGTGCGCCCGCCGAATCTGCCGGCCGGCAGATTAGTTCCAAAGTGCATTTTGATCACTGAGATATAATCTATCTCAGTGATCAAAATAAAAAAAATAGTAAATGACCCCCCCCCCCCTTTGTCACCCCCATGGTAGGGACAATAAAAAAATAAATAATTTTTTTTTTCCCACTAAGGTTAGAATAGGGTTAGGGGTAGGGTTAGGGGTAGGGTTAGGGGTAGAGTTAGGGTTAGGGGTAGGGTTAGGGGTAGGGGTAGGGTTAGGGTATTTTCAGCCATTTAACCCTAAAAAACTTCCTAGAAAACACACAGACTCTGCATAGAAAACTGCATCAAAAAACGCACTAAAAAACGCATCAAAAAACGCATCAAAAAACGCACCAAAAAGCACCAAAAAAGCACCAAAAAAAGGACCTGTGTTTTCTGCCAAGAGCTGCGTTTTTTAGTGCAGAAAAAACAGCAGGGAAATCAGGAACGTGTGAACATAGCCTAAATGCTTCCAAATTCCAAACATAGCATATGCCCATGCACGTTTATAAAGTGCCAGTCCATAAAACTTCATATCTATATCAACTCCTGATCTCTTCCTTCTCATTTTTCCCTTCTGTATCTGTATTACCTACAACACCACTTTTGCTCCTCTCTCAGTTTTGGTTGTCCTTATTATAGTGCTTTGGCACAAAGCACTATATTGTTATTCCACCGTAGTCAACTTCTTCTTCTTCTTCTTATTCAGTCCGCAATTAATGCGGCCCGAACCGCTGCACGCACAGATTCCAGTGAGGTGTCATTTCGAAGCCAGCGTTCCTGAGAGGTGTGCTAAGTATTTTTCGTGTCGATCGGATTTGTAGTTTTGGCGCAATTGGCGTTTGAAAATTTTGTCTCAATGCATTTCAATGGGGAAATTGTTCCAATAGGGTATAATTTCTGAGGCAATTTCAAAATAACTGCCAACTGCCACCTGGCTGATCAGCTCATTGATATGCGAAGTCAGACCCAGTTACTATGCCAACGCCTACGAACTCTACATGACCCCACCAGGACACAGTTTTGCCAGATAATATCAGCTCTTAAAGTGACCCGCACACCAAATCTGACCCTGAGGTGCCCAGCCCACCAAATCGGACGCTGAGGGGCCCCGCCCACCAAATTGGACGCTGAGGGGCCCTGCCCACCAAATCAGACACTGAGGGGCCCCGCCCACCAAATCGGACCCTGAGGGGCCCCGCCCACCAAATCGGACCCTGAGGGGCCCCGCCCACCAAATCAGACCCTGAGGGGCCCCGCCCACCAAATCGGACCCTGAGGGGCCCCGCCCACCAAATCGGTCCCTGAGAGGCAACGCCCACCAAATCGGACCCTGAGGGGCCCCGTGCACCAAATCGGACCCTGAGGGGCCCCGCCCACCAAATCGGACCCTGAGGGGCCCCGCCCACCAAATCAGACCCTGAGGGGCCCCGCCAACCAAATCGGCCCCTGAGGGGCCCCGCCCACCAAATCGGCCCCTGAGGGGCCCCGCCCTCCAAATTGGCTCCTGAGGGGCCCCGCCCACCAAATCAATCCCTGAGGGGCCCCGCCCACCAAATCGGCCCTGAGGGGCCCCTCCCACCAAATCGGCCCCTGAGGGGCCCCGCCCACCAAATCGGCTCCTGAGGGGTCCCGCCCACCAAATCAGACCCAGAGTGGCCCCGCCCACCAAATCAGACCCAGAGTACTCCACGCACCAAATAGGCCCCTGAGGGGCCCCGCTCACCAAGTCAGCCCCTGAGGGGGCCCCCACCAAATCAGCGCCTGAGGGGAACCCAAGTCTGAAAGTCTTGCAGGGGCAGCCCGGGCACCATTCCAAAGCACTATCTGTAGTTCCTTCAGGAAATACCCATCTAGTTTTTATATTACCCTTCTGACTTTATATGCCATTCTTTTCTTTCGTGTTTTGTATATTATATATAATTTGCAGAAAATGCTTACGTTGTGTACCACATTTTACACTTCATTATTTTTATAAAAACCCAACAAAATATTTGAAAGGCAAAAAGGAAGAATAGTCCAAATTAAAAACTACAGCTTGTCCCACAAAAGTGAAGCCCTCACGCATCTGCATTGATGGAAAGGTGAAAAATATGTTATTTGTCTCAGAATATAGAGACACAAACCAAACCAAAACCATTTGTGTTACAAACAGTAGCATAAAAATTCCAAAACTACAGCCTTTTACTGAAAAAGTAATACTGGTATGTCATATGCTAGTAATAAACTATACCTTGTTGAAGTATGGCGCTTTTTAGTTAAGTTTAAATCTACTCTGGATACGAGACATGTTTATTTTATATTCAGCCTCAGAATTAAAAGCGATACTAATTTTATTTACCATAGCTTTTTTTCTGTTTTTCTAGTGTTATTTAAAAAATATTTGCGTTTGTGTGAACATATTTTAAGACTTTTATGACAATGGAGCTGTGAAAGAGCTTAGAATTTGTGAGATCATAGAACGTTAGAGTTGAAAGGGACCTCAAGGGTCATCATGTCCAACCCCTGCTCAATGCAGGATTCACTAAAGCATCTCAGACAGATGTCTGTTCAGCCTGTGTTTGAAGACTTCCATTGAAGGAGAACTCACCACCTCTTGTGGCAGCCTGTTTTACTCATCGATCATGAATCATGATCATGAGAAGCAATTTTGCATTTTGTAACAATCTGCCTTTTTGCTACATTTTTTTAAAATGTGAGGTGCCTGAAAAACAAGAATTCTGTCATTTTTATTATAAAATTTATTTTTATTATGGTATTCACGATGCCGGATAATAATTTTGGACTTTTTAAAATTCTGTTTATTTTCCAATTATTTTTTCTTTAGAATTTAAAGGTATTTACATTTTTTTAGTATGTTTTTAACTTTGGTATAACCATTTTTTACCTTTTTATTTGTCACTCTTGGAAACTCTAGTCTGTAAGAAACTAATTGGCTGTAGTGGCATCTAAATGCCTGGAACAAGATGACCTTGATGTTCACGGCTGCAGCTGTTGCATGTTCTTCACGGCAGAAAAAAAAGCTGGGAGATCTGAAGGGAACATGAGCAGTGCTGTGGGGGATCAGAAATTGAGTATACTTTATTTTTATATGCAAAGCTGGGTAATGTTTTTAACCCCTTCCCGACCCATGACGCCACGTAGGCGTCATGAAAGTCGGTGCCAATCCGACCCATGACGCCTATGTGGCGTCATGGAAAGATCGCGTCCCTGCAGATCGGGTGAAAGGGTTAACTCCCATTTCACCCGATCTGCAGGGACAGGGGGAGTGGTAGTTTAGCCCAGGGGGGTGGCTTCACCCCCCCCATGGCTACGATCGCTCTGATTGGCTGTTGAAAGTGAAAGTGCCAATCAGAGCGATTTGTAATATTTCACCTCTTATAACTGGTGAAATATTACAATCCAGCCATGGCCGATGCTGCAATATCATCGGCCATGGCTGGAAACACTAATGTGCCCCCACCCCACCGATCGCCCCCCCCAGCCCTCCGATCTGTCCGGTACACTGCTCCGGCTCCCCTCCGTCCTGTGCTCCGCTCCCCCCGTGCTCTTGTCCGCTCCCCCCGTGCTCTTGTCCGCTCCCCCCGTGCTCCAATCACCCCCCCGTGCTCCGATCCACCCCCCCTGTGCATCATCCTCCCCCCCGTGCTCCGATCCACCCCCCCGTGCTCCGTTCCACCCCCCCGTGCTCCGTTCCACCCCCGTGCTCCGATCCCACCCCCCCATGCTCCGATCCCCCCCCGTGCTTCCCCCACCCCATCATACTTACCGATCCTGCCGGGGTCCGTCCGCCTTCTCCCTGGGCGCCGCCATCTTCCAATATGGCGGGCGCATGCGCAGTGCGCCCGCCGAATCTGCCTGCCGGCAGATTCGTTCCAAAGTTCATTTTGATCACTGAGATATAATCTATCACAGTGATCAAAATAAAAAAAATAATAAACGACCCCCCCCCTTTTGTCACCCCCATAGGTAGGGACAATAAAAAAATAAATAATTTTTTTTTCTCCACTAAGGTTAGATTAGGGTTAGGGTTAAGGTTAGGGCTAGGGTTAGGGCTAGGGTTAGGGCTAGGGTTAGGGCTAGGGTTAGGGCTAGGGCTAGGGTTAGGGCTAGGGCTAGGGTTAGGGCTAGGGTTAGGGTTTCGGTATGTGCACACGTATTCTGTTCCTTTGCGGATTTTTCCGCTGCGGATTTGATAAATCCGCAGTGCTAAACCGCTGCGGATTTATGGCGGATTTACCGCGGTTTTTCTGCGCATTTCACTGCGGTTTTACAACTGCAATTTTTTATTCGAGCAGTTGTAAAACCGCTGCGGAATCCGCAGAAACAAGTGACATGCTGCAGAATGTAAACCGCTGCGTTTCCGTGCAGTTTTTCTGCAGCATGTGTACAGCGATTTTTGTTTCCCATAGGTTTACATTGAACTGTAAACTCATGGGAAACTGCTGCGGATCCGCAGCGTTTTCCGCAGTGTGTGCACATACCTTTAGAATTAGGCTATGTGCACACGGTGCGGATTTGGCTGCGGATCCGCAGCGGATTGGCCGCTGCGGATTCGCAGCAGTGGTCCATCAGGTTTACAGTACCATGTAAACCTATGGAAAACTAAATCTGCTGTGCCCATGGTGCGGAAAATATCGCGCGGAAACGCTGCGCTGTATTTTCCGCAGCATGTCAATTCTTTGTGCGTATTCCGCAGCGTTTTACACCTGTTCCTCAATAGGAATCCACAGGTGAAATCCGCACAAAAAGCGCTGGAAATCCGCGGTAAATCCACAGGTAAAACGCAGTGCCTTTTACCCACGGATTTTTCAAAAATGATGCTGAAAAATCTCACACGAATCCGCAACGTGGGCACATAGCCTTAGGGTTAGGGTTGGAATTAGGGTTGTGGTTAGGGTTGTGATTAGGGTTATGGCTACAGTTGGGATTAGGGTTAGGGGTGTGATGGGGTTAGTGTTGGAGGTAGAATTGAATTTCCACTGTTTAGGCACATCAGGGGTCTCCAAACGCAACATGGCGCCACCATTGATTCCAGCCAATCTTGTATTCAAAAAGTCAAATGGTGCTCCCTCACTTCCGAGCCCCGACGTGCGCCCAAAGAGTGGTTTACCCCCTCATATGGGGTATCAGTGTACTCAGGACAAACTGCGCAACAATTACTGGGGTCCAATTTCTCCTGTTACCCTTGTGAAAATAAAAAAATGCTTGCTAAAACATCATTTTTGAGGAAAGGAAAATGATTTTTTATTTTCACGGCTCTGCGTTGTAAACGTCTGTGAAGCACTTGGGGGTTCAAAGTGCTCACCACATATCTAGATAAGTTCCTTGGGGGGTCTAGTTTCTAAAATGGGGTCACTTGTGGGGGGTTTCTACTGTTTGGTCACACCAGGGGCTCTGCAAACGCAACGTGACGCCCGCAGACCATTCCATCAAAGTCTGCATTTCAAAAGTCACTACTTCCCTTCTGAGCCCCGACGTGTGCCCAAACAGTGGTTTACCCCCACACATGGGGTATCAGCGTACTCAGGAGAAACTGGACAACAACTTTTGGGGTCCAATTTCTCCTGTAACCCTTGGGAAAATAAAAAATTCTGGGCTAAATAATTATTTTTGAGGAAAGAAAACGTATTTATTATTTTCACGGCTCTGCATTATAAACTTCTGTGAAGCACTTGGGGGTTCAAAGTGCTCACCACACATCTAGATAAGTTCCTTTCGGTGTCTAGTTTCCAAAATGGGGTCACTTGTGGGGGGTTTCTACTGTTTAGCCACATCAGGGGCTCTGCAAACGCAACGTAACGCCCGCAGAGCATTCCTTCAAAGTCTGCATTTCAAAACGTCACTACTTCACTTCCGAGCCCCGGCATGTGCCCAAACAGTGGTTTACCCCCACATATGGGGTATCAGCGTACTCAGGAGAAACTGGACAGCAACTTTTGGGGTCAAATTTCTCCTGTTACCCTTGGGAAAATAAAAAATTGCAGGCTAAAATATCATTTTTGAGAAAATAATTTTTTTTTTTTAATTTTCATGGCTCTGCGTTATAAACTTCTGTGAAGCACTTGGGGGTTCAAAGTCCTCACCACACATCTAGATTAGTTCCTTTGGGGGTCTAGTTTCCAAAATCTGGTCATTTGTGGGGGATCTCCAATGTTTAGGCACACAGGGGCTCTCCAAACGTGACATGGTGTCCGCTAATGATTGGAGCTAATTTTCCATTTAAAAAGCCAAATGGCGTGCCTTCCCTTCCGAGCCCTGCCGTGCGCCCAAATAGTGGTTTACCCCCACATATGGGGTATCAGCCTACTCAGGACAAACTGGACAACAGCATTTTGGGTCCAATTTCTCCTATTACCCTTGGCAAAATAGGAAATTCCAGGCTAAAAATCATTTTTGAGGAAAGAAAAATTATTTTTTATTTTCATGGCTCTGCGTTATAAACTTCTGTGAAGCACCTGGGGGTTTAAAGTGCTCAATATGCATCTAGTTAAGTTCTTTGGGGGGTCTAGTTTCCAAAATGGGGTGACTTGTGGGGGAGCTCCAATGTTTAGGCACACAGGGGCTCTCCAAACGCGTCATGGTGTCCGCTAACAATTGGAGATAATTTTTCATTCAAAAAATCAAATGGCGCTCCTTCCCTTCCGAGCCTTACCATGTGCCCAAACAGTGGTTTACCCCCACATGTGAGGTATCGGTGTACTCAGGAGAAATTGCCCAACAAATTTTAGGATCCATTTCATCCTGTTGCCCATGTGAAAATGAAAAAATTGAGGCTAAAATAATTTTTTTGTGAAAAAAAAGTACTTTTTCATTTTTACGGATCAATTTGTGAAGCACCTGGGGGTTCAAAGTGCTCACTATGCATCTAGATAAGTTCCTTGGGGCGTCTAGTTTCCAAAATAGGGTCACTTGTGGGGGAGCTCCAATTTTTAGGCACACGGGGGCTCTCCAAACGTGACATGGTGTCCGCTAAAGAGTGGAGCCAATTTTTCATTCAAAAAGTCAAATGGCGCTCCTTCCCTTCCAAGCCCTGCCGTGCGCCCAAACAGTGGTTTACCCCCACATATGAGGTATCAGCGTACTCAGGACAAATTGGACAACAATTTTCGTGGTTCAGTTTCTCCTTTTACCATTGGGAAAATGAAAAAATTGTTGCTTCTGCTGCTGTGAAGTACCTGAAGGGTTAATAAACTTCTTGAATGTGGTTTTGAGTACCTTGAGGGGTGCAGTTTTTAGAATGGTGTCACTTTTGGGTATTTTCAGCCATATAGACCCCTCAAACTGACTTCAAATGTAAGGTGGTCCCTAAAAAAAATGGTTTTGTAAATTTCGTTGTAAAAATGAGAAATCGCTGGTCAAATTTTAACCCTTATAACTTCCTAGCAAAAAAAATTTTTTTTCCAAAATTGTGCTGATGTAAAGTATACATGTGGGAAATGTTATTTATTAACTATTTTGTGTCACATAACTCTCTGGTTTAACAGAATAAAAATTCAAAAATGTGAAAATTGCGAAATTTTCAAAACTTTCGCCAAATTTCCGTTTTTATCACAAATAAACGCAGAATTTATTGACCTAAATTTACCACTAACATGAAGCCCAATATGTCACGAAAAAACAATCTCAGAACCGCTAGGATCTGTTGAAGCGTTCCTGAGTTATTACCTCATAAAGGGACACTGGTCAGAATTGCAAAAAACGGCAAGGTCTTTAAGGTCAAAATAGGCTGGGTCATGAAGGGGTTAAAAAAAAAAAAATGGAAAACTCCTCCAAGGTTTCATTAAGAATTAAAATACAAATGAATCATGGAAACATCACACGCTGAATTAATGAGCAGGAACTTGCTCAACAATACAATTGTCAGGAGGCAAAAATGAGGGGTGACTAATAAATAGATTGATGGAACTAGTAATGAAAAAAAAAAGCGTGAACAAATCTTCAGTCCCCATCACTGTGTGCTCTGAGAATACTCAGCATTTGATAGCTTCAATCACTGCTGTCGATTTAAAGGGACTCTGTCACCTGAATTTGGAGGGAACAATTTTCAGCCATAGAGGCTGGGTTTTCGGGTGTTTGATTCACCCTTTCCTTATCCGCTGGCTGCATGCTGGCTGCAATATTGGATTGAAGTTCATTCTCTGTCCTCCATAGTGCACGCCTGCGCAAGGCAAGATTGCCTTATGCAGGCATGAACTACGGAGGACAGAGAATGAACTTCAATCCAATATTGCAGCCAGCATGCAGCCAGCGGATAAGGAAAGGGTGAATCAAACACCCGAAAACCCAGCCTCTATGGCTGAAAATTGTTCCCTCCAAATTCAGGTGACAGAGTCCCTTTAAGGAAGATCTATGAAATAATTTCTTAAAACACGCAGGTACAGAGTTCAACGGTGGAGGCTCATGTCAGAAAATCTTAGCAACCACAGTTCTCCCCATAATCTTTGGAACGAAGTCTTAGTTCAAGGCCAGACTTAAATGAAAGAATAAAGATAATGTATATAGGTGAAGGTCATCCTCTGCCACAGTTAATTGATTGCTCTGTTATTGCTTTAAGAAGCCAAACATTATCATATGCTGTTCTGCCACCTATCTGCCTCAACACAACTATCTCTGCCTCAGAATTTAAAGGGGTTGTTCAGGACTAGGGTTGAGCGAAACGGGTCGAACATTTTCAAAAGTCGCCGACTTTTGGCTAAGTCGGGGTTTCATGAAACCCGATCCGACCCCTGTGCGGGGTCGGCCATGCGGTACGCGACTTTCGCGCCAAAGTCGCGTTTCAATGACGCGAAAAGCGCCATTTCTCAGCCAATGAAGGTAAACGCAGAGTGTGGGCAGCGTGATGACATAGGTCCTGGTCCCCACCATCTTAGAGAAGGGCATTGCAGTGATTGGCTTGCTGTCTGCGACGTCACAGGGGCTATAAAGAGGCGTTCCCGCCGACCGCCATCTTACTGCTGCTGATCTGAGCTTAGGGAGAGGTTGCTGCCGCTTTGTCAGAAGCAGGGATAGCGTTAGGCAGGGTCCATTAACCACAAAACCGCTTGTGCTGCAGCGATTTGCACTGTCCAACACCACCCTCGGTGTGCAGGGACAGTGGAAGTTTTTTTTTTTTTTTTTTTCCCCTCAGCGCTGTAGCTCATTGGGCTGCCCTAGAAGGCTCCCTGATAGCTGCATTGCTGTGTGTACGCCGCTGTGCAAACCAACTGCTTTTTTCAAAGCACAAATCCTCTTGTTCCTTCCTTTCTGCACAGCTATCTTTTTTGTTTGTCCACACTTTTTATTTCATTTGTGCATCAGTCCACTCCTTATTGCTGCCTGCCATACCTGGCTGAGATTACTGCAGGCAGGGAGATAGTAGCTGCCTGCCATACCTGGCTGAGATTACTGCAGGCAGGGAGATAGTAATTGTAGGACATTCCCTGTTTTTTTTTTTGTTTTGTTTTTGGTGGGAGATTAAGATTGGCAATTTGGCATTTCTGCTAGAGTGCCATCCCTGTGTGTGCCATCTCTCTCACATAGTGGGCCATAGAAAGCCTTTTCATTTTTCTGTATTTTTTTTTGTGGGGTGTATAAATTCTCCCTGATAAAAATACAGTGGGAGATTAATATTGGCCTTTGGGCTTGTGTGCCAGTCCTGAGTGTGCCATCTCTCTCACAAATAGTGGGCCATAGAAAGCCTATTTTATTTTTTTTGGGGTTTTATAAATTCTCCCTGAAAAAAAGGGAGATTAATATTGGCCTCTGGGCTTGTGTGCCAGTCCTGAGCGTGCCATCTGTGCCAGCCCTGAGCGTGCCATCTCTCTCACAAATAGTGGGCCATAGAAAGCCTATTTATTTTTTTTTTTGGTTTTATAAATTCTCCCTGAAAAAAAGGGAGATTAATATTGGCCTCTGGGCTTGTGTGCCAGTCCTGAGCGTGCCATCTGTGCCAGCCCTGAGCGTGCCATCTCTCTCACAAATAGTGGGCCATAGAAAGCCTATTTAATTTTTTTTTTTGTTTTATAAATTTTCCCTGAAAAAAGGGAGATTAATATTGGCCTCTGGGCTTGTGTGCCAGTTGTGAGCGTGCCATCTGTGCCAGTCCTGAGCGTGCCATCTCTCTCACAAATAGTGGGCCATAGAAAGCCTATTTAAATTTTTTTTTGGTTTTATAAATTCTCCCAGAAAAAAAGGGAGATTAATATTGGCCTCTGGGCTTGTGTGCCAGTCCTGAGCGTGCCATCTGTGCCAGTCCTGAGCGTCCCATCTCTCTCACAAATAGTGGGCCATAGAAAGCCTATTTTATTTTTTTGGGGGGTTTTATAATTTCTCCCTGAAAAAAAGGGAGATTAATATTGGCCTCTGGGCTTGTGTGCCAGTCCTGAGCGTGCCATCTGTGCCAGCCCTGAGCGTGCCATCTCTCTCACAAATAGTGGGCCATAGAAAGCCTATTTATTTTTTTTTTTTGTTTTATAAATTTTCCCTGAAAAAAGGGAGATTAATATTGGCCTCTGGGCTTGTGTGCCAGTTGTGAGCGTGCCATCTGTGCCAGTCCTGAGCGTGCCATCTCTCTCACAAATAGTGGGCCATAGAAAGCCTATTTAAATATTTTTTTGGTTTTATAAATTCTCCCAGAAAAAAAGGGAGATTAATATTGGCCTCTGGGCTTCTGTGCCAGTCCTGAGCGTGCCATCTGTGCCAGTCCTGAGCGTCCCATCTCTCTCACAAATAGTGGGCCATAGAAAGCCTATTTTATTTTTTTTTTGGGTTTTAGAAATTCTCCCTGGAAAAAAAAAAGGAGATTAATATTGCCCTTTGGGCTTGTGTGCCAGTACTAAGCGTTCCATCTCTCTCTCTCTCTCTCTCTCTCAGTCAGTGGGCCATAGAACGCCTATTTTTGGTTTTATTTGTTTTATAAATTCTCCCTGAAAAAATCATTTTATTTTATTTGGTTTCTAAATTCTTCCTGATAAAATCTTTTTTTTTTTATTATTTTTTTTTCTAAAGTCTCCCTGAAAAAAAAAAAAAAAAACAGTGGGAGATTAATATTGGCCTTTCTGCTTGTGTGCCAGTCTTGACTCCTGGGTGTGCCATCTCTCTCTCTCTCTCTCTCTCTCTCTCTCTCTCTCTCCAATTGTGGTCCATAGAAAGCCTATATTTTTTTTCCTTGATTTGGGTTCTAAAATCTACCAGAGAAAATAACTACATCAATCATTGGTAGAAAAATATTGGCCTCTGGGTTTGTGTGCCACTCCTGACTCCTGTGTGCGTCATCTCTCAGTCAGTGGGCCATAGAACGCCTATTTTTGTTTTTATTTGTTTTATAAATTCTCCCTGAAAAAATCATTTTATTTTATTTGGTTTCTAAATTCTTCCTGATAAAATCATATTTTTTTTATTATTTTTTTTTCTAAAGTCTCCCTGAAAAAAAAAAAAAAAAACAGTGGGAGATTAATATTGGCCTTTCTGCTTGTGTGCCAGTCTTGACTCCTGGGTGCGTCATCTCTCAGTCAGTGGGCCATAGAACGCCTATTTTTGGTTTTATTTGTTTTCTAAATTCTCCCTGAAAAAATCATTTTATTTTATTTGGTTTCTAAATTCTTCCTGATAAAATCACATTTTTTTTATTATTTTTTTTTCTAAAGTCTCCCTGAAAAAAAAAAAAAAAAACAGTGGGAGATTAATATTGGCCTTTCTGCTTGTGTGCCAGTCTTGACTCCTGGGTGCGTCATCTCTCAGTCAGTGGGCCATAGAACGCCTATTTTTGGTTTTATTTGTTTTCTAAATTCTCCCTGAAAAAATCATTTTATTTTATTTGGTTTCTAAATTCTTCCTGATAAAATCACATTTTTTTTATTATTTTTTTTTCTAAAGTCTCCCTGAAAAAAAAAAAAAAAAACAGTGGGAGATTAATATTGGCCTTTCTGCTTGTGTGCCAGTCTTGACTCCTGGGTGCGTCATCTCTCAGTCAGTGGGCCATAGAACGCCTATTTTTTGTTTTATTTGTTTTCTAAATTCTCCCTGAAAAAATCATTTTATTTTATTTGGTTTCTAAATTCTTCCTGATAAAATCACATTTTTTTTATTATTTTTTTTTCTAAAGTCTCCCTGAAAAAAAAAAAAAAAAACAGTGGGAGATTAATATTGGCCTTTCTGCTTGTGTGCCAGTCTTGACTCCTGGGTGCGTCATCTCTCAGTCAGTGGGCCATAGAACGCCTATTTTTGGTTTTATTTGTTTTCTAAATTCTCCCTGAAAAAATCATTTTATTTTATTTGGTTTCTAAATTCTTCCTGATAAAATCACATTTTTTTTATTATTTTTTTTTCTAAAGTCTCCCTGAAAAAAAAAAAAAAAAACAGTGGGAGATTAATATTGGCCTTTCTGCTTGTGTGCCAGTCTTGACTCCTGGGTGCGTCATCTCTCAGTCAGTGGGCCATAGAACGCCTATTTTTGGTTTTATTTGTTTTCTAAATTCTCCCTGAAAAAATCATTTTATTTTATTTGGTTTCTAAATTCTTCCTGATAAAATCACATTTTTTTTATTATTTTTTTTTCTAAAGTCTCCCTGAAAAAAAAAAAAAAAAACAGTGGGAGATTAATATTGGCCTTTCTGCTTGTGTGCCAGTCTTGACTCCTGGGTGCGTCATCTCTCAGTCAGTGGGCCATAGAACGCCTATTTTTGGTTTTATTTGTTTTATAAATTCTCCCTGAAAAAATCATTTTATTTTATTTGGTTTCTAAATTCTTCCTGATAAAATCATATTTTTTTTATTATTTTTTTTTCTAAAGTCTCCCTGAAAAAAAAAAAAAAAAAAAAAAAACAGTGGGAGATTAATATTGGCCTTTCTGCTTGTGTGCCAGTCTTGACTCCTGGGTGTGCCATCTCTCTCTCTCTCTCTCTCTCTCTCTCCAATTGTGGTCCATAGAAAGCCTACATTTTTTTTCCTTGATTTGGGTTCCAAAATCTACCAGAGAAAATAACTCCATCAATCATTGGTAGAAAAATATTGGCCTCTGGGCTTGTGTGCCACTCCTGATTCCTGTGTGCGTCATCTCTCACTCAGTGGCCCATAGAAAGCATATAGTTTGTTACATTTGTTTTCTAAATTCTCCCTGCAAAAATCTTTTTTTTTTTTTTGGGGGGGTTTCTAAAGTGTTCCTGAAAAAAATAAAAATAAAAAAAAAATAATAGTGTGACATTAATATTAACATTTGTGCTTCAGTGACAGTCCTGCGTGTGGGGCATCTCTCTAATTTGCAGCCACCAAAAAAAGAGTGTGTAACATTGGGCCTGATTTTCGCTGTGGTCTCACCAACCTGTAAAGGGGTAGCTAAATCATACTGAAGTTATAGCTCACCGTGTAAGTTGTGTGACTGCAACAAATAACGTTAGTTTGGTTACGTTTTTAAAACAATGAGGAAGTCTAGTGGAAGAGGTCGTGGCCGGGGGCGTTCATTGTCAGCTGGTAATGAGGGTAGTGGTAGTGGTGGAGCATCAGGTGGTCGTGGGGGAAAAAATATTGCACCTAAGTCTGGAGCTGTGGAGCCAGGTTCGTCGTCCGGCTACACAAGGCCTCGAACGCTCCCTTTTCTGGGATTAGGAAAACCGCTTTTAAAGCCGGAGCAGCAAGAGCAAGTTTTGGCTTATCTTGCTGACTCAGCCTCTAGCTCTTTTGCCTCATCTCGTGAAACTGGTAAAAGTAAAAGCAGCGCGTCGTTAGTGGATGTTCACGGTCAGGGACAAGTCACTTCCTTGTCCTCTTCAGCAAAAACAACAACAGAGAAGAATGCAGCAGGCGACACAACGGGTTACTCCATGGAGCTCTTTACACATACCGTCCCTGGCTTAGAAAGTGAAGCAGTTAACAGTCCATGCCCATTACAAATTGAATCTGACATGGAGTGCACTGACGCACAGCCACAGCCAGACTACTATGCTGGTCCTTTGACTCAGACCACAACATTGCCCTCGCAGGGTGCTGATCAAGAATCAGACCCTGATGAGACTATGTTGCCCCATCACGAACGCTATACCACCGAACGACACGGTGACACAGACGAAGTTGCGCAGGAGGTACAAGAAGAGTTATTAGATGACCCAGTTCTTGACACCGATTGGCAGCCATTGGGGGAACAGGGTGCAGGCGGCAGCAGTTCTGAAGCAGAGGAGGAGGAGGGGCCGCAGCAGGCATCAACATCGCCACAGGTTCCATCTGCCGGGCCCGTATCTTGCCCAAAACGCGTGGCAAAGCCAAAACCTGGTGGAGGACAGCGTGGCCATCCGGTTAAAGCTCAGTCTGCAATGCCTGAAAAGGTATCCGATGCTAGAAAGAGTGCAGTCTGGCATTTTTTTAAACAACATCCAATTGATCAGCGCAAAGTCATCTGTCAAAAATGTTCTACTTCCTTAAGCAGAGGTCAGAATCTGAAAAGTCTCAATACTAGTTGCATGCATAGACATTTAACCACCATGCATTTGAAAGCTTGGACTAACTACCAAACGTCCCTTAAGGTTGTTGCACCCTCGGCCAATGAAGCTAGTCATCAACGCAACATCCCTTCCGGCAGTGTAGGACCACCATTTAGCGCACCACCTGCTGTATCTGTGCAGGTATCTTTGCCAGGCCAAAGCAGTCAGGGTCAGGGAATCACCAGTTTCGTAGTAGGAAACACTGCATCTAGGGCACCGGCGGCAACAATACCATCTCCCACCGTCTCTCAGTCTGCCATGTCCACCGGCACCCCCGCTAGTTCCACGATCTCCAGCTCTCCAGTCCAGCTCACCCTACATGAGACTATGGTTAGAAAAAGGAAATACTTAGCCTCGCATCCGCGTACACAGGGTTTGAACGCCCACATAGCTAGACTAATCTCGTTAGAGATGATGCCCTACCGGTTAGTTGAAAGCGAAGCTTTCAAAGACCTGATGGACTACGCTGTACCACGCTACGAGCTACCCAGTCGACACTTTTTTTCCAGAAAAGCCATCCCAGCCCTCCACCAGCATGTTAAAGAGCGCATCGTCCATGCACTCAGGCAATCTGTGAGCACAAAGGTGCACCTGACAACAGATGCATGGACCAGTAGGCATGGCCAGGGACGTTACGTGTCCATCACGGCACACTGGGTAAATGTGGTGGATTCAGGGTCCACAGGGGACAGCAAGTTTGGGACAGTTCTGCCTAGCCCACGGTCTAGTAAACAGTTGTCTGTAGCCGTTCGCACCCCCTCCTCCTCCTCCTCCTCCTCCTCGTCCTCCTGCAGAAGCAAGAGCTCGTCCACAGACCGCAGTCGCACAAACACTCCATCCGCACCTGCCACTGTTGCACACCAGGTCTCCCATTATGGGGCAGCTACTGGCATACGTCAGCAGGCTGTATTGGCTATGAAGTGTTTGGGCGACAATAGACACACCGCGGAAGTTCTGTCCGAGTTCTTGCAGCAAGAAACGCAGTCGTGGCTGGGCACTGTAGATCTTGAGGCAGGCAAGGTAGTGAGTGATAACGGAAGGAATTTCATGGCTGCCATCTCCCTTTCCCAACTGAAACACATTCCTTGCCTGGCTCACACCTTAAACCTGGTGGTGCAGTGCTTCCTGAAAAGTTATCCGGGGTTATCCGACCTGCTCCTCAAAGTGCGTGGACTTTGCGCACATATCCGCCGTTCGCCTGTACACTCCAGCCGTATGCAGACCTATCAGCGTTCTTTGAACCTTCCCCAGCATCGCCTAATCATAGACGTTGCAACAAGGTGGAACTCAACACTGCACATGCTTCAGAGACTGTGCGAACAGAGGCGGGCTGTTATGTTTTTGTGGGAGGATACACATACACGGGCAGGCAGTAGGATGGCAGACATGGAGTTGTCAGGTGTGCAGTGGTCGAAGATTCAAGACATGTGTCAAGTCCTTCAGTGTTTTGAGGAATGCACACGGCTGGTTAGTGCAGACAACGCCATAATAAGCATGAGCATCCCCCTAATGCGTCTGCTGATGCAAAGTTTGACGCACATAAAGGATCAGGCGTCTGCACCAGAGGAAGAGGAAAGCCTTGATGACAGTCAGCGATTGTCTGGTCAGGGCAGTGTACATGACGAAGTACCGGGCGAAGAGGAGGTGGAGGATGAGGAGGATGATGGGGATGAGTATATTTTTAATGAGGAAGCTTTCCCGGGGGCACGGGAAATTGGTGGCGTGGCAAGGCTGGGTTCTGGTTTTTTGAGGGACACAAGTGACGTAGATTTGCCTGCAACTGCCCCTCAACCAAGCACAACCGCAGATTTGACAACGGGAACTTTGGCCCACATGGCGGATTATGCCTTGCGTATCCTCAAAAGGGACACACGCATTACAAAAATGATGAACGATGACGATTACTGGTTGGCCTGCCTCCTTGATCCTCGCTATAAAGGCAAATTGCAAAATATTATGCCACATGAGAACTTGGAACTAATATTAGCAACAAAACAATCAACTCTTGTTGACCGTTTGCTTCTGGCATTCCCTGCACACAGCGCCCGTGATCGTTCTCACACGAGCTCCAGGGGCCAGCAGACCAGAGGTGTTAGAGGGGCAGAAATCAGAAGTGGCGTTGGCCAGAGGGGTTTTCTGACCAGGTTGTGGAGTGATTTTTCTATGACCGCAGACAGGACAGGTACTGCAGCATCAATTCAAAGTGACAGGAGACAACATTTGTCCAGTATGGTTACAAACTATTTTTCATCCCTTATCGACGTTCTCCCTCAACCGTCATTCCCATTTGATTACTGGGCATCCAAATTAGACACCTGGCCAGAATTGGCAGAATATGCATTGCAGGAGCTTGCTTGCCCGGCAGCTAGTGTCCTATCAGAAAGAGTATTCAGTGCTGCAGGTTCAATACTAACAGAAAAAAGGACTCGTCTGGCTACCCAAAATGTAGATGATCTAACCTTCATTAAAATGAACCACAACTGGATTTCAAAATCTTTTGCCCCACCCTGCCCGGCTGACACCTAGCTTTCCTATGAAAAGGTCTTGCCTGTGGACTATTCTGAATGACTTTTCCAATCTCGTAATTTTCTTCACCTGATTGTCCAGCATACGACATGTTTCCACCTCACGAAATGGCCAAACTCCCCACACGGGGCCGTGCTATCGCCACTTTGCGCTTGGACCCTTGAGAGTGCTGTTTGTCTGAAGAGGTGGGTGTGGCCGCTTTTGGTCGACGGCACTGCCACTGGGTCCCTCATAGTACAATAAAGTGTCTCTGGCGGTGGTGGTGCGCACCCAACGTCAGACACACCGTTGTAATATGAGGGGCCCTGTGCCTGTAACGCCGGCCACAAGACAGTTCCCCCCCCCAGCTCAAACAGTGCTCTACCACTAGCAAAATTATCTCTCACAGCTTCACCAATGTGTAGTCTAGGCGCTGACATCCTTCAATGCCTGGCACTGACAATACCATTGTTTTGACATTTTTGTTATGTTAGGCCTTCGAAGCCTGTCTGCGGTCCCTTCTTTCTACAACTACTACACTGACCAGGCCACTGCTGGCCGTGTTACCCTGGAACCAATTTAAAAGTGCCTACAGTCAGCCCAATTTTGTTATGTTAGGCCTTCGAAGACTGTCTGCCGTCACTCCTTCCACTAGACTTCCACTGACCATACACTGCTGCCCATGTACCCCTGGAACCAATTTAAAGTGCCTACAGCCAGCCCAATTTTGTTATGTTAGGCCTTCGAAGCCTGTCTGCGGTCACTCCTTCCACTAGACTTCCACTGACCAGACCACTGCTGCCCGTGTACCCCTGGAACCAATTTAAAAGTGCCTACAGCCAGCCCAAGTTTGTTATGTTAGGCCTTGGAAGCCTGTCTGCGGTCACTCCTTCCACTAGACTTCCACTGACCAGACCACTGCTGCCCGTGTACCCCTGGAACCAATTTAAAAGTGCCTACAGCCAGCCCAAGTTTGTTATGTTAGGCCTTGGAAGCCTGTCTGCGGTCACTCCTTCCACTAGGCCTCCACTGACCACACCACTGCTGTCCGTGTACCCCTGGAACCAATTTAAAATTGCCTACAGCCATGTGTTATTATTTTAGGCCTTCGATGCCTGTCTGCGGTCACTCCTTCCACTAGGCCTCCACTGACCACACCACTGCTGTCCGTGTACCCCTGGAACCAATTTAAAATTGCCTACAGCCAGCCCAATTTTTTTATTTTAGGCCTTCGATGCCTGTCTGCGGTCCATTCTTTCAACTACTACTACACTGACCAGGTCACTGCTGCCCGTGTACCCCTGGAACCAATTTAAAATTGCCTACAGCCATGTGTTATTATTTTAGGCCTTCGATGCCTGTCTGCGGTCACTCCTTCCACTAGGCCTCCACTGACCACACCACTGCTGCCCGTGTACCCCTGGAACCAATTTAAAATTGCCTACAGCCAGCCCAATTTTTTTATTTTAGGCCTTCGATGCCTGTCTGCGGTCCATTCTTTCAACTACTACTACACTGACCAGGTCACTGCTGCCCGTGTACCCCTGGAACCAATTTAAAATTGCCTACAGCCATGTGTTATTATTTTAGGCCTTCGATGCCTGTCTGCGGTCACTCCTTCCACTAGGCCTCCACTGACCACACCACTGCTGTCCGTGTACCCCTGGAACCAATTTAAAATTGCCTACAGCCATGTGTTTTTATTTTAGGCCTTCGATGCCTGTCTGCGGTCCATTCTTTCAACTACTACTACACTGACCAGGGCACTGCTGGCCGTGTACCCCTGGAACCAACATCAGAAAATATAAAAATAAGTATTTTGCTTATAAAAAAGAAAATACTGGTGAGATATCAAATGCAGACATTTTAACATTAAAAACAAACACACAACTAAAATCTGGTACAGTACTAAAAATGGCCACCAGCTACAATTACTTTCTCCTGCAAGTAGTTAACTGAAAGTTTTTTTAAATTGAAAACACACATATGGCATCCACCGAGTGTTGTCCTGTCGCGTCTTCTTTATATTATTGCCGAGAAGATGCAAAATAATGAAAATAATAAAATCATTAATTACCAAAATAATAGAGAAAGTCAACACCACATTGCAAATAAACATTCATTCCAAATAAAGAAGCAGGGCGCGTCCGAGGGTGAGTATATACCTAATAAGAATCTAATCACCCTCGGACGCGCAATGCTTATTTCCAACAGCCTTCCTTCCTAAGAATCATCCCTTCCGTGGTGTAGAGAGACGTTGTGTTACACTCCAAGGTGTTCCCCAGGTTGCCTTTCCTGAGCTTCGATCTACCGGCTCTCGTTTAGTAGTTGTTGGAAACTACGCTGCATTAGGCCTTCAAATTGGGTATGGGGTGTAGAGAGATGGTGTGTTCCACTCCAAGGTGTTCCCCAGGTTGCCTTTCCTGAGCTTCGATCTTCCGGCTCTCGTTTAGTAGTTCTTGGAAACTACACTGCATTAGGCCTTCAAATTGGGTATGGGGTGTAGAGAGAGGGTGTGTTACACTCCAAGGTGTTCCCCAGGTTGCCTTTCCTGAGCTTCGATATTCCGGCTCTCGTTTAGTAGTTGTCGGAAACTACGCTGCATTAGGCCTACAAATTGGGTATGGGGTGTAGAGAGAGGGTGTGTTACACTCCAAGGTGTTCCCCAGGTTGCCTTTCCTGAGCTTCGATCTTCATGCTCTCGTTTAGTAGTTGTCGGAAACTACGCTGCATTAGGCCTACAAATTGGGTATGGGGTGTAGAGAGAGGGGTTGTTACACTCCAAGGTGTTCCCCAGGTTGCCTTTCCTGAGCTTCGATCTTCCGGCTCTCGTTTAGTAGTTGTTGGAAACTACGCTGCATTAGGCCTTCAAATTGGGTATGGGGTGTAGCGAGAGGGTGTGTTACACTCCAAGGTGTTCCCCAGGTTGCCTTTCCTGAGCTTCGATCTTCCGGCTCTCGTTTAGTAGTTCTTGGAAACTACACTGCATTAGACCTTCAAATTGGGTATGGGGTGTAGAGAGAGGGTGTGTTACACTCTAAGGTGTTCCCCAGGTTTCCTTGCCATTGCTTCGGTCTTCCGACTCTCGTTTAGTAGTTGTAGAAAAGTACACTGCATTAGGCCATACAAAATGGGTATGGGGTGGAGAGAGATGGTGTGTTACACTCCAAGGTGTTCCCCAGGTTGCCTTTCCTGAGCTTCTATCTTCAGGCTCTCATTAAATTGTGGTTAAATGGAACAACTGCATTTGGCGTACTAGTTGGTTTGGGGCCTACTATCGGTGTCTGCCACTCCTTGCTGTTCTCCTCCACTGAACAAAGCTGTGCCGCCTGTTTACTACGGTTGCCAATTTTGAACTGCATTTCGACTACTTACTGATTTGGCCCTACTCTCTGTGTCAGCCTCTCATTCCAGTTGTCCTCCACTGCAATGCCCCCTGGTTATTCCTGTGTTACCAATTTTGAACTGCATTTAGCCCACTTTCTTCTTTGGGCCTATATCTGTGTTTCCACTTCATCGTGCCCATTGCCCAGCCAGTGATAGATGAGTCTGCTGGTACATTGACCCATAACGCAACATTCCCCGTGCACGCTACACAACAACATTGTGACCCTGCTGAAAGTCAGGTTGCTCTTCCCGCATACCATACCACCTTACACGGGGACAAAGAGGAAGGTGCAGATGAAAGTGCAGGTTCCTTCATCAGGTGGGGGGAGGAATACTAGTTGGCGACGTCACTGGCACAGGGCCTCTCATAGTACGCAAAAGTGTTGCTGCCGGTGGGAGGCGCCCCCGCCGTGCAAACACACCGCTGTACTTTGAGGGGCCCTGTGCCAGTGCCAATGCCAACGAGTGGGCCCCCCCTGCTTGCTCAGGTTCACAGCACTTGCAAAGTTGAAATACTTACCTCTCCCTGCTCCACTGCCGTGACGTGGTCCAGATTTCCTGGGCCCACTAATTACTTGAACCAGCCCTACCCCCCACAACTTTAGCCAAATGACCCCCAATTTCAAATGCCTTCCAATTATTATAAGGTAAATTACGCTTGACAAGCTTCATTAAGAAGAATGGATGGTTTTGACATTAAAATGGGCACTCTAGGTGTTTTCCTGGCCCCCACTCACTGCCGACTATGCTGCCCCATTGACTTGCATTGGGTTTCGTGTTTCGGTCGATCCCGACTTTACGTCATAATCGGCCGATTTCACTCGACCCGACTTTGGACATAGTCGGGTTTCGCAAAACCCGGCTCGACTCTAAAAAGGTCAAGGTCGCTCAACTCTACTAACCACCTTTGTCAGCAACAGGTAAAAAAGATAAAATTTTGGCATCTACATTAAAGTTCTTTTTCTATCTATAGATTGAATGCACAGTATGGTTCATACACATACAATCTCAGTATGTATCCATTTATTCCATCATGGTTTATATGTAACATGACGCAGGGGCGGGAGCCATGAGCGAGGCACTTGTCTTCAGCGCCATGGCACGTTACATGAAAGTTGAGTTCCTGGCTGGGGGTGTGGACTTGTGATGTGAGGGAGTAAGGCTGCTTTCACATTTCCGTCTTTTGTGTCACGTCGCAATCCGTCAATTTTTGAAAATGCAGGATCCTGCAAAAAAATTTGCAGGATCCTGCATTTTCCCATAGACTTGCATTGCCGACGTATCGCCACACATTGCGTCCATCGTGCACTGGATTGCGTCAGGTTTTGGCGGACCGTCATCACAGATAAACGTTCAAGGGAACATTTTTCTGTACGTCACATCCAATTTTCCTGTCTGCGCATGCCCGGCAGGAAATGTCTCTATCTGACTCTTTCCTGCCCGGCAACGCAGACGGAAATGTGAAAGCAAACACTTCCGTCGATACGTCGCGCCGACGCTTCGTGACGGGCGACTACCGACGGAAGTGTGAAAAAAGCCTTACACGTGTGCAGGCCACATGTACCCGATGTTGCTGGTCTGCCAGGACCAGATATTTCAAAGTTCAATGAGGGAGACCACCATTCTAAAATATCATACTATGTTTAAGGGCGAGTTTGCCAGAAACGCGTCAGTATTTTTAATGCTATCAAGGACATTCGTGTTTTATTGGATTCAAAATAAAGATGAAGATTTTTTTTATAACCAGATGGATAGTCAGAATTCCTTTTCCTCTCCCACATTGCTTTGAACACAGCACCCTCTGGTAAAGATTCCTTTTTAGCTCACTACATTACCAACAAGGAAGGCAAGCTCTTCATTTTTTTCCTTATTCAAAAATAAACTTTTTACTTAACAGCCACTTGATAAGGGTTATATACAAGGTATAGCAGGTACAAAGTCTTATGGACGTTTCCTTTACAATGTGAAGGATTTTCCACATAGTATCCTTCCTTAGTAGCTTACTTCAGGGCTTTCCATATCCACTGTTTCATCCAACACAACTCTAGAGTACTGATCAAGTATCCTTTACTTGCTCTGTGATTCCGAGTTCTCTTTCCCACTACTAACAAATAAAGTTGCACTCTGTAGCATGCAAACATGAAATCTGACTTGCATTACCGCAATTGAAAATAGAAAAAAATTGAGAATACTTAGAGCATAAATTGGCCGATTCATGTATACCCGAAAGCTGCGATAAGGCGATTCTCTCTGCCTGGACCTATCCTAAGGTGATTCCTCTCTTAGGGTACCGTCACACTATACGATTTACCAACGATCACGACCAACGATACGACCTGGCCGTGATCGTTGGCAAGTCGTAGTGTCGCTGGAGAGCTGTCACACAGACAGCTCTCCAGCGACCAACGATGCCGAGGTCCCCGGGTAACCAGGGTAAACATCGGGTTACTAAGCGCAGGACCGCGCTTAGTAACCCGATGTTTACCCTGGTTACCAGCGTAAAAAAAAACAAACAGTACATACTTACATTCCGGTGTCTGTCCCTTGCCGTCTGCTTCCCGCACTCACTGACTGCCGGCCGTAAAGTAAAAGCACAGCACAGCGGTGACGTCACCGCTGTGCTCTGCTTTCACTTTACGGCCGGCAGTCAGTGAGTGCGGGAAGCAGACAGCAAGTGACCTGACGGACACCGGAATGTAAGTATGTACTGTTTTCTTTTTTTTTACATTTACGCTGGTAACCAGGGTAAACATCGGGTTACTAAGTGCGGCCCTGCGCTTAGTAACCCGATGTTTACCCTGGTTACAAGCGAACGCATCGCTAGATCGGTGTCACACACACCGATCTAGCGATGACAGCGGGAGATCCAGCGACGAAAGAATGTTCCAAACGATCTGCTACGACGTACGATTCTCAGCAGGATCCCTGATCGCTGCTGCGTGTCAGACACAGCGATATCGTATGGATATCGCTGGAACGTCACGAATCGTACCGTCGTAGCGACAAAAGTACCACTGTGTGACGGTACCCTTAGGCTGAAGCCTACAATGATATGCGAAGGTAGAATCCTGCTGTGATTAAAACCGCCAGAGGCTTAAAGGTGGAGTGCTCAGTCAGAGAGACTATGTATATAAATATAAAAAGACTGATCGTCATTTCCAAACGGAGAAACAGGTGTGTAAAGCTTCTTACTAAGAGTATGGATCTCCATATATAACTAGCAAATAAAGTAGCAATGTATGCGCTAGGTATTCTCAATTTTTCTAGAGCAGTAATGCAATTCATATTTCATATTTTTCATGTTTTCATGCTTTAGTGCTACAGATTACACACTAGTCCCAGTCACTCAGTCCAGTTTAGGCCTGTTACCTTCTAGCTCGGGATCTTGTGGCTAGGTGTTTCCTCCCCTAGGACCCATCTCCAGAAGGTCACTCGGTCTCTGTATCCCTTATGCTTAGGATCTCGCCATACCTTCTCTTGGGTCTCCTCTCATTGATGGTCACCCTCAAATGTGGCACTGTTCACCTTGACCTTTTGGTCCACTCACTAAGCACTCCAGGCCCTATGTGTCTTCCTAGCAGGAATCAGTCACATTCCCGTATACTAGCCCCTCTCACTGTGGGCTAGTCCCAACTCTTAACCCTAAATATCCCTACAGTCAACTACATACATTTCAACATCAGGAACACTTCTCAGTGCTGCGGCCCTTCAGTCAGTTGATCTTTGGGAGTCCTGGGTTTCGAAACCTGACCAATCTGATATTGATGGACTACCTAAGGAAAGATCATCAACATTAAAGTGGTTATCCTGTTTCAGAAATATTTTGCCTGCCTGCTTAATTTATTGCAAAAATACAAACCGCACTTTACTTACCCTCCCAAGGCTCAAAGTTGTGTCTCCCTCACTGCTCCATTGATTGTGTATGGACTGCAGCAGTGACATCACATCGACAGCGTTGCATTCCATCATTGAGCACAGCGGCTGCCGATGTAGACAAATCATCTGCGAATTGATTCGGGCATCTCTACTGTAAATACCTCAATTGTGGATAGTTTAGAAGTTATGAACATTTGATGTGTATGTTTAAAAGACATATAATTATAGGCATCAGCGGAGTATTGGAAATATAGGGGGCACTCACTACCACATCTCTCAAGCAGTAGTCTAAAGTCAAAGCAACATCAATTTACATGACTACCATTGTCATTGTGGTAGGGATTTGGTCACATAAGACTAGAAATGGGGGATTGAAGTGGAATCAGTAAAGTCTATTGCCCATTTATAATTTTTCACACATTTTTAAAGGGGTTATTAAAAATGTAAAGGAGTTTTATACTTTTAGAAAGAGCACCACTTTTATCCTTGAGCTGTGTCTGGTGTTTCAGCTCAGCCCCACTCATTTAATGGCGTTGTCCCATCTTGAAAATATCCTCGATAAAACAAGCATGCCGGTTCTACTACTGGAACCCACATCTATCTAGAGAGGGAAATGTAAAATGTATGTGGAGATTAGGAAGTGAGGTCCCAAAGAGAAGTGATAAGTGTCTCCTATTTGTATACAATATTTTTCCATGGAATTATAGATTGACCCATAGAACTCAAAAAGTGAGAGTGAAGTAGAAGCAGCATCACTTCTATCCATGGATTGCATTGAGTATTGTACTATTTAAACGGAGTCTGTCACCCCAAAAAATCGAAGATGAGCTGCGGCCACCGGCATTAGGGGCTTATCTACAGCATTCTGTAATGCTGTAGATAAGCCCCCGATGTATCCTGAAAGATGAGAAAAAGAGGTTATATTATACTCACCCAGGGGCGGACCCGCTGCGGTCCGGGTCCGGTGGGCGTTGCGGTCCGGTCCAGGGCCTTCTATCTTCTTACGATGACATCCTCTTCTCGTCTTCACGCTGCGGCTCTGGCGCAGGCGTACTTTGTCTGCCCTGTTGAGAGCAGAGCAAAGTACTGCATTGCGCAGGCGCCAGGAAAGGTCAGAGAAGCCTAGCGCCTGCGCACTGCAGTACTTTGCTCTGCCGTCAACAGGGCAGACAAAGTACGCCTGCGCCGGAGCTGCGGCATGAAGACAAGAAGAGGATGTCATCGTAAGAAGATAGGTGTCACGGGGCTGCCAAGAGAGACTAAGGCTGGTTACCCGGGCCCCTGTGTTATCCCTCAGACTATGGGAAACCCTGTCTGTCCCTCTCCCAGAATTTACACTGATGGTGTGCTTGTCTGGGCCGCCAGGCCTGGCCCTAACTCCTGTTTCAGCCCTATGCTGATACCACCACCCGCCACCCAGTGAAGAGACCACACACCAATCCCCCACAGAAAGCACAGACAAGGAAAACTAAAAACGCTCCACGCCGCAAGCACACAGGAAAATACGATAATGTGCACAGGGCAAAACAAATACAAATATAGGGAGGAGAAATATAACAACGGATCATACACCACCAGATACGATAATACTTCTCCAAGACCACCACTCCAGACCGGAATCACTAGGCACGAGGCACAAGCTATAATCGGCGACACCCAAAGTCCAGCAAGACTATTTAAAGGCCATGGGTGTAACCCAACCTCCAATCCGATTACCAACTAAATTAACCCCGAGAAACCTGAATAAAGTCTAGCCGGCGCCACTGTGCGTATAGTGGTCGTAAATGGAAATACCGCTGTCTGTCGGACGCCCTAGTGTGTATAACCTCTTTTTCTCATCTTTCAGGATACATCGGGGGCTTATCTACAGCATTACAGAATGGTGTAGATAAGCCCCTAATGCCCCTGATGCCGGTGGCCGCAGCTCATCTTCGATTTTTGGGGTGACAGACTCCGTTTAAATAGTGCAATACTCGATGCAATCCATGGATAGAAGTGATGCTGCTTCTACTTCGCTCTCACTTTTTGAGTTCTATGGGTCAGTCTATAATTCCATGGAAAAATATTGTATACAAATAGGAGACACTTATCACTTCTCTTTGGGACCTCACTTCCTAATCTCCACATACATTTTACATTTCCCTCCTGAACCTGATAATACGAATCAGAAAAGACTGCATTTTATAGGTTTCATTATCTAAGGTCGTATTTCTTGACGATTTTTGTGAACATTAAGAAAAGTCTGAGGCCAACAGCCTTGTCTTTTTGGATGAAGGGCCAGTAATGGTACATAAGTATTTCTTTCCTCTAGTCTCCTGCCAATGTCTGACAGTCCTGGGGTCACTCCGGGGCCACTCACTGTATTTATTAGAAATTAGATTTCCCATTTAAAGTACTTTCTGGCTCGCACTCTCACTGCACACTTAATGAATCCACATTTGGGATTTTGCTTGGTGATTATAACAAATCTATACATTTAACATATATCTGGCATAACTTCTCTCTCGGCATATAAAACAAACATGAATACCTGGGTAGTTAAAGCAGAACACTTGATTTCATTGTGTCACAGTGTAGCGACCTGTGGTGGAAGGGTTAATGGAGTGTTAACTCACTTGATAGAGGACAAGAGTGCTCCAGGTCATGTAGGAGACATAGAGATATGATACCTGGCTCAGTGCTACTATAGAGCTTTGGTTCTTATATAACACGTGTCTAAAGAGGAATTTACACTGCAAGACAATCATGAGCAAACGTTGTTCAAAACGTTCCTGTCACGATTATCTGCCAATCGCCCAGTGAATGAGCAAAACGCATGAAAAGATCTTTTGTGCAGCATAAAAGATTAACATTCTCAGCCATACATCATGCTGTGTGAACAGCACTCTCACTGACGACACCTATGGCAGTGTGGTATGGCGACTGGTCATGTGGTGAATGGGCAGTATGTATCACAGAGGTGGGTGGCCCTGTGATGGAAGCCTGAGCTTGTTTCCTCAGCAGATCTACTGCTGAGAGTTTACTATACATTGACGCGGCTTCCAGGTGACTTGGAGAGATGGGTGGGTCCAGTCACCTACATACCAAACCCAAGGGGGGGTGTCTCGAGACCCAAGATGGAGTCTGTATGTTTGTGCACGGGCGGCAGTGCTGGCTAGTGTGAGCCAGAGTGAGACGTGTTTGAAGGATCCCTCTGAGAGTAAGAGGTATCCGGGCACCTGTGCGGACATCGCTGACAGTTAACGGACACTAATCCGTGTCAGGCATACCGGGGCTCAGGGAGGACCGTGGGTTCTATAAAGCTGAATGGTGCACGGGGTACTGTAAATTACCAAGATCCTGAAGAGACATTTATGCTGTGTACTAATAAACCGAATGGACTTTTAACCCTGAGTGTACCGGTAAATTCCTCAATGACCACTCAAGTGAGTACTTCACCAGCTGCTGACTTCAGACTGTGAAGGAAGCATATGATGTCACTGCCATACGCCCCGTCACGTGTAATAATAATAACAATAATCTATTTATGTAGCGCTTTCCAGTTTTTGCACACATTATCAACGCTGTCCCAGATAAGTCTCACAATCCAAATTCCCTATCAATATGTCTTTGGAATGTGGGAGGAAACCGGAGACCCTGTGGGAAACCCACGCAAACGTGGGGAAACATACAAATTCCTGGCAGATGTTGTCCTTGGTGGGATTTGAACCCAGGACTCCAGCACTGCAAGGCTGAAATGCTTACCACTAAGCCACCGTGCTGCCCCATGTCTTGTAAGCTAATGTCTTGGAGATTTGTGTGCTCAGATAACTTTAACCAAGGTTTCAGCCCTTAATTAGCCTGTTAGGGTTACCATTTGTTCACTATCTTTAACCCCTTAGTGACAGAGCCAATTTGGTACTTAATGACCAGGCCAATTTTTGCAATTCTGACCACTGTCACTTTATGAGGTTATAACTCTGGAACGCTTTAACGGATCCCGCTGATTCTGAGATTGTTTTTTCGTGACATATTGTACTTCATGTTAGTGGTAACATTTCTTCAATATTACTTGCGATTATTTATGAAAAAACGGAAATATGGCGAAAATGTTTAAAATTTTGCAATTTTCAAACTTTGTATTTTTATGCCCTTAAATCAGAGAGATATGTCACGAAAAATAGTTAATAAATAACATTTCCCACATGTCTACTTTACATCAGCACAATTTTGGAAACAAAATTTTTTTTTGTTAGGGAGTTATAGGGGTTAAAAGTTGACCAGCAATTTCTCATTTTTACAACACCATTTTTTTTAGGGACCACATCACATTTGAAGTCATTTTGAGGGGTCTATATGATAGAAAATAATGAAGTGTGACACCATTCTAAAAGCTGCACCCCTCAAGGTTCTCAAAACCACATTCAAGAAGTTTATTAACCCTTTATGTGCTTCACAGGAACTGAAACGATGTGGAAGGAAAAAATGAACATTTAACTTTTTTTTGCAAACAGAAATGTAACCATAAATTTTGTTATGCAATTTCTCCTGAATACGCCAATACCCCATATGTGGGGGTAAACCACTGTTTGGGCGCACCGCAGAGCTTGGAAGTGAAGGAGTGCCGTTTTACTTTTTCAATGTAGAATTGGCTGGAATTGAGATTTGACGCCATGTCGCGTTTGGAGAGCCCCTGATGTGCCTAAACAGTGGAAACCCCCCACAAGTGACACCATTTTGGAAACTAGACCCCTGTTATGAAAGGCAATTCAGTATCACAATGGACATGGAGGTCAGAGCACATACAGTGATCTGACAATAACCCAAAATAATAGAACGAGCTCTGAGACGTGGGAACTCTGCAGACCGCAATCCCTGATCCTCTCCAAACACAACTAGAGGCAGCCGTGGATTGCGCCTAACGCTACCTATGCAACTCGGCACAGCCTGAGAAACTAACTAGCCTGAAGATAGAAAAAATAAGCCTACCTTGCCTCAGAGAAATACCCCAAAGGAAAAGGCAGCCCCCCACATATAATGACTGTGAGTAAGATGAAAAGACAAACGTAGGGATGAAATAGATTCAGCAAAGTGAGGCCCGATATTCTAGACAGAACGAGGATAGGAAAGATAACTTTGCGGTCTACACAAAACCCTAAAGAAAACCACGCAAAGGGGCAAAAAGACCCTCCGTACCGAACTAACGGCACGGAGGTACACCCTTTGCGTCCCAGAGCTTCCAGCAAAACAAATAGACAAGCTGGACAGAAAAAATAGCAACAAATAGCAAAGAAGCACTTAGCTATGCAGAGCAGCAGGCCACAGGAATGATCCAGAGAAACACAAGTCCAACACTGGAACATTGACAGGAAGCATGAATCAAAGCATTAGGTGGGGTTAAGTAGAGAAGCACCTAACGACCTCACCAGATCACCTGAGGGAGGAAACTCAGAAGCAGCAGTACCAGTTTCCTCCACAAACGGAAGCTCCCAGAGAGAATCAGCCGAAGTACCACTTGTGACCACAGGAGGGAGCTCTGCCACAGAATTCACAACAGTACCCCCCCCTTGAGGAGGGGTCACCGAACCCTCACCAGAGCCCCCAGGCCGACCAGGATGAGCCACATGAAAGGCACGAACAAGATCGGGAGCATGGACATCAGAGGCAAAAACCCAGGAATTATCCTCCTGAGCATAACCCTTCCATTTAACCAGATACTGGAGTTTCCGTCTTGAAACACGAGAATCCAAAATCTTTTCCACAATATACTCCAATTCCCCCTCCACCAAAACCGGGGCAGGAGGGTCAACAGATGGAACCATAGGTTCCACGTATCTCCGCAACAATGACCTATGGAAGACGTTATGTATGAAAAAAGAATCTGGGAGGGTCAGACGAAAAGACACAGGATTAATAACCTCAGAAATCCTATAAGGACCAATGAAACGAGGTTTAAACTTCGGAGAGGAAACCTTCATAGGAATATGACGAGAAGATAACCAAACCAGATCCCCAACACGAAGTCGGGGACCCACACGGCGTCTGCGATTAGCGAAACGTTGAGCCTTCTCCTGGGACAAGGTCAAATTGTCCACTACATGAGTCCAAATCTGCTGCAACCTGTCCACCACAGTATCCACATCAGGACAGTCCGAAGACTCAACCTGTCCTAAAGAGAAACGAGGATGGAACCCAGAATTGCAGAAAAATGGCGAAACCAAGGTAGCCGAGCTGGCCCGATTATTAAGGGCGAACTCAGCCAAAGGCAAAAAGGACACCCAGTCATCCTGATCGGCAGAAACAAAGCATCTCAGATAGGTTTCCAAGGTCTGATTGGTTCGTTCGGTCTGGCCATTAGTCTGAGGATGAAAAGCCGAGGAAAAAGACAAGTCAATGCCCATCCTACCACAAAAGGCTCGCCAAAACCTCGAAACAAACTGGGAACCTCTGTCAGAAACGATATTCTCTGGAATGCCATGCAAACGAACCACATGCTGGAAGAACAATGGCACCAAATCAGAGGAGGAAGGCAACTTGGACAAGGGTACCAGATGGACCATCTTAGAAAAGCGATCACAGACCACCCAAATGACTGACATCTTTTGAGAGACGGGAAGATCTGAAATAAAATCCATAGAGATATGTGTCCAAGGTCTCTTCTGGACCGGCAAGGGCAAAAGCAACCCACTGGCACGAGAACAGCAGGGCTTAGCCCGAGCACAAATCCCACAGGACTGCACAAAAGAACGCACATCCCGCGACAGAGACGGCCACCAAAAGGATCTAGCCACTAACTCTCTGGTACCAAAGATTCCAGGATGACCAGCCAACACCGAACAATGAACCTCAGAGATCACTTTATTTGTCCACCTATCCGGGACAAACAGTTTCTCCGCTGGACAACGATCAGGTTTATTAGCCTGAAATTTTTGCAGCACCCGCCGCAAATCAGGGGAGATGGCAGACACAATTACTCCTTCCTTGAGGATACCCGCCGGCTCAGATAAACCCGGAGAGTTGGGCACAAAACTCCTAGACAGAGCATCCGCCTTCACATTTTTAGAGCCCGGAAGGTACGAAAAATCCAAAGTCAAAACGGGCGAAAAACAGCGACCAACGAGCCTGTCTAGGATTCAAATGCTTAGCAGACTCGAGATAAGTCAGGTTCTTATGATCAGTCAATACCACCACGCGATGCTTAGCTCCTTCAAGCCAATGACGCCACTCCTCGAATGCCCACTTCATGGCCAGCAACTCTCGGTTGCCCACATCATAATTCCGCTCAGCAGGCGAAAACTTCCTGGAAAAAAAAGCGCATGGTGTCATCACTGAACAATCAGAACCTCTCTGCGACAAAACAGCCCCTGCTCCAATCTCAGAAGCATCAACCTCGACCTGGAACGGAAGAGAAACATCAGGTTGACACAACACAGGGGCAGAAGAAAAACGACGCTTCAACTCTTGAAAAGCTTCCACAGCAGCAGAAGACCAATTGACCAAATCAGCACCCTTCTTGGTCAAATCGGTCAATGGTTTGGCAATACTAGAAAAATTGCAGATGAAGCGACGATAAAAATTAGCAAAGCCCAGGAACTTTTGCAGACTTTTCAGAGATGTCGGCTGAGTCCAATCCTGGATGGCTTGGACCTTAACAGGATCCATCTCGATAGTAGAAGGGGAAAAGATGAACCCCAAAAATGAAACCTTCTGCACACCAAAGAGACACTATGATCCCTTCACAAAAAAAGTTAGCACGCAGGACCTGAAAAACCGTTCTGACCTGTTTCACATGAGACTCCCAATCATCCGAGAAGATCAAAATGTCATCCAAGTACACAATCAGGAATTTATCCAGGTACTCTCGGAAGATGTCATGCATAAAGGACTGAAACACTGATGGAGCATTGGCAAGTCCGAATGGCATCACTAGATACTCAAAATGACCCTCGGGCGTATTAAATGCAGTTTTCCATTCATCGCCTCGCCTGATTCGCACCAGATTATACGCACCACGAAGATCAATCTTGGTGAACCAACTAGCCCCCTTAATCCGAGCAAACAAATCAGATAACAAAGGCAAGGGGTACTGAAATTTAACAGTGATCTTATTAAGAAGGCGATAATCTATACAAGGTCTCAGCGAACCATCCTTTTTGGCTACAAAAAAGAACCCTGCTCCTAATGGCGACGATGACGGGCGAATATGCCCCTTCTCCAGGGATTCCTTCACATAACTGCGCATAGCGGTGTGCTCAGGCACGGATAAATTAAACAGTCGACCTTTTGGGAATTTACCACCAGGAATCAAATTGATAGCACAATCACAATCCCTATGCGGAGGTAGGGCATCGGACTTGGGCTCATCAAATACATCCTGGTAATCAGACAAGAACTCTGGAACCTCAGAAGGGGTGGATGACGAAATTGACAAAAATGGAACATCACCATGTACCCCCTGACAACCCCAGCTGGACACCGACATGGATTTCCAATCCAATACTGGATTATGGGCTTGTAGCCATGGCAACCCCAACACGACCACATCATGCAGATTATGCAACACCAGAAAGCGAATATCCTCCTGATGTGCAGGAGCCATGCACATGGTCAGCTGGGTCCAGTATTGAGGCTTATTCTTGGCCAAAGGCGTAGCATCAATACCTCTCAATGGAATAGGACACTGCAAGGGCTCCAAGAAAAACCCACAACGCTTAGCATATTCCAAGTCCATCAAATTCAGAGCAGCGCCTGAATCCACAAACGCCATGACAGAATATGATGACAAAGAGCAGATCAAGGTAACGGACAGAAGAAATTTTGACTGTACCGTACCAATGGTGGCAGACCTAGCGAACCGCTTAGTGCGCTTAGGACAATCAGAGATGGCATGAGTGGAATCACCACAGTAGAAACACAGCCCATTCAGACGTCTGTGTTCTTGCCGTTCAACTCTGGTCAAAGTCCTATCGCACTGCATAGGCTCAGGTTTAAGCTCAGGTAATACCGCCAAATGGTGCACAGATTTACGCTCACGCAAGCGTCGACCGATCTGAATAGCCAAAGACATAGACTCATTCAAACCAGCAGGCATAGGAAATCCCACCATAACATCCTTAAGGGCTTCAGAGAGACCCTTTCTGAACATAGCTGCCAGCGCAGATTCATTCCATTGAGTGAGCACTGACCATTTTCTAAATTTCTGGCAATATACCTCTATCTCATCCTGACCCTGACAAAGAGCCAGCAAATTCTTTTCTGCCTGATCCACTGAATTAGGCTCATCGTACAGTAATCCGAGCGCCAGGAAAAACGCATTGATATTACTCAATGCAGGATCTCCTGGCGCAAGAGAAAATGCCCAGTCCTGAGGGTCGCCGCGCAAAAAAGAAATAATAATCAAAACCTGTTGAACTGGATCACCAGAGGAACGAGGTTTCAAGGCCAGAAATAACTTACAATTATTTTTGAAACTCAGAAACTTAGTTCTATCTCCAAAAAACAAATCAGGAATAGGAATTCTTGGTTCTAACATAGATTTCTGATCAATAGTGTCTTGAATCTTTTGTACTCTTGCCGAGAGCTGATCCACAAATGAAGACAGACTTCTAATGTCCATCGCTACACCTGTGTACTGAACCACCCAAATGTCTAGGGGAAAAAAAAGACAAAACACAAAGCCAAGAAAAAAAAATGGTCTCAGAACTTCTTTTTTCCCTCTATTGAGAATCATTAGTACTTTTGGCTTCCTGTACTGTTATGAAAGGCAATTCAGTATCACAATGGACATGGAGGTCAGAGCACATACAGTGATCTGACAATAACCCAAAATAATAGAACGAGCTCTGAGACGTGGGAACTCTGCAGACCGCAATCCCTGATCCTCTCCAAACACAACTAGAGGCAGCCGTGGATTGCGCCTAACGCTACCTATGCAACTCGGCACAGCCTGAGAAACTAACTAGCCTGAAGATAGAAAAAATAAGCCTACCTTGCCTCAGAGAAATACCCCAAAGGAAAAGGCAGCCCCCCACATATAATGACTGTGAGTAAGATGAAAAGACAAACGTAGGGATGAAATAGATTCAGCAAAGTGAGGCCCGATATTCTAGACAGAACGAGGATAGGAAAGATAACTTTGCGGTCTACACAAAACCCTAAAGAAAACCATGCAAAGGGGCAAAAAGACCCTCCGTACCGAACTAACGGCACGGAGGTACACCCTTTGCATCCCAGAGCTTCCAGCAAAACAAATAGACAAGCTGGACAGAAAAAATAGCAACAAATAGCAAAGAAGCACTTAGCTATGCAGAGCAGCAGGCCACAGGAATGATCCAGAGAAACACAAGTCCAACACTGGAACATTGACAGGAAGCATGAATCAAAGCATTAGGTGGGGTTAAGTAGAGAAGCACCTAACGACCTCACCAGATCACCTGAGGGAGGAAACTCAGAAGCAGCAGTACCAGTTTCCTCCACAAACGGAAGCTCCCAGAGAGAATCAGCCGAAGTACCACTTGTGACCACAGGAGGGAGCTCTGCCACAGAATTCACAACAGACCCCTTAAGGAACTTATCTAGATGTGTGGCGAGCACTTTGAACCCCCATGTGCTTCACAGAAGTTTATAACGTAGAGCCGTGAAAAAAAAAAATTGCATTTTTTCTACAAAAATGATCTTTTTGCCCACAAACTTTTATTTTCACAAGGGTAGCAGGAGAAATTAGACCACTAAAGTTGTTGTGCAATTTCTCCTGAGTACGTCGATACCCAATATGTGGGGGTAAACCACTGTTTGGGCGCACTGCAGAGCTTGGAAGAGAAAGAGTGCCGTTTTACTTTTTCAATGTAGAATTGGCTGGAATTGAGATCGGACGCCATGTCGCGTTTGGAGAGCCCCTGATGTGCCTAAACAGTAGAAATCCCTCACAAGTGACCCCATTTTGGAAACTAGACCCCCCATGGAACTTATCTAGATGTGTGGTGAGAACCTTGAATGCCCAAGTGCTTCACAGAAGTTTATAATGCAGAGCCGTGAAAATAAAAAATATTTTTTTATTCCACAAAAAATATTTTTTAGCCCCCAAGTTTTTATTTTCACAAGGGTAACAAGAGAAATTGGACCCCAAAAGTTGTTGTCCAATTTGTCCTGAGTATGCTGGTACCCCATATGTGGGGGTAAACCACTGTTTGGGCACACGGCAGAGCTCGGAAGGAAGGAGCGCCGTTTTGGAATGCAGGCTTTGATAGAATGGTCTGCGGGTATTATGTTGCGTTTGCAGAGCCCCTGATGTACCTAACCAGTAGAAACCCTCCACAAGTGACCCCATTTTGGAAACTAGACCCCCCAAGGAACTTATCTAGATGTGTGGTGAGAACTTTGAATGCCCAAGTGCTTCACAGAAGTTTAGAATGCAGAGTCGTGAAAATAAAAAAAATTTTTTTTCCACAAAAAAGATATTGTAGCCCCCAAGTTTGTATTTTCACAAGGGTAACAGGAGAAATTGGACTGCAATAGTTGTTGTCCAATTTATCCCGAGTACGCTGATGCGCCATATGTGGGGGTAAACCACTGTTTGGGCGCACGGCAGAGCTCGGAAGGGAAGGAGCGCCTTTTTGGAATGCAGACTTTGATAGAATGGTCTGTGGGCATTATGTTGCAATTGCAGAGCCCCTGATGTACCTAAACTGTAGTAACCCCCCACAAGTGACCCCATTTTGGAAACTAGACCCCCCAAGGAACTTATCTAGATGTGTGGTGAGAACTTTGAATGCCCAAGTGCTTCACAGAAGTTTAGAATGCAGAGTCGTGAAAATAAAAAATATTTTTTTTTCCACAAAAAAGATATTGTAGCCCCCAAGTTTTTATTTTCACAAGGGTAACAAGAGAAATTGGACCCCAGAAGTTGTTGTCCAATTTATCCCGAGTACGCTGATGCCCCATATGTGGGGGTAACCCACTGTTTGGGCGCACGGCAGAGCTCAGAAGGGAGGGAGCACCATTTGACTTTTTGAGCGCAAAATTGGCTGTCGTGTTTGGAGACCCCCTGATGTAACTAAACAGTGGAAACCCCCCAATTCTAGCTCCAACCCTAACCCCAACACACCCCTAACCCTAATCCCAACCTGATCCATAATCCTAATCACTAACCCTAACCATAATCACAACCCTTACCCCAAAACAACCCTAATGTCAACCCTAACCATAACCCTAATCAAAACCCTAAATCCAACACACCCCTAATCCTAATCTCAACCCTAACCTCAAACCGAACCCTAATCCCAATACACCCCTAATCACAACCCTAACCTTAACCCTAATCCCAAACCTAACCCTAATCCCAAGCGTAACCCTAATGCCAACCCTAACCCTAATACCAACCCTAATCCAAACCCTAACCCTAATCCCAGCTCTAACCCTAACTTTAGCCCCAACCCTAGCCCTAACTTTAGCCCCAACCCTAACCCTAGCCCTAAGGATACTTTCACACTTGCGTCGTTTGGCATTCCGTCGCAATCCGTCGTTTTGGACAAGAAACGGATCCTGCAAATGTGCCCGCAGGATGCGTTTTTTGCCCATAGACTTGTATTGCCGATGGATCGTGACAGATGGCCACACGTCGCGTCCGTCGTGCACTGGATCAGTTGTGTTTTGGCGGAGCGTCGGCACAAAAAAACGTTCAATGAAACGTTTTTTTGTACGTCGCATCCGCCATTTCTGACCGCGCATGCGTGGCCGTAACTCCGCCCCCTCCTCCCCAGGACATAGATTGGGCAGCGGATGCGACGGCCCCGTACCGACGTAAGTGTGAAAGAAGCCTAACCCTAAATTTAGCCCCAACCCTAACCCTAAATTTAGCCCCAACCCTAACCCTAAATTTAGCCCCAACCCTAGCCCTAACCCTAGCCCTAACCCTACCCCTACCCCTAACCCTACCCCTAACCCTACCCCTACCCCTAACCCTAACCCTAACCCTACCCTACCCCTAACCCTACCCCTACCCCTACCCCTAACTCTACCCTTAACCCTAACCCTAATTTTAGCCCCAACTGCTGTTCTCCTGCCGGCTGGCAGATGGAGACAGATGGCGGGCGCACTGGGCATGCGCCCGCCATTTTCTTCTGCCGGCGGCCAGGAGGAGCAGCAAGAGGATCCAGGGACCTAGGTGAGTATGCTAGGGTCCCCGAATCCCCCTATTTCTCTGTCCTCTGATGTGCGATCACATCAGAGGACAGAGAATTACACTTTACTTTTTCTTTTTTTTTTGCGGTCGCCGGTAAACAGTTAATTACCGGCGATCGCAAAACAGGGGTCGGTAATACCGACCCCGATCATGCTCTTTGGGGTCTCGGCTACCCCCGGCAGCCGAGACCCCAAAGATTCTCCCGGTGCCGGCCGGCGGGCGCACTGCGTATGCGCCCGCCATTTTGAAGATGGCAGCGCCCACCGGGAGACACAAGGAGCATCGGGGGAGCCAGGTGAGCATTGGAGGGCCACCTGGGACCCCTTTTCTCTGTCCTCCGATGTTCGATCACATCGGAGGACAGAGAAATTAAAAAGATCGCGTTTTTTTTTTGTTTTGTTTTTTGCGATCGCCGGTAAACGGTTAATTACCGGCGATCGCAAATGCGGGGAGGGTTAAAAAAAACCCGAATCATGTTCTCTGGGGTCTCGGCTACCCCCGGCAGCCGAGACCCCGGAGAAAATCGGCCTCTGGGGGGCGCTATTGACTTTTTCCACAGCGCCGTTAATTAACGGCGCTGTGGTTTAAGTACCCTTAGCGGCCGCAGTTAAAAGGCGTATCGGCGGTCGCTAAGGGGTTAATAGGAAAGGCCAGATGATGCAAATTTCTCAGACTATAAGAAAATAGCAAAGCATTTTCAATTTGCCCTTTCCTCAGTTCAAAGCGTAATTAAGAAATGGCAGTTCACAGGAAGAGTGGAGGTCAAGATAAGGTCTGAAAGACCAAGCAAAATTTCAGTTAGGGCTGATTGTACAATTGCTAAATAGGCAAATCATATCTGAAGCTTGACTGCAAACGACCTTCAGAAAGATTTAGCAGACTCTAGAGTTGTGGTACATTGCTCAACTGTTCAGAGACACATGTACAAATATGGCTTTCAGTGTGAGAAGTATGCAAAAGAACATCTAAACAAGCCTGATGCATTTTGGAATCAAGTCCTGTGGACTGATGAGTAGTGGTGGGCTAGCCCCTGGAACTCCAGGTCTGCTGGGTTCGGCCAAACAGTTAAAAAAAAGTTTGGTTCAGGGACCAATGTAAAAGATGAAAATATATATACTGTTTATTATTTGTGCCTAAAATACAAAGGAAATGTGTCATCTTTAACTTTAGACATTTTAGAGATCATTTTATCTTGAACTTGCTTAACTGTTCATAATAACAGTCATTTTGACCACCTGCTCAAACTTTTCCATGCCACTGTATGAGAGATGTCTGAGACTTAAGGTACCTTCACACTGATCAACTTTAGATCGAGAACGACAGCGATCCGTGATGTTGCAGCGTCCTGGATAGCGATCTCGTTGTGTTTGACACGCAGCAGCGATCAGGATCCCGCTGTGACATCGCTGGTCGTAGCTAGAAATCCGGAACTTTATTTGGTCGTCAGGTCGGCGTGATTCGTCATGTTTGACAGCAAAAGCAACGATGCCTGCTATGTTTTTTCATGGAGCTAACAACCAGCGAGAACGATAAGTACGTCACTGGATCGCTCCTGCATCGTTCAGCTGTTGCCGTGTTTGACGTCTCCTAGCGACCTAAACAGCGAAGCTGCAGCGATCGGCTCGTTGTCTATATTGCTGCAGCGTCGCTTAGTGTAACCGTACCTTAAGAGCACTTGTGTTCGAAATGTGTACAGTTTATACAGGCACTCTCCTTCCGGTATATCTGGTTTTTATGTCTTAGGGTATGTGCACACGTCAGGTTTTTTTCCTGACAAAATCCAGAGAATTCTGGCAGAAAATCGCATTTTTTTTCCGCGCGAATTTATCGCGGTTTTTGCGCGTTTTTTTCGCGGATTTTTTGCGTTTTTTTTTTTTTTTCCTGAAAGTCATTTTGGCTTAGAAATCCGCAAAAAATCCGCAAAAAGAATGAGCATGTCCATTTTTTTTGCGGAATGCGTTTTTTTTGCAGTCCGAGGCGCGCCCGCGGTCCGTTCCCCGCTCTCGCAGATCGGGGATCTGCGAGAGCGGGGACGTTACCGCGACCCCGGGACGCGGCCACAGTAAAAACATTGCGTTAGCGCAACCCGCTAGCGCTAGCGCTAAACGGGTTGCACTAACGCAATGTGACCCTAGCCTTTGAATGGACAGAAATGGCATTGCGGGCTGCATGCGGTCCCCAGACCCCAGGTTGTGCACTGCTGGTATAAACTGATCTTTAGACTACACTAATTAGTCAGTGGCAGTACTAGGAGCTCTACTATTCATAAGCATTTGTTATGACAAGAGGGATTCCTTGACAGAAATATTTGCTTTTTATGTTAGACTAGCTGAAGAGCCCGACGTTGCCTGGGCATAGTAAATATCTGTGGTTAGTTATAGCACCTCACTTCTCTTATTTTCCCATCACGCCTCTCATTTTCCCCCTCACATCTCTCATTTTCTCCCTCACTCCTCTCATTCCCCTCTAACACTTGTCATTTCAACCTCACATCTGTCATTTTCTGATCACTCCACTATTTTTCCTCACTCCTCTCATTTTGCACTCACACCTTTTCATTTTCACCTCACACCTCTCATTTTCACCTCATTACCTCAGTATATACATGTTTGTCATCTCCCTTATATATAGTATACATCTGTATGTCATCTCCTGTATATAGTATATACCTGTATGTCATCTCCCCTGTATATAGTATATACCTGCTGTGTGTCATCTCCCCTATATATAGTATATACCTGAATGTCATCTCCTTCTATATATAGTATATACCTGTATGTCATCTCCTCCTGTATATAGTATATACCTGTGTGTCATCTCCCCTGTATATTACCTCAATATTTGTAAGCTAAATTGGCAGCCTGATAAATCCCCAGCCAACAGGAAGCCCTCCCCCTGGCAGTATATATTAGCTCACACATACACATAATAGACAGGTCATGTGACTGACAGCTGCCGTATTTCCTATATGGTACATTTGTTGTAGTTTGTCTGCTTATTAATCAGATTTTTATTTTTGAAGGATAATACCAGACTTGTGTGTGTTTTAGGGCGAGTTTCGTTTGTCAAGTTGTGTGTGTTGAGTTGCGTGTGTGTTGTGAATTCTGTGGCAGAGCTCCCTCCTGTGGTCACAAGTGGTACTTCGGCTGATTTTCTCTGTGAGCTTCCGTTGGTGGAGGAGAGTGGTACTGCGGCTTCTGAGTTTCCTTCCTCAGGTGATGTGGTGAAGTCGTTAGGTGCTGCTCTATTGAACTCCACCTAGTGCTTTGATCCTGGCCTCCAGTCAATGTTCTAGTATTGGACCTGTTTCCTCCTGGATCGTTCCTGTGGCCTGCTGCTCTGCATAGCTAAGTTCCGCTTTGCTATTTTGTTTGCTGTTTTTTCTGTCCAGCTTGTCTATTTGTTTTTTCTTGCTTGCTGGAAGCTCTGGGACGCAGAGGGTGTACCTCCGTGCCGTTAGTTCGGTACGGAGGGTCTTTTTGCCCCCTTTGCGTGGTTTTTGCAGGGTTTTGTGTTGACCGCATAGTTACCTTTCCTATCCTCGCTCTGTTCAGAAAGTCGGGCCTCACTTTGCTAAATCTATTTCATCTCTACGTTTGTCTTTTCATCTTACTCACAGTCATTATATGTGGGAGCTGCCTTTTCCTTTGGGGTATTTCTCTGAGGCAAGGTAGGCTTATTTTCTATCTTCAGGCTAGCTAGTTTCTCAGGCTGTGCCGAGTTGCATAGGGAGCGTTAGGTGCAATCCACGGCTGCCTCTAGTGTGGTTGGAGAGGATTAGGGATTGCGGTCAGCAGAGTTCCCACGTCTATTATTTTGGGTTATTGTCAGGTCACTGTATGTGCTCTGACCTCTATGTCCATTGTGGTACTGAATTACCTTATCATAACACGTGTGGCGACATGCATGTAGCAACTTTTGTGAGATGAGTTTTGTGTGGCAACATGCGTGTAGGAACTTTTTGTGTGTCGAGTTGCATGTGACAGGTTAGTGTAGCAAGTTGTGTGCAGCAAGTTTTGCGCATGGCGAGTTTTGCGCGTGGCGAGTTTTATGTGTGGTGCCTTTTGAGTATGTGCAAGTTTTGTGTGAGGCAACTTTTGCATGTGTTGCAACTTTTGTGCATGTGGCAATTTTTCCGCGTGTGCAAGTTTTGCGTGTGGCGAGTTTTCCATGAGGTGAGTTTTGCACTTGTGGCGAGTTTTGCAAGAGCCTAGTTTTTGCATGTGGCGAGTTCTGCGCGTGGCGAGTGCTGCGCGTGGCGAGTTTTGAGTGGCGACTTTTGTGTTTCAACTTTTATGTGGCGAGGTTGGTGTATTTGTGGTGAAATGTGTGCTGAGGGTAATATCTGTTCAAGCACATGGTAGTGTGTGGCGCATTTTGTGTGTGTTCATATCCCCGTGTGTGGTGAGTATCCCATGTCGGGGCCCCACCTTAGCAACTGTACGGTATATACTCTTTGGCGCCATCGCTCTCATTCTTTAAGTCCCCCTTGTTCACATCTGGCAGCTGTCAATTTTCCTCCTACACTTTTCCTTTCATTTTTTCCCATTATGTAGATAGGGGCAAAATTGGTGAATTGGAAAGCGCGGGGTTAAAATTTCACCTCACAACAGCCTATGACGCTCTCGGGGTCCAGACGTGTGACCAACACTTTTCCTTTCACTTTTTTCCCCATTATGTAGATAGGGGCTAAATTGTTTGGTGAATTGGAACGTGCGGGGTTAAAATTTCACCTCACAATATAGCCTATGACGCTCTCGGGGTCCAGACGTGTGACTGTGCAAAATTTTGTGGCTGTAGCTGCGACGGTGCAGATGCCAATCCCGGACATACACACATACACACACACACACACACACACACACACACACACATTCAGCTTTATATAGTAGATGACACAAATAATAGATGAGTCTTCTCAGAACCTCGAACCATATAGCCTATCTACCTGGTTATAACGGCACTATGCTACACACCTGAACCTACGTGCATAATACCCATGCTTTGAAGGAGCTTTATCAAACCAATTATGTCTAGCCAGTCAATGCAATGGAGATGTCTGCTGGACTAAAGGTAAAATAGTACATGATTTACCCTGTACTTAGTGATAGTAGTCAGTAAACACTTTTATTTTCCAGTAACTTGTCCTTGAATACATCTTTCTTCATCCATGTACGATAGACTTTCACACAGATCACCGGACACAACACACATCCTTTTTTATTTTAGCTTCTAGTAATGCCACTGATTAATGAGAGGAGTCTAACGGCCCATTTACACAGACAGACTGAAGGCACCAATCGGTAAACTTTTAGTGATCGGCAGTCGTTTCAATGCTTCTTTAGGCCGGTTTCACACGTCAGTGGCTCCGGTACGTGTGGTGACAGTTTCCTCACGTACCGGAGACACTGACACACGTAGACACATTAAAATAAATGTGTGCAGCGCCCCAGAGTCCTGGTTCGTTGCAGTAATGTTATTCTTCCACCAGGGGGAGTGATGTTACGTCTGAAGGCAATGAAAGAGATCTTCTGTTCAGGTACCACAGCCACACACACACTTCACACGCCAGTCCACCAGGTAGAGCTAAGGGTTCTATCTATTAGGCCACTCCTCACATTAGGGTAAAACTGGGGGGTTGGTGAGGAAGTCAGTCAGTATTAGAAGGAGAAGTCTGAGGAGGGTTCCTGGCTGGGGACCGACGAGGAAAGGTCTCCCGGTCAAGCTGGCTAGGGTGATCTCTGGTCAGATCCAGGACACGGGGCTGCGCCTGCAACCCATGCAGCAGCATCCTAAGAAATGACAAGAAAGGAATTGTGCTGCAGTGAGTGAGAAAAGAAGTCATAGCAACAGGAGTGAAACATCAGTGGGAGACCAGCTAGAAGCAGGCTGCCTCCATCTGAAGCGCAGATCCGGTGGCCAGAATACCGAGGGAGTAAAGAGCTCTATGCCGTTACTTCAGAGACTGGCAGGACAGTTAATTCCAAGTTGGCTGTCCGACCTTTATACCTAAGAAGACACAGTGGCAGCTTGTGGGGTCAGGGCGTCTTTAAGGTCACTATAAACAAGCCTCAGGCCATCAGTCTTACGGGTTTTGTCCTATCCGTACCATCTGGGGGACAGAGTGGAGTAACAACAGTGAGGACCTTATGGTAGCTTATGCAAGTAGGGACCTACTATGTTACTGTGCGCTAGGGGAAGGCTATTGAATTCCTCCTGGATAAGGGGACTCTGGATTTGCCTTCAGACCGGCCGGTCTCTGCCTACCCTGTGGTCCTTACCCTGGACTGTGGATGCTGAAGCCTTCAGTAAAAGGTAAAGAGACTGCACCCCTGTGTCCTCATTATTCACTGCGCCTTGCACCATCCACCATCTACACTCTGGGAAGCCCTGGGGACATACTTCACATGTGGGAAGGTATACCATCTAGCTGCCATAACATCACCCCAGCGGACCCCTAAGCAGCGTCGGTCACCCTGACCGAATACCACAGGTGGCGTCATGAACATTATCCCTTTAAAGACCTTCCCCCCATTTCATCAACGGACCTCCCGAGAGCCACGGACCGGGTCAGTGTTGTGAATTCTGTGGCTGAATTCACTCCTGTGGTCACAAGTGGTACTGCAGCTTCTGAGCTTCCTCCCTCAGGTGTTCTGGTGAGCTCGTTAACTGCTTCATTACTTAACTCCGCCTGATGCTGCTATCCTTGCTCCTTGTCAATGTTTCAGTGTTGGATCTGAGCTTCTCCTGATTGTTCCTGTGACCTGCTGCTCTGTATAGCTAAGTGCCTTTTTTTTTTTTGTTGCTTTTTTTCTGTCCAGCTTGTCTTTTGTTTTGCTGGAAGCTTTGAGACGCAAAGGGTGTACCGCCGTGCCGTTAGTTCGGCACGGTGGTTTTTTTTTGCCCCTTTGCGTGGTTTTGCTTTAGGGTTTTTTGTAGACTGCAAAGTTCGCTTTACTGTCCTCGCTCTGTCCTAGAATATCGGGCCCCACTTTGCTGAATCTATTTCATCCCTACGTTTTGTCTTTTCATCTTACTCACAGTCATTATATGTGGGGGGCTGCCTTTTCCTTTGGGGAATTTCTCTGGGGCAAGTCAGGCCTATTTTTCTATCTTCAGGCTAGCTAGTTTCTTAGGCTGTGCCGAGTTGCCTAGGTAGTTGTTAGGCGCAATCCACAGCCGCTTTTAGTTGTGTTTAGGATAGGATCAGGTGTGCAGTCTACAGAGTTTCCACGTCTCAGAGCTCGTTCTTGTATTTTTGGGTATTTGTCAGATCACTGTGTGCGCTCTGATCGCTAAGCACACTGTGTTTCTGGATTGCCTTCATAACACCTGTCATTAGCAAACATAACAGTACAAGGAGCCAAACTAATGATTCTCAATAGAGGGAAAGAAAAAGTTCTGACATCATTTTTTTTTTTTTTTTTTCTGCTCTGTGTTCATTTTTTTTTTTCCCCTAGACATTTGGGTGATTCTGGACACAGGTGTGGACATGGATATTCAGGGTCTGTGCTCTTCAATGGATAATCTCGTTATAAATGTACAAAAAATTCAAGATACTATTGATCAGAAATCTATGTTAGAACCAAGAATTCCTATTCCTGATTTGTTTTTTGGAGATAGAACTAAGTTTCTAAGTTTCAAAAATAATTGTAAGCTATTTCTGGCCTTGAAACCTCATTCTTCTGGTAATCCTATTCAACAGGTTTTGATTATTATTTCTTTTTTGCGCGGCGACCCTCAAGACTGGGCATTTTCTCTTGCGCCAGGAGACCCTGCATTGAGTAGTGTCGATGCGTTTTTCCTGGCGCTCGGATTGCTGTACAATGAGCCTAATTCAGTGGATCAGGCTGAGAAAAATTTGCTGGCTTTGTGCCAGGGTCAGGATGATATAGAAGTATATTGTCAGAAATTTAGGAAATGGTCAGTACTCACTCAGTGGAATGAATCTGCGCTGGCAGCTTTGTTCAGAAAGGGTCTCTCTGAGGCTCTTAAGGATGTCATGGTGGGATTTCCTATGCCTGCTGGTTTGAATGAGTCTTTGTCTTTGGCCATTCAGATCGGTCGACGCTTGCGCGAGCGTAAATCTGTGCACCATTTGGCGGTACTGCCTGAGGTTAAACCTGAGCCTATGCAGTGCGATAGGACTATGACTAGAGTTGAACGGCAGGAATACAGACGTCTGAATGGTCTGTGTTTCTACTGTGGTGATTCCACTCATGCTATTTCTGATTGTCCTAAGCGCACTAAGCGGTCCGCTAGGTCTGCCGTCATTGGTACTGTACAGTCCAAATTCCTTCTGTCCATTACCTTGATATGCTCTTTGTCGTCGTTTTCTGTCATGGCGTTTGTGGATTCGGGCGCTGCCCTGAATCTGATGGATTTGGATTATGCTAAACGTTGTGGGTTTTTCTTGGAGCCTTTGCGGTGTCCTATTCCATTGAGAGGAATTGATGCTACACCTTTGGCCAAGAATAAACCTCAATACTGGGCCCAGCTGACCATGTGCATGGCTCCTGCACATCAGGAAGTTATTCGCTTTCTGGTGTTGCATAATCTGCATGATGTGGTCGTGTTGGGGTTGCCATGGCTACAAACCCATAATCCAGTATTGGATTGGAATTCCATGTCGGTATCCAGCTGGGGTTGTCAGGGGGTACATGGTGATGTTCCATTTTTGTCGATTTCGTCATCCACCCCTTCTGAGGTCCCAGAGTTCTTGTCTGATTATCAGGATGTATTTGAAGAGCCCAAGTCCGATGCTCTACCTCCGCATAGGGATTGTGATTGTGCTATCAATTTGATTCCTGGTAGTAAATTCCCTAAAGGTCGATTATTTAATTTATCCGTGCCCGAACACGCCGCTATGCGCAGTTATGTGAAGGAATCCCTGGAGAAGGGACATATTCGCCCATCGTCATCACCACTGGGAGCAGGGTTCTTCTTTGTAGCCAAGAAGGATGGTTCGCTGAGACCGTGTATTGATTACCGCCTTCTTAATAAGATCACTGTTAAATTTCAGTATCCCTTGCCATTGTTATCTGACTTGTTTGCTCGGATTAAGGGGGCTAGTTGGTTCACTAAGATAGATCTTCGTGGTGCGTATAATCTGGTGAGAATCAGGCAAGGAGATGAATGGAAAACTGCATTCAATACGCCCGAGGGTCATTTTGAGTATCTAGTGATGCCGTTCGGACTTGCCAATGCTCCATCTGTGTTTCAGTCTTTTATGCATGACATCTTCCATGAGTATCTGGATAAATTCCTGATTGTTTACTTGGATGACATTTTGATCTTCTCAGATGATTGGGAGTCTCATGTGAAGCAGGTCAGAATGGTTTTTCAGGTCCTGCGTGCTAACTCTTTGTTTGTGAAGGGATCAAAGTGTCTCTTCGGTGTGCAGAAAGTTTCATTTTTAGGGTTCATCTTTACCCCTTCTACTATCGAGATGGATCCTGTTAAGGTCCAAGCCATCCAGGATTGGATTCAGCCGACATCTCTGAAAAGTCTGCAAAAGTTCCTGGGCTTTGCTAATTTTTATCGTCGCTTCATCTGTAATTTTTCTAGCATTGCCAAACCATTGACCGATTTGACCAAGAAGGGTGCTGATTTGGTTAATTGGTCTTCTGCTGCTGTGGAAGCTTTTCAGGAGTTGAAGCGTCGTTTTTGTTCTGCCCCTGTGTTGTGTCAGCCAGATGTTTCTCTTCCGTTCCAGGTCGAGGTTGATGCTTCTGAGATTGGAGCAGGGGCGGTTTTGTCACAGAGAGGTTCTGATTGCTCAGTGATGAAACCATGTGCTTTCTTTTCCAGGAAGTTTTCGCCCGCTGAGCGTAATTATGATGTGGGCAATCGAGAGTTGCTGGCCATGAAGTGGGCATTCGAGGAGTGGCGTCATTGGCTTGAAGGAGCTAAGCATCGCGTGGTGGTATTGACTGATCATAAGAACTTGACTTATCTCGAGTCTGCCAAGCGCTTGAATCCTAGACAGGCCCGTTGGTCGTTATTTTTTGCCCGCTTCGACTTTGTGATTTCGTACCTTCCGGGCTCTAAAAATGTGAAGGCGGATGCTCTGTCTAGGAGTTTTGTGCCTGACTCTCCGGGTTTATCTGAGCCAGCGGGTATCCTCAAGGAAGGAGTCATTGTGTCTGCCATCTCCCCTGATTTGCGGCGGGTGCTGCAAAAATTTCAGGCGAATAAACCTGATTGTTGTCCAGCAGAGAAACTGTTCGTCCCTGATAGGTGGACTAATAAACTTATCTCTGAACTTCATTGTTCGGTGTTGGCTGGTTATCCTGGAATCTTTGGTACCAGAGAGTTAGTGGCTAGATCCTTCTGGTGGCCATCTCTGTCACGGGATGTACGTACTTTTGTGCAGTCCTGTGGGATTTGTGCTAGGGCTAAGCCCTGCTGTTCTCGTGCCAGTGGGTTGCTTTTGCCCTTGCCGGTCCCAAAGAGGCCTTGGACACATATTTCGATGGATTTCATTTCTGACCTTCCCGTTTCTCAAAAGATGTCAGTCATTTGGGTGGTCTGTGATCGCTTTTCTAAAATGGTCCATCTGGTGCCCTTGGCTAAATTGCCTTCCTCCTCTGATTTGGTACCTTTGTTCTTTCAGCATGTGGTTCGGTTGCATGGCATTCCTGAGAATATTGTTTCTGACAGAGGTTCCCAGTTTGTTTCAAGGTTTTGGCGAGCCTTTTGTGGTAGGATGGGCATTGACCTATCCTTTTCCTCGGCTTTCCATCCTCAGACTAATGGCCAGACCGAACGAACCAATCAGACCTTGGAAACATATCTGAGATGTTTTGTTTCTGCAGACCAGGATGATTGGGTGTCCTTTTTGCCGTTGGCTGAGTTCGCCCTTAATAATCGGGCCAGCTCGGCTACCTTGGTTTCTCCATTTTTTTGCAATTCTTGGTTCCATCCTCGTTTCTCTTCAGGACAGGTTGAGTCTTCGGACTGTCCTGGTGTGGATTCTGTGGTGGATAGGTTGCAGCAGATCTGGACTCAGGTAGTGGACAATTTGACCTTGTCCCAGGAGAAGGCTCAACGTTTCGCTAATCGCAGACGCCGTGTGGGTCCCCGACTTCGTGTTGGGGAACTGGTTTGGTTATCTTCTCGTCATATTCCTATGAAGGTTTCCTCTCCTAAATTTAAACCTCGTTTTATTGGTCCGTATAGGATTTCTGAGGTTCTCAATCCTGTGTCTTTTCGTTTGACCCTCCCAGACTCCTTTTCCATACATAATGTATTCCATAGGTCGTTGTTGCGGAGATACGTGGCACCTATGGTTCCATCTGTTGAGCCTCCTGCCCCGGTTTTGGTGGAGGGGGAATTGGAGTATATTGTGGAGAAGATTTTGGATTCTCGTGTTTCTAGACGGAAACTCCAGTATCTGGTTAAATGGAAGGGTTATGCTCAGGAAGATAATTCCTGGGTTTTTGCCTCTGATGTTCATGCTTCCGATCTTGTTCGTGCCTTTCATGCGGCTCATCCTGGTCGGCCTGGGGGCTCTGGTGAGGGTTCGGTGACCCCTCCTCAAGGGGGGGGTACTGTTGTGAATTCTGTGGCTGAATTCACTCCTGTGGTCACAAGTGGTACTGCAGCTTCTGAGCTTCCTCCCTCAGGTGTTCTGGTGAGCTCGTTAACTGCTTCATTACTTAACTCCGCCTGATGCTGCTATCCTTGCTCCTTGTCAATGTTTCAGTGTTGGATCTGAGCTTCTCCTGATTGTTCCTGTGACCTGCTGCTCTGTATAGCTAAGTGCCTTTTGTTTTTTTTGTTGCTTTTTTTCTGTCCAGCTTGTCTTTTGTTTTGCTGGAAGCTCTGAGACGCAAAGGGTGTACCGCCGTGCCGTTAGTTCGGCACGGTGGTTTTTTTTTGCCCCTTTGCGTGGTTTTGCTTTAGGGTTTTTTGTAGACTGCAAAGTTCGCTTTACTGTCCTCGCTCTGTCCTAGAATATCGGGCCCCACTTTGCTGAATCTATTTCATCCCTACGTTTTGTCTTTTCATCTTACTCACAGTCATTATATGTGGGGGGCTGTCTTTTCCTTTGGGGAATTTCTCTGGGGCAAGTCAGGCCTATTTTTCTATCTTCAGGCTAGCTAGTTTCTTAGGCTGTGCCGAGTTGCCTAGGTAGTTGTTAGGCGCAATCCACAGCCGCTTTTAGTTGTGTTTAGGATAGGATCAGGTGTGCAGTCTACAGAGTTTCCACGTCTCAGAGCTCGTTCTTGTATTTTTGGGTATTTGTCAGATCACTGTGTGCGCTCTGATCGCTAAGCACACTGTGTTTCTGGATTGCCTTCATAACACCTGTCATTAGCAAACATAACAGGTCAGCCACTGTGACATCCCTACTGAGAACAGAAGAGGGCCCGGTACCAAGTATCCCCTAGCCCTTGGGGGCGATCCAACTTTGGCGTCACGAACAGGATCTGCTTAAGCCTGAAATTCGGGTCATGTGCGCCTAAGACCTGTGCCAGAGCTGTATTGGAACTGTGATTTAGTGCAAGGACTGTGTATTGCCATTTACCACCAAAATTCCCGCCAAAACCACCGCCATTAGCGCGCCACGAGGAGCGCTGGAGAAGAAGAAGGGCGTGGAGTTGTGGGCGTGAACGAACTGAGAAGCGCGAAAAACAATGGCCGCCCAGTCTAAATATTTCTGTATCTTGAGGACGTGTCCGTCAGGAACCGAGGTCCGCCTCCTGATTCTCCATGGAGGGCGGGGACAGAAAAAAACCCGAAACCGCTCTCCAGAAGAGGAAGGAATGGAGCTGGAGATCGGTGTGGACTCCCGAAAGAGAATGGTCCCGCACCGATCCCCGTCACCAGAGGATTACACCGGCATGCCACCGCTGGAGAGAATAGAACCATGGGAGCTGTCCACAGGAGCTCCGTTGCAGGCACCAGCTCTGGCGTCAACCCCAGAGGAGTGGAGTGGCGCCGGAAAAACCACTCCATGTGCTGGGGCTCAGCGTTTTGACATTCCGGGGTCCTACCTTCCTCCCGCCTTCACCCCGGACACCGCTGCGGCTGCTGGAGCCTCGGGGACTCCGTCACCAGGTCCCGACTTACGCAAGCATAACCTGGGACCCTTCCTATGGGGAGAATACCGGCGGCATCTGATTGCGGAGTACAGGAAGGAGGTTGAGCGGGAGGACCGAGGAGAACTGCTGAACAACTCACCACCGAAGTGGGGGGTTGTGGTGGTATACCAACCCCAGAAGGAAAAGGAATTCATCCAGGAAATCGGGTCAGCGGTGAGAGTCCACGTCACCCGGGAGGAAGTGGAGTCCTGCCTGTGCAGAGACGACGCGGATTCCGTCTTGAGGCCCGGGGATGCTGTGACCTATCGCCGGTACCAAAAAGGAAACAGTTGGTGGGCTCGGGATGTGCAGAGGTGCACAGCTCTGTTGGCGGTATCCGGAACCCTGGTGGGAGAACTTACCACTGACGCAGCTGCAGCAACACACGCTGTAACTTGCATCATCCATCAGACCACTCAGACTTTTATTGCTGCGCACAACCTGATCGTGCATGAAAGACAGACTCATGGTGTATACCCGGCTCCGGGAGTGATCTTGGATCAGAACCATCCTATGCCACAGAGGGCTACGTGTCAGGTAAAGCCCTGGTGGAGACCACCAGAAAAAACCTCGGAAAACTGCAACCTGTAGATAGTTCTTTTAAAACTTTTCCTGTTTCTTTGCTCTAAAACCCGTCCAGGGTTAACAATCAAATTACCCGGGATCCCTATTGTTTCTAGTTTCGGAACTTTATCATTGTTTAAAGAACTGTGGAATCATGAACTGTGCATGATTGGAACTTGCTTGTAAATAGTTTGCACCTTCTTAAAGGTTACCCTGGACTGTGGATGCTGAAGCCTTCAGTAAAAGGTAAAGAGACTGCACCCCTGTGTCCTCGTTATTCACTGCGCCTTGCACCATCCACCATCTTCACTCTGGAAAGCCCTGGGGACATACTTCACCTGTGGGAAGGTATACCATCTAGCTGCCATAATATCACCCCAGCGGACCCCTAAACAGCGTCGGTCACCCTGACCGAATACCACAGGTGGCATTATGAACATTATCCCTTTAAAGACCTTCCCCCCATTTCATCAACGGACCTCCCGAGGGCCACGGACCGGGTCAGCCGCCGTGACATCCCTACTGAGAACAGAAGAGGGCCCGGTACCGAGTATCCCCTGGCCCTTGGGGGCAATCCATGTGTCTCTGCACATATCAGCATGTTTTCACGGACCATGTGTCCGTTTACAAAACACGGAGACATGTCAGTGTTCATGGGAGCGCACGGATCACACGGACCCATTAAAGTCAATGGGTCCGTGTAAACCCGTACCGCACACGGATACTGTCCATGTGCCATCCGTGTGCTGTCCGTGTGCGTTTTTCCTGTCATAGGGTTAAAATTGTAAAAATTGTTGCAATACATGGACACGGACACACGCACAGCACACGTACAGCACACGGACCCTAAAAACGTACTCACGGACATCACACGGATCCCACACGAATGGCCTACGTTGAGCACACGGACACGGATAACTCCGGTACCATTTTCTCCGGTACCGGAATTATCTGGCTGTGTGAGACTGGCCTTAGACAGCCTGAACAATGGCAAAGATGCACACCGAGTGATCTATACTAGATTGCACAGCTAGTTCTCAGTAGTGCCATAGTTCTTAGTAGTGTGAGTCCTGTTTACACAGGACAATGTATTGATGAGAACAGTGAGCAAACGAGTACGTTTGCTGTAGGCAGGAGATCTTTTCATTTTAGAGTGTTGAAACTGTAAAAAAAACAGTCACATACCCATAGAACTTGAGTGCATGCAGTAACATCTTGTAGAATGCGTAGGATGCTCACATAAAGCTCAGCCCTGAGGCCACCATCGATCCTGGTCAGGTATCCAATGCCTTTGCCTGTGAAACACCCCCATATCATCAGGCTTCCTCCACCGAACTTGACAGTTCCTTTAATTTCTCAATCCGTTAGCCCTTTTACCTTTGTTTCTTTCAGACCCGTTGGTGCTATCAGACCCATTTGCAGTCTAGTTTATTGACTTTCGTCTCATCACTCCAAATTACCCATTTCAAATCTTTAAATGTCCACTTTTCGTTCTTGTTTACAAACTTGAACCGACGATTCTTATGATGATACTAGATGGTGGCCCGATTCTAACGCATCGGGTATTCTAGAATATGCATGTCCACATAGTATATTGCACAGCCCACGTAGTATATTGCCCAGCCACGTAGTATATTGCCCAGCCACGTAGTATATTGCCCAGTCACGTAGTATATTGCCCAGCCACGTAGTATATTGCCCAGTCACGTAGTATATTGCCCAGTCACGTAGTATATTGCCCAGTCACGTAGTATATTGCCTAGTTACGTAGTATATTGGCCAGCCACGTAGTATATTGCCCAGCCACGTAGTATATTGCACAGCGACGTAGTATATTACCCAGTCATGTAGTATATTGCCCAGTCACGTAGTATATTGCCCAGCCACATAATATATTGGCCTGTCACATAGTATATTACCCAGCTACGTAGTATACTGCACAGCGACGTAGTATATTGCCCAGTCACATAGTATTTTGCCCAGTCACGTAGTATATTGCCCAGCCACATAGTATATTGGCCAGTCACGCAGTATATTGCCCAGTCACGTAGTATATTGCACAGCGACGTAGTATATTGCCCAGTCACGTAGTATATTGCCCAGTCACGTAGTATATTGCCCAGCCACATAGTATATTGCCCAGCTACGTAGTATATTGCCCAGCCACGTAGTATATTGCCCTGCCACGTAGTATATTGCCCAGTCACATAGTATATTGCCCAGTCACGTAGTATATTGCCCAGTCACGTAGTATATTGCCCAGTTTTCGTTGTATATTGGCCAGTCACGTAGTATATTGCCCAGCTACGTAGTATATTGCACAGTGACGTAGTATATTACGTAGTATAATGTACTCCCCATAAGCCTCCATATAGAATAATGCACTCCCCATAAGCCTCCATATAGTACACTGCACTCCCCATAGGCAAACTCTATATTGTATAATGCAACCTCGATAGGCAGACTCTATAGCACAAAGCAGCACCCATAGACAGACTCTATAGCATAAGGCAGCACCCATAGGCAGACTCTGTAGTATAAGGCAGCAGCCCATAGGCGGACCCTGTAGTATACGGCAGCACCCCATAGGCAGACCCTGTAGTATAAGACTGCACCCCCATTGGCAGACCCTGTAGTATAAGGCAGCACCACATAGGCAGACCCTGTAGTATAAGGCTGCACCCCCATAGGCAGACCCTGTAGTATAAGGCACCACCCCTCAGGCATCCCCTGTAGTATAAGACAGGACCCCTATAGGCAGATCCTGTAGTATAAGGCAGCACTCCCATAGGCAGACCCTGTAGTATAAGACAGCACCCCGTAAGCAGACCCTGTAATATAAGGCAGCACCTCACAGGCAGACCCTGTAATATAAGGCAGCACCCCCATAGGCAGACTCTGTAGTATAAGACAGCACCCTACAGGCAGACCCTGTAGTATAAGGCAGAACCCCATAAGCAGACCCTGTAGTTTAAGGCAGCACCTCCATAGACAGACCCTGTAGTATAAGGCAGCACCCCCATAGGCAGACCCTGTAGTAAATGGCAGCACCCCACAGGCAGATCCTGTAGTATAAGAGAGCACCCCCATAGGCAGACCCTGTAGTATAAGGCAGCACCCCCATAGGCAGACTCTGTAGTAAAGACAGCACCCCATAGACAGACCCTGTAGTATAAGGCAGCACCCCTATAGGCAGACCCTGTAGTATAAGGCAGCCCCCATAAAAAATAAATAAATACTCACCTCTCTTCTTCCTGGTTCCTCCGCAGCTCTGAGCACCCACTCATCTCCTGACAGCGGGTGCCGGGTAGTGACTTTGCGCTCGCTGTCAGTGTCGGCATCGGTCAGACGCTGGCAGGGGGATGATGGAGAAGGAGCATAGCGCTCCTTCTCCCATCAATGCGATCAGCTGTATCGGCTAAATGCTGGTACAGCTGACCTTGAGATGACGGGCAGGGGGGCCCACTGCTGGTACCAGGCCTCCCCCACCTGCTCAGGGGCCCCATAGCGTCCGGGCGGCAACGCAGGGAGATCGATTCTCCCTGTTCTGCCACAGAATGTAACTGTATTTGTACTGATATAGTTACAGTAGCGTGGCTCCGGGTGGACCCCCTCAGAGCGCGGGGCCCTGGGCGACCGCCCCCTCTGCCCCCCCCCCGGTAGCTACGCTACTAGGGAGAAGCATATGCTCACTGGCCACTTTTTCTGATGATATCAGTTGGGACAGGTTAGCATCCAGGAATTCCCCCTTGCTCAGCTCAGTGTTGGGGAACCTATAATATGGTAATAAGTTGTCCAATTCTTTAGCAACCTTCAGAATGTTTTTATCCACTTGCTCTGGAAAACATAGATACAGTTATCTAAAATTATGAGAGAGCAAAATAGTTTTCGTCTCCGAAACAAATAACATGTTCTCATCACAGTATTTTAAATTGTAACATGTAGGAGGGGCGGATTGTCTGACAGCACACCTGAGGATCCATAAATCACTGCGTCACCTCACCTCCCTAGGTCAGATGTACTATTGACCAACAGGCTCTATACATCTTCACTTCTGTTCTGACCTGGATTTCAACCCATAACAGGATTGTATGTAGATGAGAGGAACATGTTGTCTCAACCACTTCACTGCTGAACTAATGTAGTCTCTGTTCAAGTGGGGCTTAGATCAAAGTCACATGCCCGTCCAGATCATTGTTCTGAAATCTTATGCCTAGTAGGTGGATAACTGGTGAAGAGACGGCTGGACAAACCATTTGTGGCTCGGTTTACATCACCTGAGACTATAAGCCGGGGAATAGTCCCCTATGTATACCTCTGATGAAGGCTCCATCTTACACCATTACATAGGCATACAGTGACATTCTTTTCCCAAAGAGTCCTATATGAAGAAAAAAGGGCTTTTTTTTTTTTGCTTAATGCATATATAGAAAAGCATATTTGACTATCTACTATATAATTGTCTAAGGGGTACTTCTGTCTTTCTGTCTGTCCTTCTGTCTGTCTATCTGTCTGCAACTTCCGTCACGGAAATCCTGCGTCGCTGATTGGTCTCAACAGCTGCCTGTCCTGGCTGCCGCGACTAATCAGCGACAGCCACAGCCCGGCCAAGAATTAGTCCCTCCCTACTCCCCATCCAGTCAATGCCCAGCGCCTGCTCCATACTGCCCTCCAGTCAGCGCTCACACAGGGTTAATGCAGCGTTAATGGACTGCGTTATGCCGCTGGTAACGCACTCCGTTACCGCCGCTATTAACCCTGTGTGACCAACTTTTTACTATTGCTGCTGCCTATGCAGCATCAATAGTAAAAAGATCTAATGTTAAAAATAATAAAAAAAAACAAACTGCTATTCCTACCTTCCATCGTCCGCCGAGGCGCGCGCGGATGCCGCAAGCTACCGTTCCTAGAGATGCATTGCAAAATTATCTAGAATACTTAGCAGTCTCGCGAGACCGCTACGTCATCTGGGTAATTTCGCAATGCATCCTGGGAACAGAAGCTGGCGGCAGCTGCGCGTGCATCGACAGAGCTTCGCTGGACAACGGAGGGTGAGTATATAACTATTTTTTATTTTAATTATTTTTTTTAATAGGGATATGGTGTCCACACTGCTAAATACTACGTGGGCTGTGTTATATACTACGTGGGCTGTGTTATATACTACGCGGGCTGTGTTATATACTACATGGGCTGCGTTATATACTACATGGCTGCTATATACTACATGGACAGTGTAATATACTACGTGGGCTGCGTTATATACTGCGTGGCTGCTATATACTACATGGGCAATGTTATATACTGCGTGGGCAGTGTTATATACTACGTGGGCAATGTTATACACTGTTTGGGCTGTGTTATATACTGCGTGGCCACTGTTATATACTGCGTGGCCTGTATTAATGCATCGGGTATTCTAGAATATGTTGTGGCCTGTGCTTTATACTATGTGGCTGCTATATACATACATACATATTCTAGAGTACCCGATGCGTCAGAATCGGGCCACCATCTAGTGTGTTTATATACAGTTTAAAAAAAAGTGTCCATCATATTCCAGCCTCCGTTGGGTAAATGGCGGCCTTTATAAAGTATTTGTCAGACACCCTGGGTTCTTTCACATTCTATATACTGCAAACTCAGTCATGTTGAGTACATACTGCAGAGGGAACACTAAAATTATAATACTAATAATGTTTACATTATCCCCACTGGAACATGAAAGGAAATTCATTTGCTTATCCCTCATTTTAGTAACAGCAAAGTGTCATGTGAAAAGCAAGAGGGGAAAGTAAATTGTCAACTCCCTAGGTCAATGTTCAGGGAAAAGCAGCAGATTTTTTGTTTTTGAGCTTTCGATATTACTCCCTTTCAACATTTTGTTTGTCAACTGAGCTGTGTGAGGACTTGTTTTTCAAGTTGATATTTTATTGATACCATTTTGACATTGATACATTTTGATTACTTTTGATAGCATTTTGTGCAGAGAAGCGGCGACTGAAAAATGGCAATTTAGCGATTTCAATTTTTCTTTCTTTACAGCATTTACTGTATGGGTTAAATAATTCTATATTTTCATAGACCTGGGAATACCGAATATGTTTAATTTTTATCTTTAAATTATCTTTATTTTTAAAGGGGAATAAAAGAGGTGAGTTGCATTTTTATTTTTTTTTTTATATTGTTAAATACTTTTTTAATTCTTTTTCAATTTTTACCATGTTAGTGTTGTCGTAACGCACTAAATAAAATATAATAAAGTGCGTTCGCCACCCGGGGTCCACTGGGTGGAGATGTAAAACTGCAGCTAATGTGCACAATGGCGAGAACACAGTGAGCGATTGCTAGTTCTCACAGAGTTATACATCACTCAGTGAACAACAGCACACGCAGTAGTGTCACTCGCACACAGTAACGAGGAGAGAGGAGAGAGAAATGGGGTCTCCTGAACCCCCCAGTACCTCTGGTGTCCCCTAGTCCATCCCGCTTGGTCTCCCAACATTGTCTTCCGGGAAGAAAATGGCAGGTGCATGTGCAGTGTGCCCGCCGAGATCTGCTGGCCTGCAATAATAGAAGATTTTTAATTTTAATCCCTGTAATAGACCCTATTGAAAGCAGGTATCAGGATGCAGTGACGGTCAGAGGCAGAACAAGGCTTAACAGAGGGATTTAATATAACAGCGGTACTCCACACAGGGAGAAGATAAATTGAGGGAAGGATGTTAACGCTATGTTTGATAAACATAGGGGCAACAGTTGTATGAAAGGATAGGGGAGAGTTCAAAGGTATCAAACGTATCAATCTGGCGTCGATGAGGAGCAGTCTCTGATGGCGGTGGCGTTCTGGTTTGAACGCTTGAAGAATCCGGTGTCGTACTGGTCCGGAAGGGGTTCTGGGTCCCGATGTCGATGGCGGTCCTGGGATGTCTGGTCGTGGGTTCTGGATCCAAGAGGAGATGCGCTGGAGAGGGGACAGTCCTTTCTTTTAAGTGCCGACACAGCACAGGAGTATGCATGAGCAAATCTGTCAGGCAGCCGTACTCGGTCTGGTTGTCCCGTCTTGGAGTGTGCCCCCTGCGCCTCTGCCTATAGTCTCCGGTAAGCCTCCGTGGGTCCCTCTGACTTGGGCCTACTTTATCCTGACTGCATGGCACGGGAGGACTCACTCTCAGCCTATGCACACTATAGCTTCCCGCCACCACTCTACCTGTTCCCGCACACTGCCGCCATTTTTTTTGCTCTCCACGCTCCTTGGTCTTAAGTTCAAAGGTCTGTCCAGAGAACTAAACTCTCCCCCCTGCAACTCGCGTGACTGCACCGATGGTTCCGGACTTGTCCAGGACAAGGCACGCCAAGGCCGGCTCTCCTTACAGTTTCACAGTGATGAAAATAAAAAAAATTAGTAAATCAACCCCCATTTCCCCCCCCCCCCCTCTTTCGCACCCCTTTAGTTAGGTAAAAATAATAAAATTTAAAAAATGTATTTTTTTCCATTTTTCCATTACGGTTAGGGTTGGGGCTAGAGTTAGGGTTGGGCTAGATTTAGGGTTGGGGCTAAGGATAGGGTTGGACTAGGATTAGGGTTTGGGCTAGGGTTAGTCTTGGGGCTAGGATTAGGGTTGTGGTTGGGGTTGTGTTGGGGATAGGGTGTTGGGGTTAGGGTTGTGTTAGGGTTGGTGTTAGAATTGGGGGGTTTCCACTGTTTAGGTACCTCAGGGGGTCTCCAAGCGTGACATGGCACCCGCCATTTATTCCAGCCAATTTTGCATTCAAAAGTCAAATGGTGCTTCCTCCCTTCTGAGCCCTGCCATGCACCCAAACAGTGGCTTTCCCCCACATACGGGGTACTCAGGAGAAATTGCACAACAAATTTTGTGGTCCATTTTCTCCTGACACCCTTGTGAAAATAAAAAAGTTTGGTTCCAAAGCAAATTTTTGTGGAAAAAGTAAAATGTTAATTTTTTCCTTCCACATTGCTTTAACCCCTTTCTGCCATCCGACATACTATTCCATCCATGTGGGGTGGGCCTTAATTCCCATGGACGGAATAGTACGTCCAGGGTGATTGGCCACGCTCACGGGGGGAGCGCGGCCGATCGTGGCCGGGTGTCAGCTGCCTATCGCAGCTGACATCCGGCGCTATGTGCCAGGAGCGGTGACGGACCGCCCCCAGCACATTAACCCCCGGCACACCGCGATCAAACATGATCGCGGTGTGCCGGCGGTATAGGGAAGCGTCGCGCAGGGAGGGGGCTCCCTGCGGGCTTCCCTGAGACCCCCGCAGCAATGCGATGTGATCTCCTCACCTCCCTCCCTGTAGCAGGCCCGGATCCAAGATGGCCGTGGCATCCGGGTCCTGCAGGGAGGGAGGTGGCTTACCAAGTGCCTGCTCAGAGCAGGCGCTTGGTAAGCCTGCAGTGCTCTCAGACAGATCAGTGATCTGACACAGTGCTGTGCAAACTGTCAGATCAGCGATCTGTGATGTCCCCCCCTGGGGCAAAGTAAAAAGGTTAAAAAAAATATTCCACATGTGTAAAAAAAAATTTAAAAAAAAAAATTCCTAAATAATGGAAAAAAAAAATATTATTCCCATAAATACATTTCTTTATCTAAATAAAAAAACAAACAATAAAAGTACACATATTTAGTATTGCCGCGTCCGTAACGACCCAACCTATAAAACTGTCCCACTAGTTAACCCCTTCAGTAAACACCGTAAGAAAAAAAAACGAGGCAAAAAACAACGCTTTATTATCATACCGCCGAACAAAAAGTGGAATAACACGCAATCAAAAAGACAGATATAAATAACCATGGTACCGCTGAAAGCATCATCAGCAAAAAATAAAAAAGTTATAGTCCTCAGAATAAAGCGATGCAAAAATAATTATTTTTTCTATAAAATAGTTTTTATCGTATAAAAGCGCCAAAACATTAAAAAATTATATAAATGAGGTATCGCTGTAATCGTACTGACCCGAAGAATAAAACTGCTTTATCAATTTTACCAAACGCGGAACGGTATAAATGCCTCCCCCAAAATAAATTCATGAATAGCTGATTTTTGGTCATTCTGCCTCACAAAAATCGGAATAAAAAGCGATCAAAAAAATGTCACGTGCCCGAAAATGCTACCAATAAAAACGTCAACTCGTCCCACAAAAAACAAGATCTCACATGACTCTGTGAACTCAAATATGGAAAAATTATAGCTCTCAAAATGTGGTAACGCAAAAAATATTTTTTCAATAAAAAGCGTCTTTCAGTGTGTGACGGCTGCCAATCATAAAAATCCGCTGAAAAACCCGCTATAAAAGTAAATCAAACCCCCCTTCATCACCCGCTTAGTTAGGGAAAAATTAAAAAATTTTAAAAAATTTATTTATTTCCATTTTCCCATTAGGGTTAGGGTTAGGGCTAGGGTTAGGGCTAGGGTTAGGGTTAGGGCTAGGGTTAGGGCTAGGGTTAGGGTTAGCATCCCATCTCAATTCCAGTCAATTTTGCATTGAAAAGTCAAACGGCGCTCCTTCCTTTCCGAGCTCTCCCATGCACCCAAACAGTGGTTTACTCCCACATATGGCGTATCAGCGTGCTCAGGACAAATTGTACAACAACTCGGAAGGGAAGGAGCACTGTATTACTTTTTCAACGCAGAATTGGCTGAAATTGAGATCGGACGCCATGTCGCGTTTGGAGAGCCCCTGATGTGCCTAAACAGTGGAAACCCCCCAATTATAACTGAAACCCTAATCCAAACACACCCCTAACCCTAATCCCAACGGTAACCCTAACCACACCTCTAACCCAGACACACCCCTAACCCTAATCCCAACCCTATTCCCAACCGTAAATGTAATCCAAACCCTAACCCTAACTTTAGCCCCAACCCTAACTGTAGCCTTAACCCTAGCCCCAACCCTAACTCTAGCCCTAACCCTAGCCCCAACCCTAACCCTAACCCTAGCCCTAACCCTAACTCTAACCCTAACCCTAACCCTAACCCTAGCCCTAACCCTAGCCCTAACCCTAGCCCTAGCCCAAGCCCTAACACTAGCCCTAACCCTAACCCTAGCCCTAACCCTAGCCCTAACCCTAATGGGAAAATGGAAATAAATACATTTTTTAATAATTTTTAATTTTTCACTAACTAAGCAGGTGATGAAGGGGGGTTTGATTTACTTTTATAGCGGGGTTTTTAGCGGATTTTTATGATTGGCAGCCGTCACAGACCTTCTCTTCCTTGCCAGTAAAAGTTTACTTCCCAGCTCCTTTGAGTTGTTCTGCTGAGTTAGAGATCACTGTTCCTGCTGGAGATTGCTGCATGGTGTTTTTGGGTGTATGCCTTCCTCGCTGTCCTATTCCCATTTGGTTTGTACATCCTTTCCCTATAAACCTCTCTACCTTTGGTGAGTGTTTCCTATACTAGTTGCTTTTTTTTTATCCCTGTTTGTCTTATGTGTTTATACACAGATGAAACCTGGTGTATGTGTCCAAATCTCCGCTACTGAGATTTGATATTCTTCAAAGCTTTATTTCAAAACAGGTTATATATAGTCACCGCGTTTCAAGGTCTTGCAGGACCTCTTCCTCAGGACAAACCCTTACTTCGTTCTGGAATAGGACAGAAAAATGGCTTCCTGGTCACTTGACGTTTGATTCTTTTTAAATCTTTTGCAGTTAATGGGCATTTTTTTTCTCAACATATTTTTGTGTGACCATATTTACTATTTTTTGCAATAAAACTTTTGATGGTTCTGTGATCACGCCCCAATATCTGTTTCCTCCCTCTGTAAAACTTGTAGCTATTTTTAACTTTTCAGAGGCAGTCAAAAATGGTTCTTTAGCCCATTTTGCCTGAGAAAAACTAGCTGCCTAATAATTCTGCACGGCTTGGCAAATCTACATAAACATTATGAAATGATTAAAATACCCACTTGCCTAATAATTCTGCACACAATGTAATCACTGTCTAGATCCTTCATATATATCAGCTGCACAAAATATAAGCTCTCCCCTGTTTTTAATAGTTTGCTGCAAGATAAATGTGTCAATGTGGAGTCTAGCATGTTTAGTGATACACAGAGGATTGTCTAGACTGGATTAAATAGTAACAAACTCATCCATGAGAAGTATTAGATCTCTAGAGAATCACTAGTAGGAGAAACCTTGAAATGGAGAGAATATAAAGCACAAGCTATGTCACAAAATTTCAGAACATTTTATTATATTCTGATCAGTAATCCACTATCGTTCAAACCTAATGAGCAGATGTAAAGCAGCCAATATAAAACAGACTTCCCTCTTGGTGCCGGTTGACACCACCTCTCTCTTCAGTCTAGGATTAGAAGTCCAAGAACTTTTTTGGGTTCTCTTTACATCTAGGAACAAAGTAGAAGTCCGTCATTTAGGAAAATTCCAAAATTTATTGTTTCATATTCTTTTCTCAAAATACCATTTGTTATAAACCAGATGCACTTTTCATATATCTCCCAAGTACCCTTACAGAGTAACCGTTATTTTAATTTCCTAAATCAATAGTACACGTGAAAATAGGCAACTTAGTAATATGTTTTATTAGAGAAATTTGCTACTGTTTTTCTCAATTCATGAGTAAAATCTGTATTCAATGAGGACAGATTTTCCTATTACTGAGGTAGGAGATACCAGATGGTGCTTTCAAATTTCTGTGGAGAAGAGAGAGAGAAGAGGAGGGAGAAACTAGAAGAGGCAGACACGAACATTCTGCTGTAAGGTCACCTGAAACAAGAGTTACAGTTCTCTCTATAGAACTTTATGAGAACCAACTGTCATTGCCTATCCAGAGCCGGTTATAGACAAAGTGAGGACCTGAGTAAAAGTTTAAAGTGGGGCCCCAAATGCTCACATATTGCACCATTACATAGAAACATTTCAGCTGCATTACATATTCTGAGTTCAGGCTGTTAAATGAACGTGATCGACAATATTGAAGCCGTTCGGCATTTGTTTCCAGATCTCTTTACACTGGCTGAGGAAGAATGATGGGCACACAATGATCACTAGTAGATCAATCTGTCCCCATACAGTATCATGTTATCAGCAGCATATCTGTAGTTTTCAACGGGCAATGTGTCGCTGAGAACAATGATTTTTGTTGTGGCATAAACAATCCAATCACATTAATTTATTATAATGCACCCCATAGTCCTCCACATAATATAATGCACCCCATATACAAAAAAAGGTTGTACTCGTGCCAAAGCATGTCGAATATGAAATACATGAAATATGAATAGCAAAATGGTTTTTTGAACATTAGGAAAAATATGAGACGCTTTGCACAAAATTTGGCCAAATAGTGTGAGCCCACAGGGAGGTCAGGGACCCATCAGATTAATGAGACCACCTTGACGATGGTTGATGGGCTCACACTATTTGGCCAAATTCTGTGCAAAGCGTCTCATATTTTTCCTAATGTTCAAAAAGCCATTTTGCTATTCATATTTCATATTCGACATGCTTTGGCATGATAGAGTGCAACCTTTTTTTGTATATTGTATATGGAGGTAGCTGCTCCTGGTATGCACCTATTCACACTAGTTTGGATGTGCCAGTCGTTTTTCTGTTACATAATGCACCCCCATAGTCCTCCACATAGTATAAGTGCAGCGCCCAAGAGACCTGGTCGTTGCAGTAATGTCGCTCTGCCGCTAAGGAGGGTGATGTTATGTCTGATTGCACTTAAGGAGTTCATCTGACCAGGTATCACAAGCACACATTACACTTCACACTCCGACCACTAGGGGGAGCAAAAGGCACTATTTACTAGGTCACTCCTCACACTGGTAAAACTATGGGTCGGATAGGAAGTTGGGGAAGAAAGTAGCCTGGGAGAGCTCCAGGGAGGACCTGTCAGAAGGGGGTTCCTGACAGGGGCCTAGCAGAAAGGACTGATTGTTACAGAGCCGCGCCTGTACTACCTTGCGGCAGCATCTTTGAAAGGACACGAAGAGAAGGATACTGTGGAGCAGTGAGAAACGGGATCAGAGTACAAAGGAGATAGAGCCAGTAGGAGTCGTGACCCAAGATCGGCAACATCCTACTGAAGCGCGTAGCTGGTGGCCGGAGCACCGAGGAAGTAACCGACTCTACGCATTACTTCAAACAGCGGCAGGACAGTTAACTACAGATTGGCTGTCTAACTTAAATCGCCTGAATGGACATAGGAGGCAATCGTGGGAGAGGGGCATCGCTAGGGTCCCAGAATAACTCCAGGCCTACCTGTCATACGGGTGCGTCCTAGCCATATTATACTGGGGGACGGAGAGAAGAGAGAGGACAGATACGACAGTTGTGAGGACTATCCCGTGGTGCTCAGCAGGGAAGGACTACAACACACAGGCGCTAGAAGGTAGACACTGATTTCCACCTGCAAAGGGAATTCTGGATGTGCCTTCGGACCGGCCGGTCTCAGCCAGCCCTGTTAGCAGTGCTCTGGATTGCGAATCCTGAAACCTTCAGTAAAAAGGTAAAGAAACTGCAACCCTGTGTCCTTGTTATTCCTCGCGTTCTGCACTCCGCACTATCACCTTTTATTGGATGCCCCTTAGCAGGGTCACGGACCGGGTCTAGACACTGTGACAACCCCGGACCGAGTACCCCGTGGCCCTGTGTCTGGGGGTGCTCCATAAGGCACCGTATAGTCCTTCACATAGTATAATACACACCCCATAGTGCTCCATACAGTATAATACACACCCCATAGTACAATGCACGCCATAGTCCTCCACAGGAGTATCATGTAGTCCCATAGGAGTATCATGCAGCCCCATAGGAGTATCATGCAGCCCCATAGGAGTATCATGCAGCCACACAGTCTTGCAGTATTATGGTCACCACATACTCACTGATTTAAAAAATAAATAAATACAATACTCGCCTCTCCTCATTCCTCAATGCATCACGTCTCCTCACCTCAGCAACTCCACTGCCCGACACAGCGTGGTGCGCGATGAAGTGACATAATTGTGCGCCCGCTGTGTCAGAGGCAGAGGCGAGATGATGGGAGAGGGGGCATCATGTCTCTCTTCCATCATTGCTTTCAACTGTATCGTCATCTATGATGTGGGGGGCCCACCTCTTTGACTCATGGGCCCCATAGCAACCGTGTGGTCTGCCGCTATTAGCCACCTTGGACCACTGAGCAACAGTCCAGTTATTTTTCTCTTTAGCCCAGGTAAGACACTTCTGGTGTTGTCTATTGCTCATGAGTGGCTTGACACAAATAATGCAACACTTGTAGCCCATGTCCTGGATACGTCTGGCTCTTGAAGCAATGACTCCAGCAGCAGTCCATTCCTTGTTAATCTCCAACAAATTTTTGAATGGCCATTTCTTAACAATCCTTTCAAGGCTGGAGATATCCCAATTGCTTGTGCACTTTTTCTACCACATTTTTTCCTTCCAATCAACTTTCTATTACCACCTTTCCGACATCAGGCATAATAGTATGCTGATGTTGGACACCCTTGCATTGATGTGGACTCCAGCGGTGAGCCCACATCTTTTCCAGCACATCAGCTGTTTTGAACCGTGATCCACCTGTGGCTGTTAAATCATTAAATGCCGCTGTCAGACTCTGACAGCGGCATTTAACACGTGCTTCCGGCAAGCGCGTCGGAAATCCCGCCCATCGGCGCCTGTGTCACATGGCCGCAGGTCACCGATGGGTTAGCATGACAACCAGAGGTCTCCAGCAGACCTCTATGGTTGTCACTGCCGGATTGCTATGAGCGCCGCCTGGTGGTCGGCGCTCATAGCAAGTCAGCAATTCTGCTACATACAGGCGATCTGATCATCGCCTGTATGTAGCAGAGCGGATCAGGTTATGGCAGCTTCTAGTCTCCCATATTAAAAAAAAGAAAAATATACGGTATATAAAAGTTCAAATCACCCTGCTTTTGCCCCATTCAAAATAAAACAAGTAACAAAAATCAAACATACACATAAAAATCAAACATACACAAAATCAAACATACACGTGACATTTTTTGATCGCTTTTTATTCCAATTTTTGAGGCAGAATGACCAAAAACCAACTATTCATGAATTTCTTTTGGGGGGGCGTTTATACTGTTCCACGCTTGGTAAAATGGATAAAGCAGTTTTATTCTTCGGGTCAGTACGATTACAGCAATACCTCATTTATATCATTTTTTTGTTTTGGCGCTTTTATACGATAAAAACTATTTTATAGAAAAAATAATTATTTTTGCATCGCTTTATTCTGAGGACTATAACTTTTTTATTTTTTTGCTGATGATGCTGTATGGCAGCTCATTTTTTGTGGGACAAGATGACGTTTTCAGCGGTACCATGGTTATTTGTATCCGTCTTTTTGATCGCGTGTTGTTCCACTTTTTGTTTGGCGGTATGATAATAAAGCGTTGTTTTTTGACTCTTTTTTTTTACGGTGTTCACTGAAGGGGTTAACTAGTGGGACAGTTTTATAGGTCGGGACGCTACGGACGCGGCGATACTAAATGTGTACTTTTATTGTTTTTTTTATTTAGATAAAGGAATGTATTTATTGGAACAATATTTTTTTTTTTAATTATTTAAGAATTATTTTTTTTTTTACTTTTTTGCTTTGCCCCAGGGGGGGACATCACAGTAAAGTGACAGATCGCTGATCTGACACTTTGCTGTGCACTGTGTCAGATCAGCGATCTGACGTGCACAGCTCCAGGCTTACAGGTGCCTGCTCTGAGCAGGCGCTGGTAAGCCACCTCTCTGCAGGACCCGGATGCAGCCCCGCGGCCATTTTGGATCTGGGCCTGCTGCATAGAGGAAGGTAGGAGACCCTCGGAGCAACGCGATCACATCGCGTTGCTCTGAGGGTCTCAGGAAGCCCGCAGGGAGCCCCCTCCCTGCGAGATGCTTCCCTATACCGCCGGAACACTGCGATCATATTTTGATCGCAGTGTGCTGGGGGTTAATGTGCTGGGGCAGTCCGTGACCGCTCCTGGCACATAGTGCCGGATGTCAGCTGCAAGTCAGCTGACACTCGGCCGCGCTCCCCCCCGTGAGCGCGGCTGATAGCGCTGGACGTGCTATTCCGTCCTTGGGAAGTAAGGCCCACCCCACATGGATGGAATAGTTCATCCAATGGCAGAAAGGGGTTAAAAAGTATTTTAATTAAATAAAGACACATGCTGTTTTAATATTTTATTATACTCTTAATCCACCTGAAGACCCTTGTCACCTGAAACAAAGTTAAAAAAACAAACAACAATATTCCATACCTTCCGTCGTTACAGTCTTGTCCCATGCTGTAAATCCATCTGAAGGGGTTCAATCATTTTACACCCAAGAGCTCTGCTAATGCAGCCGCCCCTACCTGTAAAACAGAGTGATGTATTTTAAATGTTTATTTCTGTTAAACGTGATGATTATGGCTTACAGCTAATGAAAACCCAAAAGTCATTATCTCAGTAAATTAGAATAATTAAAAAAACACCTGCAAAGGCTTCCTAAATGTTTAAAAAGTCCCTTATGTCCAGAAGGCAGTCATTAACACACTCCACAAGGAGGGTAAGCCACAAAAGTCATTGCTAAAGAAGCTGGCTATTCACAGAGTGCTGTATCCAAGCATATTAAGCCCCTTCACGACCGGAGGTATTTTCGTTTTTGCGTTTTCGTTTTGTGCTCACCTTCTTCCCAGAGCTATAACTTTTTTTTTTTAGTCAAAATGCCAATGTGAGGGCTTGTTTTTTGTGGGACGCCTTGCGCAGGCGTGTACTAAGGAGGACAGAGAATGAACTTCAATCCAATATTGCGGCCAGCATGCAGCCAGCGGGTAAGGAAAGGCTTAATATGCTTGGATACAGCACTCTGTGAATAGCCAGCTTCTTTAGCAATGACTTTTGTGGCTTACCCTCCTTGTGGAGTGTGTTAATGACTGCCTTCTGGACATCTGTCAAGTCAGCAGTCTTCCCCATGATTGTGGAGCCTACTGAAACAAACTAAGGGACTTTTTAAACATTTAGGAAGCCTTCGCAGGTGTTTTTTTTAATTATTCTAATTTACTGAGATAATGACTTTTGGGTTTTCATTAGCTGTAAGCCATAATCATCAAGTTTAACAGAAATAAACATTTAAAATACATCACTCTGTTTGTAAGGAAAACCTCTGGAATGTAATCAAGAGGAAGATGGATAGTCACAAGCCATCAAACAAAGAAGAACTGCTTACATTTTTGTACAAGGAGTGGCATAAGGTCACCCAAAAGCAGTGTGAAAGACTGGTGGAAAATATGCCAAGACGCATGAAAGCTGTGATTAAAAATCATGGTTATTCCACTAAATATTGATTTCTGAACTCTTCCCAAGTAAAAAAACATTAGTATTGTTTCTAAATTATTATGAACTTGTTATTTTGCATTATTTGAGGTCTGCAAGCAATGCATTTTTTTGTTATTTAGACCATTTCTCATTTTCAGAAAATAAATACTAAATGTATTGCTTGGAACTTCGGAGACATGTTGTGTCAGTAGTTTATAGAATAAAAGAACAATTTTTGAATATTTAACAATAAAATGGTATAATGCACTGTTACATACTACCGTAATTCTGAAAATTACCTTTTTCCACTGGTTGGTTGACCAAGATTTATTTATTATGTATTAAAACTGGTTTGAATCACTGACTGGTAACCAACTTACGATTTTACTTAAAAAATGTTTTGTTCCAATAAATTTACACAGCACTGTATAAAGAGAAAAATCAGACAAACTTAAAATTTTGCAGTGGTCTCTTAATTTTTGCCAGAGCTGTATATGCATTGTAGATTGTGAGCAGGGTCCTCTCTTCTTCTGTACTAGTCGTGACTTGTATTGTTTACGATTACTGTGCTTGTTTTTATTATGTACACCCCTCCTCACATGTAAAACGCCATGGAATAAATGGCGCTATAATAATAAATAATAATAGTAGTGCATCAACACTATGCACCAACACTATGTACACTGAAAATCACAATCTCCTATGAATGCCTGCACCGGGCTAGATTTCAAAGGAGGATTGTAATGACAAGCCCTGGCATCTTCAGCAGACCCCCGGCTGTCATGATAACGCATCAATCGCATTGATAACACATAATGCCCTATGATCATGTCATTGGCATGCTGAGAAGAACGTGGAATGATAACCACCCTTGGCGGCGCGTAGTAAATGACGCTGTCAGAGATTGTGGTATTTAACTGATTAACAGCCGCCGGAAGAGCTCTACTCCACCCATGGCTGTTAAAGCTACACGTTGGCTGATTAAATCAGCCGTCATGTGTCCCGGGAAAGATGCAGGTTCAGTGTGCGAGCCCACATCTTAGTTAAGGTACCTTCACATTCAGCGACGCTGCAGCGATACCGACAACGATGTCGATCGCTGCAGCGTCGCTGTTTGGTCGCTGGAGAGCTGTCACACAGACAGCTCTCCAGCGACCAACGATCCCGAGGTCCCCGGGTAACCAGGGTAAACATCGGGTTATTAAGCGCAGGGCCGCGCTTAGTAACCCGATGTTTACCCTGGTTACCAGCGTAAAAGTAAAAAAAACAAACACTACATACTTACCTACCGCTGTCTGTCCCCGGCGCTGTGCTTCTCTGCACTCCTCCTGCACTGGCTGTGAGCGTCGGTCAGCCGGAAAGCAGAGCGGTGACGTCACCGCTCTGCTTTCCGGCCGCTGTGCTCACAGCCAGTACAGGAGGAGTGCAGAGAAGCACAGCGTCGGGGACAGACAGCGGTAGGTAAGTATGTAGTGTTTGTTTTTTTTACTTTTACGCTGGTAACCAGGGTAAACATCGAGTTACTAAGCGCGGCCCTGCGCTTAGTAACCCGATGTTTACCCTGGTTACCAGTGAAGACATCGCTGGATCGGTGTCACACACGCCGATCCAGCGATGTCTGCAGGGAGTCCAGCAACGAAATAAAGTTCTGGACTTTCCTCAGCGACCAACGATCTCCCAGCAGGGGCCTGATCGTTGGTCGCTGTCACACAGAACGATTTCCTTAACGATAGCGTTGCTACGTCACAAAAAGCAACGATATCGTTAACGATATCGTTATGTGTGAAGGTACCTTTAGAGAGCCGGCAAATGACGTACTAATACGTCATATGTCGATAAAGAGTAAAAGGGGCACTCCCACTTACTTTTGCATTCATTACATGTGTGTATATGTGCATGTAATGTAATGTGAGTTTGTTAATATACTCACCTATCACCACTCTATCAAGAATCCAGCGCCGTTCTTCTGCTCTTCTCAGTGACGTTACCGCAGTTGCAATTAGCAAGCTCACTTTATGCATGAGCCAGAAGTCTTGTTTACAATGTAAATCCATGGGGCCTAGTTCTTACTCTCTATAGGCTTACATTGTAAAAGAGACTTATGGGTCACGCTGCCCTGGGGTTGCCATGACCATGAGGAGTCTGCTGAAGCCCACCGAACCTGTTATGATGGTGTTTCTGTAAAGACCAGTCTGTGGCTGGCATTCGTTGGAGATCTCAATTTTTGCCATATAGTTATAGTATGTAGTACAAGTAATAACATCTGTAAAACTCCAGTCTATCAAAATATAAAATGAATTAACCTGAATGATAAATAGCATAAAGAAAAATAGCTAGATGGTAAAATTACAATTTTGGGGGCACCGCAACATCACAAAATATGCAATAAGAAGTCATCAAAACATCATTCCAACCTCAAAATGTTATCAATAAAGGCATCATCTTGCCATACAAAAAAAACACAACCTCACCCACCTTCACCAACCAAAAAAATGGAACCACTACGTGTCTCGTAAAATGGTGACACAATTTAATTTTTTTAATGATTTTCTGAACTTTTTCATTATTTGCATTTAAAAAAAAAATGCATGTTCGGAATTGCCGCAATCAAACTGACCTGGAGAATCATATTGCCAGCTTACTTTTCTCATAGGCCGAGGTCACGCTAGTCTGTAATATGGACGAGGGATATGCGATAAAAAATCGCATAGCACTCTGACCAGTATTTCTCTATGGGACAGCTCACATCTTCCATTTTTTTCTCATCCATATTACACTTGTGAGTGAAATTGCAGCATGCTGCGATTGTCTGCGTATCTCAGCCGAGAAATGCCAATGCAAGTTTATGGGGGCGAGAAAAAAACGCACAGCACACGGACCATGCGTGTGACTTGCGAGAGATTCTCAGACATTGGGCAGGTGACAGGATATTGGCTCAGCCATTATTTGCTCATTTTGCAAGTGTGTGTGAGAACCTCACCATACGGATGACACATGGATAATTTTTTGAGAAAAAAACGCATCCTGGCATTGCACACGGATGACATACGGATCACCAGACGGAGATCATTTGTGCGATTCCCAGCAGACAAAATCGGACAGATTATTTATACATTGTGTGTGACTCCAGCCATATAATAAATGCCATGAAAGCGAAATTCAAAAACCAATAGTCAAATTAGACTTTGCTTCGCAATTTTTGCCACTCTTGGAATTCATTTTCCATTTCCACTACATTACATAGTAAAATGGATGGGGTCATTCAAAAGTACAACTTGTCCTGCAAAAACATACCCTCGAACAGCTATGCTGGCAGAAAAATGTAAAAAAAAAAGTTATGGCTCTTGGAAGAAGGGGAGAAATAAACAAAAACCTAAAACTCGCCATGCCGAGAAGACGTTAATCAGTTAATGAGATGGTTTCCAATGACCATACTTCTTGCAATATTTGATTGGTTCTGATGTTAAATATACATTTATACATAGGAAGAAAACGTAATTCTAAGTTACTGGGGGAGGGTGTACTTTCATTTTCCCCACTATAAATTAATGGGAGTTAGCAGGGAGTGAGGGCTGAGATAGGATGGTGAGTGAAATGAGAGTCAGGGCTGGGGGGAGTCAGCAGTCAGACAGGAGCCTGGCTCTCTCCCTGAAAGATTACTCACACTCCTCTGTTGAGCCCCCTGCATTCCCTAAAATCCTAGCAACTTCAAGCTCTCCCTGGCTGCAATGAATCATGCTATATAACCTTTACCCCGGCCACCACCAGGTTAATCTATCAGAGTGCACTCTCCTTGCTCTACCTTATTACATGGAGATACTTCAGACATCACAGGATCAGCCCTATGGTTCTGCCAAGAGTCTCATGTCAGCAGCTTTTAAGAGGAATTTATTTGGCTGTGTTCACATACAGCAGCGGTCATTAAATTGGCTGCAGCCAGTCGCTTGGTTCAGCCAATGTAGATAGCAGGAGAGGTTGAGCTCAGTGATTGGCTGCAGCGCTGTGACATTACTGCCGCAGCCAATATTAAAGACTGGGAGCAGCAACGAGAAGTGTCATACTGATGGGGAATTCAGATTGGGTACAGCGATGATAATGTCTGTAAAACGCTGCGGAATATGATGGCGATGCAGAAGCATAATAAATAAAATAAAGGTGTCACTGATCTCCAGGAGGGTAACAGCTCCACAGTTTTTATTTTTGTGTGGGCCTGAGGCTATGGGAAAATAATCTTTGGAATGCCAAAAACCTCCTGAACATTCTAAATTATGAACAGATCAATAGATATATAGCACAATTTGATCATTCAAAAATTCTGATAGGAAATGAAATCTAAAGATGCCCATACACCTCTAATGCCGTCAGTCGACTTGTATGTCTCCTCTAAGATGAGAGTATAAAGAGGTGGTGCCAGACACTTCTGGCGGCTGCTTATCTCTGGAGAGGACAGAAGAATTGATGCTTCTCTCCCCTGACATTTGCCATAGGAAAGCCCCCATGTACAGGAGGTGCTCGGCTGATCCCATGATAACGTCATTTTATCTGGTATCATTTTCTTTTCGGTTGTGTTACTTTATTGTTTGTATGACAATATAGAGAGTGATTATAAAAGATTCATCCTGCTTTGCATTCATGTTACTGCAAATATATAAATTTTACCCGTGTGTAAAAATAATGAATGTATCAATAGGTCTCAGAGTTTGTAAGGCCGGGATCACATTGCGTTAATAGCAGCCCGTTAAACACATACATTAACGGGCTTCTGTTAACGCAAGTGTCGTTATGGCAGCCCGCTAGCGCAGATAGAGCATCTGCTAGCTCTATCTGCGCTAGCAGTGATGGACCCGGAAACGCTGCAGCCCGCGTCTTGGGGTCCATCACTCATTGACGGCACATGGCTAGCGCACGCCCACTGTGGGCGTGCGCTAGCGATGCGTCCGACATTGCATTCAATGGCGGCGTTACCGGACTACGTTACACCGCGTTATGCCGCGGTGTAACGTAGTCCGTCTAACGGACACCATGAATGCAATGTGAACCCAGCCTAACTCTCGCGTGCATATAAAGTATAAGCGTGCAGACTCGCTTGTGACTCATGGGTGGCAGGGGCAGCATCAGATCCCAAAATGGTGACTAGGAAAGAAAAAGCATTTTGTGTTTTAGAGTATGAGAAGTGTAAATCAATTGTTACCGCTGAGCGAGTGTTCCGAAGACAGTATGAAAGTGATCCACCCTGTCACCGATCTGACAGTGTGTGACTTCGTCCTTTAGGGGTACATCAATGACATTGTTTACATGCAGTCTTTTCCTGCAACACTGGATGAGCTCCAGGACTGCATTACCGCCACTCTAATGACCAGTGATGGGAACATGCTGCAGCGTGTTTAAGTCGAACTGGCTCAGAGCAGCCACGGACTGCTCCTGCGGGAAATTATGTTGCTTCACGTCTGCAAAGCAGCTCTGCTATGTCAATGGGGCGTGAAAGCTGTTGTCATGCTGATTAACATTGGACTTCCAGCAGTTATCAATCAGCATGACATCTGTAGTCTTTCCCTGTCAACAGAGCAGATTGGAAGAGAAGCAGTTGCTCTGTTGACGTAACATAACGTCAGTGCAAGCTACAGAATTGCCGACCGGTTCGTTTTTTGTACAAAAATTCAGAATAATCAATATAAGAATAAAAATAAATGACAAATTTAAATGGCTTTCCTTTTACCCGTGTTGCATCCAGTCAGATATTTTTAAAGGAGTAGTCTCAAGTTTAAAAGTTATTCCCTATCAATGGGGAAAAGGATAACTTTCCGATTGGACGATGGGACCCCCACTTATCCTGAGAACTGGGTCTGAATGAAGTGGTGGTCAATCATGCTCACGGACACTGTCCATAGGTAGCCGGGTACTGGGCACCACTGGATTCCATAAGAATGAATTGGCAGTCATGGACCTCCATTCATGCAAAGTTTTTCAAAGCCCCACTTTTTGGGTTGGGCTAATGCAAAGTCGTGGACTGGATAATGGGACATTATACCGTAAATTGATGCCCATAAAAGTAAAACAAAAATAAGTGAACATCAAACTTAAAAATACTTATGCTTGTTTCAGTGATATAGTAGTTGGCAGTAAAGTGCTGAAATGTACACACATATTGTTTGATTTTTTCCATTGAAATGGTAAATTAATTAAAGAGCTTTCTTAACGTATATATATTGTGTATTATGTTCCAAACAAAATGGAAAACCATAATAGATCAGTCCCACACTGGACATCAATGACAACTTACAGACCACATTGACTTACCGTATATTGAGGTTCGTAGATGTTCCATCCTGATGTCTGTCACTTTAGCCTGATGAAAAGTACCATAAGCTGCATTATTCTTACCACCAATTATGGTGAAATCTGTGGCCAAGGCATCTAACAAACCTTCCAAAGCAGATGTGAACACCGCCTAAGTTTTGTGTTTAAAGGGAACCTGTCACCCCCAAAATGGAAAATGAGCTAAGCCCACTGGCATCAGGGGCTTATCAACAGCATTCTGGAATGCTGTAGATAAGCCCCCGTTGTATCCTGAAAGATGATAAAAAAGAGGTTAGATTATACTCTCCCAGGGGCGGTCCGATCCGATGGGTGTCGCAGTCCGGTCCGGGGCCTCCCATGGTCTTACGATGACGTCCTTTTCTTGTCTTCACACTGCGGCTCCGGCTCTGGCGTACTTTGTCTGCCCTGTTGAGGGCAGAGCAAAGTACTGCAGTGCGCAAGGGCCGGGCCTCTCTTACCTTTCCCTGCGCCTGCGCACTGCAGAGGGCAAACAAAGTACGCCTGCGCCGGAGCCGCAGCGTGAATACAAGAAGAGGACATCATCGTAAGAAGATGGGAGGCCCCGGACCGGACTGCGATACCCATCGGACCGGAACGCAGCGGGACCGCCTCTGGGTGAGTATAATCTAACCTCTTTTTCTCATCTTTCAGGATACATCAGGGGCTTATCTACAGCATTAAAGAATGCTGTAGATAAGCCCCTGATGCCGGTGGCCTTAGCTCATCTTCCATTTTGGGGGTGACAGGTTCCCTTTAAGGCTGTGAATATTTGTTTTTGTTCCATGGCAAATGCACCTCAAGTTTATTCCCCGTGTCCTTAGGCTATAATTGGCCTGACATATTCTGCATATCCCTGAGATGTAATAACGTGAATACCTTTTATATCTGTATGGAAAAAGTACAGTGATCGATACTGGATGCTATGCCTAGAAGAAAAGCCGCCCACCTATGTATCATTCTTCTTCTCCGTTTATGACCACATTTTCTTCTTCATATGTATCTGACCAAAATGCAGAAAATTTTTACTACAGTAGAATCCTTATTACTTCCTGATTCTGTGAGATCCTGATCTGCGGAAAGCCAGATTTTACTTTTTGTGTTGATAACATGGAAAGTGTTGTAGAAAGCTATAAAGTAAAAAGTAAAAAAGCGCCCCTTCCCCTTTCCTATGTAAAGGTGATGTTGATGTTGTGGAGGTACCAGTCTGCGCCATATCTACTGCTCTACTGTATTTTACATAAATAAGAGATGAAGACTAGCCTCAGAATTGTATTTAAACTGCCATCCACAATATAAAAAAGGCATAGTAACATAGTAACATAGTAACATAGTTAGTAAGGCCGAAAAAAGACATTTGTCCATCCAGTTCAGCCTATATTCCATCATAATAAATCCCCAGATCTACGTCCTTCTACAGAACCTAATAATTGTATGATACAATATTGTTCTGCTCCAGGAAGACATCCAGGCCTCTCTTGAACCCCTCGACTGAGTTCGCCATCACCACCTCCTCAGGCAAGCAATTCCAGATTCTCACTGCCCTAACAGTAAAGAATCCTCTTCTATGTTGGTGGAAAAACCTTCTCTCCTCCAGACGCAAAGAATGCCCCCTTGTGCCCGTCACCTTCCTTGGTATAAACAGATCCTCAGCGAGATATTTGTATTGTCCCCTTATATACTTATACATGGTTATTAGATCGCCCCTCAGTCGTCTTTTTTCTAGACTAAATAATCCTAATTTCGCTAATCTATCTGGGTATTGTAGTTCTCCCATCCCCTTTATTAATTTTGTTGCCCTCCTTTGTACTCTCTCTAGTTCCATTATATCCTTCCTGAGCACCGGTGCCCAAAACTGGACACAGTACTCCATGTGCGGTCTAACTAGGGATTTGTACAGAGGCAGTATAATGCTCTCATCATGTGTATCCAGACCTCTTTTAATGCACCCCATGATCCTGTTTGCCTTGGCAGCTGCTGCCTGGCACTGGCTGCTCCAGGTAAGTTTATCATTAACTAGGATCCCCAAGTCCTTCTCCCTGTCAGATTTACCCAGTGGTTTCCCATTCAGTGTGTAATGGTGATATTGATTCCTTCTTCCCATGTGTATAACCTTACATTTATCATTGTTAAACCTCATCTGCCACCTTTCAGCCCAAGTTTCCAACTTATCCAGATCCATCTGTAGCAGAATACTATCTTCTCTTGTATTAACTGCTTTACATAGTTTTGTATCATCTGCAAATATCGATATTTTACTGTGTAAACCTTCTACCAGATCATTAATGAATATGTTGAAGAGAACAGGTCCCAATACTGACCCCTGCGGTACCCCACTGGTCACAGCGACCCAGTTAGAGACTATACCATTTATAACCACCCTCTGCTTTCTATCACTTAGCCAGTTACTAACCCATTTACACACATTTTCCCCCAGACCAAGCATTCTCATTTTGTGTACCAACCTCTTGTGCGGCACGGTATCAAACGCTTTGGAAAAATCGAGATATACCACGTCCAATGACTCACCGTGGTCCAGCCTATAGCTTACCTCTTCATAAAAACTGATTAGATTGGTTTGACAGGAGCGATTTCTCATAAACCCATGCTGATATGGAGTTAAACAGTTATTCTCATTGAGATAATCCAGAATAACATCCCTCAGAAACCCTTCAAATATTTTACCAACAATAGAGGTTAGACTTACTGGCCTATAATTTCCAGGTTCACTTTTAGAGCCCTTTTTGAATATTGGCACCACATTTGCTATGCGCCAGTCCTGCGGAACAGACACTGTCGCTATAGAGTCCCTAAAAATAAGAAATAATGGTTTATCTATTACATTACTTAGTTCTCTTAGTACTCGTGGGTGTATGCCATCCGGACCCGGAGATTTATCTATTTTAATCTTATTTAGCCGGTTTCGCACCTCTTCTTGGGTAAGACTGGTGACAATTAATATAGGGTTTTCATTGTTTCTTGGGATTTCACCTAGCATTTCATTTTCCATCGTGAATACCGTGGAGAAGAAGGTGTTTAATATGTTAGCTTTTTCCTCGTCATCTACAACCATTCTTTCCTCACTATTTTTTAAGGGGCCTACATTTTCAGTTTTTATTCTTTTACTGACATATCCAATGTAATTCTCTTCCAGTCACGTGACTGCTGCAGCAAATCACAGCCCTCAGTGGTCAGATGACTGAGGAATGGACGCCACCGATTCCTCTCCTGCAGACCGGCCAGCACCCGAGCTCCAGGGGTTAGAGTCGGTACCCATGCCACATTTTGCTGTTTTAAAGCCTGTCCTGCCTTTCGGAAAAAAATTAGAGGTTGAATAACCCTTTAAATGGCTTTTCTGTTCTCAGTTCACAAAGTGTACTCATTGTATAATGAAATGGTTAATATTTCCTAAAGTTTTTTAATACAACATGTGTATCATATCTAACTATTCTTGGTTTTTAAGGGCTTTCTTGGATTAATTTAATGTTGACTTTTTTGACTATAGATTGTAAGCTTGCGAGCAGGGCCCTCATTCCTCTTGGAATCTATTTTGAACTGTGTTTTTGTTACGCTGTAATGTCTATTGTCTGTACAAATCCCCTCTATTATTTGTAAAGCGCTGCGGAATATGTTGGCCTATCGCAGCTGACATCCGGCGCTATGTGCCAGGAGCAGTCACGGACCGCCCCCGGCACATTAACCCCTGGCACACCGCGATCAAACATGATCGCGGTGTGCCGACGGTACAGGGAAGCATCGCACAGGGAGGGGGCTCCCGGTGGGCTTCCCTGAGACCCCCGCAGCAACGCGATGTGATCGCGTTGCTGCGAGGGTCTCCTTACCTCCCTCCCTGCTCCAGGCCCAGATCCAAGATGGCCGCGGCATCCGGGTCCTGCAGGGAGGGAGGTGGCTCAGAGCAGGCACTGTGAAGCCTGCAGCACTGTAAAGGTACCTTCACACTGAACAACATTACAACGATAACGATAGCGATCCGTGACGTTGCAGCATCCTGGATAGCGATATCGTTGTGTTTGACACGCAGCAGCGATCTGGATCCTGCTGTGACATCGCTGGTCAGAGCTAGAAGGCCAGAACTTTATTTTGTCACTGGATCACCCGCTGACATCGCTGAATCGGCGTGTGTGACGCTGATCCAGCGATGTGTTCACTGGTAACCAGGGTAAATATCGGGTTACTAAGCGCAGGGCCGCGCTTAGTAACCCGATGTTTACCCTGGTTACCATTGTAAATGTAAAAAAAAAAAAAAAAAACACATACTCACATTCCGGTGCCTGTCATGTCCCCGGCGTCCGCTTCCCTGCACTCCTCCTGCATCCTGTGTCAGCGCCGGCCGGCCATAAAGCAGAGCACAGCGGTGATGTCACCGCTCTGCTTTACGGCCGGCGCTGACACAGGATGCAGGAGGAGTGCAGGGAAGTGGACGCCGGGGAAGTGACAGGCACGGGAATGTAAGTATGTGTTTTTGTTTTTTTTTACATTTACAATGGTAACCAGGGTAAACATCGGGTTACTTAGCGCGGCCCTGCGCTTAGTAACCGGGTGTTTACCCTGGTTACCCGGGGACTTTGGCATGGTTGGTCGCTGGAGAGCTGTCTGTGTGACAGCTCTCCAGCGACTACACAAGGACTTTCCAACGATCACGACCAGGTCGTATCGCTGGTCGTGATCGTTGGAAAGTTGCTGAGTGTGACGGTACCTTAAGTCAGATCGGTGATCTGACAGAGTGCTGTGCAAACTGTCAGATCACCGATCTGTGATGACCCACCCCCCCCCCCCCCCCCCCCCCCCGGGACAAAGTAAAAAAGTAAAAAAAAAAATTCCAAAGCGATCAAAAAATGTCACGTGCCCGAAAATTTTACCAATAAAAACGTCAACTCGTCCCGCAAAAAAACAAGACCTAACATGACTCTGTGGACCAAAATATGGAAAGATTATAGCTCTCAAAATGTGGTAACGCAAAAAATATTTTTTGCAATAAAAAGCGTCTTTCAGTGTATGACGGCTGCCAATCATAAAAATCTGCTAAAAAAAACGCTATAAAAGTAAATAAAACCCCCCTTCATCACCCCCTTAGTTAGGGAAAAATTTAAAAATTAAAAAAATGTATTTATTTCCATTTTCCGGTTAGGGTTAGGGTTAGGGTTAGGGCTAAGGCTAAGGTTAGGGCTAGGGTTAGGGTTAGGGTTGGGGCTAGGGTTAAGGCTACAGTTAGGGTTGGGGCTAAAGTTAGGGTTAGGGTTGGGGCTAAAATTAGGGTTAAGGTTTGGATTACATTTACGGTTGGGAATAGGGTTGGGATTAGGGTTAGGGGTGTGTCTGGGTTAGAGGTGTGGTTAGGGTTACCATTGGGATTAGGGTTAGGGGTGTGTTTGGATTAGGGTTTCAGTTATAATTGGGGGGTTTCCACTGTTTAGGCACATCAGGGGCTCTCCAAACGCGACATGGCGTCCGATCTCAATTCCAGCCAATTCTGCTTTGAAAAAGTAAAACAGTGCTCCTTCCCTTCCGAGCTCTCCTGTGTGCCCAAACAGGGGTTTACCCCAACATATGGGGTATCAGCACACTTAGGACAAATTGGACAACTTTTGGGTCCAATTTCTCCTGTTACCCTTGGGAAAATACAAAACTGGGGGCTAAAAAATAATTTTTGTGGGGAAAAAAAAGGATTTTTTATTTTCACGGCTCTGCGTTATAAACTGTAGTGAAACACTTGGGGGCTCAATGTTCTCACAACATATCTAGATAAGTTCCTTGTGGGGTCTAGTTTCCAATATGGGGTCACTTGTGGGGGTTTCTACTGTTTAGGTACATATGGGGCTCTGCAAATGCAATGTGACGCCTGCAGACCAATCCATCTAAGTCTGCATTCCAAATGATGCTCCTTCCCTTCCAAGCTCTACCATGCGCTCAAACAGTGGTTCCCCCCCACATATCAGGTATCAGCGTACTGAGGACAAATTGGAAAACAATATTTAGGGTCCAATTTCTCCTGTTACCCTTGGAAAAATACAATACTGGGGGCTAAAAAATAATTTTTGTGGAAAATTTTTTTTTTTTTTTTGCACGGCTCTGCGTTATAAACTGTAGTGAAACACTTGGGGGTTCAAAGCTCTCACATCACATCTAGATGAGTTCCTTAGGGGGTCTACTTTCCAAAATGGTGTCACTTGTGGGGGGTTTCTACTGTTTAGGTACATTAGGGGCTCTGCAAACGCAATGTGACGCCTGCAGACCATTCCATCTAAGTCTGCATTCCAAATGGCGCTCCTTCCCTTCCGAGCCCTCCAATGCGGCCAAACAGTGGTTCCCCCCCACATATGGGGTATCGGCGTACTCAGGACAAATTGTACAATAACTTTTAGTGTCCAATTTCTTCTCTTACCCTTGGAAAAATAAAAAATTGGGGGCGAAAAGATAATTTTTTTGTGAAAAAAACTATTTTTTATTTTTACGGTTCTGCATTATAAACTTCTGTGAAGCACTTGGTGGGTCAAAGTGCTCACCACACCTTTAGATAAGTTCCTTAGGGGGTCTACTTTCCAAAATGGTGTCACTTGTGGGGGGTTTCAATGTTTAGGCACATCAGTGGCTCTCCAAACGCAACATGGCGTCCCATCTCAATTCCTGTCAATTTTGCATTGAAAAGTCAAATGGCGCTCCTTCGGTTCCGAGCTCTGTCATGCGCCCAAACAGTGGTTTAAACCCATATATGGGGTATCGGGCGTATTCAGGACAAATTGTACAACAATGTTTGAGGTCCATTTTCTCCTGTTACCCTTGGTAAAATAACACAAATTGGAGCTGAAGTAATTTTTTTGTGAAAAAAAGTTAAATGTTCATTTTTATTTAAACATTCCAAAAATTCCTGTGAAGCACCTGAAGGGTTAATAAACTTCTTGAATGTGGTTTTGAGCACCTTGAGGGGTGCAGTTTTTAGAATGGTGTCACACTTGGGTATTTTCTATCATATAGACCCCTCAAAATGACTTCAAATGAGATGTGGTCCCTAAAAAAAAAATGATGTTGTAAAAATGAGAAATTCCTGGTCAACTTTTAACCCTTATAACTCCCTAAAAAAAAAAAAATTTTGGTTCCAAAATTGTGCTGATGTAAAGTAGACATGTGGGAAATGTTACTTATTAAGTATTTTGTGTGACATACCTCTGTGATTTAATTGCATAAAAATTCAAAGTTGGAAAATTGCGAAATTTTCAAAATTTTCGCCAAATTTCCTTTTTTTTTTCACAAATAAACGCAGGTAATATCAAAGAAATTTTACCATTATCATGAAGTACAATATGTCATGAGAAAACATTGTCAGAATCACCGGGATCCGTTGAAGCGTTCCAGAGTTATAACCTCATAAAGGGACAGTGGTCAGAATTGTAAAAATTGGCCCGGTCCATAACGTGCAAACCACCTTTGGGGGTAAAGGGGTTAAGGGTAGGTGCACACATTCAGGATTTTTTGCATTTTTTTGCGTTTTTTTTTTTTTGCTATAAAAACGCAAAAAAAACGCGAAAAAAACGCTTACATTCCATTATTTTCAGTGTATTCCGTATTTCTTGTGCAAATGTTGCATTTTTTTCAGCGAAAAAATCACATCATAGAAAAAAAAGCAACATGTTCACTAAATTTACGGAATCGCAGGGATTCCGCACACCTAGGAATGCATTGATCTGCATACTTCCCGCATGGTGCTATGCACACCATGTGGGAAGTAAGCAGATCGTGTGCGGTTGGTACCCAGGGTGGAGGAGAGGAGACTCTCTTCCATGGACTGGGCACCATATAATTGGTAAAAAAAAAAGAATTAAAATAAAAAATAGTGATATACTCACCTTCTGATGGCCCCGGAGTCTTCCCGCCTCTCATCGGTGCATGCTCTGTCATCCGTTCCTATAGATGCTCTGTGTGAAGGACCTGCGATGACGTCGCGGTCATGTGACCGTGACGTCATCGCAGGTCCTACACACAAAGCAACAGCTGAGGAGATCGGGGGCCATCAGAGGGTGAGTATAACCTTTTTTTTTATTTTTTTATTATTTTTAACATTATATCTTTTTACTATTGATGCTTCATAGGCTGCATCTATAGTAAAAAGTTGGTCACACTTGTCACGCACTATGTTTGACAAGTGTGACCAACCTGTCAATCAGTTTTCCAAGCAATGCTGCAGATCGCTTGGAAAACTTTAGCATTCTGCAAGCTAATTATGCTTGCAAAATGCTAAAAAAAAAAAACGCGGAAAAAACGGGAAAAAAACGCAAAAAGAAGCATGCGGATTTCTTGCAGAAAATATGCGCATATTCTTCACTGTAATGAGCGGGACCACGTGACCGCTCACACAGAGCCTGCTGCCGGCGCTGGGAGGAGACATCGCTGGAGCTGGGTGTCGGTGAGTATTTCCGGGCAAGCGGGGGGGGGGGGGGGGGGATTGGGGGCGCGCACAGGGGATGGGAGTACAATGTAAACCTATGGGAAACAAAAAACGCTGTGCACATGCTGCGGAAAAAAACGCGCGGAAACGCAGCTGATTACATTCCGCAGCATGTCACTTCTTTTCTGCGGATTTTCACCTGCTCCAATAGGAAACTGCAGATGAAAATCCGCAGAAGAAACCGCAGTAAAAAAACGCGATAAATCCGCAGTAAAAACCGCAACGGTTTTCACTGCGGATTTTGGAATTCTTCTGCGGAAAAATCTGCAGTGGAATCCGCAAAGTGTGAACATAGCCTTAAGGGAAAAGAAAAAAAAAGATTTTTCATTCCTTCTCTCCAGCGAACGCTGCTGGGAAGAAGGGATGAATTCCGGCTTCAGCACCGCACGCAGGGGACAGCGCTTAACTGTAGCGCTGTCTCCTGCACGGTCCGTGTGGTCCTCAGTCGGCACACGGGCGGCACACGGCTGCCACACGTGTGCCACACTGATGTGCCACACTGATGTGCTACGTAAGCACACGGACATGGATAATTCCGGTACCGATTTTTCCGGTACCGGAATTAACTGGACATGTGGGACAGGCCTTAAGGTTTCATTCGCATCTGCAATGTTATGTCATTTTGATGCTTCATATGAGCAACAGGGAAAATAATGGCAGTGTTGGATCATTCATGTGACAAACTGCAATGACCCCCATGGACCCTTATTCACTATAATGGGGTTTAATTGGGTTTTAATTATGATGTCCATACTTTTATAGAACAAAATAGTACCACATAATGCACATTATTTTCAAGATTTTTTTCTTACAGAATCTGTGACATGGGCTCCAGACTGCACCTTCAAAGAAGATGTGAACAAAGACTAAAGAATGCATTGCTTCATCAGGCTGTACCCCCCCAAAAATAAATAAATTAGGCAGTTGAAAACCCAAACATATGGAAAAAAGAGAACAGATCCAGTGACTGATTTATTTATATGGGAGGCAAAATTAATCTATTATTATAAGTTCGCTCAGTACCTCCCACATTTTGGTTAATATTAGTCTAATTCTAAACAGCAAGAGCACAAGAAGAGGATTCAGAGATCCTCCAAAAAATAGAAAAAAACAGCAAAACAAGGCAGAGCTTCTTACCTGCCTAGGCCTCTAAACAAATGCACTATCAGGATGCAGTGGACCCATGTGGTTAAGATGGAGACAACACAGGTGCAGCATAACCGATGAGACAGTCACTCTCAACCTACCAAACTAATGGAGGGGGTGGCTGCTTGGCACAATGCTGCACATAAAAGACTTGTATGTGGCGCTGTAATGGAGGGGGTGGCTGCTTGGCACAATGCTGCACATAAAAGACTTGTATGTGGCGCTGTTCACACAACAGCGCCACATACAAGTCTTTTATGTGCAGCATTGTGCCAAGCAGCCACCCCCTCCATTAGTTTGGTAGGTTGAGAGTGACTGTCTCATCGGTTATGCTGCACCTGTGTTGTCTCCATCTTAACCACATGGGTCCACTGCATCCTGATAGTGCATTTGTTTAGAGGCCTAGGCAGGTAAGAAGCTCTGCCTTGTTTTGCTGTTTTTTTCTTTTTTTTAATATTAGTCTAAGGAAAAATATTATAAAATCTTCATACAGTGTTTTGTCTCTTGATGTTTTTTGCAGCATTTTTGGGGCTCACTGACAGTTTCTTTTTGAAGGAGAAGAGTCAACTGAGTATGGCATTTTTCTGGCTTTTTTGCCATTTTGGGGGCATTTTTTATTTAGGGTTTTTTTGTGGTTTTTTTAAGCAAAAATGCCTTAAGGATTGATACTTTCTTCTTTTTCCATGTGGAAAGGAACAGCATCATGTGCATTTTTTTCATTGAAATTATAGGAAGTTTATTCATGCAGTATTTTATGCAGTTTGTCATGTGGATTTTTTTAGCAAAATCTGCTCTAAAATCCATGTTAAAAAAAAACTCTGTGAGAACATACTCTCAAATTTCTTTACCACAAACGTGTTAGACGAACTTCACACCATTTTTTGCAGTAATTATGTAGCAAGTACTATAAAAAAAAATTCCATGAATATCGGGTTTTTACAACCATTTTTGTTAATGCTTTGTCTTGTGAAATACACATGCTATTTTCATTTTTTTGTATAAATATACAAAAGTGTTTAAAAAAAGCTACAAAAGGGCATAAACATGGCAAAATCATTTAAAATACTGTTGTTGTTTTTTTGCTTTTTAAGGTATGGTGACTTGGAGGTTTTTAACAAGGTTTTGGGGCAGATCTTCAGCCAAATCTACATAAAAAAAACGCTTTCATTTGATGGGGAATATGCACCTACAGTGCACATGTCATGTTTATCCTCACATTTTTAACGCATGGTAGAAAAAGCATCATTTTAATTCTTTTTAATTCTCTGAAAACGCAGCAAAAAACTCAGTGTGAACACACACTTAAGGGTTTTTTTGCCCAAAAAAACCCTTAAAAAATTCCTTTACGCCAAGTTCCCACGACGAGTATTTGTGCATTATAGTTGTAGCAAAGTGGATGGGATTTATGGAAATCTCATGCCCACAGTGTGCTTTTTTAAGCAGCGTAAGTTGACCTGTGATGCATTTTTTAAATACACAACATGTCAATTTCTTTTGAGGTGAAAATGTGTTTTATTTTCAGATTTTCCCAATAGACTTGAATGAGATGAAGAAAATCTGCAGGTGAAAAGCAAATATTAATTTTTGTTTTTTTGAAACAGACTAAAAATGTATTGCATGTATGACTTTATTAATAAAGTTTTATCAAGCCAAATAACAGGAAATATTCAAAACAGGTCAGTTTTCTTTAAAATGTGTAACTGTAAAAGGAGACAAAAACTGCAGCAGAAAAAATACAATAAAAATGCAGGTAAAATACATTCTCAAAAACGCATTGAAAAAATGCAGAAAATCTACAACATCAAAAATGCACCAGATATTCACCCAACTGGGTTAGTTATGTTCACAATGGGTTTTTTATGATGGTTATAAAGCAGATTCTACTCCAAAATCCACATAAAAAAAACTAAAATACTCTTTGAACAGGCTTCCTATTCATATCAATTGGAAAACATGCCTATAGTTCACATGGTGCTGTTTTACCACATTGAAAAAGAACCAATTTATGAAATGATTCTGCGTGAGAAAAGAAATCTCCAAAACGTCTCAAACAATTGAAGCAGAAAAAAAACACACTATGCACAAGAAATTTTTTTTTTTAAAAAACACCCCCAAGAAATATTTGTAAACCTTATTTTGTCAGCTTTGACTTTTAAGTCTAAAAATCCACATGAAAATATTGTGTGGACATACCTACCTTT